>NC_090448.1:79892317-80517317 GCF_031143425.1 Pleurodeles waltl
ACTGCTGTGAGGCCTGCTTATTTCATCGGCTACCAGTAGGGCTACCCTCATATGCTGTTTGAGTGGTAGCTGCTGATCTAAAAGGAGTAGGGAGGTCATATTTAGTATGGCCAGAATGGTAATACAGAATCCTGCTGACTGGTGAAGTTGGATTTAATATTACTATTTTAGAAATGCCACTTTTAGAAAGTGAGCATTACTCTCCTCTTAAATCCGTCTGTGCCTTACAATCCACGTCAGGCTAGGTTCAGTTGACAGCTCCCTTGTGCATTCACTCAGACAAACCCCAAACACAGGATGCTCAGCCTCACTCGCATACATATGCATATTGAATGGGTCTTCATGGGCTGGTAGGGTGGAGGACCTGACACTTACATGTCAAAAGACAGTAGCCTGCCCTCACACAAAGGACTGCCACACCCCCTAATGGACACTGGCAGACAGGATGGAAGTGAAAGGGGACGTGGTGCTTTTTTAAGCCACTCTTTGAAGTATCCCCCACTTCAAAGGCACAAGCTGGAAACAAGCCAAAGTCAACGCCTTGCTCAAAAAGCCCAAAGCCGACCCCAAAGACCTCAGAAACTACTGACCTACCTTCCTACTCCCCTTCCCTGCGAAGGTCATAGAGAAGATAGTCAACAACCAAGTTTCCCTCTTCCTAGAGGACAACAGCCTACTCGACGTCTCCCAGTCTGGATTCCGCAAAAAACACAGCACTGAGACCTCTCTCATCGCCTGCACCGACGACATCAGGACCAGGCTCGACAAAGGTGAAACCGTTGCCCTCATCCTTCTCAACCTCTCTGCAGCCTTTGACACCATATGTCACCAAACCCTTCGCATATGTCTCTTCAACGCTGGAATTCGCCACAGAGCTCTGGACTGGCTCACCTCCTTGCTCTTCGAAAGAACACAAAGAGTTCGCATCCCACCGTTCCGCTCAAAGGCCACAAAGACCATCTGCGGAGTCCCCCAGGGATCCTCACTCAGCCCCACCCTCTTCAATATCTACATGGCTCCGCTCGACAACATCGTCCTATCCTACAGCCTCAACATCATTTCCTACGCAGACGACACTCAGCTCATCCTCTCCCTCACTAGGAACCCCGCAACCGCCAAGAACAATCTCCACACCGGACTCCTCGCTATCACCAACTGGATGACAGCAAGCCACCACAAGCTAAACTCAGAAAAAACCAAGATCATCATCTTCGGCCCCAACAAGTCAGCATGGGATGACTCCTGGTGGCCAGCCACCCTGGGGGCGCCCTCAACACCCACCACCCACCCACGCACGCACGCAACCTCAGCTTCATACTAGACTCTTCACTCTCCATGACCCAGCAAATCAACGCCATCTCGTCCTCATGCTTCAACACCCTTCAAATGCTCCGCAAGACCTTCAGGTGGATTCCCTTGGAAACCAAAAGAATGGTCTCCCACGGCCTTGTTAGCAGCAGACTGGACTACGGCAACACCCTCTATGCCGGAACAATGGCCAAGCTCCAGAAAAAACTCCAGCGCATCCAGAACGCCTCAGCACGTCTCATCCTCAACCTCCCTTGCTGCGAACACATCTCTGCCCAGCTCAGGGACATCCACTGGCTACCCGTCAACAAAAGGATCATCTTCAAAATACTAATCCACGCTCACAAAGCTCTCCACAACATCGGACCGGTCTACCTCAACGATCGACTCAACTTCCACAACCCGACATGCCAGCTCAGCTCCACCAACCTCGCCCTTGCAACAGTCCCTCGCATTTACCTTACCACAACCGGCGGCAGATCCTTCTCCCACCTCGCCACTAAAACCTGGAACTCCCTCCCCACCAACCTACGTAAGACTCAGGAAGCACCTCAAGACCTGGTTCTTCAAACAGTAACACCTCCCCAGTGCCTTGAGACCCTTCTGGGTGAGTAGCACGCTCAACAAATTGATTGATAGATTGATTGATTGATTGATTTGGGTATTTAACCAGGGCCTCTGCCCCTACCAACTCAGACACTTCCTGGAGAAGAGAACCTGAACCAGAACCTGCAACCTGCCAAGAAGAACTGCCTGGCTCCCCAAAGGACTCACCGAAATGCTTTCTGTGAAAGACTGCTGCCTTGTTGTTGCCCTGCTGCCTTGCTTCTCTCAGGCTGTGCTGAGAAGTGCTCCACAGGGGCTTGGATAGAGCTTGCCTCCTGTTCACTTAAGTCTTAGGACCAAAAAGACTTCATTCCTGCAAGAAAAACTCCTGGTGCAGCGAAAATCGTAGCACCGTCTGCCAGAAACGACTCACAGCCTGCCTCGCAGTGAAAAATTTACCACATGCTGAACCGTAATGACGCAGCCCGACTTCACAAGGAGAAGATAGCTGTAGCGCCAGCATGGCCCACTGGATCGATGCACAGCCGAGCTGGAATGACGCAGCCCAGCTTCCTGAGGGAAATCGACTCAGCGCCTGCCGTGCGGTAGGAATTTCCACACAACGCCCACCAGGTCGACCCAGCCCCTGTGACTTCATCCTGTCAGCACCGGATTTCAATGCATCGTGCCCAGTCATCCAAAAACCCTACAACCAGAAGAGGATCCTATAAACGATGCATCGCATTGTGCAGCCCGAGAAATTGAAGCACACCTCCTTGTTTTCCAAGTATCTCCTCCTCTGCAGTTCTTTGTGGAGATTTTGAATGCAAACCAGGTACTTTGTGGTTGCAAGAGACATTTATTGCTTTTAAGAGACTAAAGACACCTTATATCATTTTTACAGTGATATCTCAAAATATACTTATTGCATTTTAATCGTTTTGACCTGCGTCTTATCAGATAAATATTATATATTTTTCTAAACACTGTGTGGTGTATTGTGATGTTTTACTGTCCTATTGTATGATTTATTGCACAAATACTTCACACATTGCCTTTTAAGTTAAGCCTGACTGCTCAGGTCCAAGCTACCAGAGGGTGGGAACAGGATAATCTGGATTATGTGTGATTTACCCTGACTAGATTGAGGGTCGTTGCTTGGACAGGGTGTAACATGACTGCCAACCAAAGACCCCATTTCTAACACAGACACACACACACACACAACACACACCCAACACACACACACACCATACACATGTCCAGCTGCACACGAAAAACAATGGCACACAATACACAGCAGAATAATTCAAGGAAGAATGCACTAAGGACAATTTGTATATGAAACAGAAATGTAAAAATGTACACAAAGGGCAACTGCTCAGTCCAATTTACTAAGTGCCCACATGGCCACAGGGCACAGTCCAAGGCCCATCTCTAATCCTGACTTTATCCGGATAGAACTCTTTAGGGGCTTTAGTTTGAAAGTGGGCAGGCACCTCAGGGGGGTGGGTATGTGGGGGTACCTCAGCCGAAGTCAGGAAAAAGCCCACTGTTTCTGGAGGGGGCTCATTTCCCATTACTCTGTGCTGGGGAGTGCAAGGCCACAGTCTCTCAGGTGGTTGTCTTTCCCACTGGTTCTGGAGGGGGCTCCATGCCAATTTGTCATTGCTGGGAAGTGCAAGGCCACAGTCTCTGGAGTGAGTGTCTTCCCCCCTGGTTCTGGTGGGGGCTCCATGCCCATTTGTCAGTGCTGGGGAGTGCAAGGCCACAGTCTTTCAGTTGGGTGTCTTTCCTACTGGTTCTGGAGAGGGCCCCTCGTACAGCACCCCCTAGGGGGGTGGCCTACATTGCTTCCGCTGGTAGTGATGGCTGCACTGTGGTGGCAGATGGAGGTGCCTCATGGGCAGCCTCTGCTGGTGGTGATGGCTGCACTGTGGTGGCAAATGGAGGTGCCTCCTGGGCACCCTATGCTGGTGGTGATGGATGCACTGTGGTGGCAGATGGAGGTGCCTCCTGGGCAGCCTCTGCTGGTGGTGATGGATGCACTGTGGTGGCAGATGGAGGAGCCTCCTGTGCAGCCTCTGCTGGTGGTGATGAATGCACTTCCTCAGCTTGCGGTCGGAGCCCCGTGACCACTGGTGGTGGTGGAGGTGTCACCCTGACAGCCTCCGCTGGAGTTGAGGACTTCTTCCCCTTCATGGTATGAGGCATGGAATCCTTACCCTTCCTGGCAGGGGTTGAGGGCTTCTTCCCCTTCAAATCAGGAGGTGCAGGGTCCTTCCCCTTCATGGCAGGAGGTGTGGGATCCTTCCCTTTCTTGGCTGGTGGAGTTGGATCCTTCACTGACTTGACACCAAGACTAGGTGGTGCCACCACTGTCCGCGTGGACTATTTGGCTGAGGTGCTGGGCTGGGTCGTTGGGACCCTGCTCTTAAGGGTAGGACAGGGGGGAGGGAAGAGGTCAACTAAAAGCTTCTTATGGACGGTGGGGCGGGAGGAGGAAGGAGTAATGGGTGTGGAGGATGAGGGATTGGTCGTCGAAGCTGTATGTCTGCCGGATTTGGGTGCAAGTGCATGGGCTGTATGCTGTTGTGAGGTGGATGGCTGTTGGGTGTCTGAGTGCTTGCATTTGTGTCCTTTAGGAGGGGGGGCAGACACGGTAGGAGAGGACACATGGGACGTGTGCATGGCTATTGTGGAGGTGTCTGCCAGTGAGGTGTGTGTTCTGCTTGGTCTGGTGATGATGCTGGTAGTGGATATTGATGTAGTGCATGCAGGTGTGAGTGTGGACGTAAATGGTTGGGAGGTGGAGGAGGAGGAGGGGGAGACAGTGGATGTTGTCGTGTCTGCAAATGAATGGTGTTTGTGTGAGTGCCTGTGGGATGAAGTGTGGTGCTTGTGTTTGCCTGTGCCACTCTTGTGTGTTGTCTTGTGTGCATGCTTGTCTGTCTGTGTGCTTGGGATGGGTTGGGGTTGAGGAGAATGGGACTGGGAAGTGGAAGTTGGAGGAGGGAGGGTAGAAACAGGGACAATGGCTGCCATCAGATAGGAGGCCAGAGCCTAAATCGATCTCTGTTGTGTCACCAAATACACCGTGAATGCCCACTAGGAATGCATTGCATTGCTGCATCTGGGATGCCAGCCCCTGGATGGCATTCACAATGGTTGAGTGCCATACAGATATGGATCTTAGGAGGTCAATAGCCTCCTCACTCAGGGCAGCAGGGGTCACTGGGACAGGGCCTGAGGTGCCTGGGGCGAAGGACATGCCCACCCTCCTGGGTGAGCGGGCACGGGCAACTCTCTGAGGGGCTACTGGGAGGGCGATGCTGGTACAGGGATGGTGGCTGTACCGGCAGCTGGGGTGATCACTGAGGTGTACGCCACCACCAGGGAGCTCCCATCGGAGGAGTTATCAGGGTCTGTGTTGTCCCTATCAGTCTCTGCCGTGGTGCTCCCCTTGCCCTCCGTCCCACTGGTTCCCTCGGCATCGGTGGACTCGCCCTACAGGGTCCTGTGAGATGCAGCTCCCTCTGTCTCTGGTGCCTCTGCTCCTCCATTGGATGATGCTAATGCACATAAGGAGTGGATGACAAAACAAGAAAGGGAGGGAGAGAGACAAAGGATACACTGAGTCAATGACTGCACCAACCCCACCGTTGGCGTACACAGCACCCCCACACAGGGAACAGGCCTATGCACTATGGAGTGCACTACCAGTGAAATGGCTAGTCACCAAGGCATGAGGAGGGGCACACACTGCCAACTGCAGCACACCTGGGGCCCACGCAGCCCTGCCCAGAAGGGAATACTAACAAGCTAGGTAAGCAGTATTTTCCATTCAAACCCTTAGCCACCAGAGGTCCTATGCTGCTATGTCTGGCATGGCCTAGGGACACCCAAGGACACACAATCACCACCCCAATACCACCCCAGCAGCCGTAAGTTGCAATGATAGCTACTGTACTCACCCCCTTGTGGCTGCTCTGATGCCCTCAAGCGCTCATCCAGCTCAGGGTAGGCCACCGCCAGCATGCAGGCCATCAGGGGGGTCAGGTTCCGACGGGCACCCCTTCCTTGTTGGGAGGCCATCCCCAGCTGGGCCTCCGCAGTCTTCCGGGCCCAGGGTCTCTGGTCCTCCCACCGTTTCTGACAGTGGGTGCTCCTCCTGCCATGAACCCCCAGGGTCCTCACCTCCTTGGCGATGGCACGCCATATCCCCTTCTTTTGATGGGCGCTGACCTGCACAGGCAATACAAACAGGATAAACACCATTAGACAAGCAGTCCAGCCTGACACACAAATGGCCCACCATTTGCGTTTCCATCACTACTGGCACCGCCAAGTGGACATCCACCCAGCCCCCTTACATGATGCCTTCACACATAACTCCATGCATTCATGCCACATGCATTGTGCGCACAGTGTACTCACCTATTGGTCTGGAGGCCCATACAGCAGTTCGTATTGGGGTAGGACCCCATCCACCAGTCGTTCCAACTCCTCAGAAGTGAAGGCTAGGGCCCTTTCCCTGGTCAAATGGGCCATGGAAGGTTCCAGACACAAGTCACAGCAGCACATGCAGTGTAGGTCCTCTCCTATGGAAGGTCAGGAAACAAGAGAGGATTGGGATAGAAAATGGTGGTCACGTCCGTGGCAGTGCATACCGTCACCACCAACGTAGATCCCCATTGGCCACTGTACCCCATTGAGCCCAATATAAACCAAGGAGGAATTGCATGGCGGTTTACGACCGCCTACCGCCACGGCGCACAACGTCGGCGGAATTACCTCACTTCCACCTGTCCCTTCACACAAGACAGGTGGTCGTCAGTTCAGGGGGGTGAACAGGCCTTTCTTTTATTCATGTGTCACAGGATATATAGGCACATACTTTTTAAATTACACTGTCCACAAACATGTTTGCACGATGTGGATCGCTGTTGTGGTATAGTTGTTCAAAACGTGACAGCCTACTCACTCTTGTGTCCCTTAGATACCTACCGCTGTGGATGAATAGGAGATGGAGACATACCCCCGTGTACAGACCCCTGGTAGACTTTGTTACACTGGAGGACAGGCACATTGTTCTCACCTATAGACTGGACAAGGCCACAATCACAGAGCTGTGTGCCAGTTGGAACCTGACCGGATCTCAGCTATCTGTCAACCCAATGGGATTCCCCCCTCTTGTGCAAGTTCTATCAGTGCTCCATTTCCTGGCAACTGGTTCTTTCCAAGTGATAGTGGGCTTGGCAGCAGACATGTCACAGCCAATGTTCTCAATAGTGCTGGCAAGAGTCGTGTCTGCCCTGATCAAACATATGTGCAGCTACATTGCTTTCCCCAGGGGGAGGATTTGGCCTCTGTGAAGGCTGAGTTTTATGCAATGGAACATATCCTCAATATAATTGGGGCGATTGATGGAACACATATTGCATTTGTTCCCCCCCCTGCAAAAAGAACAGGTGTTCAGGAATCGTAAGAGTTTCCACTCTATGGTGTGCCTGGCAGACCAGTACATCCCCCACATCAGTGCTAAATATCCTGGGTCAGTGCATGATGACTTTGTCCTAAGGAATAGCAGAATCCCAAATGTGATGGCCCAACTACAGAGGCACAGGATGTGGCTTATAGGTGATCCTTGCTTCACACCCAGTATATGTTGGTATATGCCTATGCTGTTGGCCATATAGGATAGTGTGTGGCTAAATGTTGTCCCTCGATATTTGCAGGTGACTCTGGTTACCCAAGTCTATCATGGCTGCTGACCCCTATGAGGAATGCCAGGACAAGGGCAGAAGAACATTATGATGAGGCACTTGGGCAAACCAGAAGGATCATTGAGAGGACCTCTGGCCTCCTGAAGGCCAGGTTCAGGTGCCTCCATCTTACAGGTGGATCCCTGTACTACTCACCCAAAAAGGTCTGCCAGATAGAAGTGGCATGCTGCATGTTGCACAACTTGGCCCTCAGGCACCATGTGCCTTTTCTGTAGGAGGAGGAGACTGGAGAAGCCCCTGTGGCAGCAGTGGACCCTAAGGACAGTGAGGACGAGGAGGCAGAGGATGAGCATGTGGACAACAGAACATTAGTGATCCGTCAGTACTTCCAATGACACACAGTTGAGACAGTGCAACTTTACATTTCTATGACTATTGGTGTATTCCGTGTGGCATTAGCTTGCTGACATTACCCAATTACCCAATTATTTCCCCTACTTACTGTTACCTATGGATATTCATTTTACAGATGTGGGTGATATGACAACATTGTCCTTATGTGATCACAACAGCCAGCAACAGGTCACTCATTCTATGCTCATTCTATGTACAGTTCATTTGCAATGGTTGTAGCTGTTTCAATGAATACAAATTTGCAATACATGAAATACGAGTTTTATCCAAGGGTGTTTATTGTTGTGCTAAAATATAGAGGGGAAAGTGCAATGGAATGGGGTGATGATTGAGGAAAGTCCAGGGTATTGTTCGAGTCTGTTTGTAGCACAGGTGCAGTGTCGATGGGGACATAGGAGGGGGAGCAATGACAGTTCAATGTGGCCAAGGTGACAGAGTGAGATAGAAGTGGGGCAATCAGGAGAGTCTCATTTCCTGGTGGTGGTCTTGGCAAGTGTCTAAGGCTTCTGTCTGGTTCGCAGGGAACGTTTACAGGGTGGTTCACCTTCTGCAGTGGGAGGGGTGCTGGTGGACTGTGAGTCCTGTGGCGGTGCCTCCTGGCCACTAGTGGCAGCGGAAGTGGAGGGCTGCTCAGATGACTGGCTAGTGGTAGGGGCCCGCTGGTGTGCTGTTGCCTCCCTCATGATGTTGGCCATGTCTGCCAGCACCCATGCTATGGAGATTAGGGTGGTATTAATGGCCTGCAAGTCCTCCCTGATCCCTTGATACTGTCTCTCCTGCAGCTGCATGTTCTCCTGCACGTTGTCTAGGATCTGGCCCATCATGTCCTGGGAATGTTGGTAGGCTCCCAGCATCTCGGAGAGTGCCTCCTGGAGAGTCGGTTCCCTGCTCCTGTCTTCCCCTTGGCACACAGCAGTCCTCCCAGTGTCCCTGTTGGCCTTTGTCTCTGTCCCCTGAACGGTGCTCCCCGTGCCACTGACCCTAGGTTCCTGATTGTCTTGTGTGCGAGGTGTGGTCCCTGTACAGGTGGGCACACTGCTGATTGATGTCTCCTGGGGACAGAGGTGTGGGTATGCTGGGTGGGTGCTATGGTGTTGGTTCCTGATGTGGGAGGCTCTGTGGTGGTCTGTGATTGTGCTTGGGTGACTGGCTGCCCAGTGGTCCCTGATGGGCCAGGTAAGTAATCCAGATCCAGAAGTCCAGAGTTACTGTCACCACTGGGGGCCTCTTCTGTTGAGGGACTGGATAGTGGTGGCACCTCCTCTCCAGTGACAGTGGCTGGGGTACCTGTGGGGATGTAACTGATGTATTATGCTTCAAGTGTATGACATTTGTACGTCTGTATCTTCCCCTCAATGGTTGTTTTCCCCTGCCAGCTTTTGCTTGTGTATGTTGGTGTATTGTGTTTATGTTAGTTTCCCTATGCTGTGCATACTTTAGTGATGAGTGTCCATGCAGGCCTGGGAGGGGCGTCCATGCATTGGCACAGTATGCAGGGCCTGGCATTGGTATTAGTGAGATGTGATGGTGGAGTGTGTGGGATGTTTTGGAGTGATGGGAATGGGGGTGAGGGGGTGTGATGGCATGTAGGTATGGAGTGTGATAATTGTTAAAAGTTGACTTACCAGTATCCAGTCCTCTGCCAACTCCGGCGAGTCCCTCTGGATGCAGTATTGACAGTACCTGGTCCTCCCATGCTGTGCGTTGTGGGGGAGGAGGTGGGGATCCACTGCCAGTACTCTGTATGATGAGCTGGTGTCTTGCTGATATGGAACGTACCTTCCCCCGTAGGTTGTTCCACCTCTTCCTGATGGCCCCCCTTGTTCTTGGGTGCTGTCCCATGGCAATGACCCTGTCCACGATGCTCCGCCATAGTTCCATCTTCCTTGCGATAGATATTTGCTGCAACTGTGCTCCAAAGAGCTGTGGCTCTACCGTGACGATTTCCTCCACCATGACCCTTAACTCCTCCTCAATGAAACAGGGGTGCTTTTTGTGGTGCAGTGGGTGTTGTGTGATGTGTGTTGGTGAGGGGGTGTTGGGTAATGTAGTGGGGTGTGTGATGTTGAGTGTGTGAGGGATATATAGGTGTATTTGTTGTGTGTGGCTAGTTGTATCTGTGCTCTCCTTCTCAGTCTCCTGGTGGCAATTGCTGTATGTAAGGGGTTGTGGGTAATGTGAGTGTGTTTTTTTATAGTGTTGTGGGTGTGGTTTGTGCATGAGTGTCAAGTGTGTGTCTTTAGTATTGTCCAATGTTGTGTTGTTTAGTATGTGGGTGTCCATTCTGAGCACGGCGATATGTACTGCCAATGGTTTACCGCCGTTGAATGTCCGCTGTGGTGATTCATGGGTCATAATGTGATGGGTGTTGTTCTGTTGGCGTAACGGTGTGGGTTTTGGGACCGCCATTTTAGCACTTACCTGTGGGCTGCAGGATTTGTGTATGTGGCTGTATTCTGTCGGTTTGGTGTGTGTGTGTCATAATATGGTGAATGGTTATTCGCCAGAGCGGCGGTAAGTTGGTGGCTGTCAACGCGGCGGTAAGTGGAATTTACTGCCAGTGTCATAATGAGGGCCACTGTCTTCAACAATCAACCTAGCTTCCTGAGGGAGTGTTAACTAGAGGGTCTGGAATCCCTTTGAAGTAAAATTGTTAGATTGGTCAGTATAGGGTCAAGTTTGAAGGGAGAGAATACCTTCTTAGCTTCAGTATTCATCTGTGCCATCATAAATATTAGTGTATAGACTACTCAGGGAATAATTCAGAGACTAAGGAAAGCAACCACATACCTTTGGCATCCACAAGGGAGTAGTGAACCTTGGACTGTTCTAAAGATTGAGGGTATCCCACCAGCAGCATGCGAGGCTTCTTTAAGGACCCCTGCCTCATCCTTTTTCCGCTGACTAATACCTCTGTGCCATTAACTGTTGCCTAAAACTGGGACTCTAGTTACCTGATCTATTACACAAACATATGTGGGCTTGTCTTAACTGGGAATCCTGACTCTTGGAGAATATCAATTTCAAATACTCCATCCTTTGATGCAACAAGGATCCTTAGCCAAGAGGATGGCATCAACCACAAAAAACACCGAAATAAGTGTGAAAGCTACTGAAAACACTTTGAAAACTCCTGGACTGTTTTTTTCTATTATATTCCCCATCAGTGGAAATATATACAGCAACTTTTTTGACTTTCCCCTGGCTGAATTAAACCCATTCAGTGAAAACTCACAGTGCATTTCTGCATCAAATGAATGTTTTTGAAAAAGGAACTATTTTATTATGCTCTATTTGTATCCATTTCCCATAAGTTTGATTATTTTTTGTAACATTATTTTTGATCTAACGTTTTTGTCTTATGAAAGTATCTTCACCTGAACTAAACTGGGTTCTTAATTTCTTATCTGTTTTGTGGTACTGTTTTTTGTAACAACACGCAAATTGTTTCCAAAGTCTGCCTTGTCACAATTACCTTACTTCTAAGGGTAAGGGAAAGATCTATAATGGAATTATGTTTACCTCTTTGATCTGGACTGTAGGATATGCCACAGCTGCCAGTATCTCATACTCCATCCTCTTATTAGGTAGTCCAGCATAAATTACCAGAGCATCCAGAACACACCACTAAGGTGTGGTTGCCCTTCGAGGTTGGCAACTGCACCATTGGTTAGAGGAATCCATCTTCCCCAGGCAATTGGCTGCCTTTACTAGTGTTATCAGTATAGATAGGAAGCCCTGCAGACAGTTTATTTCTCTCTGTTCTCACATTGCATTGATAGAGACGGTAAGGTGAGCTGTTCAGCTGCACCCAAGTAGACATACTGCCTGATGCACTGTGAGATGTCTGAAGGGTGAGTTGGTGGGACTGGACCTCCCCGTTCATGTGATGGGTTCACAACAACTGCAACCAAGAGAGACTGCTAGTTACTTTGATTCAAAATGTGAGACTTTACTCAAGACTGGCCTGCATCTATTGTAGATCATCAGAGAATGTAAGACTGTCTGATATTTCGGTTTCCTAGGGATTTTTTCAGACTGATCTGCTGTATTGCCTGTGTCATGGGATTCCCTTTGAGTGGTAGAATTCCATCTGATATCCTGCTTTTACTCTGCCATTGCTATTCTGACATTTCCTCATCTCTGGCTTTCCAGACTCCCAGATCCCACCTTTAAATAGGCTGGGAACTGGGATACTGCATCAGCAGCAACATAAACTAATATGAAGCCATGTTATAGACCCACGCTGTGAGAAATTAAGTTGTTGGTTGCCTGAGGTGTGAGCCCTTGTCAAGCAGTAACCACAATTCTTGTCACGGTAAGGGGCAAGCAAACTCCACCTGTGCTCACCCCCTGGTAGCTTGGCACAGAGCAGTCAGGCTTATCTTGAAGGCGATGCATAAAGTATTTGTTCAACACTTGAGTAAAACAGTGAAATCACAACACAAAAAGTATCTAACACCAGAACTTAATTTATAAAAAAAAAAAAATGACATAAATACAATAGGTAGAACTTGAGTAATGATTTTTTTAAAGAATAAACCATAAAACAACACTTAGACGGCAAAAGCAGCAGCCACGGATATCTGGTCGCATCAGACTTGGACAAAATCAATAGTCCAGGCTGACCGCAATGGAGAGCAGGTTGGCTACAGGGGCCCCACTGGGACTTCTGAACTATAGTACCTTAAATCCTGGTTGTGGAGCATTGGGTTTGTAAGTCAACATGTAGTTTAAAACTACGTACAGGGGCTTTGCAGTGGCAAACCTGAGACAGTTTTAAGTGGCTACTTAATTGCTGCAGGCAGACTACTAACAATTAATTTACAAACCTTGGGCCCCTGTAGTGCACTCTACTACGGTTTTGTAAGTAAATTAAAGATTCCAGTTGGGGATAAGCCAATATTATCATGTTTTAGGGAAAGACCACGTGTACAAACTGGTTAGCAAAGGTAAATTGGGCATAATCCTAAGGCCAGCAAAAATGAAGTCAGCAAAAACAGGAGGTCTGAAGGCAAAACGTTGGGGGAAATCACGCCAAAGATGCCAGGTGTAACAGCTCCCAAAACTTACAACCTTTACTGAGCCTCTCTTATCATCAGCACCTGCACCTAGCGAACTGTTAACTTTATACTGGGGCTAAACATTTGACAAAAGTGTTTTTCAAGGTAGCAGTGAACTCACTATATGAGAATGTACATAGTTCATCTCTTTTTACATGCTTTACCCTTTCTTTTCTTTCATACATCGTAAAGAGAAGTAGATGTTTTCATTCCTTGATTCATAGTATTTCTATGGTAAAAAGTGTGTCATTTCATAAGGAATATTTGTGGTATAATGTGTTGTGGAAAGATAATCCAAGTTCTTTTCTACAGGTGTTATCTGTGGTCCACATTCCATCCTACAGCTTACTTGTTTACTCATGTTCTCACACTTCTTTGGTCAGGTTCAAAACATAGGCGGTCATTATGAACACGGCGGTAAACACTGCCGACCGCAGTGGCAGCGGTGAACAGAAGACCGCCATTGGTGGTGAATAGAAACCCTCCATAAAATGAACCAAAATCCCGAACCTGCCAAAAATCACTAGTCACTGCCAGGACCCTGTCAGTGGAAATGCTGGACCTTCCACCGCGCCACCGCTGATCACACCGACATCCCGCCCTCCAAATAATGATGTACAAATCACCTTGGTGGTCAATAGAAGTCGAACGACCATTGGCGGTGCTGACCGCCATGGGTGGCAAGTGTACCCAGCAGCAAGAAGTGCACACATTGGATAAGCTAGAAACCCACACACATCCACAACACCATAAAACACTCACAGACACACCCCACAATCCTTTGCAATGAAACTAGGCCAACGAAGACAGAGAGCACCAGAAGCAGACACCGAACGCCACTATGCACGAGACTCACACCGCCCCACAGAAGAGCACCCTCACCGCGATTCCAAGCCCGACACCATTCACGACACCCACCATGTCATCCCCCCAAACATCCATGCTTCACAGAAAGGGAGCTAAGGACCATGGTGGACGAGATCCTGAAGGTGGAGCCACGAATATTCGGGACTCAGGTGCAGCACGCACCCATCGCCAGGAAGATGGAGCTATGGCAGACCATTGTCAACAGAGACAATGCAGTGGGACACCATCCATGCACCAGGCCCGACATCCGCAAGAGATGGAACGACCTGCGGGGTAAGGTCAGGGCCATGGCATCCAGGCACCACATTGCAGTCCAGAAGACTGGGGGAGGACCACCACCAACACCACCCGAATACACAAACTGGGAGGAAAAGGTACTGGCCATCCTGCACCCTGAGGGACTCACTGGACTCACTGGAGGAATGGACTCGGGTAAGTCGTCTACATTTACCCCATATACATCACACCTGGAATGCATGCACCACCCCACTCCTCCAAAACCCACCAGGACCACTACCCCACCCAGGCCACAATCACCACATCCAGTCCCCCTGCATGCCCACAAACCCACTAACAGGGCCACATCCCTCCCTTTGTGCACAGCCACCTACCCCTGCAAGGATTCACAATGGCACTATACCACCCACAATGCAACTCCACATCCTAAGCAAAATGCAGTGCAAACCTCACAAAGGCACCCTGCATGGCCCCAAAATATAACACCTGCACAAAGCAGCACAGGCCGTGCACTCCATCCGATCATGCATTTGTAACAGACATGCCCATTTCCCCCAACAGGCACCGCCACCCATGCCACCCTGATGGACAGGACAAAAAGTGGCAATGCCCCCCAGGGAGACAGAGGCACCTCCAAGGACACTGGGGATGGATCCCTGGACACTGATGAGCAGGCTGGCCCCTCACACAGTCCTGGATTGTCCCAATCCAGCAGCCCCACCCAGGATACCACTGACACCCCTACCACCCAGGCAAGAACATCAGCCCAGGGTAACCATCCCCACACCAGTGTATCCAGGCCACAGACTGGTGGAACACAGGTACAGAGGCCACAGTCACCCCCTACCAACAGGAAGGAAGACGATGGCCCCAGTACAAGTGGCACCGCCAGACCTGTGCAAGGGACACAGGAACAGGGGGCTAGGCCCAGTGGGAGGGCATCACTGGCCCGGGGGGAGGCCACAGGATGGATGCTGCAGCCCAGGATGTGATCTCTGAGGCGTTGGTGGCCTACCAGCATACCCATGACAGATTGGCCCAGATAGCATCCACCCTGGAGCACAGTCAGAGGATGCAGCAGGAACACCACCAAGAGGCCATGGAGCAGTGGAAAGTGCAGAACGCCACAATGGCCAGCATAGCAGGAGCACTGCTGCAGCTGGTGCAAATACAGTCTGAGACCCACACAAGACAGGAGGCCCCCACTACAGCACAGGAGACAGACCGGACAATGAAAGCATCAGCAGCAACATTCCACAAACTACCCTCAGAGGAAAGACAAGGAACAAGCATGTCATCCCCTCTAGGTCAACAGCAGGCGACCAAACGGACCCACAGGCCAAAATATGGGACTGGAACCCCTGCCAAAAGCAAGGCCCCTTTAAAGAAGTGACTCTGCAACAATCTGCCCACCAACCATCCCACACAATAAACCACCAAACAGTGCTAATAATCAATAAGAACTCATGTAAGCATTGATGGACCCATCAATACTTACAACAAGGCTGCCACCATGTTGGCATTGAGGACAACCACCCATGACCAACTGCCATCAATGTAATTTACACTATTCAATCCCTGCCCCAAATAAAACACATATCACACCTGTAACACTGTCCCATGTCATAATGTTTGAACAAAGTGAGGTATGGCTGCAACTGGCTGATAACTCCTTTATTTGTAATGCGTAGCATGAAAGTACACCTGTGTGCCTAAATGTTGTCAAAAATAGAACTTCTAAGATGTATTTGGTACAATGCAGACCTGGACTCAGTTGCAAATAGTGGATTCAACCCCCCGATGATAAACCACACTGACAGTATGTTTCACAATCACCAATGTCAGCCCTTAGTCCCACATAGCTACTGGAAGTAGAGTTGTATCAGTTGGGACCTGGAATTTACATCTTGCCTTCCTCATCATTACCATCACTCTCCTCCCCTCTCTGAGGAAGCTGGTCAGGATATACAGCACCATCCACCTCCAAGAGGGGGATATAATTTCTCACTGCCATGTTGTGCAGCATGCAGCAGGCCACCACTATTCTACACACCTTTTCAGGCCCATAGGCCAGGGAACCCCAAGAGATATGTAGACAACAAAATCTAGCCTTCAAGAGACCTATTATGCACTCTATCACCCTCCTAGTACGTCCATGGGCCTCATTGTAATTCCTCTCTGCATCTGTCCCAGGATTCCCCACTGGTGTCAGGAGCCAACGCAAGTTGGGATAGCCAGAATCACCTAGAAAAAGGTGCAAAACACAGCAGTCATGGTCGAGCATCTGAGTCAGACAGCCTGACTGTCTGCTAGGTGGCAGTTACTGACAGAAACACCTACCTGAGATCCACCCTCCGTCCTCTCGTAGATGTTCCATCTTGCGTGGTAGACTACTGTTCCTCAGCACAAAGGAATCATGGACTGAACCAGGGAACATGGCATTCACATGTGAGATGCACTGGTCTGCAGTACATACCAATTGGATGGGCATGGAGTGAAAGTACTTTCTGTTTCTGTACACCTGTTCACTGACTCTTGGGGGTATAATAGGTATGTGGGTGCCATCTATGGCACCTATCACATGGGGTGTGTTTGTAAATGCATAGAAGTCAGATTTGATGGCAGGGAGGTCAGTACTTTGGGGAAACCTCACATATGACTGCAGGTGTCATACAAATGCATTCAGGAATCTTGACTGTATAATGCTAAACATTGGCTGTGAAAAACCCATGCCCACTGTCACTTGAAATGAGCCTGTGGCCAGGAAATGGAATGCAGAGAGCACCTGCATTTCAGGCATGCTGATTACGATTTGCCGGAGTCAGTGCAGGATCCAGTAATGCACAAAGTTCGAGAATAGTTGCACAGGAAAGTCTGTAATTGATTATGATGTGACGCTGCACCATGGTCCGCAAATCAACAAGTGGTCTGTACACCAATGGGGCCCTTCCTTGCCACAAGGGTCGGTACCTAGGAGGGATTTGAAACACGTGTGAGGAACACACATCCATAGGCACACATTGTCATTCCTTGTGCACTGCTGACTTGATTGTAGGGACTCAAAAGTAAAATCTGTTTGACAGAATTTCATCTAAACCATAATGAATGAACAGGGTTTGTTATGTGGTATTGTTAATGGTCACATGCATAGGTGCGTTAGGTGAACAATAGGGCCTGCATTATGCAGATATCATTTTTATTAATGCGCAGTTAAGGCCAAAATGTCTGCCCCCTTTAATCCAGAACTGTTGTGGTGGAAGTGACCTCATACCTCTAGTGGTTGACGTAACAGCGTAAGGCGGTGTTTACCGCCGTTCCCACAGTCATTGGTTAACATGGATGCCAATGGGGAATCCTGGCATATCATGATTGCCGTTGACGGTGACGGTGCACACCGCTGCAGTACTTACACGAATTCGTCACCACAACTTCACTTGACTCCCTGATCTTGTGCGAGCAGGTACTCCACCGAGTGTACTGCTGTGTCCTGCCTCTGGTCATGAAAGTGGCTCATGTTGCAGGGGAAAGGGTCCTGGCCTTCACCCAGGAGGAATTGGAGAGGCTAGTGGATAGGGTCCTGCCCCTGTACACCAAGCTCTATGGACAGCCAGAGGTACAGGTGAGTCAGGGGTTTGCGGGCAATGGTTGTGTGTAATGGATGGTGTTGGAAGTATATATGTGTGCATCTCTGACCCTGCATGGGCCATGGTTGATGCCATGCTGCGTGCGTATGTCCTGTAAGTCTGTTAGTACTGTCTGTCCCATAGTGGACGTATAGCCAGCTGTACATAATTTCCAAGTGCCTGACCTCTGTGTTACATTTCAGTGTCTCCCTTTTAGGTTAGCGCCCACCAGAAAAGGGCACTTTGGCATGCCATTGCCAAGGAGGTGTGGACCCTGGGAGTCTACAACTGGCGGAGCACCCACTGCAGGAAGAGGTGTGAGGACCTGTGGCGCTGGGCGCCGAAAATCTGTGAGGCTCAGCTGGGGAAGTCCTCCCAATGTGGAAGGGGTGCCCGTCAGGCACTGACCCGCTTCATGCTACGCATCCTGGTGGGTGCGTACCCAGACCTGAACGAGCACTTGAAGGCTGCACAGCAGTCACAAGGGGGTCAGTACATATATCACAATCTTAACCCTTGATGGATGTCTGTGTGTGCATTAGAGTTTATGCTGCTTAGTTACAGGGACTCTGACTGAAGTCCATCTACATGATGGCCCCCGTAGGATGTAGGGGTGTTTGGTTCAGGTCTCTTACACCTCAGGTCCTTAGGTAGTTCAGGGGATGGGTGTAGAACAGGGTTCTGGGCACTAGTCATGGGCATGGGCATAGTGGAAGAGGCTGCCTGTTGGGTGGGTCTTCTGGGTGGGTGTATTATGTCTGACCACTATGTTCACTCCTTTCATCTATTTACAAGTATCTCTCCTGCTTTGTCTCTCCATCCCTGTTCTCTTGTGTTGTTTGTGTACATCAGGATCATCTGGCGAGGGAGTGGAGGCACCGGCGAGTCTGGATGCAGCAGCCCACAGATCCTCGGAGGCAGAGTCATCCGACACCAAGGGGACTAGTGGGTTGGAGGGCGAGTGGAGTACCACAGGGGAGGCAACTACCACTGGAGGTAGTGACTCCGATACTTCCTCCAATGGGGGCTCCCTGGCGGTGGCGGATCCTAGTGGGCACACCCCTACAGTATCATCTTCTGCCACCACCCATGCCATCACTGCCCTCCCATTTGCTCCCCACCGAGTTTCCCGTGCCCGCTCACCCAGAAGGGTGTGCGTCTCCTTCACCCCAGGCACCTCCTCCCCTGCCCCAGTCAGCCCTGCTGCCCTCAAAGAGGAGGCTATTGACCTCCTGAGAACCATCTCTGTAGGACAGACAACCATTGTCAATGCCATCCTGGGGCTAGCATCAGAGATGCGGCAGACCAATGCCTAACTGGATGGCATTCATGGTGCCGTGTCTGGCCTACAGAGATCTTTTCAGGCTCTGGCCTCCTCTTTGACGGCAGCCAGTTTCCCTGGTCATTCCGTCCCCCCTCCAACCTCCTCTACCCCTTCCAGCACTCCACTCCCTTCACCCGTCCAAAGCACACAATCTGACACGCAGTCAAGCACCTCAACACACAAAAAGCACACTTGTAAACACAAGCCCCACACCTCCCACCACAAGCATTCACACAGCCAACATGCACATGCATACACAGCAACATCCACTTCCCCTAGTGTGCCTACCTCTTCCGCCTCCCTGTCTGTCCCCTCAACATGCACACCCCCAGGCACTGCACCTTCAGTCACTGTTGCTGAGCCTATTCCTGCATTCACCACAATAGCAGACATCCATACATGCACCCCAGACACCACACCTGCACTCACCACAACTACTGTAGTTGACACATGCAGCACACTCACAAAACTTGCAGACACCCACACAACATACATCCACACTGGCAGCCTGTCTTCTCCCACTGTGTCCCCCCTCCCTCCAAAAACACACAAACGCACCAAGACACCCACCCATCACACATCCACCACGCCTCAGCATACTGTCCAGTCACCTGCATCCACAACACGCACCTCTACACCACTTCTGTCCACACCCTCTGCCTCCACTCCCATGCCCTCCTCCAGGCCCAACCCAATTGCTCTGAAAAAACGTTTCCTCTCCCGTGCTGACCTCTTCCAACCCACTGGCCCACCCCGTCTTGTCCCTAAATGTACACACCTCCTTGCCCTTTCCACTCCTTCCACTTCACAGCCCGCCCCTGTCCACCCTTCACATTTCCGTGCCCCTTCCCCAGAGAGGAAGAAGCCCTGTGCAGAGCCAAGTCCATCTGGCTCCACCCGGTTGAAGCACACACCCCCACCTCTGAAGGCCAAACCCAAACCCTCTCCACCTTCCGAACACAAGTCCAAGCCCCACCCCTGTTGCAAATCCCCACCCCCACTACCCACTGCCCCTGTTTCCTGAGGTGCCTGGATGCCTCATTGTTCCCCCATTAGGTAGAGTACCATGCCCTTTTGGGAGTCAGGTTGGGGCCATTGTAGCCCAAACACATCTGGCACTATGGGCTGGCAATTGGCCTTGTTGTGAATAGTTAGCTCTGTGATCTGCAATAAATATTTATGGGTGGCCTGTGTTTTGGCGGCACACTCTTGAACCCTGGTCTCTTGTTTCATTTTTTGTGGGTGTGGGGCATTTGTATGTACTATGGTCAGGTTGGATTTGTCTTGTGTCGGGTAGGTACCTCTTGCTGTGGGGTGTATGGGTTGTGCTGCTGTGAAGGGTTGCGGGAGCGTTGCAGGGTGGGTGGAGTGGGTGGGTATGTAACTGTGCCCTTTCCTCTCTTGTGTCGTAGGTTGCGGTGCTTACCGTTGTCGTCTTCATCTGCGGTGTTGGTCGTGGAGGTATATGGCAAGGAGCAGGGCTCACATGATCTGCAGCTCTCTATCCATTTCTGCTTCAGTACGTTGTGTGGGCCTCCGGTGAGTGTTTCCTTATATTAGGTTCATTTCTGCCTTGCTTTGCGTGGCGGTGGTTCCCGGACCTGACGGTGGTCTAGTGATTTATTAAATGATGGGCGGGTTTGGCCTTTCCGTCGGCCTGTAGGCATACTCTGCCGTCGTCGGTGGCACACCTCTACTGGAGGTGGGTGGTTTTCTGGATGCCTGTGTTTCAGTTGGTTCATTATTTACCAATCTGGACCGCTCCTTTGTTGGCGGTTTTTACCGTCAGCACCGGTGGGGTGGTTTGGACTGCCGTGTTCATAATGTGGGCCATAATGTAAAAACTTTACTATTTAAAGCTGCTAACAAATAAGCTGAAATATTTCTCACTCACTTCTTTTCTCCTTATGTTGGGTTATAATATCCTTTTAGTTCCAATAAATTACAGTACGCCTGTGTTTAAGAAGTACCCTAACATTAAATAACTCATGTACTACCTCCATTTTCCTGACTTAGGTCACCTACTGCTTTGCTGGTGCCAGTGGTCCCAGCGAGTACAGTGATGTTAATTTACGTCACTGAATACAGGGAGAGATAGGCAGTCATTGCTCTTTCCACCTCCTGAGCCCATCCAACTCTTTTTTCCTCTTTGTGGGCTGGCTTAATGTATGTTTACTGTGTTGGGGCACTAAGGGGGGTCATTATGACCCCGGCGGTCGGCGTTGATATGGAGGAAAGTACTGCCAACAGGCTGGCGGTACTGTTTTCCATATGATGACATTGGCAGTTTGGCTGAAGTCAAACCGCTAATGTACCACACCGACTGCCACATTGGTAACACCCTCCAGGCTTGAGACATCAATCTCCAGCCCAGTGGCCATCACTTGCCCGCCTGTGGGATTATGACCCCTCCTACCACCAGGGTTTTTGTGGCATCCTTACTGCCACGGAAACCATGGCAGTGGGCACTATCAGTGACAGGAAATCCCTTCCCTGTCACTGATAGAGGTCTTCCCCACCATCCTCCCCAGGTTTATCCCCCTCCTCTCCAGACACCCCTTCATACACACCCCTCCCTTCACACATGCATACACACACCCATTCCAACATTCATCCACTCATGCCTACATCCATTCACACACACACATCCACACACACTTACATACATACACGCATACACGCATTCACACAACTAAACATACATGCACGCACACCCCAAACATGCACACACATACCACTCGCAACACACACCCACATACACGCACGCACAGACACACACACACAACCACACCACCACAGCACCCCCCACCCCTCTCCCCTGTTGGAGCACTCGACTTACCTATAGTCAGGGGGTCCTCCAGCAGGTGACCAGCAGATGACGGGACAGCAGCAGCGTCCGCCAGCAGAACACCGCCAGGCCGTATTATTCTCATAAGCAGCGCCACCTCACGGCCATCCTCCGGCATGGCCACAGCCGGATTAACGCCATCCTTCTGGCGGAAATCCGGCTGTTGTCATAATCCGGCAGATGGCTGGCAGCCGGGGCGATGGTCTTTTGCCAGCTGTCGCTGCGGCAGTTAGTGGTTTTTATTGCCATGGTTATAATGAGGCTCTAAGTGTGTTTCTGTCTTTATTGTCTTTGTGGGCCTCAGTGTGTTGGTATGTGTTCTTGATTCCTGTATGTCTGGTGGTCTATATGCATTGGTGATTTTATGTCTTTTAGCCTGTGTAGACATGTTCCCTTATAGCCTGTGTGCACAGGTGTTGGATGCAGAGTGCTGGCCTTCTTGCACATCAGTGTGTGAAGTCTGTCTACATATGCACGTGTATATGCGATACACATGTGAATAGCTGCCTGTACAATTATGTTCCAGTATGCATGCAGAATACTAAAGCCAGACCTTTTGGCTTTGCCAGTGCTTGTTTCAAATTCGAGACACAAGTGAGAAAGCAGAAAGAAAAAGTTCAGAGACGGAATCCCAGTGGTTCCTTTTACTAAATGAAAATGATACGTTATTGTAATTGATTCATACATCACCAACTGCAGAGGAACACTGCTGCTGGTAGCCATTTCTGAGGGGACACATTAATAGAATCATATTACAAAGAAAAACTAGCTCACTAGTAATAAAGGAGGTCAATAAGTGTAGGATTTGTTTTTAAAGAACTACCACTGCTTAGGTTTTTGCTGTGCCCTTAGCACACTTCTAATATTGGTTACCTGTAACCTCACCCTTTCCTGAAGTATTAACGACAGTGTTGTGTTTTTTAGCAGCATGCCTTTGAAATGGAGCAGAAGTCCATCTACTGATTCTGCCCAAAATGCTGAATAGACCTTTTCCACCGTCACAGTCTCTTCTGTTGTCAGTGTGCCCAGTCATCATGGCGATTTTGATCATTTTAACGGTGCTTCCTGTGCGCTTTATGGAGTGTTCCTTGGAGATTACCCAATTTGCAAACTGTCAAAGAAAGGTTTGCTTTATGTTTTAGTTGAGTTTGGAAAACTTTATTGACCAAGAAAATTAATAGCCCGTGAATCACAAAATTAACTCATCAGGGAATCCCCCGAGGTCGTTTGGGAACAAGCAGTACTCAAAAGCATACTTCTGCAATTGATCACCTGTCAGACAGAACCAAGCAGGTGTTTTAGTGGAGCTTAATGGAAGTGGGAATGACCTTCAAGAGTTGTAAAAATGTAAACACTTGTTACCCTACCTTCACAACTTCACGTTTTGAGTGCCTAAAGTTGGCTTGCCTCAACATCAGAAACATGTACATAAGTGAGACAATGTAGTTGAAGGTTACAGTCATAGCAGCTTAGTAGATCATCTTCTAAAACACTACCTGTATAATGCCTTTTATAACACGCAAATAACGTGCTGTTGCACAGGACTAGCAGTTGATTCTTAGAGCAATCATGCTAAGAACTGAAATAAAATGTCTAAATAAATTTTGAAGAAAATGTGAATTGCTTCCATGGACTGGTGGAGAATGAAATGTCATAGTAGCTTAGCAAATCTCATTCTACAATGGAGATCACTTAGGGCCCGATGTATCAAGGTTATTTGCATTCTCAAACGGTGCAAATGCCCATTTGCTAATACAAAAAGCCAGTTCAGAATGTATGAAAGACATTCTGAACGCAATTTTAAGTAATCGCAAAAATAGCGATTCCTTAAAATTGCGACCCTGTTTAGAAAGTTGAAAATTGCGACTCTCTAAATAAGAAATCGCAAGTAAGGATTCCTTATTTGCGATTTCTTAGCACATGTATGAAGCAATTCCTAAATGCGATTTGGGCATTTAGGAATTGCTATTTACCACCAGGTTGAACCTGGTGGTAATCATGTGCAAAATTTAAAAATGCACTTAAAATGCATTTTTAAAATGTACATGTGAAGCTCAGATGCCCTTTTGGCATGTGTGCACCATACATGTCCCCAAAAATGTTTTTGGGGTGCAGCAGTGGGGGCCTTAGGCCCCCAGCACCCTGGGGTTTTGCATTTCCAAAATTTCAATTTCTGGTTAAGAAATCGCAATTTTGGAAATGCAAAAAAATTGCAGATATGGGTTAACAGGCCCATAGGTGCGAATGGGGACAGATTCTCTATTTGCGATTCGGTAATAGCATTTGCGATTTTTAAGAAATCGCTATTACCGAATCGCAAAAATCATACATATCTTTTTGCATTTCTGAAATAGCGATTTCTTAAAAATCGCTATTTGAGAATCGCAAATCGGTTGTATGATACATCTGGCCCACGGTGTCTTTTGAAACAGGAAAACAATTTGTTATTATACTGTGGATTGATCTTGTTTTGGTGTGCTTTAATAACCATGGATCACATACCTTTACATTTGACCAGCAGAGTATATTTCACATATTTAACTAGTGAGTCACTTTTTGTGTTGGACCACAGAATCATCTATGTTGGAGAAACAATTTGTCAGTTTTATCATGTGCCAATACTATGATGTCCTACTCATTCTTTATTCAAAGTACTTGCAGATTTTCTGGTTCCCATACTCAGTCTCCATGCCAAATATTTCTCTACCTCTCTTCAAATGTCATATTATGTCATATTATGTCAGGGAATGGACATTAAATGCTTGTTTTTCTGGGTGTCTAGGGGTAGTAGATTTGCTTGGATCTGGTAAAATGTTAGGTGAATAGGGTTTTGATATTGGAATTGCACAATTCAGTAGTTTATCTGCAAATTAATTTAGTTCCAAGTTCCAAGTGGTGGAATGACTTCCGGAGGAGAGTCTGTTCTCTCACTTTTGGAGCAAATTAGGAGGCTGGCGGTGAGTCTCCCAGGCTACTGCAGGAATTGTGGGAATCGCAATATCCTGAGGATTCTCAAAGTTCTCAAGGTTGTGGATTCTCCTGGAGGGGACCAAGAAAATAGCCAAAATGTAGCAAAATGTTAAGTTTTTTGGTAAAAATATAACAAAAGTGCTCTGAATAATAGTGTTTTTTTTCATACAAATGGCATCAACAAATAGTTTTACATGCTAAAGTCACCATCTTCCAAGCTTTCAGGAATATGCAGAGCTGCATCAACAACCCTAAGGGCCTTATGCACAACATTTTGGTGCTGGGCAGCACCGCAAGGTTTCTTGCAGTGCTGCCGTGTGTCATAAGAAAAGGGCAGGAATGGGCTGTATCTCTCAGATATGACACATTCCCGTCTTATTCCACTGTGCTGGTGCTCAATTGGCTGCCTTGCGCCAACGCAGGCACCCTTGCACCATGGTGCCAGGATGTCTGGATTGTAGGAATTATTGTTTTTGTGCAGGAAGGTGTCCCTCCTCATTATGCCTCACCTGGGAGGTGTAGGCTTTTGATGCATTCCCAGGTGTACACATCCTTGTAAATCTTGGAATGCATCACAATTCATGGGTGTTGCGTGGGAACACCTACAGCAACACCCATGGAATGCTTCTTTGATGCAGTGACTTGTGCTGCGTTGCCTCACTTGATAACTACAAGGCCATGAAAGCCACGCAAAGTAGTTTGCGTGGGCTTGTAGATATGAGTCTGTGTTAGGCATGGCATCCTTGGAGGGGTTTCCACTGTCTTTTTGCCTCTGCTTCTTGTGTTTTTGGCTGTGTGCTTGACTTTGTTTTTTCGGTCGAGCCTGGACAGCACTCATGCACTGTCTGCAAGATCTGTTTGATGGAGTATAGGACTTTGCTCCCCCCTGCCGCTGCCTGCCACTTACCATAGGTGTCACTCTTGTTTTGCTGCCTCCTAACTGGTTTGGCAGCCAAAACGTAAATTCCTGTACTTGGCTGATAACCACTGGCTGAGTACAGTTTAATTGCGCCTGGAATGTTTTTCTGTTGTTTGGGCAGACTTTTTTCTTTGTTTCTTACCTCTCGTGTTTGTCAGTAAGCACTCATGTTCACATGCGCAGTTTGTTTTCCACGTCTGCCCTTCACTTGGTTCTCACTTTACATAATCAGTAATTACAAGTAGTTGTGTCGTGTGTGTGTTTTGTACATTTTGGGCCAGATGTATCAAGCCTTTTTGCATTTGTAAACGGTGCGAATGCCCATTTGCGAATGTGAAAATGCCTTTCAGTATTTATGAAAGACATTCGCAACGCAAATTTAAGGAATCGCTAAAAGAGCGATTCTGTTACGACTCGGTCGTCCCATTTCCAGGGGGCGCTGTAAGGGGACTGTCAGAAGCCTGGGAATCACCTTGAACACCTATCTAGAGTCCCTTGCTGACTCCTGTTTGTTTCTCTTTTCTCCATGGTACACTTGTGTAGGACTACATTTGCTTCTTGGGACTGCAAATCCCATAATGCACAGCTTGGTAGTCAGGAAAACCCGGATTCTGTTTCCCATTGTTTTCAATGGGAGAAGTCCAGTTGCTCCTTTTCACTGGATCCTCTCCTCCAGGACTTGCAAGTGTCCGAAACCACACACACCTGAAACCTCTCCTGTGCAGCCCAGCTTGGAACTGCTTATAAGCAGCCATTTCCTCAAGCTCCCCGTCGTGCATCGGACTTCAATTCCTTTGTGTTACAGACCCCTTGTCGGATGGTGTTCCAGTTTTGTTCTTGTTCTGTTCCAGCCTGATCCTGTTTCCTGTTTCTCTGCCCTGCTCCTGATTGTTCCAGCCAGAGTCTGCTCCCTATCTCTTAGCCTTGTACCTGTTTGTTTCTTCCAAAGCCTGCTCCCTGTTTCTCTGCCCTGCTCCTGCCTTGTTTCAGCCTGAACCTTCTCTCTGTTTCCCAGTCCTGTTTACTGCTCATTTCCTACTCCCTGTATTCCAGTCCTGTCCTTGCCTGTTCCAGCCAGAGCCTGTTCTCAGTTTCCCAGTCCTGTCTCTGTCTGTCCCAGCCAGAAGTTTGCGCCTTGTTTTCAAGTCCTAGACCCGCCTTTGCTTCAGCCTGAGCCTGTTCCTAGTTCTTGCCTCTGCCTCTTAGTTTGTTCCCTTCTGTTTCTGTTTCTTCTTGGTTCTTTGTGTCTGGTAAGTGTTCTATCAGTCTTCACCAGTGTATATGTGTCCTCCTGTGTACTGGGGTTGGCTCCTGGTTTCCAGGAGGCAATTCCAGCCCCCATCCTTGTCCAGTGTTATACGTTGTATTTCGTGCCTAACAGTGACAGTGTGCTATTGCTGTTTTCTCAGGAATCGCCACTGTGTTTCCAGCTGGACCCACAAGAGCGTGTCCTGTGTATGTAAGTACTATCCTTGTTTGTGCTCTAGGGTCCAGAGACAGAATCACTTCTGCTGCCTCCTTTCTATGGGGCTGGCAGGGTGACTATCTGTAAGAGCAAACTGCACAGAGGCATTGAGATTCCCTGTCACTGTGGGAGGTTCTGCGCCTTACTCTGTGTACAACCCCAGCGTGTTTGTCCACTAGTAATCCGTTTCCTATTTGTTCACACAAGGGTTGCTCTGCTTTTACTTTCCTGTTTCCCGTATCTGTCCATAGCTGTCCTTTCCGTGTATGCCTTTAGCTGCTCTTCTTCCCCAGTATACTACCTCTTTAGGATATTCAGTGACCTCAAGGGGTGTCCCAACCAGAGTCCTGATCAGACCCACCTGAAACCGTGACAGATTCCTTAAATTTGCAAGCCTGTTTAGAGAATCGCAAATTGCGATTCTCTAAATAAGAAATTGCAATTAAGGATTCCTTATTTGCGATTTCTAAACCACATGTAACAAGCAATTCCTTAATGTGAATTGGGCATTAAGGAATCGCTATTACCACCAAGTTGAACTTGGTGGTAACCATGTGCAAATTTAAAAAATGCATTAAAAATGCATTTTTAAAATTGACATGTAACGCACACATGGCCCTTTGGCATGTGTGCACCTTACATGTCCTGAAATATTTTTTTGGTGTGCAGCAGAGGGGGCCTTAGGCCCCCAGCACCCTGGGGTTTTGCATTTCCTAAAGTGCGAATTCCAGTTAGGAATTCGCAATTTGGGAAATGCAAAACATTTGCAAATGTGGGCCTACAGGCCCATAGGTGCGAATGGGGTCTGTATCGCAATTTGCGATTCGGGAATAGCATTTGCAATTTTGAAGAAATCGCCATTACCGAATCGCAAATATGATACATTGCACTTTGCGAATCAGAAATAGCGATTTCTTAAAAATCGCTATTTCCGAATCGCAAATGCCTTTTTTGTTACATCTGGCCCTTTGTTTGTGGCTTTATATAGCATGAAATACTACAACATTCACTGCACTCGGGGAAACTCACCCCATAATGCTTTGAAGGCATTCCTCTTACAACACGTTTGCCCATAACTCAGCCTGTGGTGGCCTTAGGGAAATGGAACCACCACCAAAACATTCAGGCCCATATTTATACTTTTTTTGTGCCTCATTTGCGTCATTTTTTGACCCAAAAGTGTCACAAACTTACAAAATATAATTGTATTTTGTAAGTTTGTGCCCCTTTTGCATCACAAAATGAGGCAAATGCGGCACTGAAAAGTATAACTATGGCCCACAGAACAATGTGCTCTTTATATCCAGGCCATCTTGTATGTCACGCTAGGTTAGAGGGGGCCCAAAATTCCTAACCTCTTCCACCATTCAATGTATAATTAAATGTTCTTGTGGCTGCAACTTTTGTTTTTACATTTGAGAGAAGTTTGTGTTATGAGGGCTGTGTTTGTAATAAAATTCTGATAGTCTTTCTTGGTCTGCAAATGTGTAATGCACTATGCTCTCTGGGGGCTGATGGCAGATAATTGCTCCAGGGCACTACTAACTCACTAGCTCCACAGGAACATCTAGCCATCACCAGTGGTATTGCAACTTCTGCTAATGCACAAACACAGTTTATTTATGATAAAGGTTTAATGTATGCACAAACACAGTTTATTTTCTGATAAAGGTTTAATGTACAGAAGAGCTAAATATTTCAGCCATTTCACTGAGGACCTGGTGCTTCTCCCGCCATTTCTGGGTTTGGAGACATTCTAAGCTTCTGACAGAAGAAGTTTTGGCATCGTTCTGTGACACTGTACTATGAGTGCTGTTGACTTTACAGGGACATCCAGCCACAACCAGTGGTACTGCACTTTCTGCTGTTGACTCTACAGAGACATCTAATAATGACCTGTGGCACTGCACCCTTGTGCCACTGATTCCACAGTTAAATGATATTTAAAGGCCTGCTAGGCCTGAAAGTGTGTAATGCACAATGACCTCTAGGGCCTGATTACATGGGTACAATGCAATTTTCTTTATCATTCTTTTTTATGTGATTATGCCCTGTAGGGGGTAAATATATGGTTGTATGATTATGTTTCTTCCAAATGCTATTATTACTGTGGTGCTCTGTAGGGGCTATTCAGATAATTACAGTGTAATGCCAAGTGTATGAAGGAATGCACAAACACAGTTTACTTCTGATAAAGGTTTAAGGTGCTGCCTGGTTAAATATTTATAAGGTCCCAAATGTGAGGTTGTCATTATCATTTACAACGCCAACAGCTCTAACTCTATCTAATGAGAGACCTATTGCATTGCAAATGCTTGTTCTGGTTTTGGTACTCTGGGCACTTTAAGTCTGCTGACCAGTGCAAAAGTGCAAGTGCTCTCTGTGTAAATTGTAACTTTAATTGGCTTTTCCATGATTGGTATATTTGATTTACTAGTAAATCCCTAGTTGAGTGCACTGTAAATCAAATGATAGTAGTGGGCCTGCAACACTGATTGTGCCACTCACATTGGTAACCCTGTAAACCTGGCTCAGACCTACCGCTGCAGTGTCTGTATGTGCAATTTTAAACTGCCAATTCAACCTGACAAGTGTACCCATTTGTCAGGCACAAACCTTAGCTTTTTTGTACATATAAGTCACCCCTAAGGTAGGCCCTAGGTAGTCCCATGGCTAGAGTGCATTGTACACTAAAGGTAGGACATGTACTGATGTGTTTTACATGTCATAATAGTGAAATACTGCCAAATTTGTTTTTCACTATAGCAAGGCCTATCTCTCCCATAGGTTAACATGGGGACTGCCTTTAAATATCATTTAAGTGCAGTGTTCCATTGGGAGCAGATAGAAATTTGGAGTTTGGGGTCCCTGAACTCACATTTTAAAAATACAGCTGAGGAGTGTCCTGCATATCCTGATGAGTCTCCTGAGCTAAAGTGGGGAGGGAGGAACTGACACTTACACCTGAAAGAGCTATGCCTGTCCTCACACAATACAGTCTCCAACCCCATGGTATGTGTCTGGGGCCATGCCTGGGAAAGGCAGGATATTAGGAACAACAGAGACTTTCCTTTGAAGTTTGTCTATTTCAAAGGCAGAAATGGGTATAAGAAGTGGACCCAAAACCCCAGACTTTTAGATTACTTGTAGATCAAGAGGAACCTCTTCCAAGGAGAAGAGCTGAAGAGCTGGAGGAGGAGTACTGCCCCTTGGCCTGTGAGTGTGCTTTGCTGGGTTGGCCTACAGTTGGTGCTGCTACCTTAGAGAGGACAAAGACTGATCTTTGCTGTGTTTTCCTGCTTGTGAAGTGTCTCCAGGGGCTTAGACTGAGCGTTCCCTCTTTTTTGAAGTCTCAGGGCCATCAACGACTTCCTTTGCCAGCACCTTGACTCTCTTACTGGAACTCCTTCCCTGCTAAGTGGTGCCTATCCAGTCCGTGGGCCCTTTAAAGAGACATCTGGTGGAACCAAGGCTGAAATGCACGCATCGCAGCTGAGCAGAGAGAAAACTCAACGCAGCACCTGATTCGTGGCTGAAAAATTGACACACCACTTACATCGCGGTTAGAAAATCAACGCAACACCCGCTTGCAGCTGCCAAAATCAACGCGTCACCCATGCAGAGCGGCTCTTCATGATCGTGCATCAGGAATTTGAACGCATCTTTTACTTTTCTGATGCACGCACACCCGTGTGGCTTTATTTTTGATCCCTACCAGGTGCTGTGCTGAAAACAATGCATCCATTGATTTCTATGTATTAAGACTCTTTTTGTAATTTAAAAATTCATAACTTTGCTTGTGTATGTTTGATTTTTGTCATTTTGGTCTTGTTTTAATCAGATAAATATTGGCTATTTCTCTAAACTGGTGTTGAATCTTTTAGTGGTGTTTTCACTGTGTTACTGTGTGTGATTGAACAAATACTTTACTCATTGCCTCTGAGATAAGCTTGACTGCTTGTGCCAAGCTACCAAGGGGGTCAGCAGGGGTTATCTGAGCTGTGTATGTCCCTTACCCTGACTAGAATTAGGATCCCTGCTTGGACAAAGAGCAAACTGACTGCCAACCTGGAGACCCAATTTGTAACAGTCTGCTGCCTGTGCCATGGGTGCATCACATGCGTCATGAAAAGTGATGCACTGGTGGTGCAGGCCGCTTGCAAACATGCCTCTAATTTTTTACCACAGTTTTGGCAGGGCCAAAGGGGTAGCCCATTTTTCCTATTGTTTGTGCTTCAACTTATTTCAGTTTGTGGGGCAATCCAGTGTGAAACCCTTGGGTGATCCAGAAAAGCTATATATTTCTGAAAAGAAGACAAAGTTCTCAATTCAGCAATGGGTCATATGGAGTCATACGTGTAGATCCCTCAAGGATTTTCCAAAGAAACTAAGGGGGTCATTATGATCCCGGCGGTCGGTGTAATAGTGGTGGTAGCACCGCCAACAGGCTGGCAGTACACACCGCCATACTATGACATTGGCGGTTTGGCAGAAACCAAACCGCCAATGTAACACACTGACCTCCACGGCAGTAACGACCACCGGGCTGGAGACTACAGTCTCCAGCCCGGCGGCCATCACTAGGCAGCCCATGGGAATATGACCCCGCCCACCACCATGGTATTCGTGGCTTTCTTACCACCACGAAAACCATAGCAGTAGGCACTATCAGTGCCAGGGAATTCCTTCCCTGACACTGATAGGGGCCGCCCCACCCCCTCCCCAGAGTTCTCCCCCACCCTCCCCCTTCCGGCACCCCCAACATACACACACCTACATGCACAGACATACACATGCATACACACACATACCCACATTCACCCACTCATCCACACACACTTACATACATACTAGCCCACACGCATTCACACAGCACATCATACATGCACACTCACATCCATTCATACACACACACATTCCACATGTCCCACATGCACGCACACAGAAACATACACACACACACACACACAAAACACCCTCTCCCTTGTCGGAGCACCCAACTTGCCTGCTTGCAGGGGGTCCTCCGGCAGGCGACGGGACGGGGCGCTGCTGCCAGCAGCAACATCCGCTAGTGGAACACCGACAGGTTGTATCATGTGTCATGATACGGTCTGTGGTGGTCTACAGGCGTGGCACTGCTGCCATGACCGTAGCCGGAATTCCCCCAGCCTTCAGGCTGAATTCCGGCTACAGTCATAATAAGGCGGACGGTAGGTAGCCAAGACGATGGTCTTTTGGCGGCTGTCGCCATGGCGGTAGGCTGCATTTACTGCCTCTGTCATAATGAGGGCCTAAGTGTTGAAATAACTACCTGTTGAAATAAATATTGAAAATGAATTGGAAAAAACAGCCATTTGTGACAATGTTTTCATTTTTAACTTTTTGTCACTATGGCCGATTTACAAAAGCAATGTATCATTAAGTTTGTTAGACATATAGGGTTTGTATTTTCTCCAAGAGCCCAATGTACGAGAAGCCATAAACTGAGTTACACCGCACAATGATTTTTCATAGTGTACTGAGTATAAATCAGTTCATATGATGAATATGTAGAGTTGTAAATAGTCATCAAGGTAACCTATATATTACTGAAATGGGCACAAAATGTGGAATTTAGGAGCAGTGGTTATTTGTACATGTCTGGATTTGTGGGTACGTATTCAAATATGAATTAGAGGGTATTTTTCATAATGTCTTCTTTCTTACACGCTGGCTTACATTTGGAAGGCACAAATGCGAATGGTAATAATAAATAAATATCCCACTATTTTATGCTCCCATGTGTCATCTCATAAAAATGGCACCTCACCTGTGTGGGTAGGCATAGTGCCTGCCATAAGCTCAAAAAGCAACATTGATACATCAAATATTTTCACTCAAAACTGACCTGTTGGTTGCAAAGTGGGTAGCTGTGAATTTTGGGCCCTAGCTCAATGGTCACCTAGAGAAACCTAGCTAAACTGTACGTTTTTTAAAACTAGACACATAGGGAAATCCAGGATGGGGTGACCTGCATGGCTCTCTCCTCAGAATCTCTTGACCTCAAACCTTGACTAAAAAAACACATTTTCCTCATATTTCTTTGATGGGAAGTTCTCGGATCTGTGGGAAGCCACAAACTTTCTTCCACCCAGCATTCCTCCAAGACTTCTGATAAACATGGTATCCCACTTGTGTGGGTAGGCCGAGTATCCACATCAGGAAATGGCCCAAAACAAAACATGGATACATCACATTTTTCCACTCAAAACTGACCCATTTTGTGCAATGTGAGTAGCTGTGAAATTTGGTCCCTAGCTCAGCTGGGACCATGGGAAACCTAGCAATCCTGTACATTTTTTTTAAACTAGACACTTAGGGGAATCCACAATGGGGTGACTTGAATGGCTTTCACCAGGATTTGTTTCCCCAGAATGTTTTGAAAACCTCAAACTTTGATTAAAAACATATTTCCCTCACACTTTTGTACTGGAAAGTTCTGGAATCTGCATGGATCCACAGATTTCTATCCATCCAGCATTCTCTATGTCTTCTGAGAAAAATGGCACCTCACTTGTGTTGGTAGGCTTAGTGCCGACGACAGGAAGCAGCCCAAAATGCAACATGGGCACATCACATTTTTCCACTCAAAACTGACCCTTTTTTTGCGAAATGGTAGCTGTAGATTTTGGGCCCTAGCTTTGCTGGGAGCCTGGGAATTCCAGCAAGTCTGTACCTTTTTGAAAACCAGACACCCATGGGAATCCGGGGTGGTATGCATTGCATGAATCCCACAAAGTTATTCTTACCTACAAGTGGGAGAAATGCTGGGTGGTAGGAATTTTGGGGATTCCTGCTGATTCCAGAAGTTTACATCACAGAAAAACAAGGAAGATTAACAATTTTAGGCAAAGTTTGTGGTTTGCAGAGCATTGTGGGTAAGAAATGTTTCTGTGATCCATGCGAGGCATACCACCCGATTGTGTAGTTTTCAAGAATGTCTGGGTTTGGTAGTTCTCCGCATAGAAGAAGGAAGATATTGGGACTAAGCCCAACTCTGCTACTTTATGTAATAAAAAAAATCCAAAATCAGAATTGCCTTTCTTGTCTTTCTTGCCAAAAAGATGGGGATGCTTTAGTTCCAAGTAGGAGAGAAAGACTGTTGGGGTCAAATTGGAGGTGAAGGCTAGACCCAATGTATGGGCAGGCCAGCCCTACAACTTGGTGTCTAGAGGGCTTTCTGCCCCTCCCACTGGGGGAAGATTATAGTTAAACACATGTCATCTGCCCCCCTGGGGGAGGGACAGAAAGCCTATTGCCGGTCATTTGAGGGGTGGGTTTGTGCCCAATGCCTAGGCAGGCTGCCCCCTCCAATTTCCCCACAAACAAATCATGCCTGGTGTCAAGTGGGCTTCCTGCTCTCCAGGGACAGATTAGAGGAGAGAAGCGGGGGGGGAGAAATTTGGGCCTGGGGTAGTAGGGAGCATTACTCATAGCCAAGGGTGGCTGCACCCCCTCCAAATATAATAACGGTGGGGTTTCTGCCCCCCACTAGGGACAGATCAAAAGAAAACATGTCCAGTCTACCCAATGATGGGGAGCAGAAAGACTGCTGGGGGTTAAGTGAAGGTGGAGGTTAGGCCCAATACCTAGGTGGCCACCCCACCCTTTTGTGGCCCTATTAAAAAATCCCAAGGCCCATATTTATGGATGGTTAGCGTTGATTTAGCACCATTTCTTTTGGCTGCGCTAACCTAACTCCATATTTATATTTTGATGCTAGACCTGTCTAGAGGCAAAATATTGGACTTAGCGCATTTGTTTAGGATGTGCAAAACAACATTGCGTCAATGAGATGCAAGGTAGACGTTCCTGTCCTAAACACAACACTAACTCCCTAGCTCCATATTCACCTTCTGGCAGAGAAACGACGCGCAAGGAGAAGGCGGACCTGATTAATGGCACTAAGCCCAGTTAGCACCATTATTTGATGTCATGGGCAAACCAGGCGTTAGAGTGCAGGTAGGCCCATTTCCATGGTGGAACATCATAGAATGGGCTAAAAATGCCCACACTAAGCCCCAGCAACACCACAACCCACACCACAGGGACACTACAGGAGGAGGGAGCCCATCCCAGGTAAGTTGCAGGTAAGTGTATGTGTGTGTTGTGCTATTGGGGGCCCCTGACATAGAGCCCTCTGACTGGCACTGGGTATTTTGGGCTTGCCCAGGAGACACTGGTCCCCTGTGGTGGCCATTGGGGTGGTGGGCATGACTCCTGTCTAAGCTTCGACAGGAGTCATTTTTTGGCTGCTTGTGTGTCAGAAAATGATGGTAGGCTGATCAGCTGCAGAATTTTTGATGCTAACCAGCCTAACGTCATTTCTGACCCACTGGTGCCATTCCCGCTAATGCCATCCCCGCCAGCTAGCTTATTTTTTGTTAGATGTTAGCCATTCCTTAGCGCCATTGTGCATCATTACTGAAATATGGCGCATAGCTGGCACTATGGAATGGCGTTAGATCACACTAAATAAAATTACGCACACCTGCGTTAGTGCTGTTGTGTGCCATTTTATATAAATATGGGTTATAGTGTCTAGTGGGCTTTCTGCCACTCCCCCCCACACCCTGGGGCAGATTGGAGGTTAGAATCTCCAATCAAGACTTCTGGTCCTGGGGGAGGTGGGAGCACTAGCCCATTGCCATGGGAACACTCCCCCCCCCAAAATACAGTCCCTGGTAGTGTATTGGGTTTCCTTACCCCCGATGGGGGCAGATTGGAGGAAGACACGTCCAATCTGCCCAAGATGGGCAGAAAGACTTCTGGGCCTGGGGGAGGTGGAAATAATAGCACATTGCTAGGGACCACTCTCCCCTCCAGATATAGTCCCTGGTGGTGTGGTGGGTTTTCCTCCCTCCACCGGGGGAAGATTGGAGGAAGACGCCTAAGGCCAGATCTACAAGAAAGTAGCACATCAGTCCCGATGCCCCACTTATTTTGCGCTGCCTCTGCTCCACCTAATAACACCATGGTTTTGCCATATTAACAATACAGCGCTCATTTCAACAATAGCATCATAGTTTATGACTCTTTTGTGGCACTGTGCTGGATTAGCACCATAAACTATGACGCTAGTGCAGCAAAGCACTAGGGAGGTGCATAGGTTACTTTGGGCCCGTCACTTTAACGCCTGCCCAGAGCAGGTGTTAAAAATGACGGAAAAAATGTTGCACTGAAAACTTGTAGCCATTTTTTGCTGCCTTCCTGCGTGGGAACAGCCCCCTGCATCCATTATACCTGGCGTAGGTATAATGTGGTGCAAGTTGTTACAAAGTGGCGCAATGCTAGCATTGCGCCACTTTGTACATATGGCACGGGGAAATGGCGTCCTTAATGCCACATTAGCGTGAAAACAATTACACTAGTGTGGCGCAAGAAGGCACAGGGGCCTTGTAAATCTGGCCCTTATAATCTGCCCTGACGTGGGTAAGAAAGACTGCTGTTTTCTTTTTTGGTTGGGTGCTAGGGCCAATGCCTGGGTGGGGCGTCCCTACCAATTTATGGCCCTATAAAGCAATCCCTGGTGTCTACTTGGCGTTCTACGCCCAAATGGGGGGGGTGGAAAGACTTTTTTAGCCCAGGGGAGGGGTTGGATCCCTGCTTAGGAACTGCCCTCCTGCGCTGATCTCCAAGGTGGGATTTACTATGAAAAGGTACTATTGCAAAGGGGATATTCTTCCCTTTCCAAGGATACCTATCCTTTCTGATTCAGTGCTTGGGAGCTGAAAAATCCCCCTGAGCAACAATGCACTGAAAGTGAATTCAGCCAATCAGCTCATTTCACTTTTGTTTTCATTGTAATGAAATCATTGTGCAATACGCATTGATCATCATTTCAATGAAAGAAAAAAGAACAGCTTCGGGGCTTGGGAAGCTCTTCTCTCGCTTCCGAGGCCGACTTCAGTAAAGGGAAATCCCCTTGGTATCTGTACGAGAACGATTTCCTGCCTCAGGTGAGAGGACGGCATGCAGCCGTCCTCAGCACACAAAGGCTTAACTTAAAATTGGTAGGTCCTGCTGAGGGGAGCAGGGCAGAGAGTGCGATCATCAATGTGAACAGCATGAATAGAGACCTGATGGGTGTAGTTACTTGGCAGGAGTATCAGCTGGGCCTGGTTATCAAACCTTTAATGGCCAAGAACAGCCTCATGATGGCACAGAATGAGAGCCAGAGTGCCCAAATGATCTCCTATTCTTGTGTGTGCCATTGTGGTTGAGCATGACCTGCTGCCAGATGATTCCAGAAATTTCTACACCTAGCAGTTCCATGGGAAGTGGGGCACTGTTGCAGATTGGGCCACCTTTCATTACCTCCCTGTTGACAATTAGGATGCCTCAGTGGCCCTTGGGGGGGGGGGCATGTTCATCTGACCTGGTTGGGGGCAACCCTCATGAACCTGCTATCAAGTGATGCTAAACTTGTTGTCCTAAAGTGAGCATCCAGACTATTCACCATATCCACTTTATGTCCACACATTTACAGTCCACTCATGAACTGTTGTCTGGAAAAGGTCAATATGCAACTGTTGACTCATCTTTAAATCCTCATCCAACATACAAGTTAACTTATTTTCAGAGAATCTTAAATTTTATACATTATAACCCAATAAAATATGGAGGAAAATAATGCATGCAATGACTGTCTTGTCATCAAATGAATTTAGCATGGGTATGTTATGTAAACATTTATACTTCTGTTAAAATGTAACTTAACATATTTGCTGGTTGTTTTGTGTGCATGCAAAGTACATATTCAATCTTAACACAAAATATGAATTACTTTCATCTCATTAAGTACAGGTACATCTATAGTGATCTCTTAATTAAGCATCGTGATATAAATGTGTAATACGCCGATGTGAGAAAGTGGATTATTAATTGCAGTGGATGGTAGTCCAACACAAGTAATAATGTCACTATCCCTGTTAAGCCTAATAAAGATTTTAGTCATTCAAACCTGAGCTCAACCCCTGGTACCCATGGCACAGAGCAGACAACATTTAGAGGTACTAAGACAGTTAAACAGTTAAAAACACAACACAATAAAAAATCTCCTTCAATTTATAAAAATAGATGATATTTTAATAAACTAAATGATACCAAAGCAACATAACAAATCCAATAAGAGGATCCTGAGATATAGGGGGTCATTCCGACCCCGGCGGTCAAGGACCACCGGGGCCGGGGTCAGCGGGAGCACCGCCAACAGGCTGGCGGTGCCCCGCAGGGCATTCTGACCGCGGCGGTTTGGCCGCGGTCAGAAGAGGAAAACCGGCGGTCTCCCGCCGGTTTTCCGCTGCCCGACGGAATCCTCCATGGCGGCGCAGCTTGCTGCGCCGCCATGGGGATTCCGACACCCCATACCGCCATCCTGTTCCTGGCCGTTCGCCCGCCAGGAACAGGATGGCGGTATGGGGTGTCGTGGGGCCCCTGGAGGCCCCTGCATTGCCCATGCCAATGGCATGGGCAATGCAGGGGCCCCCGTAAGAGGGCCCCACAAAGAATTTCAGTGTCTGCTGTGCAGACACTGAAATTCGCGACGGGTGCAACTGCACCCGTCGCACCTTCCCACTCCGCCGGCTCCATTCGGAGCTGGCTTCCTCGTGGGAAGGGGTTTCCCGCTGGGCTGGCGGGCGGGCTTCTGGCGGTCGCCCGCCAGCCCAGCGGGAAAACCAGAATGGCCTCCGCGGTCTTTCGACCGCGGAGCGGCCATTTGGTGGTTCCCGCCAGGTGGGCGGCTACCGCCGCCCGCCAGCCTCAGAATGAGGCCCATAGAACTTTTAAATCTTTAATAAAAATAGTGACAAAGTGGCAACCGTGGGCAAGTTGTCACACTAAACCGAGAAAAGGTCAACTGTGATGGAGTGGTAGTTGCATACAAAGTCAGGGTTGGTCCCACTCAAAAAGTTACTTTCAGATTTATAAGCTTTTATGGAGAAAAAGTTGTCATCAGTGAGTCATCAGCAGGGCAAACTGCAAACTGGATCCAAAGCAGAGCTTGACGACAGTGAGTTGCTGAAGTGATGGGTCCCGATGACAGAACCTTTCTTCTCTTGTGCAGAGCTCCTGTCCCCACCCTAAAGATATGGCCAGGGAAGTGAGTAAATTGTGTCTTGTGGTCACTCAAAACTGGCACTGGGGGCAGCTCCTCTTCCATTGGGCTTGGTCCCTGGCTGGGTAATTGGGCAAAAGGAGGTGGGCCCAAATGTGAGCTACATCTGCCAGTGACAGGGTAGGCATCCTTGTAAGATATGAAAGGGGCTGAGCACAGCCCTCAGGCCATCCTGACAGAGGAAGTGGAGTTCTCCCCACACCCAAGGTCTTTGTCTCACCTCTGTGTGCAAAGTAACACTTAATCAAGGAGCTATTCAGCCCCTGAGTAACAGTTGGAAGCTTAGGCAAATGAGCTTCTGTAGGCTTTAGAAGGTTAAAGATAACTTTTAAAAGTACCTTTTCTAAAATAGTTGTTATAACTCAAACATAACCAATTAATTGGATTTGTAATAAATATTTTAAAAGGTCGAAGATTCAATGTTGTATCCGGTTTCTTGGTGGAGATAACTTTATCAACTTTAATAAGGCATCCCAAATGCTTTCCTATGGAACATCTGACCATACTACAATGAAAATAGCTTTTGAGGCATTTTCACTGTGAAAACGGGTTTAACATTAAAAGTGTACATGCTCTACTGTTAAATATCAGACACACAGGCTTGTGGTCATTTTAGAGGCCTTCTCAGGGGTGACCTATTTATGTATACAAGGGGGGTTTAGGCCTGTCAAAAGGGGTTATTCTAACAGATCAGTTTTGCAGTTTAAGCCTGCACAGCCATGCTGCTGGTGGCAGGCCTGCAGTTATGCTGCACACTGTCACTAGTGACAGTGACTTACAGTCCTTGTGTACATTTGCACCTTATATTAGGGACTTATAGGTAAGTCAAATATGCTACTTAAGAGTATAGCTACGTTTGGCATGTTTTAGGGGTCAGAGCTCATCCACTGGGCTCTGATTAGCCGAGTCCTGGTGCATAAAGTAGAAGCAGCAGCAGAAATCCAAAGCAATAGTGATGATTAGGCCAAAAAGCTCAGCAAGGGAGAAAGACTCATCAACAATGTGAACACATGCTCTACAAATGATCTACATCCAAACCATACAGAGAAAACACAACTTTAAGATGTTTCAGACTGACAATAAAATCGTTGTATGAAACATAATGAAAAAAAAAAATTGACTTTTAGCGTGAATGGTAGATGATGATTCTAACTATTGTGAGAATGCAAAGTCAGTGTTAAAATTAATTGGCAACAGCTTCTCTTAATACTTTACCAACACAAATGATAGCTTTCAGACATACTTTGTGCTGCCCTCTTGTTTTACACAGACCTTAAGATCAGACACAGTCATACACTACACCAAAGTTCAACAGATATGCTGCAGTTGACATCATCAAATCTAAGTACGACACTTTGCCACAAACACAATGGCCCTCATTCTGACCCTGGCGGTCTTTTCGCAAGACCGCCGAGTTACCGCCGCGGTGAAGACCGCCGACCGCGGCGGTATGCCGCTGTGCGCATTCTGACCGCTGGGAGCGTTCCGCCGGAAAACCGCCAGCAGCCACACTGGCGGTCGGCGGGAAAGTGGAGACTGGTCAACCTCCACCGCCACGCCAGCAGAACACCGCCCACAGAATTACGACCCACATTTCTGTGTGGCGGTCTTCTGTTGGCGGTCTTCTGTTGGCGGTCACCTCCCCATGGCTCCCGTCGCCTCCCGGAGGACCAACGCACAAGGTAAGTTGATCGTCCGTGAGGGGAGGGGGTGGGGGGGTGTTGTGTGATGTGGGCGTGCATGGGGGTGTGCGTGTGAGTGTGTAGAGGGGGTGTGTGAGTGCGTGTATGCGGGCGGGGGGTGCTGCTGTGTCTATGGGTAATGTGTGCTGTTCGGCAGGTGCGCATGTCTGCATGTATGTGTGCGGGTATGTGTCCCCGTTGTGTATGTGTGTGTAGGGGGTGTGTATATGTGCATGTTGGGGGTGTGTGCATGTCGGGGTGCATGTATGTGCATGTCGGGCTGGGGGTGGGGAGGGGGTTCGTACCACCTCTGGGGGGTGGCAGGGGGGTGGAGGGTGTGGGGGGAGGACTCGGGTGGGTAGTGGGGGGTGGGGGAGACCCCTATCAGTGCCAGGGAAGGAATTCCCTGGCCCCGATAGTGCTTACCGCCATGGTTCGCACGGCGGTTCCCGCCCGCAAGAAACCGCGGCGGTAGGCAGGGTCATAATACCCTTGGCGGTCTTGGGACGACCGCCGGGCCGGAGTGCGCAAACTCCAGCCCGGCGGTCATGACCGCCGTGGCGGTCGGAGTGGAGAAGTGGCGGTCGGTCGCGGCGGGGACCGCCGCGGTCAGAATGCCATTTTTAATACCGCCGGTCTGTTCGCGGTCCGACCGCCGTCTCTCCGCCGACCGCCAGGGTCAGAATGAGGGCCAATATGTTTTAGGTGATTGGCATCACTCTATTATTGAGAGGAAGAGTATTTTTGCTTTCTGAAACATTCCACAATGTTCAAGGAACTTGCACTGTCGATCTCTCTATAACATAACCAGTATCCCTGTAACATTCCAAAGTATTGTTTCTCCACAGGGACATGTTCTAAAGCATACAGCATAACAAAACTATCTTGCAGACCTTGCGTGGGGAGTAGAAGCTTGATCCTCCATTGTTCTTAATCTTGCTCCAGAGGACTTCTCGTTGTCACATGGACCTCATTCAAATGGCCTTCCTTTGGAGTTGACATGTCTCTCAGAATTGTTAAAGGCCACATACAGCTTGCATAATTTGAGTTCCTTGAAAAATATAATACCAAATGTTAATGAAATTATGTTTAGATGGTCACATGTTTCTAACAATTGAATTCAACAAAATCTTTGACACTTACCAACAAGCAAGGTATGCCATCTTTTAAAGAATGCAGCTCTTGCATAAAATCACAAGTCATGGGCTGCATACACACTTGGATTGCAGAGATCTGGAATACAAACCATCCACACACTAATGGAATGAAAATGCTTCCTATTGCAGTACACTTGCTTGTGGTCATGAGGTATCATCAATGCCACAAGGGTTCCATCTATAGCATCACTCTATTATTGAGAGTAAGAGTATTTTTGCTTTCTGAAACATTCCACAATGTTCATGGAACTTGATCTGCAGATCTCTATATATGTTAGGGTTTGTGCACAGCAAAGAGCATGTCCCCTCTCACTGCACTAGTGGGTTCTGTAATAGCTCCCTTTTAAACTTACTATTGAAAGCCTTTCTTGTTATCTCACCTTCCCCCCCCCCTAGGCTTCTGTGTATGTTGTTTAATGTGCTGTTTTGTTTACACATTGGGCCTTGCTTTTACCAAGGCTTCTTTAAAACACTCCTCTCTAGGCCATGTGTTAATTTAACTCATTTGCATAATAACTGAAACTCTGCACACCTTTCAAGAACATGTGCAGCATGTGAGGACCACACCCAGCTCTTCAAGCCACACCCAGCTCTGCACACCTTTCAAGAACATGTGCAGCATGTGAGGACCACACCCAGCCCTGTCTATAAAAGGCAGCCCCCCAGCCTCACCCAGTGCTTGTGCTCGTCTACCTTCCCGCTTACCTGAGGACAGATCCCTTGGCGCTGGCATTCCTGCTCTCTACAGACTTTCATTGGCTTCAATGGGCGCAGCTGCTGGCTCTTCCTTCTTCCGGTTTCCGGTTCCTCCTTGCCTCAGCCTCTCTCCTACAAGCAACCTGCAAAAGAGAAAGAAGACAAGGTTAGACTGATCAGTATCTCTTGCCAGCAACAAGTAAGTGCAAAACGTTTATTACCTGAAAGAACTTTGACAACAATTTCTGGAAACAAGATACCTTCCACGAACATTGTGATTCAAACTCTTTGTTACAAGAATACTTTGCGGAACTTTGTGAAGCAAACATTTTTTATGGAACTTTTAAGAATCGAACCGTGGAAACCATTAACAGCAAGGCAAACAGTAAATCAAGGACTTGCACAAATTACATGCTGTATTTTGACTTAAAAGTACAGTATTTGTTTTATAAAAGATTCTGGAAATATGGGAAAAGTGAGTCTGCTATTGGGAATTTAGGCTTTAGTTATATTAAGATGATTGTTTGATATTGGTAATTCTGATAACGGTATTTGTTTAATGTTTTAGAAGCTTTAGAGTAATAGAAAGCACATCCCAGAGCAGTAACACATTCCAAACCTGGAAACTAGAGACCAGGATCCAAGAGGTACTTTTAGAAGAAAATTTCTAATAAATAAAGGGATAGTCAGGAACCCAGTTAGGAATAGGTTGTACTTATCTGTTCTTTGTTTATGTTTCATTAGGCACCAGTTTCTACAGAAGTCAGAGAGGGCCGCAGATTTGTGCAGCACTTCAACAGTGGAAACGCAAGAACGGTGTTGTCTCTTTATTTTATTTTATCCACTTCCCCCCTTCCCTTGAGCTTCTGTTCTTAGTGCACTGTTTTAAAAACTAGTGTGCTGGAACAAGCAGTTTCAGGGTGGGGTCGGATTGTCTTCAACCTCCATCAGAACTGAACAAGGACTCAGGTGAGCTGGGCTTTGACAGCAGCACAAGCCTTAAAAAAAAAAAAATGTCAGTTCTGGTGGACGATGAATATCGGGGAAGAAATAGAGGGCATTGACGTCACGGATATGGCGCAGGCCCTAAATGAGGACTTGGCTCATAATGAATCAGTGTCTGGCATCTTGCAACATATGCAAGAGGAAATAGAGGGATTAAAGATGGAGAATACCTCTTTAAAACAGGATTTAAGCAGGTATAAATTTAGGGTATCTCAGTGGAACACAGCTTTTACGCCTTTGTTTAAAACCTCCTCAGAGACAGGGGCGCCATCAAAACATACAACTTTGCCTCCCCCAGTTGAGGTCACTGTTAATGTTCCTAATGCTGTGCCCTTAGCAGCACCTGAACGTTTTCATGGAGATAGTAACAAATTCCATGTTTTTATCAATCAATGTCAATTACATTTCGTTTGTAAGCCACAACAGTTCCCTACTGATGCTACGAAAGTGGCATTCGTCTTGTCTTATTTGGGTGGCACAGCAGCCAATTGGTCAATTCCTTTCGTGGAGAGAGATGATCCCATCCTCCATAATTGGAATCAATTTAAACGTACCATGACCAGCCTTTTTGCAAAACACACTTTCATGCAGGCAAGTGATAATGAGCTTTTAAATCTTAAACAAGGTAACAAGAATTTATTGACCTATCTCACTAGTTTTAATTGTTTACTCACCGAGACACAGTGGCCAGAAGAAAAGCGTGTCTCCCTTTTCTATAAAGGTTTGAGAGACGAGTTAAAAGACGCGCTGGCTCATATCGTTGATTTGCCAGAAGACTATTCGGACTTTGTAGATTTAGTTGTGAAATTAGAACATAGACTAGGAGAAAGAAAGGGAGATAAATACAAACTGGAATCACGGTTAACTTTTATTAGACACGAGAAGAAAGACCCAGATAATAAACTCCCTGAACCTGAGCCTATGGAAATAGGGACACTCAGAGGTCCACTCACATCAGAGGAAAAAGAAAGAAGGAGAAAACTTCAATTATGTTTATATTGTGGAAGGGCAGGTCACTTTGCCAGAGAATGTCCAGTAAAGCCTAAAAATCCACGAAAGGGTGCTGTTTCCTCCACCTCCTCAACTGAATCGGGAAACGATTAAGCTCGACAAGGGGAGAGGTTACTTGTTCGAGAAAACATCTTAATCAAACCTCTAATGCTGCAGCCTTCATGGTACCGCACATACCTAGACATTTCATAATTCAGGTCGTTTTAATTGTTACTACCCAAGTGAGGCATTCTCTCCCTGTCCTACTGGACTCAGGCGCGACAGGAAATTTTGTGGATAATAAGTTAGCTGAAAACTTAGGACTTCCTATGTGCCTAAAGCCTTGTCCAGAAGCAGTATGTGCAGTGGATGGGTCAGAATTGACCTCTGGATTAATCAAAAAACAAACAAGTCCACTTGTTATGGTCTGTCAGAACGGACACCCAGAGGTGATTAGCTTTGATCTGATAGATACTCCTAATTTTGGTTTGATTCTCGGGGTACCCTGGTTAACAACTCATAACCCAAAAATTGATTGGGTGAATAGAAATGTTACTTTGGATTCCTCTTTCTGTAGAACCAATTGCTATCAAGAAGCAGGTACAGAACAGAGCACAGTATTACACTGTGCTAGTGTTATACAAGATGAACCAAGTCTCCCTCCTGAATATTCTGACTTTAAAGACGTCTTTGATCCAGTAAAGGCTAGTGTGCTGCCCCCACATAGGTCTTATGACTGTCGTGTAGATCTTATCCCAGGGGCCCCTTTACCTAATAACAGAGTATATGCTTTGACTGACGAAGAAACCAAATACTTAAGAACCTACCTAGATGACCTACTACAGTCTGGGTTCATCCGTCATTCCACATCTCCGGTGTCATCTCCACTCTTTTTTATCCCGAAGCCGGATAAATCCCTGCGCGCGTGTATCGATTATAGAGGACTATATAAGGCTACAATAAAGAATAAATATCCTCTTCCTCTAATACCTGTGTTGTTGGATCAATTAAGACATTCTACTGTATACACTAAACTAGATCTGCGGGGAGCTTACCACCTGGTCCGAGTAAAAGAGGGGGATGAGTGGAAGACAGCTTTCAAGACAAAGTTTGGTTTATTTGAGTACACAGTAATGCCCTTTGGGTTATGTAATGCCCCTGCGGCCTTTCAGTTCTTTATAAATGAGGTCCTACACGAATTCCTGGACGTTTGTGTCATAGTATACATAGACGACATCCTCATTTACTCTAAGAACTCAGAAGAACATACCCAACATGTTCGTGCAGTATTATCAAAGTTAAAAGAAAATCATCTTTTTGCTAAGTTAGAAAAGTGTACTTTTAATGTCAGCAAGGTGGACTTTTTAGGATACTGCCTTTCACCTCAAGGAATAACTATGGATGTAAAGAAAATCAGTGCTATTGCTGATTGGCCAGAACCATCCTCTGTAAAAGATATTCAGAAATTTCTGGGTTTCGCCAATTTTTATAGGAGGTTTATTGCACATTTTGCAGACATTGCGGCCCCAATAACTACCTTGTTGCGGAAAGGGCAACGATTTCTTTGGACTGATGAGGCGGCACACGCCTTTCAACTCCTAAAACAAAAGTTCACTTCAGCCCCAATTCTGAAACATCCTGATCCTGACTTGCCCTTTTTTGTTGAAGCGGATGCTTCACAAGTAGCTTTAGGAGGAGTTCTCTCTCAACGAGATGCAGTAGATGGCCAGTTACATCCTATAGCCTTCTATTCCAAAAAGTTATTGCCAGCTGAACAAAATTACACTGTGGCTGAAAGGAAACTACTAGCTATCAAAGTAGCCTTTTCAGAATGGAGGCACCATTTAATGGGAGCCAAGTACCCAGTTACAATCTTTTCTGACCATAGGAACCTACAGTTTTTTGGATCACTTAAAGCACTAACACCACGTCAGATGCGCTGGTTAATTTTTTTTAGCACATTTGACTTTGTAATAACCTATAGACCAGGTGCACAACAAATTCAATCTGATGTGTTATCTAGATACGGACATACTTCAGACATGAAACAAGATAAAATAGGAGAACCCATTATTCCTCCCCAAAAGTTTTTGGCACCAGTACAACAGAAGGATTTCATCACAGATCTATATAATGCACACATGCAAATAGCACCTCAGGATTGGTTAAAGGATTCCCATAACACAATACAACGAGGTTTATTGTATCACGACAACATGCTGTTAGTGCCCACCTCTGAATTACAAACACAGGTGATAATTTGGCATCACGCCTCACCGTTAGCAGGTCATCCTGGTTGGGTAAAAATCCTGGAAAATGTGCAAAAACACTTTTGGTGGGACACTATAAGAAAGGACATTAAGCAATTTGTCACTACCTGTCCAATTTGTGCAAGACATAAATCTTCTCATAAGGCCCCTGACGGCTTGTTAATACCAATGCCAACACCCAAGCAACCTTGGCACACTGTGAGCGTAGACTTTATTGTAGGTTTACCACCTGTAAAATCTTTCACAACAGTGTTGGTTATAGTGGATTTTTTATCTAAAATGGCACATTTTGTACCATTACGGAAATTACCCACGGCGGCAGCATTTGCCGATATTTTTATAAGGGAAATTGTGCGTTTACATGGTTTGCCAAGCAAAGTGGTGTCAGACCGAGGGAGCCAGTTCAACTCAAAATTTTGGAAAAAATTATGTAAAAAACTGAAAATAGATGTGGCATTATCCACTGCTTTCCACCCAGAGACAGATGGACAGACTGAACGACTGAACCAAACCTTACTTCAAACGCTACGTTGTTTATTGGCTGATTATTCCAGTGAATGGTTGGAAGCTTTCCCTGTAGCGGAGTTTGTTTATAATAATACTGAGCATTCAGCCCTACTTTGCTCACCATTCTATTTCTTGCAGGGGTATCATCCAAGAGCTATACCCATTTTGTTAGAAGATTCTCTATTACCTACAGTAACGGATAGACTAACGAGGTTAGGTGACATACAAGACAAAGCCAGGAAACATTTACTAAAGTACAAGGAAAGCATGAAAAGACAAGCAGACAAACACAGATCTGAGGCCCCAATGAATAAAATCGGTGACAAGGTATGGCTCTCCACAAAGAACCTAAACATAGAGGGATCCCGAAAGCTGCAACCATGTTTCATTGGACCCTTTAGTATAACTGCCATAGTAAACCCGGTAACAGTAAAATTAGATTTACCAAAAGAATATCCAGTACATACTACATTCCATGTGTCCTTGCTTAAGCCGTACAATCCAAAAACCCGACCTGAACCACCACCTCCACCCATACCAATTAAGGGAAATCTAGAATATGAAGTGAAAAGCATAAAAGACTCAAAAAGAATTAGTGGACGTCTGTTTTATTTAGTAGAATGGAAAGGATATGATGAATCTGAGAATTCATGGGAACCAGCATCATATGTACATGCCCCACAGCTGATTAGACGGTTTTATTTAAAAAATCCAGGAAAACCCCGTCCTGTAGGAGGGCCTTTGAGGGGGGCAACTGTTAGGGTTTGTGCACAGCAAAGAGCATGTCCCCTCTCACTGCACTAGTGGGTTCTGTAATAGCTCCCTTTTAAACTTACTATTGAAAGCCTTTCTTGTTATCTCACCTTCTCCCCCCCCCCTAGGCTTCTGTGTATGTTGTTTAATGTGCTGTTTTGTTTACACATTGGGCCTTGCTTTTACCAAGGCTTCTTTAAAACACTCCTCTCTAGGCCATGTGTTAATTTAACTCATTTGCATAATAACTGAAACTCTGCACACCTTTCAAGAACATGTGCAGCATGTGAGGACCACACCCAGCTCTTCAAACCACACCCAGCTCTGCACACCTTTCAAGAACATGTGCAGCATGTGAGGACCACACCCAGCCCTGTCTATAAAAGGCAGCCCCCGAGCCTCACCCAGTGCTTGTGCTCGTCTACCTTCCCGCTTACCTGAGGACAGATCCCTTGGCGCTGGCACTCCTGCTCTCTACAGACTTTCATTGGCTTCAATGGGCGCAGCTGCTGGCTCTTCCTTCTTCCGGTTTCCGGTTCCTCCTTGCCTCAGCCTCTCTCCTACAAGCAACCTGCAAAAGAGAAAGAAGACAAGGTTAGACTGATCAGTATCTCTTGCCAGCAACAAGTAAGTGCAAAACTTTTATTACCTGAAAGAACTTTGACAACAATTTATGGATTCGTGTATAGACAATTTGAAACAAGATACCTTCCACGAACATTGTGATTCAAACTCTTTGTTACAAGAATACTTTGCGGAACTTTGTGAGGCAAACAGTAAATCAAGGACTTGCACAAATTACATGCTGTATTTTGACGTAAAAGTACAGTATTTGTTTTATAAAAGATTCTGGAAATATGGGAAAAGTGAGTCTGCTATTGGGAATTTAGGCTTTAGTTATATTAAGATGAATGTTTGATATTGGTAATTCTGATAACGGTATTTGTTTAATGTTTTAGAAGCTTTAGAGTAATAGAAAGCACATCCCAGAGCAGTAACACATTCCAAACCTGGAAACTAGAGACCAGGATCCAAGAGGTACTTTTAGAAGAAAATTTCTAATAAATAAAGGGATAGTCAGGAACCCAGTTAGGAATAGGTTGTACTTATCTGTTCTTTGTTTATGTTTCATTAGGCACAAGTTTCTACAGAAGTCAGAGAGGGCCGCAGATTTGTGCAGCACTTCAACAGTGGAAACGCAAGAACGGTGTTGTCTCTTTATTTTATTTTATCCACTTCCCCCCTTCCCTTGAGCTTCTGTTCTTAGTGCACTGTTTTAAAAACTAGTGTGCTGGAACAAGCAGTTTCAGGGTGGGGTCGGATTGTCTTCAACCTCCATCAGAACAAGGACTCAGGTGAGCTGGGCTTTGGCAATATAACCAGTATCCCTACAACATTCCAAAGTATCCACTTACGACTTGCAATGCCTCAGCAGATAAGAGGATGACATAACCATGGAGGGATTAAGCAGAAATATTAATATGGTAATTAAAAGCAGCACCTGTAAAACTTAAAATCATATGTAGAAGGCTCACCATCATATGTATGATAGTGGCACTATCATTTGTTACTTTTAAAAAACAAACACTTGAAAACAGTGAAAAATAAAAAATGAACTGTAATTAGTGGATTAGTAGTGTTATTTCTAAAAGTGGAAATGGTCATAGGGAGGAAAAACAATTGATATTTCCATTACAGTCACTTTCCATCAGTAAGGATGTTTTCCATAAGTTCACATCTCTGGTCATTGTCTTCTTCCTCCCCATTGGAAACTTGCATACACACATCACCATCATTGATGCAGGGATCCTACTGGGAAACATCAACAGGGTTAAATGCATTGTTTCTCCACAGGGAAATGTTCTAAAGCATACAGCATACCAAAACTATCTTGCAGACCGTGCGTGGGGAGTAGAAGTTTGATCCTCCATTGTTCTTAAACCTGCTCCAGAGGACTTCTCGTTGTCACATGGACCTCATTCAAATGGCCTTCCCTTGGAGTTGTCGTTGTCTCTCAGAATCGTTAAAGGCCACATACAACTTGCATAATTTGAGTTCCTTGAAAATATGATACAAAATGTTAATCAAATTATGTGTAGATGGTCACATGTTTCTAACAATTTAATTCAACATAATCTTTGGCACTTACCAACAAGCAAGGTCTGCCATCTTTTAAGGTATGCAGCTTTTGCATAAAATCACAAGTCATGGGCTGCATACACACTTGGATTGCAGAGATCTGGAATGCAAACCATCCACACACTAATGGAACGAAAATGCTTCCTATTGCAGTACACTTGATTGCGGTCATGAGGTATCATCAATGCCACAAGGGTTCCATCTATAGCACTCACTGCATGTATGGTTCCCAATCCATAGAACCCAGCCCTAATATTGTTCAGTCAAGCATTATCTGTCAGAACTTGTTTGCAGACATTCAGATCTCATGCATAACATCATGAATGCAGCTGAAAAGTTGACTCTGACATCCCATTAGAGTCACTAACTGTGTACTGAAAAGATCTAGTAGCACAGAAATGTTTTCCTGGCATCATTGTCATAATAGGTAGGATGGTAGTCTGAATTCTGATGTCCAACAAACATTTGATTAAAATTGTTGTGCTAAAGCCTCAATGGTGGTATGGCTCAGCCTCTACTCATAAGATGTGCCTTTACTGCATGGTTTGTATATCCGGATGTGGTCTGTACACATGTCCATTACGTTGTTGCATCCTTTTCCATCTTCACTAGTTTGGCTGAAAGACATGTATACAACCTTTGAGTGCAATATGTCAAAGTTAAGTGTTCACACTCTTTTGATGGATATATTAGAGAAATACAAACATTTATCATTTCAAAATACAATATTTGAAGAATGTTAATAATTTCTCTGCAGTTAGTTCTATAACATATTTTTTTAAATATACATAACATATATAAATAATACAATTTCTGAAAGCTCAGCCCAAAGTGAAAAATCATTATTGCAAACTTCCTGGATTAAAAACACATCCTTTTATTTAAAACCTTTTTCTAAAAGTAGGAAATAATGCATGGAATCTATTGTTTGTGATGTTGTTGTTCTAATTGTTATTGACAAAATCAATGTTATGGATGACGGACCATATGCTTTGGTTCGCTATATCATCAGGCATAGCCTATGCTGACAATGTTAATTGTTCTTGTTCGACCAAATATTGGGCATACCTGACCCGTCCATCAGGGATAAAGGACTACGGAGAGCCTGAATTAGATATTGGTGCATGGGTTACTCTGTCACAGTGGTGACAGATATCCTGTTCCCCGAAATCTAAATCTCATATGACATAATGGGATTTTCGATTTTACGGAGATACCTGTTTGGCAATATCTAAATCAGGCCCTAAATCAGTATCTACTATTTTTGGAAAGCGAGCTCCACATTAGTTATAATGGTTCATGATTGATGGAATCCGTTCTCTGTTGTGTAAGTGGAAATTGTGTCGAATTGGCATACACATTTTAAGCCCATTTGGTCACTTTCATTTAATCATTAACTGTAGCAGACCACCTCAACGGTTGCTGCTCATTCAATTCTGCTGGGGCCCACCATGCCGAAAGGAGTAATTGACACAGTCCTGAACCTCACTTGAAGAGTTGGATATCCATGCAGAGGCAGCCCTGATTAACTAAGTCCAGCTATATGAGCTAGAAGAGAGTCGGATAAATACATACACACATGTACAGCACTTACATATGTATTCCCTTAATTAAGAATATTATGAGTTTTTTTACGCTTATTTAATTCATTAAACATCACCTCCACAATTAGAAAAAATGTTCATAAACCTTTGATTTGAAAAGTTCACTTTTAGGGTGTTTTGGCGGTCTGGGAACATGACACAAAAGGCAGAAGAAAACTAGACAAGACCACTTTGTTTTTCATGGTATGTCCTTTGCTAAAGATAACATCATGTATTGAAAGAAGAGGGTTAGACTCTATAGGGGCCATACTTTGTGGTAGGGAAATAATACTGATTAGAGACAGGGGACACGTTTGTTCAGACTACACCAGTAAAAGAGAGGAAAACATAGACCATCTTATAGCAAACGGAAAGGTGAACAGTTTTACAGCCCAAGTTGATTTTGATTGAGCAGGATGCAAATTTCGCACTATCAACAATTGTCACACTGCTATATTACAACACTGAAATCTTGACCTATTACGCCTTCAGACTCAATACTGATGTCATATTTGAAGGCAAGGGGGACCCACAAGGGTGTAGTCATAGGGCTGTCAAAAAAATGTCAGACAGGATCTTCTCACATCCAGCAGCATCCCACCTTAAAGATTGTGGTGGCAGAGACTTCAGATAGAATACACTGATGTAGACTGGATAGAGCTTTTAGAATCACATGACAAATACTTACGGGAAGCCTGGTTAAAATTAGGGTATTATAAATTCCTAAATAAATAGCACTGGATGCCCCTGAGACAGGACGCAGCAAAGTTGTGTCCAAGCTTTGCTTGTTGAAGATGTGATTAATCGAATTGACATAGTGCACACACACTGGACAGGAGTGTGGAGAGTAGTTACAGGTGTTCAGGGGAATTAGCAGGCCCATCGTAATTGCTCTGTGACCCCTCTATTGACCCAGAGATTATGCGTCAATATTGGCAATGGTTCACTATGGCAATGACCGTGGCCAAACTTTGTGTACTACAACTGTAAATAACTACAAATTGCCTGTTGGTAGAAACTTGGACACAGGAAAGTTTCCACTTGACGTCATACGAAAAAATATATATTAGTGTCTGACTAGATGCCTAGGTTCGACATGATCTGGGACATTTTCCTTAGGATCTACGAAGACATAAACGGCCTGATTCACAAAGGTAACTTACACGTTTGAGTACGTTTTCTACATTTTGCTTATTTACTAAATCTGGTTATAAAAGAAAAAACTGTAGTAAGTTTAGCACCACACATTACCTACCACTCGTAATGCAACAATGGAGGTGGGGACATCAAATAAAACTCAATAGGAAATAATGCTAAATTGAATTACATTATTTAAAGTAGTTCAAAATATAAATACATTTACTGTCGGATTAAAAGTCTTTAAAATACTACATATATTATAAAATATTGTAATGCCCTGTATGGAATTTAAAAAATAATGTGCCAATTTTTTAATTAAACTATTACTCAATTAATGTCAATTAATTCTATCTTCAATACTTGTTTTGAGCCGCATTTGCGTAATTTTTTTTTGCCTCAAATTCGGTGCAACACTAACTCCATATTTATACTTTGGCACTAGAGCCATCTAATGCCAAATATATGGAGTTTAAGTCATTTTTGGGACGTGGAAACCTACTATGCGTCAGTGAGATGCAAAGTAGGTGTTCCCATGCTAAAAATGACTCTACAGCCTTAGCGCCATATTTATCCCCATGCAAAAATCAGGCACGGTGGGAGGAGGGGGTCAAATAATGGTGCAAAGCTTGCTTTGCACCATTATTTAATGCCACGGTCAGGGCAGGCGTTAGGGGACCTGTGGGCATATTTCCATGATGGAACAACCTGGAATAAGCCCACAGGTGCCCTCCCGAGGCCCCAGGGACACCCCCACCCACACCAGAAGGACAGCGGAGGATGGGGGACTGTAAAGAAATGGCTCCCTGTTGCAGTTACCCCCCACTTTTTGCCTGATACTGATGCTGACTTGACTGAGAAGAGTGCTGGGACCCTGCTAACCAGGCCCCAGCACCAGTGTTCCTTCACCTAAAATGTACCATTGTATCCACAATTGGCACACCCTGGCATTCAGATAAGTCCCTTGTAACTGGTACTTCTAGTACCAAGGGCCCTGATGCCAAGGAAGGTCTGTAAGGGCTGCAGCATGTCTTATGCCACCCTAGAGACCCCTCACTCAGCACAGACACACTGCTTACAAGCCTGTGTGTGCTAGTGAGAACAAAATAAGTAAGTCGACATGGCACTCCCCTCAGGGTGCCATGCCAGCCTCTCACTGCCTATGCAGTATAGGTAAGACACCCCTCTAGCAGGCCTTACAGCCCTAAGGCAGGGTGCACTATACCATAGGTGAGGGTACCAGTGCATGAGCATGGTACCCCTACAGTGTCTAAACAAAACCTTAGACATTGTAAGTGCAGGGTAGCCATAAGAGTATATGGTCTGGGAGTCTGTCAAACACGAACTCCACAGCACCATAATGGCTACACTGAAAACTGGGAAGTTTGGTATCAAACTTCTCAGCACAATAAATGCACACTGATGCCAGTGTACATTTTATTATAAAATACACCCCAGAGGGCACCTTAGAGGTGCCCCCTGAAACTTAACCGACTATCTGTGTAGGCTGACTAGTTTTAGCAGCCTGCCACAAACCGAGACATGTTGCTGGCCCCATGGGGAGAGTGCCTTTGTCACTCTGAGGCCAGTAACAAAGCCTGCACTGGGTGGAGATGCTAACACCTCCCCCAGGCAGGAATTGTCACACCTGGCGGTGAGCCTCAAAGGCTCACCTCCTTTGTGCCAACCCAGCAGGACACTCCAGCTAGTGGAGTTGCCCGCCCCCTCCGGCCAGGCCCCACTTTTGGCGGCAAGGCCGGAGAAAATAATGAGAAAAACAAGGAGGAGTCACTGACCAGTCAGGACAGCCCCTAAGGTGTCCTGAGCTGAAGTGACTCTAACTTTTAGAAATCCTCCATCTTGCAGATGGAGGATTCCCCCAATAGGGTTAGGATTGTGACCCCCTCCCCTTGGGAGGAGGCACAAAGAGGGTGTACCCACCCTCAGGGCTAGTAGCCATTGGCTACTAACCCCCCAGACCTAAACACGCCCTTAAATTTAGTATTTAAGGGCTACCCTGAACCCTAGAAAATTAGATTCCTGCAACTACAAGAAGAAGGACTGCCTAGCTGAAACCCCTGCAGAGGAAGACCAGAAGACGACAACTGCCTTGGCTCCAGAAACTCACCGGCCTGTCTCCTGCCTTCCAAAGATCCTGCTCCAGCGACGCCTTCCAAAGGGACCAGCGACCTCGACATCCTCTGAGGACTGCCCCGGCTTCGAAAAGACAAGAAACTCCCGAGGACAGCGGACCTGCTCCAAGAAAAGCTGCAACTTTGTTTCCAGCAGCTTTAAAGAACCCTGCAAGCTCCCCGCAAGAAGCGTGAGACTTGCAACACTGCACCCGGCGACCCCGACTCGGCTGGTGGCGATCCAACACCTCAGGAGGGACCCCAGGACTACTCTGATACTGTGAGTACCAAAACCTGTCCCCCCTGAGCCCCCACAGCGCCGCCTGCAGAGGGAATCCCGAGGCTTCCCCTGACCGCGACTCTTTGAACCTAAAGTCCCGACGCCTGGGAGAGACCCTGCACCCGCAGCCCCCAGGACCTGAAGGACCGGACTTTCACTGGAGAAGTGACCCCCAGGAGTCCCTCTCCCTTGCCCAAGTGGAGGTTTCCCCGAGGAATCCCCCCCTTGCCTGCCTGCAGCGCTGAAGAGATCCCGAGATCTCTCATAGACTAACATTGAAAACCCGACGCTTGTTTCTACACTGCACCCGGCCGCCCCCGCGCTGCTGAGGGTGAAATTTCTGTGTGGACTTGTGTCCCCCCCGGTGACCTACAAAACCCCCCTGGTCTGCCCTCCGAAGACGCGGGTACTTACCTGCAAGCAGACCGGAACCGGGGCACCCCCTTCTCTCCATTCTAGCCTATGTGTTTTGGGCACCACTTTGAACTCTGCACCTGACCGGCCCTGAGCTGCTGGTGTGGTGACTTTGGGGTTGCTCTAAACCCCCAACGGTGGGCTACCTTGGACCAAGAACTAAGCCCTGTAAGTGCCTTACTTACCTGGTTAACCTAACAAATACTTACCTCCCCTAGGAACTGTGAAAATTGCACTAAGTGTCCACTTTTAAAACAGCTATTTGTGAATAACTTGAAAAGTATACATGCAATTTTGATGATTTGAAGTTCCTAAAGTACTTACCTGCAATACCTTTCGAATGAGATATTACATGTAGAATTTGAACCTGTGGTTCTTAAAATAAACTAAGAAAAGATATTTTTCTATAACAAAACCTATTGGCTGGATTTGTCTCTGAGTGTGTGTACCTCATTTATTGTCTATGTGTATGTACAACAAATGCTTAACACTACTCCTTGGATAAGCCTACTGCTCGACCACACTACCACAAAATAGAGCATTAGTATTATCTATTTTTACCACTATTTTACCTCTAAGGGGAACCCTTGGACTCTGTGCATGCTATTCCTTACTTTGAAATAGCACATACAGAGCCAACTTCCTACATTGGTGGATCAGCGGTGGGGTACAAGACTTTGCATTTGCTGGACTACTCAGCCAATACCTGATCACACGACAAATTCCAAAATTGTCATTAGAAATTGATTTTTGCAATTTGAAAAGTTTTCTAAATTCTTAAAAGACCTGCTAGGGCCTTGTGTTAGATCCTGTTTAGCATTTCTTTTAGAGTTTAAAAGTTTGTAAAAGTTTGAATTAGATTCTAGAACCAGTTGTAGATTCTTAAAAAGTATTCCAACTTTTAGAAGCAAAATGTCTAGCACAGATGTGACTGTGGTGGAACTCGACACCACACCTTACCTCCATCTTAAGATGAGGGAGCTAAGGTCACTCTGTAAAATAAAGAAAATAACAATGGGCCCCAAACCTACCAAAATACAGCTCCAGGAGCTTTTGGCAGAGTTTGAAAAGGCCAACCCCTCTGAGGGTGGCAACTCAGAGGAAGAGGATAGTGACTTGGAGGAAAATTCCCCCCTACCAGTCCTATCTAGGGAGAACAGGGTCCCTCAAACCCTGACTCCAAAAATAATAGTCAGAGATGCTGGTTCCCTCACAGGAGAGACCAACACCTCTGAAATCACTGAGGATAACTCTAGTGAAGATGACCCCCTGTTAGCCAGGATGGTCAAAAGATTGGCTTTGGAAAAGCAGCTCCTAGCCATAGAAAGGGAAAGAAAAGAGATGGGCCTAGGTCCCATCGATGGTGGCAGCAACTTAAATAGGGTCAGAGATTCTCCTGACATCCTAAAAATCCCCAAAGGGATTGTAACAAAATATGAAGATGGTGATGACATCACCAAATGGTTCACAGCTTTTGAGAGGGCTTGTGTAACCAGAAAAGTAAACAGATCTCACTGGGGTGCTCTCCTTTGGGAAATGTTCACTGGAAAGTGTAGGGATAGACTCCTCACACTCTCTGGAAAAGATGCAGAATCTTATGACCTCATGAAGGGTACCCTGATTGAGGGCTTTGGATTCTCCACTGAGGAGTATAGAATTAGATTCAGGGGGGCTCAAAAATCCTCGAGCCAGACCTGGGTTGATTTTGTAGACTACTCAGTAAAAACACTAGATGGTTGGTTAACTGGAAATGAAGTGTGTGACTATGTTGGGCTTTATAATTTGTTTATGAAAGAACACATTTTAAGTAACTGCTTCAATGAAAAGTTGCATCAGTATCTGGTAGACCTAGGTCCAATTTCTCCCCAAGAATTGGGAAAGAAGGCAGACCACTGGGTCAAGACTAGGGTAACCAAAACTTCCACTGGGGGTGACCAAAAGAAAGGGGTTACAAAAACTCCCCAGGAGAAAGTGGGTGACACTAGAAACAAAGAAAAAGAGTCCTCTGTAGGCCCCCAAAAACCAGAACAGGTGGGTGGGCCCCAAGACACAACCCAAAACAAAGGTGGGTACCAGGGTAAGAACTGGGATGCCACTAAGGCATGGTGCCACAACTGTAAACAGTCTGGGCACCACACCAAGGACACTTCTTGTCCCAAAAACAAACCCCAGAACAAAATTCCAGGGGTAACCAGTGTAGCCATGGGAGATGACTCCTCAGATGAGGAGGTCTTCATAGCCTTCAACTGGAAACAGGGCCCAACAGGTGAGTTGGAGATTCCAGAGGGAAGTAGACACTTCCACCACCTACTGGTGAATGGAATCCCCACCACTGCCCTGAGAGACACTTGTGCCAGTCACACTATTGTGCATGACAGGCTGGTGCTCTCAAACCAGTACATCCCAGGTGAGACTGCCAGGGTAAGAGTTAGCCTAGACCGGGTCACTAAGAGGCCTGTGGCTTTAGTACCCATAGAAGTGGGTGGCACTCTTAGCTGGAGAAGGGTAGTAGTCAGTACAGACCTCCCCCTTGATTGTCTCCTTGGAAATGACTACCCAGAGGTTAGTCAGAGCCCAAGAGAGGAACTGGTCCAGTGCCAGTCCTCTCCCAAGGATTCTGGAAGTCCTGCCTCTGCAGTAAATGCAAGCAGGCCCCAGAAGAAGAAGAAAAGAAAACAGAGTAGGAAGGGTGGACAACCTTTAGCCAAGGTTACAGCAAGCCAAGGAGATTCTGCTCCAGTAGGGGAGAACTCCAAAAATGGCCCTGATAAAGTCCAACCTGACCCACAAGAAGTCCTGGCTAGTCAGGCAACTGTTAAACCTGAGTGGGTGGCTCCTCAGCTAACAGAAGAAAGAGTGGAAGAAGGGTGTTTACTACAAGATGTGGTAACCCCCCACTCTAATACAGCAGACAGGCAACCTGAACCCAAAGAGGCCTGTAACTTAGCCCCTTCCCTTTTAGGTGAAGAGCTAAAGGTGTGGTTCTGGGCACTGACAGCTGTCAGTGGCCTCTGCTGGGTGTTAGCCTTTATGGCTGCACTATCCTTAGCATGGTGGTCTGACCCCATGCCAAATAGCAAGTTAGGCCCCCTGACCCTATTGGTCATGGTGGGGTTACTCCAGCTCTGGGTAACCTCTCTGGGTAAGCTAGGGGTAACCCTGGCCAAGATAAGGTTAGCAGAGGTGGATACCTCTAAGACCAAAATAGAAAGAATGGGTGGAGACATTGAAGAGGCAGACAAGAGGCAATTCAGACTAGGTCCTATCACTGTGGAAGTAGGTCAGTTCCCCAAAGGGAATGACCTGAACAGAAGGATGTAAGGCAGAGTAGGCCCTGCAACTAACCAGCCTATTTCTCCTACTCTTCCTCGCCTGACAGACTAGGAAGACTCTCCCAGCTTGGGCTGAGTCTCCTGGCCTGTGGGCTGGGGGGGGCTTGTGTAAAGAAATGGCTCCCTGTTGCAGTTACCCCCCACTTTTTGCCTGATACTGATGCTGACTTGACTGAGAAGAGTGCTGGGACCCTGCTAACCAGGCCCCAGCACCAGTGTTCCTTCACCTAAAATGTACCATTGTATCCACAATTGGCACACCCTGGCATTCAGATAAGTCCCTTGTAACTGGTACTTCTAGTACCAAGGGCCCTGATGCCAAGGAAGGTCTGTAAGGGCTGCAGCATGTCTTATGCCACCCTAGAGACCCCTCACTCAGCACAGACACACTGCTTACAAGCCTGTGTGTGCTAGTGAGAACAAAATGAGTAAGTCGACATGGCACTCCCCTCAGGGTGCCATGCCAGCCTCTCACTGCCTATGCAGTATAGGTAAGACACCCCTCTAGCAGGCCTTACAGCCCTAAGGCAGGGTGCACTATACCATAGGTGAGGGTACCAGTGCATGAGCATGGTACCCCTACAGTGTCTAAACAAAACCTTAGACATTGTAAGTGCAGGGTAGCCATAAGAGTATATGGTCTGGGAGTCTGTCAAACACGAACTCCACAGCACCATAATGGCTACACTGAAAACTGGGAAGTTTGGTATCAAACTTCTCAGCACAATAAATGCACACTGATGCCAGTGTACATTTTATTATAAAATACACCCCAGAGGGCACCTTAGAGGTGCCCCCTGAAACTTAACCGACTATCTGTGTAGGCTGACTAGTTTTAGAAGCCTGCCACAAACCGAGACATGTTGCTGGCCCCATGGGGAGAGTGCCTTTGTCACTCTGAGGCCAGTAACAAAGCCTGCACTGGGTGGAGATGCTAACACCTCCCCCAGGCAGGAATTGTCACACCTGGCGGTGAGCCTCAAAGGCTCACCTCCTTTGTGCCAACCCAGCAGGACACTCCAGCTAGTGGAGTTGCCCGCCCCCTCCGGCCAGGCCCCACTTTTGGCGGCAAGGCCGGAGAAAATAATGAGAAAAACAAGGAGGAGTCACTGACCAGTCAGGACAGCCCCTAAGGTGTCCTGAGCTGAAGTGACTCTAACTTTTAGAAATCCTCCATCTTGCAGATGGAGGATTCCCCCAATAGGGTTAGGATTGTGACCCCCTCCCCTTGGGAGGAGGCACAAAGAGGGTGTACCCACCCTCAGGGCTAGTAGCCATTGGCTACTAACCCCCCAGACCTAAACACGCCCTTAAATTTAGTATTTAAGGGCTACCCTGAACCCTAGAAAATTAGATTCCTGCAACTACAAGAAGAAGGACTGCCTAGCTGAAACCCCTGCAGAGGAAGACCAGAAGACGACAACTGCCTTGGCTCCAGAAACTCACCGGCCTGTCTCCTGCCTTCCAAAGATCCTGCTCCAGCGACGCCTTCCAAAGGGACCAGCGACCTCGACATCCTCTGAGGACTGCCCCGGCTTCGAAAAGACAAGAAACTCCCGAGGACAGCGGACCTGCTCCAAGAAAAGCTGCAACTTTGTTTCCAGCAGCTTTAAAGAACCCTGCAAGCTCCCCGCAAGAAGCGTGAGACTTGCAACACTGCACCCGGCGACCCCGACTCGGCTGGTGGCGATCCAACACCTCAGGAGGGACCCCAGGACTACTCTGATACTGTGAGTACCAAAACCTGTCCCCCCTGAGCCCCCACAGCGCCGCCTGCAGAGGGAATCCCGAGGCTTCCCCTGACCGCGACTCTTTGAACCTAAAGTCCCGACGCCTGGGAGAGACCCTGCACCCGCAGCCCCCAGGACCTGAAGGACCGGACTTTCACTGGAGAAGTGACCCCCAGGAGTCCCTCTCCCTTGCCCAAGTGGAGGTTTCCCCGAGGAATCCCCCCCTTGCCTGCCTGCAGCGCTGAAGAGATCCCGAGATCTCTCATAGACTAACATTGAAAACCCGACGCTTGTTTCTACACTGCACCCGGCCGCCCCCGCGCTGCTGAGGGTGAAATTTCTGTGTGGACTTGTGTCCCCCCCGGTGCCCTACAAAACCCCCCTGGTCTGCCCTCCGAAGACGCGGGTACTTACCTGCAAGCAGACCGGAACCGGGGCACCCCCTTCTCTCCATTCTAGCCTATGTGTTTTGGGCACCACTTTGAACTCTGCACCTGACCGGCCCTGAGCTGCTGGTGTGGTGACTTTGGGGTTGCTCTAAACCCCCAACGGTGGGCTACCTTGGACCAAGAACTAAGCCCTGTAAGTGCCTTACTTACCTGGTTAACCTAACAAATACTTACCTCCCCTAGGAACTGTGAAAATTGCACTGTGTCCACTTTTAAAACAGCTATTTGTGAATAACTTGAAAAGTATACATGCAATTTTGATGATTTGAAGTTCTTAAAGTACTTACCTGCAATACCTTTCGAATGAGATATTACATGTAGAATTTGAACCTGTGGTTCTTAAAATAAACTAAGAAAAGATATTTTTCTATAACAAAACCTATTGGCTGGATTTGTCTCTGAGTGTGTGTACCTCATTTATTGTCTATGTGTATGTACAACAAATGCTTAACACTACTCCTTGGATAAGCCTACTGCTCGACCACACTACCACAAAATAGAGCATTAGTATTATCTATTTTTACCACTATTTTACCTCTAAGGGGAACCCTTGGACTCTGTGCATGCTATTCCTTACTTTGAAATAGCACATACAGAGCCAACTTCCTACAGGGACCCCATCCCAGGTAAGTATAGGTAAGTACAGGTAAGTATTATTATTGTTTTTTTAAGTCCCATTGGGGGCCCTGAAGTGGGCCCCCCTACATGCCACTGGGTGTAATAGCCATGCCCAAGAGACCCCGGTCCCCTGTGCTGGCCATTGCGGTGGTGGGCATGACACCTGTCTTTTCTAAGACAGGTGTCATGTGGTATGGATGGTTTTGCGTCAGAAAATGATGCTAGGCTGGTTAGAGTCATTTTTTTTTACTCTAACCTGCCTAACTTCATTTGTTGGTGCAAAACCCCCTTCTTCCATACCACCAGCCCCACCATTTTTTTTTTACGCTAGCCTACCCTTTGCACCGGCTTGCACCATTCGATAAATATAGTGCCCGGTCCTCAGAAATGGTGCAAGCCGGTGCTAAACTTTTTGGTGCAGTTTTGCACCAAAAAGTATAAATCACGGCCAAAGTATCTAAAGAAAACAGGTTCCCATATCTGTTGGATGATGGTATCACAAGGAATGCAATTGCTACCAAACTCCCTCAGCTAGCGGAGGAAGAATTGGTCTGACAGTTAGGTTCTCACTGTTGGAGCTTAAGTGTAGACCATAGAATGCTTTGTTAGTTTTTTTGTACCTGTATTGGCCTCTTTTTAAGTAATATTGTGATTAGGGATGATACTGTAAAGCTTTATTCTCATTAGTCTGGGAATGCAAAGTGTTTGGAAGGAGAATAGTACGGGTGGGAGGGAAGTGAGAGGGAGGAAAATGGGGGGAAAGAATTGGACTGGATAGCTGGGGTATTTTACAGTCATGGTCACAATGTATTATTGATTTACTCAAACTGGCTTTGTTGCACAGGAAGCAGTTTCTTCCCTTGAACAAATCACTTTTAAAAAATAACTTTATGAGATGCCAATTTGAGATTTGCACATAAGCTACTGCAAAGCACATTTTAAGTACCTTGTCTATCTAACAATTGAGCTTTATTATTACATTTTTGACACGTTATTGCTTTTGACACCAATAAACAGCCTATCTAACAACCAATAACATTGATTGGTTGCTCTAGGACTTTGGGTTACCGGTTGAGGGGGTGATACCCCAACCAAGCAGCAACCACAGTTCAAGTCAGAGTGAAACACAAGCAATCCCCAAAATAACTTGTGCTTAATCCTCTGGAGGCTTGGCACATAAGCAGTCAGGCTTTACTTAGAGGAAATGTGCAAAGTGTTTACACAGCACTTAAACAGTAATAAAGTGAAAACACAACAAAAGAAAAATACCACACCTACTTAGAAAAAACAGGGTAAAATACAATAAATTGTTTCCAAAACAATAACAATCTAATCAGAAGAATTTTAAAAGCATATGTGAAAATAGTGCCTAAAAGAAGAAAGTTCCAACTGTGGTTGTCTGGTCGCGGTGGACAAAGAAAAGGTCACAAGTTCAGGCTGACCACAGTGGAGGATGGGCCTGATACAGGGACCCAGTTAGGTCCATTGAAGAAAGTACCTTAAATCCTGGTTATGTAGCATTGCTAGATCCCGCGCTGAGGATGCATTGCACAGCAGCAGTCCTGATGAGCTGTGGGCAGCAATACAAGGTCCTGCATTGAGGATGGGTTGCACAGCAACTGTTCTGAAGGAGCCATTGACAAGACTTGCGATGCAAGGTTCTTTATTGCCATTGAGGATGCCGTAGGTGGAGGCTTGAGATGTGAAATCCTCCATTGGGGATGTGTGCGCATCAGAGGTTTTAATGAGCTCTGGGCTGCGATGCAAGGTCCTGCGTCAGTGATGCATCACGCTGGTCCAGTTCCGATGGGAGGCTGCAAGGATATGCGCTGCACTTTGTTAGTCCTGCCCAAAAGATCACAGCTCGGCTAGCAGAGCACCTTCAAGGCCACTTCCAAGGGTCCAGTACGAGGGTAGCCCCAGTTGGAGGGCAAGAAACAAAGCAGACAGAGTCCAGATCCGGGGTTCAAGGTGTTTGGAGTCTTTTCTATTGCTGAGACTCTGATTAGGAAGCCAGCCAGCTAGCCCTTTGAGTCACTCTAGTGGTCCTGGGTTACAGTCCTTTTCACTCAGGCAGCAGGGCAGCAGAGTAGACCATTCTCCTTCAAGCAAGGCAGCACAGCAGTCCTTCTGACTCTTCCACCGGTCCAGAGGTGTACAGAAGAGTTGTGTCTGATGGTCCAATAATTATATCTGGTGCCAGCTGTGGAGCAGGAGAAGGTTCTGAAGGTTTCTATCCCCAGCGGCGTTTCGAATTTCCTTCCTCCTTGCCCTGGATACAGCTTGCCTGGGGGCACAAAAGACTAGTGTCAAACCTTTTGTGAGTGTGCTCAGGCAGAGCCTTTGTAATGTGCACATGTAGTAGGTAATAGCTCCACCCCCTCATCGAGTTGGAAAATGGCCAATCCTGTCAAAACCTAATCCCTCTTTGTCTCACTGTCTGGAAGCAATGCACAAAGGCAAACTGCCAGCTACAACTAGTCATGTGACCCAGGATACAGACCTCAGACACTAAATAGTTGGGACAAGAAAATGTCAACTTTCTAAAAGTGACATTTTTAGAATTGTGACTTAAAATCCAACTTTACCATTAAAGAAGGGTTTAAATTATAATTCTTTAGACACCAAACTCGAGATTCTTACATGCTCCCAACTGAAATTATCACCTATTAAATGTAATAAGGAAGCCAAGTGTTAAACTACAGGAGAGGTAGTCCTTGCAGTTGTGAAAAAATACATTTCAGAGTTTTTCACTAGCGGGAGATGTAAAAATTAAAAGTATATATGCCAATGTTTAAATACACTGCACCTTGCCCTATGGGCAGCTTAGTGTCCACCCTAGGGGTGACTTATGTGTACTAAAAATGAAGGTATATAGCTGGAATAAAATGTATTTTGCCAGGTCAATGTGCCAGTTTAAAACTGAATACACAGGCTGCAATGGAAGGCCTGAGAAATGTTTAAAAGGATACTTAAGTGGATGACACAATTAGTGTTCAATGCCCACCAGTAGGATTTAAGTTACAGGCCCTGGATACATGTAGTACCACTTTACTAGGGACTTACAAGTAAATTAAATGTGCCAGTTTGATGTAAATCAATGTTACCATGATTTAGGAAGTGAACACACATACCTTAGCACTGGATAACAGTGTTAAAGTGCACTGAGTCCTAAGGCCAACAAAATTGAGATCAGCAAAACTGGAGGAGCAAGGTAAAAAGTCTGGATGTGCCCACTATAAGACTGACAGGTCTAAATATTATTATGACCGCTGCACTAGTTTGCAATTTAGATCTGCGATCCCTCTATGTATTCTCATACTTGTGCACCATTCTTAAAGTGGGAGTCCAAAGAGAAAGGAAAGAAGGGGGTCAGGGAAGTGTGAATCTGAAGTCATTATTTCAATTGTTGAGTTACCCTACACTGCAATCTGTGGGGTGGATTTACCATTCTTTAATTCAAGATTACTGGTTGCTTGCCAAACTGAGAGTAATAGAAGAAGCCAATCAAGAAGACTTAATTTACCATCACCCATTAGCACAAGAAGTCACATCACTGGATCTCCCATCATCCACCTGAAAAGGAAGTTACATCACTAAATTGCCATCATCCTACTGACCAGGAGGTGATATTACTGGTTTCCCACCAGAACTGTCTTTAAAAGAAGCCAGAAAGAGTGCTTAATTTCCCATCACCCATCAGCAGAGAACGTGACATCACTAGGGGCCAGATGTAGGTACAAAAAATTAGCGACTCGGAATTTGCGAGTATGTGCGACTCGCAAATTGCGTGTCGCTAATAGGAATGCAGGTGCAATGTCCGTGTACAATTTGCGACTCGCACCCGGAGTCGCAACGCAGATAGCGAGTCCGCTGTTTGCGAGGTCGCTTTTTGCGACCTCGCAAAAAACGAACTCGCAATTTGCGAGTGGGTGTCGCAAATTGCGAGTACCATGGAAATTGATTGCAGGTGCTGCAGAACACTCCAGAAACCACTCCAGAACACTCTGGAAACACTTCCTGGCACATGATGATGACATCACAGCCAGGAAGTTTACAAATACACCTGGGAGGAGGGAGGACCACACCCATTTTAAACTGCTGAACTGCAAACAGGAGGAACAGCAGCTACAATGGCTGAAACACCTAGAAAACGAAAACTAAAATTCTCTGAGAAGGAGCTGGAGGTGCTGACAGAAGAATGCTGTCAGCACTATGATGAACAATTCGGAAAGGCAGCCCTCAATGTGCCAGAAGCCACCAAAAAACAACTCTGGCAGGAGATCCAAGAAAAAGTGAACTCCCTGGGGGTGAGCCACAGGAGTGTGGAAGAGATAAAAAAACGGTGGTATGACCTCCGCTCCCGGACCAAGGAGAGGGTGGCTGAAAGGCTCCGGGAGATGAGAGGCACAGGAGGGGGACCATCATCCGTACCACCACCCACACCACTGGAAGAAAGGGTGGAGGAGACCCTGGAGCAGGAGGCAGTGTCAGGATTTGGAGATCTGGACACCTCTGAGCCCACTACATCAACCGGTGAGTACCATGTGATATGCCTGTACCCCTATCAATGCCATACCCCCACCCACCATGTACACAGGGGCATGCTCATGCAAGATAGCTCCATTTCAGGGTAGCAAACACCAGAATGATGCATTATGGGAAATGTGGTCAAGTAGGCAGTTCATAGGCAAATGTTTATTAGGAAGTGTGCAACAGATAGTAGACACTGACAGTCTGTTCCCCATGTCCCACAGGTCTCCCACAAGACACCACCACAAGCCACAGCAGCCAGCCCCATGAGGACAGCACAGGAGCTGCCACCACTCCCACCTGCACGACCAACACCATCCCTGTGATGTCCACACCTGCTGCAACTGTGTTTCAGGAGGCTGCGCCAGCAACAGGCAGGAGTGCCACAGTAGAGCACACAGGGCATCCACCACTGCGCAGGTGACGCAGGTACAGGAGAGCAGGGCTGCAGGCTGCGTCCGGCCGTCCATCTACCACCAACAGCGAGGCACAGCTGCCCCGTGGTCAGCGCCTGCAAAACAATATATTAGGGCGGATTAGTGGTGTGCTGTACCGCTTTGTCAGAAACAACGAGGCCAGCATACAGCAGCTAAATTCCCGAATAGACGTGATTGCCACAAACACTGGGGACCTAGCCCTGTCCATGAGGGATCTGGTGGCAGGACTACTGGCACAGGGCAAGGGTGGGCGGCGCAGGGACCGTCAGCTGCTACAGAGGCTTGACAGGATGGCCACATCAATTGGCAGACTGGCTGTTAACACCACTGGCCTGTCGAGAAGGACAGTTGGCCTCCAAGTAGAAATAGGCCATTTTGCAGGGGATGTGGCTAGAGGCCTGGGCCGGATCACACACGTGATTGACTTAATGGAGGCACGGCATCTGTCCAGGGGCACAGGGGACACACCCCAGGACAGCGAGGAGGGCTCTACAGTGAGCAGTGTCTCTGCCAGTGACACTAGGGTGCTCCGGAGTGGGAGTACCAGGCAGAGCACTGCAGAACCACCAGGGACCAGCCAGGCTGTCAGAGGCCGCCGTAGGACATAGACAAAACCCTGTCCCTGATGTTGGGGCACATGACAGCAATGTGCCCCATGCATGGTTTGCATTTAGATGACCATGAACAGTTAGGCCCATATTTATACTTTCTGACGCAAAACTGTGCTAACGCAGTTTTGCGTCAAAAAAATTAGCGCCGGCTAATGCCATTCTGAAGCGCCATGCGGGCGCCGTATTTATTGAATGACGTTAGCCGGCGTTAGCCGGCGGCGCCGTCTGGTATGCGTTAAAAAAAATGACGTACACCAGGCAGCGCCGGCGTAGGGGGAAAATGGAGTATGGGCGTCCAAAAATGGTGCAAGTCAGGCTGAGGCAAAAAAAATCACCTCTACCCGATTTGTGGCTTTTTTTTTTCACTCCCAACCCCCATTGAAATGACTCCTGTCTTAGCAAAGACAGGAGTCATGCCCCCTTGCCCAATGGCCATGCCCAGGGGACTTCTGTCCCCTGGGCATGGTCATTGGGCATAGTGGCATGTAGGGGGGCACAAATCAGGCCCCCCTATGCCACAAAAAAAAAAAAAAAATACTTACCTGCACTTACCTTAATGTCCCTGGGGTGGGTCCCTCCATCCTTGGGTGTCCTCCTGGGGTGGGCAAGGGTGGCAGGGGGTGTCCCTGGGGGCAGGGGAGGGCACCTCTGGGCTCATTCTGAGCCCACAGGTCCCTTAACGCCTGCCCTGACCCAGGCGTTAAAATCCGGCGCTAACGCGGGTTTTTTAGACCCGCCCACTCCCGGGCGTCATTTTTGCCCGGGAGTATAAATACGACACATATGCATCGGAGTCATTTTTTAAGACGGGAACGCCTACCTTGCATATCATTAACGCAAGGAAGGTGTTCACGCAAAAAAATGACGCTAACTCCATGAACTTTGGCGCTAGACGCGTCTAACGCCAAAGTATAAATATGGAGTTAGTTTTGCGTCGAATTTGCGTCGAAAAAAACGACGCAAATTCGGCGGAAACGGAGTATAAATATGCCCCTTAGTATTTGTAAATAGTTGTATTTCTGCACATATTAAATAGTTTTTTTGTTCCACTTGACAAATGGAGTTTTTGGTCAGTAGGTGAGTATGGTTGAAGTTGACACGTACCTTCCAAAGTATTGGTTTGCGATGTGTTCCCGTCTCAGTCTGCCTTGATTAGCTATACTCCGATCCCCATGATGGCGATGTGGTTGCTCTTGCTTTTCATCCTCAGGATCTAGGTCTGTAGGGGTGAGAGGTAGCCCACGTCGGGTGGCAATATTATGCAGGATGGCGCATGCGACAACAATTTTTAATGCTGTAATGGGGGTATACTGGAGGGCACCTCCACTGCGGTGGAGGCATCTGAATCTTGCTTTCAGTAATCTGAATGTGCGTTCAATCAGGTTCCTGGTCCTCTTATGTGCACTGTTGTATCGCCTCTCTGAATCATTGCTGGGTGTTAAGAACGGAGTCATTATCCATGGCCGTAGAGCATATGCACTGTCACCTGTTGGGCACAAACATTACACTGTTAGAAAGTCCTGGTTGGTGTGCACAGTGACCTGTGTGTTTGTCTGCAAGGTGTATGTAGCTCTACCTAGGAGGTATCCATCTCCAAACTCCCCACGTTCCAGGCTTTGGTGTATCCCACTGTGCCTAAAAATGTATGAGTCATGGGTACTGCCTGGAAATTTTGCAACAATGTCAGTGATGACATAATGGGCGTCACAAACAACCTGAATATTGAGTGAGTGGGTACACTTTCTGTTGCGGAACAGATGTTCCAGGTTTGCAGGGGGGCATATTTGAATATGTGTCCCATCTACACATCCTATGACATGGGGAAAGTTGTCAATCCGGTAAAAGTTCAGCTTGGTGCTGTTAATTTCTGCCTCATTCCTGGGTAGGTATATGAAGTGAGACATGTGTGTGAGTATGGCATCTAGGAAGGCCCTGAGGAACCTTGACACTGCACTTTGAGATACCCCACCTGCCACAGCAATGACCCCCTGATAGCTCCCTGAGGCCAAGAGGTGCAGTGAGCATAGCACTTGCACATGCGTAGGGATGGCGCAGCCCCGCAGAGTCTGGTGTTCTAGCTGTGGGTTTAGTAATTCAATTTATTCTAGTATGGCTGCGCTGCTAAGGTGGTATTTATCGTATATCTCTTCCTCAGTTTGCTGGAAAAGGGTCTGCCTTGTTCTATAAATCTTCTCCTGTCTGTGGCTCCTCCTCCTCCTCTGCTGGGCTGCGTGGACTCTCCTCCTCACTGCTATCAGGTATATCTCCGCCATATTGAGTAACCCAGATGCCTTCTTGGTCTCCTTTTATACTTTGGTAATGATTACCACCTGCTCTGAGTTAGTGGTAAATGGGACATGCAAACTGGGCTTTTTGCGACTAGTCGCAATTTGCGAGTTGCAATTGCATATGGTTTGCGACTCGCAAATTGCGACTTCCTATTTGCGGGTCGCAAAATGGGGTTGCAAATTTTGCGAGTCGGTAACGGCTCGCATCGCTTTTTGCGAGTCGGAAATGGGATTTTTGCATCCCAATTCCGATTTTGCACAGTCGCAAATAGCGATTCGGGCCATTTGCGACTCGCAAAACTTTGCTACATCTGGCCCCTGATCTCTTATCACTTGCACAGGGCGTGACATCACTGAATACTGAATCTCTTACCACCTGCACAGGAAGTGACATCACTGAATACTGAATTTCCTATCATCCATTTGGATAGGAAGTGACACTACTGGTTTCCCACCAAAACCATCTTTAAAAGAATAAGCCAAAAAAGAGGACTTCATTTTCCATCACTCACCAGCACAGGAATGAAGCTCTTACCCCATCCAAGGACCTAACTAAAGGCAGCTGCAACACAAACACATAGCGGATGCACACAGTGAGTGCACTGAAGGCGCGTCAAAGGCAAGCTCGTCTGCAGCCATTCATGCTTGGACCACATCCAGTGCCAGGAACCCTGGTCCAATCACCAGCCAGTGGCACTCTGCAGCATTCTTTAGGTCACTAGACCCTAGATTCTGCCACCTCGACTGCTGCAGTGCTGCACCTCACACTACGGTAGGAGCTTTCACCTGCAAGCACTGTAAGGTCTCCTGCAGCCACCCACCCACACCCCCATGCAAACACTAACAATGCCCTCAACACTTTTTCAAAACACACATGCCACACAAGCACAAACATTGCCTCCAACATTCCCACTCTGCACCACACGCGACTGAAATCTCGGATGTCAACAGCACCCAATTACATGCATGATTCTCAACACATATGCAACTAAAACATGGGATCTTCTGAACAGCTGCACACCTAACATCCTCTTCATCACAGAAACCTGGTTCAACCCCTCATCGGCTCTTGACATTGTTACTGCAATCCCAGCAGGCTACAAGTTAACTCAACAAGACCGCCTTCATAAGCCCAGGGGAGGACTCTTTGTCATACACAAGGATTACATAAAATTCCATGAAATGCACAACACCCACAAAGAATGCCACCCCATTCATGGAACTTCTGAACTTGAAGCTGCAAATCTCAGAAAATGTTACCCAGTATGAAACCCTCACCTCACAAAACAACCCCTGCTCAACAGCACCCCTGTAAAGCTTGAGCAAGATCAGACTCATCCAGCTCATCTTAGAACCAACTCACACCAGGGGACACACACTGGACCCCATCTGGACCCCATCTTTAACACAAACAACAGCATCAAATTCAACTTCTCCACCCCACTCACAGGAACCGACCAGTCCATCATCCACAAAACAAAGCATAGAGGCATATTCATCCATCTGTCTATGTGTGCTGAAGAATACAGCAGATAGAAAAAGAGGAATTAATGAGGAAAAATAAAGACATTTCTCCTTGTTATGCCTCTGTCAGGTAGGCACATTTTGGTGCAAAATCAAATGTACAAGTCTTTATAAATCAAGCTTTGTATCAAAATACATAGGTGGATTCATAAGAACACTCTAGCAAAATCCATTGTTCTCAGTTGCCTCTTTTCACAAACCCTGGGCTATTGCCTACATGTTCATTTCTTTTAGCCATGCATAGTGACAAGGTCTTTTGGGGCTCTTCCAATTCTCACCAATCTGACATTTTGCTAGTACCAATGCTAGGTTCATTATTCTGTTTGTGTGTTACTTGGTTAGCCTTAGACTTGGCATAGAGACCCAATAAATACCCCTTTGGTGGTCTGGGTATATTCCTGTTGAGTATGGTAGTACTTCAACCCTGTTTCCACAAATATTCTTTTAAGTCAGGGCAGTCCTAAACCATGTGTCAAAATATTGCAGCTGGTTCAGCACATCTGGGGCATTTGGCATGCATTTCAAAATAAATCCTGTTGCATCTGAATTAACCTAAATTGTGCTTTCACAGATTTTTTGGAATGTTTCTGAGATTTCTACTCCACAATTCCTCTTTGATATCTCTGTTCATATATTTCACCCAGGTTTTCCTTAATACACCTATTAAACTTTTAGTCTGATGGTGCAAAACTTGATTCATTCATGTTATTGCTCTGACATTCCCACTAGTAGTACATACAATCTTTATCAACATTGCTCTGTGGGTATGCAGTTCCCCATCTTCCATCTTGGAATACAATAGCTCCATGAAAGTCTTCAGGGCTCCCCAATCGAATAGGTTGCCAATAGTGCTGATACTCTTTTCAAGGCAATATCACAAAATAAACAGAGTATTGAGACTTTTACAACACATCCCCAGACACAGATCTGGGTTTAACCCATTGTTATTTTGCTTGCCACGTCTCCCCAGTTCGGACCAAGCTATATGAAAATCAGTCTTGACCCTGCGCACAATGGGAGCAGTCCAGCCCGAACTACCAAACCCGATCCTCCCTGGACAGGATTCAAGCATCCTGGGACTGGTTTCAGGGTATCACCCTTCATCAGTCAGGCTAACTTAAATACAATGGCACAGCCAGCAGGGGGCCCACATCTGGACATACCCTTGCCACGTAGGGCGCACAAGGCAATATCACAAAATAAAATGATGGCCGGAGTGTTGAACCTTTTCAAACACTCACCTTCAGTCACAGATCTGGGTTTAATTTTAATCCATGGTGATTTTGCTTGCTGCATCACCCCAGTTCGGACCCAGCTATATGTAAATCACTCTTGTCCCTAGTCCCAATGGGAGCAGTCCAACCCAAACTGCCAAGCCAGGTCCTCCCTGGACAGGATTCAAGCATCCTTGGACCAGTTTCAGGGTATCACCCTTCATCAGCCAAGCTAGCTTAAATCCAATGGTGTAGCAAGAAAGGGACCCATGTCTGGGCAAACCCTAGCCACTTAGGGCGTACAAGATACAAATTTTAAGCCATACCTTCAGTGTCTCCATTAGTTTAGTATTCCGTCAAGTGTTGCTCAGTGGTGTAGGGCATTTTAGTGTGCTTCTCCCCAAAGCTTTTCTTCCAACAGTAGCGAAAAATGTGTGTTAGCCTATCCTCATCGTCAGTTCCCCTTTGAGGTTAAAATAGTATTGTCAGTGTGCTTGTGAGGTTTGGGACTTCGGTGTTATTCTCCCTATCTAGTAGGCACTCATTTACTCACCTAGTGACCCATTTAAGTTTTGCCGCCATGTAGTATATGTCAGAATATGGGATAGCCATTCCCCCCTGCTGCTCTAATGCAATTCTACATGTTCTGACCTCACATGTATATTTATGTTAAGCACTGAAATTTGGAGATATTATTAGTATACATTTAGAACAGCTTAGTTGTCCAGTGTTAGCATTATGGGGGTTATTACAACTTTGGAGGAGGTGTTAATCTGTCCCAAAAGTGACGGTAAAGTGACGGATATACCACCAGCCGTATTACGAGTCCATTATATCCTATGGAACTCGTAATACTGCTGGTGGTATATCCGTCACTTTACCGTCACCTTTGGGACGGATTAACATCTCCTCCAAAGTTGCAATAACCCCCTATATGTTTGTTTGACCATGTTGATAAGTTACAAAAGTACATAGACTATCTGACATGTCGTGTGTGGAGGTAGTAAAACTGTATTCAGTGAGTCTTTAATATGGGTATGTAGTCTGAGGCATGTGGCCCGACAAGGAGACTGGGAGACTGTAAATGTTTGTTAGATATGGTTTGGTATGCATAAAGTTAGGTTTTGTGCCATTGATCGTTACCATAGTGCATTCATAATAGTTTAAATAGTTGACCTTAACTTATATTTTGTTGTGCCTTATGTTGTTCATCCACCACTGCCAGATTGAGTTCTAGGGCTTGGAGTGACAGGGACATGTTGATTTAGTATGTTTTGTGGTTGTTTTGGGCAGGGTTGTACTATTTAAGTTTTTTTTTCCTCCAATACACTTGTAGAGGACAAACTATTATGTTTCCGTAAATGGAAATTGTACACTACATATGGCAGATAGTGCAGTAGCTTTCCGTCCATTGATCCTTTGGCCCATTTTTATACTTTTTGAGGCAAACCAGTGCCGGCACTGGTTTGCGTCAAAAATGTACCACCGGCTAACGCCATTCCAAAGTACCAGGCAGGCGCCTTATTTATGGATTGACGTTAGCCGGTGCTGCAGGCTGGTCAGAGTAAAAAAAAATGACTCTAACCAGGCAGCACCAACGTAGGAGAAAATGGGGGTTGTGCATCAAAAAATGGTGCACGTCAGGTTAGAGTCAAAACCATGGCTCTAACCGGACTTATGCCATTTTTAGACGCACAACCTCCATGGAAATGCCTCCTGTTTTAGCAAAGACAGGAGTCATGCCCCCCTGCCCAATGGCCATGCCCAGGGGACTTCTATCTCCTGGGCATGGGCATTGGGCACAGTGGCCTGTAGGGGGGCCCAAGTTAGGCCCCCCTATGCCACTAAAAAAAATAAAAAAATAAAAAATACTTACCTCAACTTACCTGTACTTACCTGTACTTACCTGGGATGGGTCACCCCATCCATGGGTGTCCGCCTGGGGTGGGTAGGGGTAGTTGGGGGGGGGCCTGGGGGCAGTGAAGGGCACTTGTGGACTGTTTCCATGGTCAGAGACCATGGAAATTATCTCACAGTTCCCTTAACCCCTGCCCTCACCCAGGTGTTAACAAACGGCGCACATGAGGCTGTGCGCTGTTTTTTTAAGGCCCTCCTGTGCGTAAAAATTTTGTGGGAGTATAAATAAGGCACACAGGCCGTAAAGTCATTTTTTGGACAGGAACACCTACCTTGCATGTCATTAACGCAAGGCGGTTTCCTGCATCCAGAAAACGACGCACACTGAGGAATTTTGACGTTCGCGGGGTCGGGCGTCATAGTATAAATATGGTGCAAGGTTTGCGCCGAATGTGTGTCAAAATTTATGAAGAACACTCGGCACAAACAGAGTATAAATATGCCCCTTTGTGTTTAGGAGGAGGACTGTTGATGGATTTCCTCCATCAAAACACCATGCTCTAAATCTGATGGAAGGACATTCCATGGTGGCAGAATGGTAATTCATAGAGTGTTCGCATGGCCAGTCCTCAAAAGTCAAATTGTAAATCAGGCCCTGAATATCTACATTTTTTAAAAAAATCAGCTAGTAAATTGCAGTAGTGTTCGATTCCTGGATGATTAAATTCTAATGTAGAAGCCACTGGGGAGTGGTCAACAAAGGTTTAGATATATTTATTTAGCCAGGAATAAGTAGTCGTTTAAAATGAAAAAAATATTCTATTCTTGACTAGGAAGACTGAAGAGTACAGAAAAATTAACAATGCCAGATGACTTTCATTACTAGATTGGCCGATTGTATGCTGCTTCATTGGCTAACAGTTCAATGAATATCATTCAGGTTTTGGAATCACAATACATCTTTCCCGTTTGTTAGGCATACCATGAGTAGCCATCTCGACTTATAGGTCAAAGTTCTCTTGCTTAGGGCTGGCAGAGCACGTGGTTGACATCAGGCATGAAAGTGACATTATCTTTCATTTGACTGACACATCATACAGTTTCTGACCAATGAGGTCTAGCACTGCCTTGCAGAGTTTGCATACTGCGTATTTCACATTGTTTTTTAGCTAACCTTAGAACTGGAGAATCAGTAACCAGCTCATGAACACTCTTGGCATCTTTATAAAGCGTTATACGGAAGAAGTAGTGGATAATATGCTGATTGTCACATTAGTGAATACTGCTACCTTGCAAATAATTCCCACATAACAGTTAGCCTAGTGGATCCTGTCACAGATGTGCAGCATCATGTGATGTCTGTATTGCTGCGTGGAAATGATCAAACTACGGCCCATATTTAAGAAAAAGTGGCGCATCAGAGCTGATGCCCCATTTTTTCTGCACCCCCTACGACACCATGGTTGTGCCGTAGTTATGATATGTTAGCACAATAGCATCAACATTTTTTACGCTACTGTAGCGCTTTGCTACACCAGCGTCAAAAATGTTGGCGCTAATGTAGCAAAGTGCAAGGAGGCCCATAGGTTTCTATGATACCGTCATTTTAACACATGCTCTGAGGAGGCATCTGCCTGCACCGGAACAACCCCCTTGCATACACTATGCATGATGAAGGATTATTGTGGCGCAAAGGTTTACAAAGTGGAGCAATGCATGCATTGCACCACATTGCAAATATGGTCTTTGGAAAAAGCAGCTTTATCACTGCCTTAGCGTAAAAACAAAGATGCTATGGCGGCGCTAAGGTGGCACTAGGGGCTCATAAATATGCCTAAATAATACTTTGGGTCTGTCTCAGCACTTATCTCTAAAGTGTAATGGACAACCCAGCAGCATAAACACGAAAAAAGCAGTGAAGATGAAACAGACCTCCATTGATGGATACAGCAACACTAGGGACACATCTAACAAAGTTAACAGGCAAATATGATTTCAATTTACTTTGAAGAAACAAGGAAACTTTTATCGGTGTTTACATTATCTGCATCAGCACCGAAGAGTAGTGAATGGAGAGCATCATGTGGCTCTCTGTATCCAAACTAGGTAGTAAACTTTAGAGATATAGAACAAATGGAGGAGAGTAATGATAATATCCAACATATCTGTTTCATGAGCCAACAGAATAAAAGTATCCTGTTTTAATATTTGGAATGGGTCAACTGCCCCATTAGACCATTTAATATCAAAGGGTAAGGTAACACATAAGAATATAAAGAAAGACATTATATTAGTGGTGGGCAAGTCCAGCCATTGACTTGAGGATGCTACAGCCTTGTGTGACGTCATTTCGGAACATGATGATGGATTAGAACTCCTAGGACCTGATATTGGAAATAAGGCCAGTTGTATGAAAATTAGTGTGGGATTCGTGTAACATTATTATAAACAAGTTGAGGGCAATAACTGAAAGATTTTTAGAAGCTATGTTTACGGCAACTTCCTTTAGAAGAGCGAGAAAAATAATGTGTATTGATAATGCATTTAGTATTATTTATAGTTGGTGGGTCGTAATGGATTTGAAAGTAGTGACCCATGTCGAGAGTGAGCATGGTACCTTTCAACAAGAGGCATGTACTCAGTACGGAATTGATAAGATTAATTAACTAGACAAATAAATACATAATATTCTGGGGTGTTTAACTGCAGATAACCCAAGGAGAAGGCTAAAATTGAGCCGTTTAGATCTGAGTGATTAGTACCCGCAGGTTATGGGAGAATTTTTGTCTTACTGGAAACAGCTAGAATTACGGACAAAGAACAAACTAAGGCCCATATTTATACTTTTTTAGCGCTGCATTTGCGCCGCTTTTTGACGCAAAAAAAGGCGCAAACTTACAAAATACAACTGTATTTTGCAAGTTTGCGCCGTTTTTGCGTCAAAAAATGATGCAAATGCAGTGCTAAAAAAGTATAAATATGGGCCTAAATTCTGTGCCAAATATGGAGACCTTAGTAAAAAGGCAGTATAAGGTTGTATTTTCATCTAAAGTAGGGAACCAGGAAAAGTTGCTGTATTGTGTGAAAGTGAGACAGCAGAAATGCGCCATGTCTCAGTAGATCTACTAAGTATCTACTAATATATGACACATTTTTGTTGTCACTTATCTCTGTTGCACTGTGTGCTGCCTAGCGCTAATGCACTCATCCTTGCACCATGGTGGAAGGGTGTCTGTGTTACAGGCGGTATTGTTTTTGTGCAGAAAGGGTTACCTTTCTGTACAAAAACAATCCTTAAAGATACTTTCCACATTTTATGTGAGCTGCAGAATGCAGCACATATATAAAGAGGGAGTAACAAGGAGAAAAAGGGTATTTCTCCTCGTTAAGCCTGCTACAGGGAGGTGTAGTATTTTGACGCAATCCCAGGTTTATTCTCATTAGCAAACCTTGGCTTGCGTAAAAATGCACAAGTGGATGCATTGGAAAGCCCATAAAACACCTCCCTGGCACACATTTTTGGGTAAAATTCCAAATTCCAAATCTGATTTTGCTGGCTTTGTAAATCACAAACAACTTTTGCATTGTTCAGGCAACAAAAAAAGTGGTCCATCCATGACACAAAATGTTAGCAAATCTGGACCTAAATCTGCACTTATTATATGTTCTTACATGTAGTGGATATTATGGATACGTTATTTTGACAAAGGCACAATATTGTGACATAAAACCTTTCTAATGTAAAAATATATAAAACCTTTTACTAAATACATATTTTAAATAAATAAAGCAGTTAGTTCAGTTCCTTAACCAGAAGTAACCAGTTATTCAAAAATTATTTATTTTACTCGGGCATTCAGAGCCTCATTATGAGTTTGGCAGGCAAACTCTTTGTATCGGAAGACCACCACTCCGGTTTTCCGCCCGCTGGCCTTATTATGAGTTTCCCTGGCCCAGAGGAAAACTCATCACAACATAGACGTAGGGTCGTAATCGTGCCGGCGGCAATGTTGCAGTGCATCTGGTGCGACAACACCTGTCGGGCTTTTCACTGCCTGTAAATCAGTCAGTGAAAAGTACGATGGGGCTGTACATGGGGACCCCTGCACTGCCCATGACAAGTGGAACCACCATGCAAACTAGTAATGAGGGCCATAATGTCTCAAAACATATTCAAAGGCAATGTGTAATGAAGGAACAAATCAATGGCAAACATAGGTGCTACATCAAGTTTTGATGACTTTTAATCAATATTTATCAATATATATCTGTACACTGTGAGGATAATATTAGACCAACCAGAAATTATGCTTTAATGGAAAATTCTCCTTCTGAACAAAAGTGAATACGTTTTCTCTTGTCTGTTGGTCGGACAATAATTTGCCTCCTGTCTGAATATTATGTTGAGGCACTGAAGGCAGCAATTGAGCAGACACCCACGTGACACATATTTTGTCTGTTGACAGGATCGCACTTTCATTTTTGTCCTTTGTTTGTGGCACTCTGGCTAAAAGGGTACAATCATCACCATTACACTTCTGCACTAATAACTGGGCGATATCCTTTCTTCAGTATGGAAATACTGCTTTAACTTGCCCTTTGACCTCATGTACTTTGCTTTCATATTTCCATTTATAGAAATGCACTCAGTGCCTCAGGACAAATCATAGGCTTCACTTGCTCAAAATGTAGCGATTATTAGCCGCAGACAATCAGTTGCAATATTAACGACTGTGATGTTTATTTTTTCATCGGAGTGCTGGGTAATATTTTCAATTAATATACATATGAAGAAACTTTGAGTTTCTCACATATTACCCATAAACCTACGGGCACTTGGGAATGTACTACGGTGTGTACAAAATTAAGTGAATCTCTAATATTAAAACATACTCAATAATTTAATAGTTCTATATGATGTTTTCAGATTACCCAGATTTCTTATTTCTTTCATAATGAAGGCAGCATCCATTAAAACCATTTCTTTATCTACATGCTTCTTCTTGAGCACGCTTGATTACTCTCGGTGCGCAGGAAAATGGCAATTTAGATGCATAATTTGCAGACTATAATGCAAAGTCCCTAAACACGCAAACCAAAGAAAGGAGAGTCTAACACTGAAATACTCTGCCACAGTTGTGGTCACTCCGGACTCAGTGTAGCAGAGGGTTGATCAAGTCGATTTCACCATATTCAGGTACTCTTGAAAATCCTACGGAGGGGCACATGGACATTCCCACTTCTGTCGAATTGTTACTCCACCCATTTCATACTCAAAGGCTCTTATAGAGTCCCCCTCGAATTCCTAAAAATCTGCGTGATTCAGAAACAATGTTTTTGCTTGCAGGGTATAATCTCACATAGTAGTAGGAGTGTGGTGCTATATCTCAGTAACAATGCATAAGGCATTGGTGCATGATTTTTAAAGTACTGAAAAAGCTAAAATCGAAAGGCATGAAATGAACGTTCTTGGAACTGGCCGTTTTCAGACTTTTGGCCTTCAATCCCATATCTTTTCTGAACCTGTTTTTGCTGTTAGAAGGACTCTGTGCACCCTCGTTAACCATCAGTACTGTGCTCTCTCCTTTAAAATGGTAAAATTGGCAAACACCTAGTTGGCACATTTAATTTACCTTTAAATCCCTAGTAAACAGTAGTTCATGTACCAAAGGCCTGTAAAGTAAATGCTACTAGTGGACTACAGCACCCATTAAAGTAGCCCTGTTAAACATGTCTCAGGCCTGCCACTGCTGCGGCAAGTTTTAAACTGCCATTTAGACCTGGCAAAATAAACCTTTTGACAGGCCTAAACCTTCATTTATAATACTTTTAAGTCACGCCTAAGGTAGACCATGAAGGTTCACAAGGAATGGTGCATAGTATTTAAAACGTAGGCCATGTGTACTTAGGTTTTATATGTTCTGACAGCGAAAAAACTCCTTAAATCTTTTTTCACTGTAGCAGGGCTACCTCTCCCATAAACTAAGACTGTGTTACCTTACTGCACTTAATAAGTGATCATTTCAGTTTGGAAACGGATAAATAAATACTTTTTCCACTCATATGAATTTCAATTTAAAATCCTCGTAAGGGGTAAAGTCAGATAGATTTTAAGTTACTATTATGAAAGTACCAGGTTTAGAAAGTTAGCATTTTTCTGCCTAAACAAAATGTGCCTTTCTACCAGTGTCCTGATCACAAGACTGTGACTGGGTCTCCTGAGGCGTGCTGTATATTTCTTCAGGCATGGGAACAAAATGGCCTTGGGTGTGGGCTTCAATGGTAAACTAAGGGCTGTTCCCACCCACTTGTGGACATCTATGGATGCCCGCTGTGCCACTGACAAATGCAGGTCACACTTAGGCCTGTCTGTCTTTGTTCCCCTAGGCAGATTGGAGAAAAACTAAGGAAAGTGGGAACTTTAGACAAAGGGGGCACCCCTCATCCTCTCAGAACACTCCTGGATCTGTGGAAGATTTACAAGAAAGAAAGAAGACTGGATCTGTTTCCCTTGAACCCAGAATCCCCAGTAGTGACACCAAGGTTCAGTTTGAGATACAGGGACACAACAAGATTACAGATGCCTTCCCTGCAATTGCCTATCTGACGAGCACCAACTAGTCCAGCCTGTGTCCTGCTGCAGACCCAGTCCTGGACCCTTGGCTGGCATGAGAGTGTACTCTACCTGCTTTAATGCTGAGCTTTGCGTGAAAATCCAGAAGTTTGGGGCTCTTTGATACCGCAAGTGTGGTCCATGTCTCAGCAATGATTCCCTTATCTCCCGCCAATGCAAAGTTCTAACAGCAACCTGTTCTTTGTGCCAAACAGTGACAGTCTGTGTCTTCCGCAAACATGAATCTCTAACAGTGACCTGCCCCTCGCACCAGTAATAACCTCTTTGTGGCCATCGCCAATGTAAAGCTTCAATGGAGGCTCCTCATGTGGACTTGGACTAAGAGACAGTAAACTCTTCATTGAGAAGAACCTAGTGCCTGTATCCAACTCGTGCTCCATCAAGGTTGGCTTGAACTTATAACTTTGGCCAAGTCCAGCATGACCATATATCAGTGAGTGGCACTTTGGCCCTCATTACAACCCTGGTGGACGGTGGTAAAGGAGCGGCAATACTGCCAACAGGCCGGTGGGAAAAAAAATGGAATCACGACCGTGGCGGAGACCGCCAACATAGACAGCCACTTTAAACTCAGACCGCCACAGCGGTAGAAACAAACACCGCGGCGGTAACCGCCAACAGACAGGCGGACCTTTTCCGGGGCGGAACCAACGCTATCAAAAGCATGGCAGAAACAGTACACAGAAGGGAAACCACTCACCTCTCGACACCCAACGAGGAACCAGGACGCCATGGAGCCCGAGTTACACGTACTGCCCATGCTGGTCTTCCTCCTGCTCTATCAGGAGCAGGACAGACGCCGTCGATGACCACGGTGAGTACTGCACCTACAACACGGGGGGAAACAGTGACACACACATGCAACACGCAATACCCCCACCCTCACCCACAACACCATACACACAAATACATGCAGCAACATTACATATGCACCCCCCCCACCCCCTGGAAGAACGCAAGGACAAAATTAAATGATTGTAACAATTGTAATCATGAAAAATCAGATAGTGAAAGTGCAAAAATCAGTATATACAAATATGTACATCAACTACACAAGTCTGGATAGTGTACCAATCATTGTCCGTGGACCAGTGGTCCCAAAATGCATGGGCGAACCCACACAAGATACCTGACTCGAAACGGAGAGAACACTGCAGAGGCATCAGATCAAAATGAAACAGGCACCTCAGGGGGAAGGGTAGGGGGGGCGCCTCAGCCGGATGAACGCACGACGCCACTGCTCCTTGAGGGGGCTCCATGCCCATTGCTGTATCCTGGGGAGTGCAAAGCCACCATCTCTCAAGTCTCACAAGTGGGTGGTTTGCCCACTGCTTTATCCTGGGGAGTGCAAAGCCACAGTCTCTCAATTCTTTCCAGTGGGTGGTTTGCCCACTGCTTTATCCTGGGGAGTGCAAAGCCACAGTCTTTCCAGTGGGTGGTTTGCCCACTGCTTTATCCTGGGGAGTGCAAAGCCACAGTCTCTTAAGTCGTTCCAGTGGGTGGTTTGCCCACTGCTTTATCCTGGGGAGTGCAAAGCCACAGTCTCTCAAGTGAACAACAGTCTCCACTGGTTCTGGAGGGGGCATTGTGCCCAGAGTGCTTCATCCTGCCAAGGACTGAGGTAGTGGATGTGATTCTCCACTGGTTCTGGAGGGGGCTTTGTGCCCAGAGTGCTTCATCCTGCCAAGGACTGAGGTAGTGGATGTGACTCTCTACTGGTTCTGAAGGGGGCTTTGTGCCCAGAGTGCTTCATCCTGCCAAGGACTCAGGTAGTGGATGTGAACCTCCACTGGTTCTGAGGGGGCCTTGTGCCCAGAGTGCTCCACATGCTGTGTGGCCGGTCCCATTCTATCACCTGGGTGTGTGTGCCACGAGATTGCCTAGGAACAGGTAGCATGATACGCCATGGAGGCAGAGACGTACCCCCCGCTGCCGCTTCGCCTTCCACCTGCAGGTGCAAACAGTGATGAAAGTCATGCCTCATGGAAGCTGGGCAGGGTCCAGCAAGTCTCCCCCAGCCTCGGACGGCTGCCCACTGGGGATGGTAGCCATGTCAGCTGTGGTGCCACTGTCCAAGCACGTCATGGGGCTGGTGGCGGTGCTTGCGGCGGTGTATGTGGCGGCGGTGCTGGCGGTGGTGCATGTGTCAGCACCTGTTGAGAGACACAGCAGGACGTCTCCTGCAGCCTCGGATGGCTGCCCACTGGAGAAGATGCTGGGGACTGTTGCTGTGGCTGCAGACGTGCAAGTGGCTGTGCAGGTGGCTGTGCAGGTGGTGGTTCTGGTGGCGGTGCATGTGGCGGTGCTGGTGGTGGTGCAGGTGGAGGTGCTGGTGGTGGGGCAGGTTGCGGTGTTTGCCGCTGTGTCAGAAGGGGTGACACTAGTCCCTCAGTCGGTGCCACTGTGCCCTGTCCTGACCTGCTTTTCTGCTTTTGTCCCTTCCCCACCTTTGATGGTGCCGCAGGTGTCTTGCCACTGTCCCCTTTTGTTTTGGCGGAGCCCTCGATGGCTGGTAGGTGCTGCTTCTCCCTCTGGGATGTGGGCACCTTCTTCACCTTGGCAGGTGGCGGAATGTCCTTGGCCTCGCAAGGTGGCACACTGGCAGCCCTGATGGGTGGCGCACTCGATGACCCCGCAGTTGCTGGCACCACTATGCCTGGGGATTTGGTGGCTGAGGTGCTGGGCTGGGACCTGAAAAGCCTGGCGCTAGGGGAAGGACGGGGTGGGAGGTGTAGGGAAGAGGTCAATGTTAGCCAGGAAAAGCTTCTTAGACACACTGGGATAGGAAGATGGAGGGGGTTTGGGAGTGGGGAAGAGGTAGTGGCTGTAGGAGGTGTATGTTTGCTTAATTTGGGTGAAGGTGCATGGGCCAGAGGCTGTTGTGAGGTGGATGGCTGTTGGGAGGGTGTGTGACTGCGTTTGTGTAATTTGGGAGGAGGGCTCACAGACACACTGGGAGAGGACACTGGGGATGTGTGCATGGTAGTGGGGGTGGTGATTGCACGTGAGCGGCATGTGGTGATGGGCGTGCTGGTGATGGAGGTAGTGGCTGAGGATGTAGTGCATGCAGGTGTGAGTGGAGACGAGACAGGGAGGGAGGAGGAGGACGTGGAGGAGGGCGAGACAGTGGAGGCAGTTGATGTTGCTGTGTCTGCATGGGGATGGTGCTTGTGTGAGTGCTTGTGGAATGTGTGGTGCTTATGTTTGCCATGTCCACTCTTGTGTGTTGATGAGTGTGCATGCTGGTCTGATGGTGTGCTTGGGATAGGCTGAGGTACAGGGGATTGGGTCTGGGTGGAGGAAGTTGGAGGGGGGAGGCTGGACACAGGGACAATGGCTGCCATCAGTGCTGAGGCCAGAACCTGAAATGCTCTCTGTTGGGCCGCCTGCCCAGAAGGAATGCCCTCCAGGTATGCATTTGTTTGTTGCAAATGCCTCTCAACACCATGGATGGCTTTCAAAATGGTAGATTGCCCAACAGTGAGGGATCTCAGGAGGTCAATAGCCTCCTCACTGAGGGCAGCTGGGCTGACTGGGGCGTGGCCTGAGGTGCTTGGGGTGAAGGAGATGCCCACCCTCCTGGGTGAGCGGGCACAGGACACACGCTGAGGGGCTGCTGGGAAGGAGGTGCTGGTGGGGGGGAGGCTGTTCCTGTTGATGGGGTGGGCACAGAGGTGCCCACCACCGCAAGGGAGCTTCTCAGAGGAGGAGTGGCTGTCGCTGGTGTATGCTCTTGTCCCCGTCGTGGAGCTCCCCTCGCCCTCCGTCCCACTGGCGGCTTTAGACTCCGTTGCTTCACTCTCCAGGGCCAAGTGGGTTGCAGCTCCCTCCTGCTCCGGTGCCATTGCTCCTCCGCAAGATGATGCTATTGCACGCAAGAACAGGGAGACAAAACAAAAAAGGGTGGAAGGCAGAAGAAACACGTGGTCAGTGCATGCAACACCACTACCGTTGGCGGACATAACACACAGGGAGCAGCCCTCTGCACTAAGCCATGCACTAACAGTTACTAGCAAATTCACATGCCCATGGGGGACGAGGCCTACGCCCAATTGCTGCACACCTGGAAGTCACAGGAGCCTGACTAGGTGTAGATGGCTATTACCAGTAGTGGGGTTGGGGTGGCACAGAGCCTGCCTAACAAGGGACCTAGCCTACCAAGTTCGCCCTGGCCTAGGGGAACCCACAGCCCACTTCGACCACCCAGACACCTCGTAAAGCACACAGAGTCAGCTGAATTAGAGTGTACTCACCCCCTTGTAGCTGCTGTGATGCCCTCAAGTGCCCATCAACTCCGGATAGGCCACCACCAGGATCCGGTACATCAGGGGGGTCATAGTGCGACAAGCACCCCTTCCACATTGGGCGGCCATCCCCAGCTGGGGCTCTGCAGTCTTCTGCTCCAGTGGCGCAGGTCCTCCCATCTTTTACGGCAGTGGGTGCTTCGTCTATGGTAGACCCCCAGGGTCCGGACGTCCTTGGCGATGGCACACCAAATACCCTTCTTCTGGTGGGCGCTGACCTAGAGGAAAAGTTAAGTAAAAATGGATGTTTATAGCCGGTACATTTCATCTCACGCATTGCCAAACACCTCCCACCCTGGCCCAGCCATACATACACACACAATCCTGACATGCTGGCCTGTCCCCCTCCCCGCCTTCTTCCATCCACCACACTCCATACACTCAGGTGCCATCCACCATGCTCACAGTGTACTCACCTGTTTGTCTGGAGGACTGTACAGTTGCATGTACTGGGGGAGGACCCCATCCACCAGTTTCTCCAACTCCTCCGAAGTGAAGGCAGGGGCCCTTTCCCCAGACACTGTAGCCATTGTCGCTTCCAGACACAGGTCACAGCAGCACTTGCAGTGTAGGATCTCTCCTGTTGAAGGTCAGGTATCAAGTGAGTGAACAGTAAGAGAATGGCAGGCACGTCCACGGCGGTGCGTACCGTCACTGCCGGCATACATCGTCATTGGCTCCTAGGACCCATAGGGCCCAATGTTAACCAATGCTGAATTGCGCCACGGTCTTCGATCGCCCACCGCAACGGTGTACAACGCCAGCGCAGTTACCTCATTTCCTCTTGTCCCACCTTACAGGTCAGGCATCTGCCATTTCAGGGGGCCACATGGCATGGAAAAAAACTGTGCCACACCTATCTAGGCCTGGAATACAGAGAGATACTGGCACATTGCGATTTTCCAAGGTTTTAGCAAATAAGACATTGTGATACATAAGTGTTGGATGACCCTGACCCTCTGCTCGCTGTTCTCCATAGGGCACGTCTCCTGGGGCAGGTGATGAGATGGCGGCATCCTCCAGTGTACAGACCCCTGGTGGACCTGTCGACAATGGAAGAGAGACACATCATTATCACATTCGGACTTGATCGTGCAACAATCCTGGAACTGTATGCCCAGTTGGGGCCAGACCTGATTTCAGCTATCTGCCATCCCACAGGAACCCCCCTCTAGTGCAGGTTCTGTCTGTACTCCATTTCCTAACCAGTGGGTCCTTTCAAACAACAGTGGCCATGGCATCAGGGATGTCCTAGCCAATGTTCTCTAACGTGTTATCCAGAGTGTTATCTGCCCTGCTAAAACACATGCGCAGCTACATCGTTTTCCCTCATGTGGAGGATTTGCCCACAGTGAAAGGTGACTTCTATGCCCGGGGACATATCCCCAACATCATTGGTGCCATTGATGGTGCACATGTGGCATTTGTCCCCCCGCAGGAATGAACAGGTGTACAGAAACTGGAAAAGCTACCATTCTATGAATGTACAGATGGTGTGTTTGGCAGACCAGTACATCTCCCATGTGAATGCCAAGTATCCTGGCTCAGTGCATGACGCTTACATTTTGAGGAATAGCAGCATCCCTTATGTGATGGGGCAACTCCTGAGGCATCGTGTGTGGCTAATAGGTGAGGCTAAGGTCCCAACACAGTTGACATAGGTTTCTGGGTATGGGGTTGTCCCTAAGGGTAAGTGTCTGTCTAACAGTTGTCCCTCGACATTGCAGGTGACTCTGGTTACCCCAACCTGTCATGGCTACTGACCCCAGTGAGGAATCCCAGGACAAGGGCAGAGGAACGTACAATGAGGCACATGGGTGAACAAGGAGGATTATAGAATGCACCTTCGGCCTCCTGAAGGCCAGATTCCGGTACCTCCATCTTACAGGTGGCTCCCTATAGTACTCACCGATGAAGGTGTGCCAGATAATCGTGGCCTGCTGTATGCTGCACAACCTGGCTTTGCAAAGCCAGGTGCCTTTTCTGCAGGAGGATGGGCCAGATGGTGGTCTTTTGGCAGCTGTGGAGCCTGTGGACAGTGAAGAAGAGGAGGCAGAAGAAGACGATGTCAACAACTGAAACAACATCATCATGCAGTACTTCCAGTGAGACACAGGTAAGAAGATGTAACTACTTCCCACATATCATATTATTGTTGGAACTAGCATAAGTCTGTCATTTTCACTCAGTGTATTGACCCTGACTTGTTACTTTGCCTTTCCATTTCACAGATGTGGGTCCCACTTTGTGCCCTCTGCTATGTTTACTGCTGGCCTACAGCTGTGTTACACTGGTATGTGAACAAGTACATTGACATTGCTGTATTCCAGAGATTTTGCAATTGCACATTAGTGAAAGCACAGACAGACTCCAGATTGTTTTGTGATTCAAGTGTGTTTATTTCTGTGCAAATAAGTGGAGGGGGGCGTGAAATGGGCTGGGGTGATGGTGGGGGAATGTCGATGGCAGAGACCAATCTATTTGTTTCACAGGTGCATTGTCCAATGGGGCATAGGAAATGGAGAAATGGCAGTTTAAGGTGGACAGGGTGACAAAGTGGGACAGAAGGGTGATATTCAGGGGGGCTTTATTTCCTGGCAGGGGTCTTGGCAATATTCACTGTCTTGTTCCTGGATCTCAGCGACCGTTTGCGGGGTGGTTCTCCTTCTGCAGGGTGTGGGGTGCTGGTGGCCTATTGGTCCTGTGGTAGTGTCTCCTGTCCACTAGCGCCGGCGGAGGTGGAGGGCTGTTCATCGTCCAGGATAGTGTCAGGGGCCCGTTGGTGTGCCACTGTGTCCGTCCTGGTGTTGAGAAGGTCTGCCAGCACCCCTGCAATGGTGACCAGGGTGGTATTAATGGACTTCAAGTCCTCCCTGATCCCCAGGTAGTGGTCCTCCTGCAGCCGCTGGGTCTCGTGAATCTTGGCCAGTACCGTGCCCATGGTCTCCTGGGAATGGTGGTAAACTTCCATGATGTTGGAGAGTGCCTCGTGGAGAGTGGGTTCCCTGGGCCTGTCCTCCCCCTGTCGCACAGCAGTCCTCCCAGCTTCCCTGTTATCCTGTGCCTATGTCCCCTGAACCGTGTGCCTACTGCCACTGCCCCCAGATCCCAGATTGTCCTGTGTTAGTGGGGTTGCCTGGGTTCCCTGTAGTGGTGGACACTCTGCTGATTGACGTGTCCTTGGGACAGAGGGATGGACCCGCTGGGTGGGTGCTGTGGTGGTGTTTCCTGAGGGGGGAGGTTCAGTGGTGGTTTGTGACTGTGTCAGGGGAACCGATTGTCCCGAGGTCCCTGATGGGCCGGGCTGTTCATCTTGATCCAGGCGTGCAGATCTGCTGTCATCACTGTGGGCCTCTTCTGTGGGGGGACTGGATATGTCTGGCACCTCCTGTCCTGCTTAGTAGATGTTTGTTGTTTTGGTGTCATTTTATTTATTGAATTCCTAAATTGGTCTGGTATATTTCTGGTGTTCTGTTTTTACTGTTTGAGTGCTGAATAGATACCTTACACATTACCTTAAGTTAAACTTTACTCCTTTTGTGTCAAGCTACCAGAGAGTTAAGCACAGATGTATTTAATGATTTTTGTGGTTCATCATGACAAGGATTATATTTATTATTTGACTGAGGCTTTCGCAATCCCAGCCCCACCCCCCAACTAATAACTCAGGGCCAGATGTAGGTAAGTATGATTTTGCGAGTTGCAATTTGCGAGTCACAGCGACTCGCAAATTGCAACTCGCAAAACCAAATGCAGAAAGTTGTCTCAGACACCTTCTGCGACTCGCTATATTTATGAGGTGGGTCGCAGTTTGCGACCCCATAGCGAGTCTAGGCACTCACGGGGATGGTGGCCTGCTGGAGACAGCAGACCACCATGTCCGTGACTGCTTTTGAATAAAGCAGTTTTTTTTTTTTCTTTTTGCAGCCTGTTTTCCTTAAAGGAAAACAAGCTTTTTGTTTTGTTTTTTTTCATAGTAGGCAGTGGTCCATAGAGCCACTGCCTGCTCTGAAAAAATAATTTTGTGAGCATTCACAAAGGGGAAGGGGTCCCATGGGGACCCCTTCCCGTTTGCAAATGAGTTACCATCCACTTCAAGTGGATGGTAACTGCGAGTTGATTTGCGACCGCTTTCGCGGTCACAAATCAACTCTACATCGCGGTGCGAATCGCAAATAGGAAGGGAACACCCCTTCCTATTTGCGAGTCGGAAACACATTTTGCGAGTCGGTACCGACTCGCAAAATGTGTTTCTGCATCGCATGAGGCCTTTTGCACCTCGCAAACAGCGTTTTTCACCGTTTGCGAGGCGCAAAAGGCTACCTACATCTGGCCCTCAATGTCTTACAAAAGTGGAAACAACTTTCCCACCATGAAGTACAAAAAGAGTTCAGGACCCTGAATGTTTTGTTAACTGAAAGGTGGGAAAAGCTGATTTTTTAATCAGAAGGAACTAGATCTGCCCATTGACAGATGATGACAAGTTGTATGGCTGTCTGGTTAAGAGCACTCTATCTCGCACAGGACTGGAACCTCATTGATCATGCTCCTAACAATCAATGGAGTTGCCAGTGCTCTAAGGCAAATTGAGAAATTAAAGACACACTGGAATTTCCTAAAGATAATGGATCATGTGCATGAGGAATATTCAGCCACAGAAACCTGCTCCAGTGATGAATACACAAGCATAAGAATCGTCACTGCTCCAATAGGAACACGCCAGCCCAAACTGCCAAGCCAGGTCCTTTGTGAACTAGGACACAAGCAACTCAGGAACCGTTTTGGCATGAATGGGACTCTTCTCCGGAACAATGGAAATTCATTGAAAAATCTCAGTGTTTCCAGGTTGCATTTGAGGCCCATTCTGTCGTGGGTGATAGTACCATGCACACAAGTGGGTACCTTTTTTATCAAGATAAATGTGGGAATTCTGGATAGAATATTTCTTATCATCTATTACATTTTCTCATGTCAGTGTGCAAGAAATAACAGCTTTTGGTAAACGCTCATTGGTCACTTGATATCACTTGATATTATGGTTAACCCCAAGTTCAGAGTCAAATTATTACTATTACTTAACTCAGGTTCTTAACCCCTTCGCTGCCAGGCCTTTTCCCCCTCCTGTGCCAGACCTTTTTTTGCCTATTTGGAAGAGTTCTCTCTTAGGCCCTCATAACTTTTTGTCCACAGAAGCTACCCACGCCAAATTTGCATCCTTTTTTTCCAACATCCTAGGTATTCTAGAGGTACCCAGGGCCGTATTTATACTTTTTGGCGCACAACTGCGCCAACGCAGTTGTGCGTCAAACAATTTAACGCCGGCTAACGCCATTCCAAAGCGCCATGAGGGCGCCTTATTTATGGAATGACGTTAGCCGGCGGAGCTGCCTGGTGTGCGTAAAAAAAAATGACTTACACCAGGCAGCGCCGGCATAGGGGAAAATGGAGCTTGGGCGCCAAAAAATGGGGCAAGTCAGGCAGAGGCAAAATTTTCGCCTCAACCCGATTTGCGCCATTTTTTTTTACTCCCAACCCCCATTGAAATGACTCCTGTCTTAGCAAAGACAGGAGTCATGCCCCCTTGCCCAATGGCCATGCCCAGGGGACTTATGTCCCCTGGGCATGTTCATTGGGCATAGTGGCATGTAGGGGGGCACAAATCAGGCCCCCCTATGCCACAAAAAAATAAAAAATAAATTACTTACCTGAACTTACCTTAAGTTTCCTGGGATGGGTCCCTCCATCCTTGGGCGTCCTCCTGGGGTGGGCAAGGGTGGCAGGGGGTGTCCCTAGGGGCATGGGAGGGCACCTCTGGGCTCCTTCCGAGCCCACAGGTCCCTTAACGCCTGCCCTGACCAGGCGTTAAAAAATGACCCTAAAGCGGCTGGACATCATTTTTTTTGACCCGCCCACTCCCGGGCGTCATTTTTGCCCGGGAGTGTAAATACGGCGCACATGCCTCAGAGTCATTTTTTAGACGGGAACGCCTACCTTGCATATCATTAATGCAAGGAAGGTGTCCACCCTAAAAAATGACGCAAACTCCAGGATCTTTGGCGCTAGACGGGTCTGACGCCAAAGTATAAATATGGAGTTAGTTTTGCGTCGGATTTGCGTAAAAAAAACTACGCAAATCCGGCACAAACAGAGTATAAAGATGCGCCCCAGACTTTATGGGTTCAACTGAAGGAGGCCAAGAAATTAGCCAAAATACAGTGAAAATTTCGTTTTTTTAAAAGAAAATGGGAAAAAAGGGCTGCAGAAGAAGCCTTGTGTTTTTTTCACTGAAAATGGCATCAACAAAGGGTTTGCGGTGCTAAAATCACCAGCTTCCCAGATTTCAGGAACAGGCAGACTTGAATCAGAAAACCCAATTTTTCAACACACTTTTGGCATTTTACTGGGACATACCTCATTTTTACGATTTTCTGTGCTTTCAGCTTCCTTCCAGTCAGTGACAGAAATGGGTATGAAATCAATGCTGGATCCCAGAAACCTAAACATTTCTGAAACGTAGACTAAATTCTGAATTCAGCAATGGGTAATTTGTGTAGATCCTACAAGGGTTGCCTGCAGAAAATAACAACTGAAATAAACAAATATTGAAATTGGGGCGAAAGAAACAGCCATTTTTCTCTATGTTTTACTCTGGAACTTTTTCCTGCCATGTCAGATTCTTCAAATCAATATACTGTTACGTTCGCTGGACTCTTCTGGTTGCGGGGATATATAGGGCTTGTAGGTTCATCAAGAACCCTAGGCACCCAGAGCCAATAAATGAGCTGCACCTTGCAGTGGGTTTTCATTCTATACCGGTACACAGCAATTCATTTGCTAAAATATAGAGAGTCAAAAATAGGTATCATGAAAACCTTTGTATTTCCAAAATGGGCACAAGAATAGGTGTTGAGGAGCAGTGGTTATTTGCACATCTCTGAATTCTGGGGTGCCCATAATAGCATGTGAATTACAGGGCATTTCTCAAATAGATGTCTTTTTTACACACTCTTATATTTAGAAGGGAAAAATGTAGAGAAGGACAAGGGGCAATAACACTTTTTTGCTACTCTATGCTCCCCCGATAAAAATGGTACCTCACTTGTGTGGGTAGGCCTAGTGCCCGCGACAAGAAATGCCCCAAAACACAACGTGGACACATCAAATTTTTCCACAGAAAACAGAGGTGTTTTTACAAAGTGCCTACCTGTGGATTTTGGCCTCTAGCTCAGCCGCCACCTAGGGAAACCTACCAAACCTGTGCATTTTTTTAAACTAGAGACCTAGGGGTCCCCCAGTATGGGGTGACTTGTGGGGCTCTCACCAGGTTCTGTTACCCAGAATCCTTTGCAAACCTCAAAATGTGGCTAAAAACAATACTTTTTTCTCACATTTTGGTGACAGAGAGTGCTGGAATCTGAGAGGAGCCACAAATTTCCTTCCACCCAGCATTCCCCCAAGTCTCCCGATAAAAATGGTACCTCACTTGTGTGGGTAGGCATAGTGCCTGTGACCGGAAATGCTCCAAAACACAACGTTGACACATCACATTTTCTCAAAGAAAACAGAGGTGTTTTTTGCAAAGTGCCCACCTGTGGATTTTGGCCTCTAGCTCAGCAGCCACCTGGGTGAACCTACCAAACCTGTGCATTTTTTAAAACTAGAGACTTGGGGGAATCCAAGATAGGATGACTTGTCAGGCTCGCACCAGGTTCTGTTACCCAGAATCCTTTGCAAACCTCAAAATGTGGCGAACAAAACACTTTTTCCTCACATTTCGGTGACAGAAAGTTCTGGAATCTGAGAGGAGCAACAAATTTCCTTCCACCCAGCGTTCCCCCAAGTCTCCTGACAAAAATGGTACCTCACTTGTGTAGGTAGGCCTAGTGCCCGTGACAGGAAATGCCCCAAAACAAAAAGTCGACACATCACATTTTCTCAAAGAAAACAGAGGTGTTTTTGGCAAAGTGCCTAACTGTGGATTTTCGCCTCTAGCTCAGCCGCCATCTGGGGAACCTACCAAACCTGTAAAATTTTTAAAACTAGAGACCTAGGGGAATCCAAGATGGGGTGACTTGTCGGGCTCTCACCAGGTTCTGTTACCCAGAATCCTTTGCAAACCTCAAAATGTGGCTAAAAAAACACTTTTTCCTCACATTTCGGTGACAGAAAGTTCTGGAATCTGAGAGGAGCCACAAATTTCCTTCTACCCAGCGTTCCCCCAAGTCCCCTGATAAAACTGATACCTCACTTGTGTGGGTAGGCCTAGTGCCCACAACAGCAAATGCCCAAAAACACAACGTGGACACATCAAAATTATCAAATAGAAAACTACCTGTTTTTGCGGGGGAGGGTACCTGCGTTTTTGGTCCTGGGCTCAGCAGTCATCTAGGGAAACCTACCAAACCCAGACATTTCTGAAAACTAGACACCCAAGGGAGTGAAGGGAGGTGTGACTTGCGTGGATTCCCCAATATTTTCTTACCCAGAAACCTCAGCAAACCGCAAATTTAGCAAACAAAATCAAATTTTTCCCACATTTCTGTGTGGGATCACTGCACCGGGACATATTTCCTACCACCCAACGTTCCCCTCAGTCTCCCGGTAAAAATGATACATCACTTGTGTAGATGGGCCAAGTGTTTGTGACATGGAAGAGCCAAAAACACGTCGAAATTAAGGTGGAACCAAAGTGCGTCCAAAAGGGCAGTTTGAAAAAAAAACATTTTTAGGTTGACAAGTGTAGCAGAAATTTTATCGGTATAGATGAGACAATGCTGGGTGGTAGGAATTTTGTGGATTACTGCAGATTCCGGAAGGTTCCATCACAAAAATGTGTGCTTTCCAGCAAAGTTGCAGGTTTGCAGGGCATTGTGGTTAAGGAAGTGGTGCGGGGTGCATGTGAAGCACACCACCCTGGAATCAACTAGATGTTTAGTTTTCAGCTGTGTCTAGGTCTTGTGGATTTTTCTACATGGCAGCGTCCCAAAGTTTAAAAAAATGCAGCCCCCACCATTCCAATTGGGACGATTTTGAGAGTTACCAAGCTCTCATGGCCCAAATGTAAAACAAAAAACAAAAATTATCAAATGTCCTCTTGCTTGCCATGGGATAACATGTTTTAGTGTGCGGGGAGAGCTGAAAGACTTAGCCCCTTCAGTTCGGGTGGGGCCATAACCAGGCCCATACTGGTTGGTAGCCACCACCCCACAATTTTCTTTTATTTTTTTTATTCCCTGGCGTCTAGTAGACTTTCTGTCCCCCGGGGTGTGGATCGGGGGTAATTGCCCAATCTGCCCACTGGTGAGCAGAACAACTTTGGCCCCATTTATTTGGGGTGGGGCTATGGTCATACCTCTTATTTTGAAAAAAAAATCTTCCCTGGTCTCTGGTGGGCTTTCTGTCCCCCTTGGGGGCAGACGGGCCTTCCAAAATAGGCCAATCTGCCCCCAAGGGCGGCAGTTATGGCCAACAGTAATGTGCCCCCATGGGGAGAGACCCTTGCCCAAGGGGTTGCCCCCTCCAAACAAAACACACACATACACACACACCAATCCATGGTGTCTAGAGGTTTGGGGCAGATTGGCCTAACAAAAATAGGCTGATCTGCTTGGGGGGGCAGAAGTGGCCTAGAAATATTTTTTCCCCGAGGAGCAGCCCTTGCCCAAGGGGCTGCTCCCCTTACTTCAAATAGCCCACCAAAAAATATATTCCCTGGTTTCTAGTGGATTTCTGCCCCCGGGGGCAGATCGGCCTAATAATTTTAGGCCGATCTGCCCCCAGGGGTGGCAGAAACAGCCAAAAAAAAAATTGTCCCCCTGGAGAGTGGCGCTTGCCCAAGGGGCCACTCTCCTTATCATGTAACTTAAAAAAAAAAAATCCCTGGTGTCTAGTGGCATTTCTGCTGCCCGATCGCATCGTCTCCTCCGATCGGGTGCTGGAAGCTGAGCTTCCAGCGCCGGAGGGAAGGCATCTGATGAGGTCAGAGCGCGAAAGCACGCTGATGTCATCAGACGCCACAGGGGGTCACGAGGGGGGCGGGGATGGAAGGGGAAGCGATTCCCCTTCCATCCCTGCCTAGGGGAGGGGTGTGCCTGGCAATCGGGGGAGCAGGGGCCCCTAGCAAGACGACATGATTTCGTCCAAGGCACCGGGGAACCGGTGCCTTTGGATGAGATCACCTCGTCCTGGGCACGCAAGCGGTTAAACACATTGTAAGGAAATGGCTCCCTGTTGCAATTACCCCCCCACTTTTTGCCTGATACTGATGCTGACTTGACTGAGAAGTGTGCTGGGACCCTGCTAACCAGGCCCCAGCACCAGTGTTCTTTCACCTAAAATGTACCATTGTCTCCACAATTGGCACAACCCTGGCACCCAGGTAAGTCCCTTTTAACTGGTACTCCTGGAACCAAGGGCCCTGATGCCAGGGAAGGTCTCTAAGGGCTGCAGCATGTCTTATGCCACCCTAGGGACCCCTCACTCAGCACAGACACACTGCTTGCCAGCTTGTGTGTGCTGGTGGGGAGAAAATGACTAAGTCGACATGGCACTCCCCTCAGGGTGCCATGCCAACCTCACACTGCCTGTGGCATAGGTAAGTCACCCCTCTAGCAGGCCTTACAGCCCTAAGGCAGGGTGCACTATACCACAGGTGAGGGCATAGGTGCATGAGCACTATGCCCCTACAGTGTCTAAGCAAAACCTTAGACATTGTAAGTGCAGGGTAGCAATAGGAGTATATAGTCTGGGAGTCTGTCAAAAGCAAACTCCACAGCTCCATAATGGCTACACTGAATACTGGGAAATTTGGTACCAAACTTCTCAGAATAATAAACCCACACCGATTCCAGTGTTTGATTTATTAAAACAGGCACACAGAGGGCATCTTAGAGATGCCCCCTGTATTTTACCCAATTGTTCAGTACAGGACTGACTGGTCTGTGCCAGCCTGCTGCTAAGAGACGAGTTTCTGACCCCATGTGGTGAGAGCCTTTGTGCTCTCTGAGGACAGACACAAAGCCTGCTCTGGGTGGAGGTGCTTCACACCTCCCCCCTGCAGGAACTGTAACACCTAGCAGTGAGCCTCAAAGGCTCAGGCTTCGTGGTACAATGCCCCAGGGCACTCCAGCTAGTGGAGATGCCCGCCCCGTGACACAGCCCCCACTTTTGGTGGCAAGTCCAGGAGAGATAATGAGAAAAACAAGGAGGAGTCACCCACCAGTCAGGACAGCCCCTAAGGTGTCCTGAGCTGAGGTGACCCCTGCCTTTAGAAATCCTCCATCTTGATTTTGGAGCATTCCCCCAATAGGAATAGGGATGTGCCCCCTCCCCTCAGGGAGGAGGCACAAAGAGGGTGTAGCCACTCTCAAGGACAGTAGCCATTGGCTACTGCCCTCCCAGACCTAAACACACCCCTAAATTCAGTATTTAGGGGCTCCCCAGAACCTAGGAAACTAGATTCCTGCAACCTAAGACGAAGAAGGACTGCTGAGCTGAAAAACCTGCAGAGAAGACGGAGACACCAACTGCTTTGGCCCCAGCTCTACCGGCCTGTCTCCCCACTTCAAGAGAACTGCTGCAGCGACGAGTTCCACAGGGTCCAGCGACCTCTGAAGCCTCAGAGGACTACCCTGCATCTAAAAGGACCAAGAACTCCTGAGGACAGCGGCTCTGTTCCACAAAGACTGCAACTTTGCAACAAAGAAGCAACTTTTTAAAACAACACGTTTCCCGCCGGAAGCGTGAGACTTGGCACTCTGCACCCGATGCCCCCGACTTGACTTGTGGAGAACCAACACTACAGGGAGGACTCCCCGGCGACTGCAAGCCTGTGAGTAGCCAGATTTGACCCCCCTGAGCTCCCACAGCGACGCCTGCAGGGGGAATCCAGAGGCTCCCCCTGACTGCGACTGCCTGCTTCTAAGAACCCGACGCCTGGTAAGGACACTGCACGCACAGCCCCCAGGACCTGAAGGATCCGACCTTCAGTGCAGGAGCGACCCCCAGGTGGCCCTCTCCCTTGCCCAGGTGGTGGCTACCCCGAGCAGCCCCCACTTGCCTGCCTGCATCGTTGAAGAGATACCTAGGTCTCCCATTGGACTACATTGCAAACCCGACACCTGTTTGCACACTGCACCCGGCCGCCCCCTGCCGCTGAGGGTGTACTTTTTGTGCTGACTTGTGTCCCCCCGGTGCCCTACAAAACCCCCCTGGTCTGCCCTCCGAAGACGCAGGTACTTACCTGCTGGCAGACTGGAACCGGGGCCCCCCTACTCCATTGAAGGCTATGCGTTTTGGGCACTACTTTGACCTCTGCACCTGACCGGCCCTGAGCTGCTGGTGTGGTAACTTTGGGGTTGTCCTGAACCGGTGGGCTACCTTGGACCCAACTTTAAACCCTGTAGGTGGTCTAGTTTTAAAATAGCTTATTGCCATTTGTGTGAAAACTGTATATGCTATTTTGCTAATTCAAAGTTCCTAAAGTTCCTAAGTGAAATACCTTTCATTTAAAGTGTTGTTTGTAAATCTTGAACCTGTGGTTCTTAAAATAAACTAAGAAAATATATTTTTCTATACAAAAACCTATTGGCCTGGAATTGTCTTTGAGTGTGTGTTCCTCATTTATTGCCTGTGTGTGTACAACAAATGCTTAACACTACCCTCTGATAAGCCTACTGCTCGACCAGACTACAACAAAATAGAGCATTAGAATTATCTCTTTTTGCAACTATCTTACCTCTAAGGGGAACCCTTGGACTCTGTGCATGCTATTTCTTGCTTTGAAATAGTACATACAGAGCCAACTTCCTACACACATTTTAAAAAAAGCATAGTTTTCCTTCATACCAGTTTTTGATTCATAAAATGTTACAATACGAAAATATACATAAGTGATACACAATGTAAAGTCATTATAAGTTGCAGCTGACGTTGATGACTTTGTGTATCAAGTGTTTTTGGACAACCAATGAACACTATAGGGGTCATTACGAACCTGGCGGACCGCCAGGGCCAGGGACCGCGGATGCACCGCCAACAGGCTGGCGGTGCATCCAGGCCTATTCTGACCGTGGCGGTAAAGCCGCGGTCAGAAAAGGGAAACCAGTGGTTTCCCGCCAGTTTTCCCCTGGCCTGAGGAATCCTCCATGGCGGCGCTGCAGGCAGCGCCGCCATAGGGATTCTGACCCCCTTACCGCCAGCCTGGTTCTGGCGGTTTTGACCGCCGGAACCTGGTTGGCGGTAACGGGTGTCGTGGGGCCCCTGGGGGCCCCTGCAGTACCCATGCCAATGGAATGGGCACTGCAGGGGCCCCCTAACAGGGCCCCACCAAGATTTTCAGTGTCTGCATAGCAGACACTGAAAATCGCGCTGGGTGCAACTGCACCCGTCGCACCCTTTCCACTCCGCCAGCTCCATTCGGAGCGGGCATCCTCGTGGAAGGGGGTTTCCCGCTGGGCTGGCGGGCGGCCTTCTGGCGGTCGCACGCCAGCCCAGCGGGAAACTCAGAATTACCGCTGCGGTCTTTTGACCGCGCAGCGGTATTCTGACGGCGGTACTTTGGCGGGCGGCGGAGGCCGCCCGCCAAAGTCAGAATGAGGCCCTATATATCTCTGTGACTGGAAGTGTCACAACTATGTTGTTCCATCTTTTAGGGGGACGCTGTACATGGGTCATCTGTAGTCTGGGAATCATCATTATAACTCATTCAGGATTCCCCTAATCCTGCTTGCTTTTGCTTTTTGTTTTTGTCTGGCTTTTTGTACTCTTAGTGGAGCCCTGGAGCTGCTCCCTTTCTAATTGTTCCTGGTTTGTTCCTCCTGTTCCTGTTATTATTTTCCCTTCCCTTATTCCTTTTGCTTCTACCTTAGAACCTGTAATTTCTCCTCTGTGTTCTAGTTTTGTCCCTGGTTTGTGTTCCCTTCTTTATGATTCTTATGCAGTCCTTAGTTCTCTAAAGTTACAGTTTCTAGAATCGTTGTGTATTATTCACCTGTTCTCCCACTTTTTCCTTGCTTTAATTATCTTAATATTCAAGTGTCATGCTTGTTACAGTTTCCTAAAATCCTTGTATGACTTGCTTGTTCTCCAGTTATTCCTTGCATAGCTTGCTCCTGACTATTAGTTAAAGTTCTTATGCTCATTTCTAGTGCTTGCTCTGTATTTTCCAATTGGGCTGTTGTGGATAGTAAGTGTACTATTAGCCCTCATCTTCCTATAAGTGTTTTCTTTTGTACAGGGTTTGGTCCTGGTTTCCAGGAGGCAATCCCTGCCCCAGCATTTGTCTTGTGCTGTATGTATACTTAAGTGTGTTATCTGTGACAGTGTGAAATTGCTATTTTCCAGGAATTAGCACTGTATCTCCAGCTGGAGCCACAATGGTTTGTCTCATGTATGTAAGTAAAATCCTTGTTTATACCCTAAGGTTTCAGAGACAGAGTTGCTCCTGCTGCCTCCATTCTATGGAGCTTGCAGAGTGATTATCTGTAAGAGTAATCTGAACAGAGGCATTGACATTCCATGTTACTGTGGGAAGTTCTGAGGCTTACCTGTGTACATCCTTATTGGTAACCAGTGTTTTGTCCATTATTGGTTCGTTCTCTGATTGTTCACGCTAAGATTGCTCTTCCTTTGTTGTGTAGCCATTTTAGTTATAGCTTCATACATGTTATTTTAGCAAACTAGGCCTGCCGCTGTGCACTTTAACCTTGACATATTTTATTCAGCTTTGTTTTATTATTTTAACAACAGCCACATATGTGGTCTTGTTTTATTTTCTCTACCTAGCTGTTCTTTGCCTAGGCTAGTACCGCATTCTTAAACAAGACATTTCTTTCACTCTGTGCTTTTCTCAAGGCTGCAGTAAGATAGGTTGCCGGCAAAAGTGGTACGCTTTGTCTCTAATGTTCTCAGAAACATACACACTCTTACGTGGGATTCCTTTCTTGGAACATCAGCTGTTTTATCATAAAAACATTACTTTGATCCCTGTACGTTAGAGGGAGATTCCAGCCAGATGACCACGACTGTATGCTGATTGCTGAGTGCTTTGCTGCAGCTGCTCATGAAGACTACAGGCTTCTTGCTCAGGTATGTGGGATGATGTCTTCCCAGGGGAACCTAAAGGGCAGAATTAGAGCTTAACATGGTGTGCTCTAACATAGCCTAGTTAGGAGCTATTTTTAACGATTTTAGTAACAATATGGTAGCGTTATTTTTATGCTTTACTCTCCTTGCCACAATTTTAATCCTGTCATGCTTCATCGTCCTAGTTATTGCAGTACACGCGTTATTATCCAAGAAGCAGTTACTTCAATAAAACCTCATTGAACTTTATTCTGCCTCTGATTGTCCTTGTACATGTGAGACTAATGTAACTGAGAGAAACGGATGAGATCTGAGTGACCACGATTTCCCTGAGGAGTCAATTGTGTCATGCGCTCGGCTGACGAATCATCCCTGCTCTTGGGTGGAGATGAGGCAATGCTAGTAAGCCAGAACAAAACCTGACAGGTGTCACCTGTAGTGGGTTCAGACTCAGTCCCCCACAGTGCAATTGATTCTGCCACACAAATCCAGTAGTCTCATTAGGAGAATGACTGCCTACACAACACCTTCACTACCCTGTGATTGTGATCAATCTATAGCTGTTCTTCCCTGATGTATGGCTTTTTCTGCTCCTCTGCTTCGGTACACTACAACCACTGGGAAATATTCTGTGACCTCGAGGTGTGCACCGCCCAAAGTCCTGGCAGAAAGGGTCTGATGGACATAACATTATGGGCCTGATTCTAACTTTGGAGGACGGTGTTAAACCGTCCCAAAAGTGGCGGATATACCACCTACCGTATTACAAGTTCCATAGGATATAATGGACTCGTAATACGGTAGGTGGTATATCCGCCACTTTTGGGACGGTTTAACACCGTCCTCCAAAGTTAGAATCAGGCCCATAATATTTCTTTTGTAGATCAGCCATTGGGCCAAAACAATATAGATGGAAACATTGTCATCTATATCAATTGTCACTACTTACTTTTATTAGTTTTTGATTAAAAAATAAATAAATTCTATGGGGAAATCTTGAGAAATCTACACATATGTCCCGTTGATGAATTATTTTGAATTGGCTATTTTTCAGACATTTACAGCTTTCTTGGTTAACCCTTGGGTTTCACACCTCTTTCTTCCACAACCAGCAAGTAGGTAGAAACCACAAACATAGGAAAACATTTACTATCACTTAGGAAATCAACAAAGCTCTGGTGCAAAGATATTTATGTTTTACAACTCTGCCGGTTCCTGACGTTTGGGGAGGGGGTAATCTTAGTGTCTTTTGTTGATGACATTAAAAAAGCACATACATTCTTGCACTATACATTTTCCCTTATTATTTCTCTTCCCTTTAGAGGAATCTAGTAACCCTGGAAATTTTAAAACCCCCGACATATGGGTAAAAAGGATAGGAATGTGGGCTGGATCTTTTCTGTTGAAAAAAGGTAATGGGGCTATAAATGCAAACTACCCCAAAAATGAAAAAAATGGTTCAACACTGGAGGAAAAACCTTAGCACTTTATCTGAATCGCAACAGAAAAATTCCTACAAGACTAATCTATTAGATGATGACCAATATAGAGAGATCACACAGAAAATGTGAAATTGGTACAAATTTCTTATGCTGTATTCTGCTAATGTAAATGTGCATTGTTTTGCCCAGCAGTCGTGTTCTGATTACTTACGAGTTTTCTTCAATACTCTTAGTCCTAAAGTCTGAATTAGTGTTTGGTGAAGTGAATTACTCTGTCACAAACGTGCCACATAGCCTCTCCACCAAATTACAATCCCATAATAGCCCATGGAGGTCGTAATACGACAGACGGGTTATATGTCACGTTTGTGACCGAGTGACCCCTCCACCAAAGTTTAAATCAGGTCCTTAGTTTTCTTCATCTCAGTCCTTACAGAGTAAGGCAGAGCACCTTCTTTAGACACATTAACCAATTATCCCAAGAAAGAAGTGAGATGTTTTCCCTTATTTTTCTAGCAAGGCTGTCTTCCGTTATCATTCTTGCATCCAGCTCCATCCCCTTCTCTTAGAGGTGACACAAAATCCTGGCTTAAGTTCATGTAAAGCAGAAAATAAGGGTGGGAGAGGGACAAAAGGAACCGGGATGAGTAAGACTAAGACTCACAGGCCCTCATTACAACCCTGGTGGTCAGTGATAAAGCGGCGGTAATACCCCCAACAGGCCAGCGAAAAAAAAATTGAATTACGTCCATGGCGGAAACCTGCCAACACAGACAGCCACTTTAATACTACGACCGCCAGGGCGGTAGAAACAAACACCGCAGCGGTAACCACCAACAGAAAGGGGGGAGACAATGTACCGCCCACACTATTACAAGGCACCAATCCGCCAGCTTTTCCGGGGTGGTACCAACACCATCAAAAGCATGGTGGAAACAGTATACAGAAGGGAAACCACTTACCTCTCGACACTCAATGAACAACCAGGACGCCATTGAGCCCGAGTTACAGGTCCTGCCGATGCTGGTCTACCTCGGCGACGACGACAACAGTGAGTACTGTACCTAGCACAACGGGGAGAGGAGGAGGGAAAAGAGAGTGACACACACACGCAACACCCGCACCCCTCACCCCCCACCCACAACAACACACACACAAACACATATCCAATAACATCACAGGTCAACCCCGTCACCCCCTGGAAGAACGCAAGGGCCAAATGAAATCAGTTTAACGAGTGTAATATTCGAACAATCAGATAGACCAAGATAACTTTAAATCATCAGTATATACAAATATTAACAGCAAGTACTCAAGTTCATACACTGTCCCATTAAATGTCCGTGGACCAGTGGTCCCAAAATGCATGGGCCAAGCCCACACATGACACCTGTCTCAAAACGGAGAGAACACTGTAGGGGCATCAGGTTGAAAAAAAACAGGCACCTCTGGGGGAGGGGAGGGCACCTCAGCCGGATGATGGGACAATGCCACTACTCCTCGAGGGGGCTCCATGCCCACTGCGTGCTCCTGGAGACTGCAAAGCCACAGTCTCTCAAATCTCTCAAGTGGGTGGTTTGCCCACTGCTTGGTCCTGGGGAGTGCAAAGCCACAGTCTCTAAAGTGGGTGGTTTGCCCACGGCTTGGTCTTGGGGAGTGCAAAGCCACAGTCTCTCAAGTCTCTCAAGTGGGTGGTTTGGCCACTGCTTGGTCCTGGGGAGTGCAAAGCCACAGTCTCTAAAGTGGGTGGTTTGCCCACGGCTTGGTCCTGGGGAGTGCAACGCCACAGTCTCTCAAGTGGGTGGTTTGCCCACTGCTTGCTCCTGGGGAGTGCAAAACCACAGTCTCTCAAGTGGGTGGTGTCTTCAACTGGTTCTGGAGGGGGCTTTGTGCCCAGAGTGCTTCATCCTGCCAAGGACTGGGTTAGTGGATGCTTTTCTCCACTGGTTCTGGAGGGGGCTTTGTGCCCAGAGTGCTTCATCCTGCCAAGGACTGGGTTAGTGGATGCTTTTCTCCACTGGTTCTAGAGGGGGCTTGGTGCCCAGAGTGCTTCATCCTGCCATGGACTCGGTTCGTGGATGCTTTTCTCCACTGGTTCTGGAGGAGGCTTGGTGCCCAGAGTGCTTCATCCTGCCAAGGACTGGGTTAGTAGATGCTTTTTTCCACTGGTTCTGGAGGGGGCTTTGTGCCCAGAGTGCTTCATCCTGCCAAGGACTGGGTTAGTGTATGCTTTTCTCCACTGGTTCTGGAGGGGGCTTGGTGCCCAGTGTTGCAGCACCAGGGGTGTGGCAGTTCCCATTCCCTCACCTGGGTGTCTGAGCCCCAAGAATTTCCAGTGACAGGTAGCATGATACTCCATGGAGGCAGAGCCACATTCCACCTTGCGACGACTTAGGCTGCAAACTGCTGGTAGTGCCAGTGCTGGTGGTGGTGTCTCATGTAGTGTGTGCAGCGTAAAGGACGTCTCCTGCAGCCTCAGACGGCTGCCCACTGGGGATGATGCTGATGCCCGCTGTAGTGGCAGTGGCTGGGCATGTCGCAGGGCAGGTGGCAGTGGCTCCGGCGGTCACTGCGATGGAGATGCTGCTGGTGTTACCTGTGGTGTAGGTGTCTGCAGTATTGGAGGGAGACACCAGGCCGTCTCCTGCAGCCTCGGAAGGCTGTCCACTGGGGATGATGCTGGTGACTGTAGTTGTGGCAGCTGCCGTTCAGGTGGCGGTACAGGTGGCAGTCGTTGTGGCGGTGCTCACTGCGATACCGGTTGCTGGCCTGTCTTGAGAAATGGGAGTCACCAGTCCCTCACCTGGAGGCTCCGTGCCCTGAGGTGACTTTCCTTTGCTCTTCTGTCCCTTCCCCACCTTGGAAGTCGCTGCTGGGACCTTGGCACTGTCCTCTTTGGTTCTGGATGAGGCCTTGCTGGGTGGGTGGTGCGGCTTTTCCCTTCTGCATGCTGGCCCCTTCTTTACCTTGGCAGGTGGTGGAATAAAGTGGTCCTTGGCTTCAGTAGGTGGCACACTGACAGCCCTGATAGGTGCCCCCTTCAATCCTCCCGGACTAGCAGGGACCACAGTGGACGATGATTTGGTGGCTGAAGTGCTGGTCTTGGCTCTAGACAACCTGGCCCTAGGGGAAGGACAGGGGGTGGTGTAGGGAAGAGGTCAATGATAGCCAGGAAAAGCTTTTTAGACACACTGGGATGGGAAGATGGAGGGGGTTTGGGAGGAGGAGGAAGAGGTTGTGGTTGTAGGAGGTGTACGTCTGCTGAGTTTGATTGAAGGTACATGGGTTGGAGGCTGTTGTGAGGTGGATGGCTGTTGAGTGGGTGTGTGCTGGCGTTTGTGTACTTTGGGAGGAGGGCTCACAGACACACTGGGAGAGGACACAAGGGACGCGTGAATGGTAGTGTGTGTGGTGAGTGCACATGAGTGGTGTGTAGTGATGGGCGTGCTGGTGATGGAGGTAGTGGCTGAGGATGTAGTGCATGCAGGTGTGAGTGGAGACGAGACAGGGAAGGAGGTGAAGGATGTGGAGGAGGGGGACACAGTGGAGACAGTGGATGTTGGTGTGTCTGCATGGGTATGGTGCTTGTGTGAGTGCCTGTGGGATGGGTGGTGCGTATGTTTGCCTGAGCTACTTTTATGTGTTGATATGTGAGCATGCTGGTCTGATGGTGTGCTTGGGATAGGCTGAGGTAGGGGGGATTGGGTCTGGGTAGTGGATGTTGGAGGGGGGAGGCTGGACACAGGGACAATGTCTGCCATCATTGCTGAGGCCAGAGCCTGAAATGCTCTCTGTTGGGCTGCCACGCCAGAATGAATGCCCTCCATGTATGCATTTGTTTGTTGCAAATGACTCTCAACACCCTGGATGCCTCCTCTGTGTCACCCACCTCCTCGTCATCCACCTTCCTCCCAGTTGCGTCTCCACTCACACCTGCATGCACCACATCCTCATCCACTACCTCCATCACCAGCACGCCCATCACAACACACCCCTCACTGGCAGTCACCACCCCCACATCCATGCACACGTTCACTGTGTCCTCTCCCACTGTGTCTGTGACCGCTCCTCCCAAAGTACACAAACGCAAGCACCCACCCACTCAACAGCCATTCACCTCACAACAGCATCCAGCCCATGCACCTGCACCCAAACACAGCAGACAGACACCTCCTACAACCACTCCCTCTTCCTCCACTCACAAACCCTCTCCCTCTTCCCGCCCCAGTGTCTCTAAGAAGCTTTTCATGGCAGACATTGACCTCTTTTCTACCCCTCCCCCCCATCCTTACCCTCTGGCCAGGGTGTCCAGAACCCAGGCCAGCACCTCAGCCACCAAGTCGACATTCACTGTGGTACCTGCAACTCACAGAGGCTTAAAGGGGGCGCCCGTCAGCCCAGCCAGTGTGCACCCAATCCCTGCAAAAGACAAAACAATTCCACCACCTGCCAAGGTGAAGAGGGGGACAGCATGCAGCAAGGGCAAGGAGCATGAACCACCCAGCAAGGCCTCCTCAAAAACTCCAGCTGCCAGAGCCAAGGTCACACAACCATCTGCCAAGGTGAGGAAAGGGCAGAAAACACCAGGCAAGGCACTTCAGCAGTCACAGGATGCAGGTGAAGGCCTGGTGGCTACCAGCAAAACCGCCAGCCCCGGGGCCAGCACTCCCAGCAGCCCCGCCGCTAGCACTGCTACCTGCACCACCACTAGAACCACTACTGTCAGCAGCAGCAGCCCCAATAGGCAGCCGTCCGAGGCTGCAGGAGAAGGGCTGGAGCCTCCCTCCACCACTGGCAGCACCGGCACCTGCACCACGGCCTGCACCGCCACTAGCACCGCCACAGGGCACATCACAAGCACCGCCACCTGCATCACTGACAGCAGGACCACTACCAGCAGCAGCAGCCCTAGTGGGGAGCAGGAGATGGGCTGGAGCCTCCCACCACCACTGGCTGCACCCCCACCAACACCAGCCCTACCACCAGTTTGCAGCCTTAGCCGCAGGATGGTGTCTAGCCCTACCTCCTTGTGCCTCAGACACCCTGGTGAGAGACTGTGACCTTGCACCATCCAGGATGAGTCACACCAGACACAAAGCCCCCTCCAGAACCAGTGGAGATATGCATCCACTCACCCTATCCTTGGCAGGATGAAGCACACTGGGCACAAAGCCCCCTCTAGAACGAGTGGAAGAAGGCATCCACTCACCCCCTCCTTGTTAGGATGAAACACACTGAGCACAAACACCGTTCCAGAACCAGTGGAAGAAGGCATCCACTCATCCTAGCCTTGGCAGGATGAAGCACACTGGGCACAAAGCCCCCTCCAGAACCAGTGGAGAAAGGCATCCACTCATCCTATCCTTAGCAGGATGAAGCACTCTGGGCACAAAGCCCCCTCCAGAACCAGTAGAGATATGCATCCACTCACCCCCTCCTTGGCAGGATGAAGCACACTTGGCACAAGGCCCACTCCAGGACCAGTGTAAGAAGCCATCCACTTGGAAAACTGTGGCCTTGCACTCCCAAGGACCAAGCAGTGACAAACCACCCACTTGAGAGACTTGTGAGACTGTGGCTTTGCACTCCCCAGGACCAAGCAGTGGGCAAACCACCCACTTGAGAGACTTGTGAGACAGTGGCTTTGCACTCCCCAGGACCAAGCAGTGGGAAAACCACCCACTAGAGAGACTGTGGCCTTGCACTCCCCAGGACAAAGCAGTGGGCATGAAGCCCCCTCGAGTAGCAGTGGCGTTATTCCATCTGCCGGCTGAGGTGCCCCCCCTTCCCCATCCCCTTCAGGTGCCTGTGTGTTTTCGACCTAATGCCCCTGCAGTGTTCTCTCCGTATTGAGGCAGGAGTCAAGTGTGGGCTTGGCCCATGATTTTTGGCTCAGTGGCCCACGGACATTTTGAATGGACAATGTACCATCTTATGTACATATTGTTTATTTTTGTAAATAATGTTTTTCTATTTCTTACGCATATCTGCCTATTTCTAAAATATCACTGTTTAACTTGATTCCTTTTGTCCTTGTGTTCTTCCAGGGAGTTACGGGGTGTAAATGTAATGTTGATGCATATGTTTGTGTGTATGGTGTTGTGGGTGAGGGTGGGGGCGGGGGTGTTGCGTGTTGCGTTAGTGTGTCACTCTCTTTCCCCCCCCCTCCTCTGTGTACTAGGTGCAGTACTCACCATGGTCGTCGCCACCGCCTTTCGTATTCCTGGTAGATGAGGAGGTAGACCATCAAGGGCAGGACCTGCAGTCGGATTGACGGGTTGTAATGGGGTGGGCGGTACATTGTCTTCCGTCTGTCTGTTGGCAGTTACCGCTGCGGTGTTTGTTGCTACCGCTGTGGCGGTCAGACTGTTAAAGTGGCTGGCTGTGTTGGCAGTTTCCGCCGTGGTCGTGATCCCAGCCGTGGTCGGGCCGCTTTAACACCGACCGCCAGGGTTGTAATGAAGGCCTGAGTCTCTCTCTAACCCACTCAGGCCATATAAAATATAGCCTTAGGACCAGCCACCAGAGGTCCCAGCACTCCTGAGCCGGACAGCAAACGTTCCAGCCCAGAGTGCTTAAAAGCACTCAAATGTCTCGTCAGGGCATGCATTCTATGACCAGGAAGATATAAGATGAGAATTTTCCAAACCCCTCAAGGGGGCTGTTGCACTTTCCTGCAGCCCTACGACAGTGTGTTGAATGGAGATTGGTGGTGCCACCGCCTCTTTCTTGGGGCATAACAGGGTAGAAAAATATGCAAAGTAATCATCTCAAGAGGCATCATGGGGCACTCTCAGCCCATTTTCGTCCATCACTAGGGAGCAGCTTGTACCATGCCAGTGGGGTGAGGTGTTAAAGTGGCTTTGCACTGCAACATTTCTTTTATTTTGCTTTGAGGTACCCCGATCCCACCTGAGGCACACACAGTCTATAATAGTGTTTGAGGCAGTGGAGGAGTCCTTAGACCCTCAGAAGCACGCCTGCTACCTGAGAACAGAACTTGTACTGAGCAGGAGCTTGCATCCTAATGTGGCTCCACTGAGAGTGGACCAGTTCCTTTTCTGCTCCCAAGCAGGGAGGGGCCCAACTCTTCTCTTCTCTCTTTTCACTATCACCTCAGGTGGTCCTCCTGTGTTATTGTGAGCACTGGGTATGAATGTGTTGTCCCCTGGGGAGATAAGGGCCTCCCAGGGGCACCAGGGAAGTAAAGGGAGGGGGGTCCCATGCATGTCCCATCCATAAGAGAAACTTAAAATGAATATTGCACTGACCCCTGGGTTTCTTGCAAGGGTCAAAGACCTTTAAAACGGCATTACTCCAGCCCCATTGGGTCAATTTTCTTTATCTTGGGCTCATTTCACTCATGATGGCAAGCTATAGTCACCAGTAGTATTTTCAGCAGGTCTCAAAAGGGGTGCAACATTTGAGGAGCTGGTTTTATTGGCTCCCTACACCAACCATCTCCTCTGCTCTGCCCTAAACATAACCCTGAGTTTGGCTCCTGTCTGGCTATTGTAAGGCAAGGGCAAGCCTAGTATCAGGTTACTTTGTGAGTGCTGATGGCAGGTTCCTTTGAAGTGTAATCAGAGAAGGACACCGGTCCTTCCTAGCCACCTTAATAGGAAAACCCACTTCCACTTCTAACAATCCATCTCTTTTCTCTTACAAGAGCTCCCGGGGGAACAGCTTCCGATTTTTTATGAGGTACGCCACCTTACTATACCCCCTTTTTTAAGAGAGATTTGGTCTTTTAAGAACTCTAGAGTCCCACATCCTTGCCAAGTAGACATAGTAGGACATTGTCAATAGACTGCTTACTCCACACCAAACACTTGCTGCTGAATTTAGTGTCTTTGTAAAGGATGTTTATTTTGCAGACAGTGTCCAAAGTCCCTTGATTAATCAGTCCCAGCATAAAATGATCTGGATAAGAGAACAATATTCTGAAGCTTTTCAACTGGAAAGCCCAGCAGGTCATTTGAAAGTCATGAAATCCTAAATGTGATGTAATCAGTCTTTTCCTTAGTTTCTTCCAGGACAGCCTGGATCCTTCAGACTTCCAAATAAAAGTATTGATACTGCTTTGGAGTTTCTTTCTTTTTTCCTAAGGTTTTAAAGGAATTCGATTAAATGCATATGTTTGTTCCAGATGAATCAACATCTTAAAAAGATATTCTCACCCATATATTGTTAAAGGAATCTTTTCCAATGGTTTGAAAGCCTTTCCCCTTTCATTAGGTCCTGTTCTTAAATTTCATGTTGAACATGAATATCCTTGCTAGCTATGTTCCACCTCTTAATTCAGATTTAGCCTCACTGACATTCCCCTGAAGACTTTAGTTGTCTCCTTTATTCTCAGCATTGGTCTGTTTACGTCAGATGTGTAGATCATAAAAGCATTCACATACAATGCCATATTATCAATAAAATGACAGCACATTAATTGAGCTTCATCCATGTCTGAACTTATATTCTGAGCTAAGAGTGAAATAGAAAGATCAAATAATAATGGTGACATGGGGCAGCCTTACCTAGTACACCTTGCAAATTTGAGTTTTAGTGTTGAGTTCCCATTTATTAGCATCCTACCATGGGGGCCCCACATAAAACATGTACTGATCTGGCAAAACCTCCCTTTTTCCCAACCAATCTATCACTACCCATAAATATGTCCATTTGGCTCTATTAAAGGATTTGGCTGCATTCAACATGTTAATTGCTAGTGGTGGCTCGATCTATTCACCCAAATCTACTGACCTACTAATATATGAGTCAGCTTCTGTATTTCTCTGCTCAGCATTAAGCCTTTTTGGTCTTCTTGCATCTGCTGACAAACAACTCCACTTTGTATATTGGCCAGCACCCCAGAGAAAATCTAAAAGTCACTATTTAATAATGATATGGGTTATTATGACTCAAATTGTCTGATTCTTTGTTTGGATTCAATATCAGTATAATTGTTGCTTCATTCCAGGACTGAGAAACATATCAAGATTACATTGAATAACGTTTGAATAACTTGATCTAATGTTTCCTGAAACTCTTTATACACCTCACCTAGTATTCCTTCAGGAATAGCTGTTTTCCCTTTGCATAGTCACTCCAAACCCTGTTTAATTTCCTTCTCCCTAATAGGTATGCTGAAATCTTCCATCTGTTAATTGAATAGTTGGTACAGCTGCCTAGCATGTGACAATTTGTTAAAGTTTGTTTGGTTTGATGTGAGGTTATACAGATCTTCATAAAAATTCAAAAAGTGTCTTCAATCTCCTTAGTTTTAGCCATAAATTGGTTGGTCTGCATTTTTAGAACCTCTTCTATGTTATTCCTACTTAAAACAGTTCTAACTTTCAATGCCAGGAGCATCCCATTTTTCCGCCATATTCAAAATGTTGAATTTTTCTTGCCTCCCTCTGTTTTTGTAATTTATTCTCTATTTTAACCCTATGTTATAATTGGGTTATAATATGGAATTTCAATAAATTCTCTTGTATGCTAATAGTTTGATTGTGTAGTTTCAATTTCTCCTCAATGCATTGTATTCATGTTACCCATCATTGTTGGTTCATACATATACTCTGGAGGCTTTAGTAGTTTTTCCCCTCAATTATGCTTTGTATGCTTCCCATACAAACTCTAAGGAAGATTTACCCATGTTAAAGTCAAAATACTCTTTCAATCTATTCTTAATTTCCTCAGTTATTGGAGTCTCTAATAACAGTTTGCAGATCATTGTCCATCTAGTTCATGTCTATTGGGTGGGGATTTTTAGCTTGAGTGTCATTGCTGTATGGTCAGATATGCAATGGAGACAGTGTAACTATGTTTTAGACTGCAAGAAAAATCTATTGACCAGGAAAAGATCAGGGTCCTGACTTAGATATTGATGGTGTTTCCACCAAGCTGCCTCAACGGTGGACCCAAAAAGACAGTCAAGTCAACAGTGTTCTGACAACAGTATTGAGATGCAAACGGTTGACTGGTGACAGATTGCTGACTGAGGGAGACGGCAGCAGGACCCAATTGACATTGTACAAGGACTGGGGCAATGGAATAGTGGTAAGTGACAAACACCCACTGTCCCTTTGGCATATATGTCGCCCCTGCACTACACACTTCACAACATACCACAAAAAACACCATCATCCAGTACACAACACAACTCGTACATGCCATAAACATGCATTGACATACATCCATGACACAACATACACACACCATTGACACTGCACCCACACATGACACAACCACACCAACCAACAAAACTACACACTTACCTACACAAACAAACTCACGCACAAGCACAACTGCACACATCACGACAACATCTGCCACACAACAACAACACTCACCTGAATTTGTCTCACGGCAACACAACATACACAACAACATTGATCTCACATGCAAGTGACACACATACAGAGACAGCCACACCACCCTCTCTCGCTCCCTCCACCTCAACCAGCCAATCTACATACGAACACATATACACATACTTACTCAAATGCACTACAGATAGCACAAACCTGCCAGTACAGGTCCCCTTGCCATGTGCGCACATGAACACCATTGACACGTGTGAATGTACCATCATTGTGGTGCCACTATTGATTTGATAATGAATAATGGCACCATAATGACATGTGTGTATGTGCGTGAAATGCGTGTTGTGCCAGTGTCTCCCCTTCCTGTGTAACACAGTTGTGTTCGTGACATATGCATGTCAGAGTGATTTAAAGAAAGATAATGTGACATGTAAATGCCTGCAGTGATCTCGACCTCCTGTGCAGTGCCCACCCACCATACCCTGGCAACATGGTGTCCCTTTGAATCTGGAGATGGGGGGGTCGTGTTCACTCTGTGGGTTGGTGGCAGCAGCAACGGCAGGTGTTGTCCAGTCATGCCCAGTCAAAGACAAAGGTGGAATGCAGAAAAAAGGGGAGTTTTCACTCTTTTTTACCCCCAATTGGCCAACTCAGAAGTAGAGGTCTGACCAACACTTTTTGATCACCAGTAAGTCAAATCCAAATCTCTATGACAGGAAGGGTGGCTGGGGTTCCGTCGGCATCCACTTTTTCCTCTCCCGTCGACACAGGCCATGTTTCTTGGCAGAGACGGAAGTTTAAAACACGGCCTTTCACCAATGGGACCGCCAACATCTAAATACAGCAGACAGACCCCCACAGCAGCAAACAGGTTTTCAGTTGAAAACTCAATGGTGGGACCATTACCCCCAACATCTAAATCAGGCCCAAGGTCTTGAATAGTGCTTTTACATTTTAGGTGGCTATGTGCACCCTCTTTGCTCCCCCATATTTTCTGTCCACACATTATGAGCTCCCAGGTTATGTGTGATATTAATTATGCACTTTTACATTTTTTAAGTATTTATTGTGAGTCACACATTGATCTGTTTAAATTGACATTAAGTAGGGTGTTGAAGTCCTTTCCATGACCAGTGGTCTCAGAAATTATGACAGTTTCAGAAGTAGGGTATCAAGTGGGTAACTGTTTGGGCCATGCTAGCTGGCACAAACAAACACATTACTACTGTTTAGTATTTTGGCTATACCCCATTGGGCTGACTTATCAGTTCTTGTTTGTATGATTCAATATCCAGATTTTGGCCCTCATTACAACCCTGGCGGTTGGAGGTGAAGCGGCGGTAACACCGCCAACAGGCCGGCGGTAAAAAAAATGGAATCATGACCACGGCGGAAACCGACAACACATACAACCACTTTAACACTCTGACCACAATGGCGGTAGCAACAAACACCGCGGCAGTAACCGCCAACAGTCAGACGGAAGACAAGTTTCTGCCCACTGTACTACAAGAGGCCTATCCGCCACCTTTACTGGGGTGGTACCAACGCCATCAAAAGCACAGCAGAAACAGTGTTCTGAAGGGAAACGACTCATCTCTTGACACTCAAGGAAGAACCAGGACGCCATGGAGTCGGAACTGCAGATCTTCCCCATGCTGGTGTATCTGCTCATATACCAGGAGTACCAACGCCGGCGATGATGACCACGGTGAGTACTGCACCTAGCATACAGGGGAGGGGGAGGAAAAAGGGAGTGACACCCACACACGCAACACGCAACACCCCCATCCCCAACAACATACACAAAAACACATGCAACAACATTACATATACACCCCGTAACCCTCTGGAATAACGAAAGGACGAAAGGAATGGATTAAAATGAGTGTTAAAATATTTAGAAATACGTTTATAATTCAAAAACAGTATTTACAAACTATAGAATATTTTCAAAAGGCGGGACAATGTCCACTCAAAATGTCTGCGGCCCACTGGCCCAAAACACATAGGCCAAGCCCACACTTAACTCCTGCCTCAGTACGGAGAGAACACTGCAGGGGCATCAGGTCGAAAACACACAGGCACCTCAGGGGGACTGGGAAGGCGGGGGCACCTCAGCCGGAAGATGGTACAAAGCCACTGCTCCTGGAGGGGGCTCCATGCCCACTGCTTGGTCCTGGGGAGGGCCAAGCCACAGTCTCTCAAGTGGGTGGTTTGCCCACTGTTTGGTCCTGGGGATTGCAAAGCCACAGTCTCTCAAGTGGGTGGTTTGCCCACTTCCTGGTCCTGGGGAGTGCAAGACCACAGTCTCTCAAGTGGGTGGTTTGTCCACTGCTTGGTCCTGGGGAGTGCAACGCCACAGTCTCTCAAGTGGGTGGTTTGCCCACTGCCTGGTCCTGGGGAGTGCAAAGCCACAGACTCTCAATTGGATGCCTTCTTCCACTAGTTCTGGAGGGGGTTTTGTGCCCAGTGTGCCTCATCCTGGCAAGGATGCGGTGAGTGGATGCCTTCTTCCAATGGTTCTGGAGGGAGCTTTGTGCCCAGTGTGCTTCATCCTGCCAAGGAGGGGCTGATGGGATGCCTTCTGCACTGGTTCTGGAGGGGGCTTTGTGCCCAGTGTGCTTCATCCTGCCAAGGATAGGGTGAGTGGATGCCTTCTTCCACTGGTTCTGGAGGGGGCTTTGTGCCCAGTGATGCAGCACATGGGGTGTGCAAGGTCACAGTCACTCACCTGGGTGTCAGATCCACATGATTTTCTGTGGGCAGGATGTATGACACCATGGATGCAGGACTACAGTCCATCTGCCGGCGGGGATGGGTGTACATTGGTTGCAGTGCTGGTGCAGGTGGCGGTGCTGCCAGTGGAGGGGATGAGGCTCCAGCCCTTCCCCTGCGGCCTCGGACAGCTGCCCACTGGGGCTGCTGCTGCTGGTGTCAGTGCGGTTTGTGGCAGTGCTTGTGGCGGTGCTAGCCGCGGTGCAGGTGGCAGTGCTGGCCTCCATGCAGGTGGCGGTGCTGACAGCGGAGGGGGGCTCCAGCCCTTCCCCTGCAGCCTCTGACGGTTGAAGTGCCCTGTCTGGTGTTCTGTGCCCGTTCCTGCCCTTGGCAGATGGTGGTGTCGGCTTGCTTCTGCCAGCTGGAGTCTTTGCCTTGGCCTTGCTGGCTGGTTGTGCCTCCTTTTCTTTGCTGGATGCTCTTCCCTTTTTGCCCTTTCCTGGTGGCGGAACCTTCTTGGCCTTGGCAGGTGTTGGTGGCGCACTGGCTGGGCTGACTCTCAGAGCTGCAGAAACCACAGCGGACGTGGACTTGGTGGCTGAGGTGCTGGGCTGGGAGGAGGGGTCACAGACACAGTGGGAGAGGACACAGGGGACGTGTGCATGGATGTGGGGGTGGTCACTGCCAGTGAGGGGCGTGTAGTGATAGGCGTGCTGGTGATGGAGGTAGTGGATGAGGATGTAGTGCATGCAGGTGTGAGTGGAGAGTCTACTGGGAGGGAGGTGGATGAGGAGGAGGAGGGGACACAGTGGAGGCAGTGGATGTTGGTGTGTCTGCTTCTGGATGGTATTTGTGTGAGTGCCTGTGGGATGATGTGTAGTGCTTGTGTTTGCCTGAGCCACCTCTGTGTGTTGATATGGGTGAATGCTGGTCTGAAGCTGTGCATGGGATAGGTTGGGGTTGAGGGGGTTGGGACTGGGTAGAGGAAGTTAAAGGGGGGAGGCTGGAGACAGAGGCAATTGCTGCCATCAGTGCGGAGTCCAGAGCCTGAAATGCTCTCTGTTGGGCCGCCACACCAGAGTGAATGCCCTCCAGGTATGCATTTGTTTTTTGCAAATGCCTCTCGACACCTTGGGTGGCATTCAGTATGGTTGACTGCCCAATAGTGAGGGATCTCAGGAGGTCAATACCCTCCTCACTCAGGGCAGCAGGGCTGACTGTGGGAGGGCCTGAGGTACCTGGGGCGAAGGAGATGCCCACCTTCTGGGAAACATGCTGAGAGTCTGCTGGGAAGGCGGTGCTGGTTGGGGGGTGGCGGCTGTACCTGTTGTTGGGGTGGACACAGAGGTGTCCGCCACAGCCAGGGAGCTTCCATCAGAGGAGGAGTCGCTGTCCGTAGTGTCCCCTCCTGTCTCTGTCGTGGTGCTCCCCTCGCCCTCCGTCCCACTGGTGCCCTCACCGTCAGTGGATTTGGCCTCCAGGCCCTTGTGGGATGCAGCTCCCTCGATCGCCGGTGTCTCTGCTCCTCCGCCAGCTGATGCTAATGCACACAAGGACAGGGTGACAAAACAAAAAAGGGGGGCGAGGCAGATGATACACTTGGTAAATGCCAGCAACAACACTACAGTTGGCGTCACAACACACAGCGATCAGCCCTATGCACTAGGCCATGTACTACAAGTTACAATGCTAGTCACCAGCCCATGGGATACATTGCCCAACGCCATTGGCTTCACACCTGAAACCAACATGACCCTGCCCAGTAGTAGATGCCCACTAACACTATCGGGGTTGGAGTGCTTCAGAGCCTGACCAACAAGGGACCTAACCCTGCCAGTTCGCCCTGGCTTGGGGCACCTACAGCTCACATCCCCCACCCTGGTACAACCTTAACGCGTGCAAAGTAATGAATCTGAATCTGTACTCACCCTCTTGTGGTGCTGTGATGCCTTCAATCACCCATCCAACTCTGGATAGGCCACCGCCAGGATGCGGAATATCAGGGGGGGTCAGGGTACGATGGGCACCCCTTCCTCATTGGGAGGCCAGCCCCTGCTGGGCCTCTGCCATCTTCCTTGCCCAGCGGTGCAGGTCCTCCCACCGTTTGCGGCAGTGGGTGCTCCGCCTGTCAAAGACCCCCAGGGTCCGCACCTCCTTGGCGATGGCACGCCAAATACCCTTTTTCTGATGTGCGCTGACCTGCAGGAAAATATGCATGGAAAAAAGGGATTAGTCATACTGTCCGGACTGTTACACTCATGTCCCACAATATCCTTCCCATCCCCTTAAGCACAGACATTGATGACCAGACATGCAGCCCAGGACCCCTCAGCCCCCCCTACATGAGGCTTACACAAACAGTAATCCATACATCCATGGCCCACGCGTCATGCTCACAGTTTACTCACCTGTTTGTGTGGAGGACCACAGAGTAAAGTATACTGGGGTAGGACGTCATCCACCAGTCTCTCCGACTCCTCCGAAGTGAAGGCGGGGGCCCTTTCCCCCTTTCCCCCAGACACTTGATCCATTGTCGCTTCCAGACACAGGTCACAGCAGCAATTACGGTGTAGGTCATCTCCTGTTGAAGGTCAGGTAGCAAGTGATTGAACAGATAGACAATGGCAGTCACGTCCATGGCAGTGTGTACCGTCAATGCCGGCTTACATAGCCATTGGCTCCTGGAACCCATAGGGCCCAATGATAACCAATCGACTGCCAACTGCAACAGGGCACAATGCCAGCGGAATTACCTCATTTCCACTTGTCTCTCCTCACAGGTCAAGCAGCAGCAATTTCAGGGGGGCACAGGCCATGGCACCTAACTGCATCACAGCAGACATTGGCACATCAACTGACTTTCAAATTCACATACTGTTTCTGTAAAGGAAGAAATGCATTTATATTTTCACATATGTGTGAATATGACCCTCTGCTTACCGTTTTCCACCCTAGAGTTCAACTGCTGAGGATGAATATGAGCTGGAGACATCCCCCTGTGTACAGACCTGGCGACTATGGAGGACAGGCACATTATCCTTACCTACAGACTTGATAGGGCCACAATCCAAGAAGTGTGTGCTCAATTGGAACCAGACCTGATTTCAGCTATCTGTCAGCCCACAGGTATCCCCCCTCTGGTGCAGGTCCTGTCAGTGCTCCATTTCCTGCCAAGTGGTTCCTTCCAAACAACAGTGGCCATGGCATCAGGAATGTCTCAGCCAATGTTCTCCAACGTGTTGACTAGAGTGTTGTCTGCTCTGCTGAAACACATGTGCAGCTACATCGTATTCCCCCAGGTGGAGGATTTGGCCACAGTGAAGGTTAACTTTTATGCCCTGGGAAATTTCCCGAACATCATTGGTACCATTGATGGTACACATGTAGCATTTGTCTCCCCCAGGAGAAATGAACAAGTGTTCAGGAATAGAAAAAGCTTTCACTATCTGAATGTGCAGATGGTGTGTTTGGCGGACCAGTACATCTCCCATGTGAATACCAAGTATCCTGGCTCTGTGCATGATGCCTTTATCTTGACGAATAGCAGCATCCCATACGTGATGGCTCAACTTCAGAGGCACCGGGTGTGGCTAATAGGAGGTCCCAAGGTCCCCACCCAGTATATGTTGGTTTATGGGTATGGGGTTGTCCCTAAGGGTGAGTGTGTGGCTAACAGGTATCTCTCGATATTTGCAGGTGACTCTGGTTACCCCAATCTCTCATGACTACTGACCCCAGTGAGGAATGCCAGGACAAGAGCAAAGGAACGTTACAATGAGGCACATGGGCGAACAAGGAGGATAATTGAAAGAACCTTTGGCCTCCTGGAGGCCAGGTTCAGGTGCCTCCATCTGACAGGTGGATCCCTGTACTACTCACCCAAGAAGGTGTGCCAGATCATCATTGCATGTTGCATATTGCATGTTGCACAATCTCGCCTTGAGACGCCAAGTGCCTCTTCTGCAGGAGGATGAGCCTGGGGATGGTCTTGTGGCAGCAGTGGAGCCTGTAGATAGTGACGAAGAGGAGGCAGAGGATGAAGATGTGGACAACAGACGTTCTCTCATTCAACAGTACTTCCAGTGACACACGGGTAAGACACTGTAACTTCACTTTACATTGCAGATTTATGTTAGACATTGGACATGGCAGCCTGATTTCCCTATGTCTATGGCCACTTACCATACTCTTTGGCATCTCTATTTTCAGATCTCTGTGGCCCCCTCTGGCTCCTGGTGTGTTTACTGCTGTCCCCCACAGGTCATACGAATGTATATATAACTGCACATATGAATTGAAATGTTTACAGCTTGTTAAACTAATACATATTTCAATCAATTGACAGACTCCATCCTTGTATTTGTTCCAAGGGTGTTTATTGAAGTGTTAAGGAAGCAGGAAGCGGACTGCTGGGACAGCACCATGGTCCAAAAGAGGTATGGGGGAGACCATAGTAAGGGTGGGCAGGGTCCCTCTCAGAAGAAAGGGGGGGTAAGGGTAAACAGGGGGAGTTCTCTAAAGGGCTCCAAATTGATTCCCAGGGTAAGGATTCCCAGCCCCCCAGTGAGAAGAAGCCATGGTTCTCCAAAGGGAAGCCAGTGGCAGGGGTTCCCCCACGTAAGTGTTATGCATGTGACCAAGTGGGTCATGTGAGGGGAGACCCCAAATGCCCCAAGAGTACACCGACACCAACTGGTGCGCAGTCCCAGGGTTTGGCTAGTGTAGCGCTTGGGGAGGAGTTGGTTCCAGGTGGGTGGGAGCCAGCTGAGAAGACCCTTGATTCACTAGGGGACCGTGAGATGGTCCAGAGAACCCTTGTGCCTGAGAACACTAAAACGTACAGGCAGTGGGTGACCCTCAATAGACAGAGGGGGGAGGCTCTGAGAGACACAAGAGCCAGTGTGACTACAGTGAGGAGTCGCCTGGTGTCTGAAGACCAGATTGATCCCCGGATACTTCACCAAGTAGTTGCAGTGGACAACTCACTGTGCCTGTGCAGAATGGCGCAGGTTCCCTTTGAAGGGGGGGGGGGCTCAGGCTCCTTAGAAGGAGCTGTGAGTCCAACCATGCCTGTAGATTATTTGCTTGGCAATGACCTGGAGGATTCCCCTTGGAAGGAGGTGGAACACAGGTCACACTTGGAGATGTTGGGCCTGTCTGAGTAGGTATGCATATCCACCAAGTCAATAGCAGCCCATCAGGGTAGTCAATAGCCCCTGGAGCCTGAAACAGTGGCCCAGGGGACCGCCTAAAAGAGGAAAGGCAGGGGGCATGGGAACCCAGCCCCAGAAGTTCCCATGGTCTCGGAGGAGGCGGAGCCTGAGGGTGAATCCCCAGAGCCTACAGGGGAACAGGTGGCTGAACTAGGGGAGGTCCCTGAGCTGTTGCAGTGGCAGCAGGAAGGGGGGCCCACCAGAGAAGCATTCTGTGCAGCACAGAAGGCATGCCCCCCTCTAGAGGGTTTGCAGCAGCAGGCTGCAGACCATGCGGCTGGCAAGGAGCCAGGATCTCACCTGATCTTCTGGGAGGATGACCTCCTGTATAGTGAGCCTAAGGTTCCTGAGCCTGAATCAGCCCGTGCGCTGGTGGTACCCCAGTGCTTCAGGGCCTTCCTACTGGGGTTGGCTCAAGATGTGTCTTTAGCTGGACATTTGGGGTGGGACAAGACCTTTGAGAGGCTTGTCACCCACTTTCACTGGCCCCAAATGGGCAGGCTGTCAGATACACATTGCAGATCTTGCCAAACTTGTCAGGCAAGTGGCAAGAGTGGGGGGAAATCTATGGCTCCCCTCCAACCTTTTCCTGTTGTTAGTACCCTCTTTGAAAAGGTTGGTATTGACATTGTTGGGCCTCTGGATCCCACGACAGCCAAGGGCAACAGGTTTATCCTGGTCTTGGTGGGCCATGCCACCTGGTACTCAAGAGCCATTCCTTTGAGATCGATCATTTCACCTGTGGTGGGCCGTGCATTGATGGGGTTTTTTACCAGCATGGGGTTCTCCAAGGAAGTGGTATCTGATAGGGGTACCAACTTCATATCCACGTATATGAAGTCCCTGTGGAAGGAGTGTGGGGTAACCTACAAGTTCACCACCCCTTACCACCCCCAAAGTAATGGTCTGATTGAGAGATTCAACTGCTCCTTGAAAGGCATGATCATGGGCCTGTCAGAACCCCTGAGGCGGAAGTGGGACATCCTCTTGCCATGCCTTCTGTTCGCTTACAGGGAGGTGCCCCAAAAGGGACTTGGGTTTAGTCCCTTTGAGCTCATCTATGGCCACCCTGTGAAGGGACCTTTAAGTCTGTTGAAGGAGGCTTTGGAAAAAGCTCCTAGTAAACCCCCACAGGATGTATTTAGCTACATGGTGGCTCTGAGAAACCAGACTGCACGCTTCAGGAGTCTAGCACAGGAGAACCTGGAAGCAAGCCAGGTGGATATGAAACGGTGGTATGACCGGGATGCCACTCTGGTCTAGTTTCAACCTGGTCAAAAAGTGTGGGTGATGGCACCAGAGGAACCCCAAGGTGGAGCAGGCAAGGTGACCTCTCCATTTCATTTTCCTCCATCTTGTATGGTAGGAAGATAACCTATCACGGTGGGTGTAGCCACCCTAAGGTAGATGGCCCATTGGCCACTAGTTGGTAGTCTTCCTAACACCCACTGATTGCAGTATTTAGTGGGCATCCCTAGACCTCCAGATCAAATTTGACAGACACAGAAGGCCAGTGACAAAAAAGGCCCAAGGCTCGAGAATGGAAGTAATGCTGCACAAAGAAAAAGGTGCCAATCCCTTTTGGTGCACCCAGGACTCCACAATCTCCGCTAAGAGGTCGACTGGACATCCGAAGGACTCTAAGAAACCCCAGAGGACCTCCAACCTTCCAAAATTGCTAAGGACCCCCATTCAGAGTGAAGGCAGCACTCCCTGCAAGCAAGAAGCAGAAACTAGTGAAGTCCAATTCACTGACCAGATGCTAACCAACGAACGGGATGCCACAGCCTGACCAAATTCCACCTGATGGACACGGAGGAGGAACCCTGCAAGTGTGCCAAGTTTGGTGGCACTGCGACCTCCAGTGGCTGAACCGTGCAATAGACAAGGGTACTGCACCCCTAACATTGGACAGCCAGAAGAAAAGTCCACTCCAGTCTCTACAAGGACCAAAAGCAAGCATCATTCGAGGGACTTCAGCACACATCAGAATCCCTCCACCCTCCCAGACTGGCGCTTCTGACCTGCAAACCACCCTCCAAGGGACCTGCCTTCTGTTTCCAAAGCACCTTTGTGCACAGCTCTGGGCTGACCTATCTGCTCTACACCCGGCCTCCTTAGCCCCTGCATCAGAGAACCAGCTGTGCTCTAGGGGTCCTCCACCCCTTGCGACATCTACACTTCAAGGGGAGCCACTGGACTCACCTTTAAGTCCTCCTGTGCAGTGCATTTCCAAGTGGTCCCCTCGCCTATGCATTTTTAAAGTTTTCTCCCATTGATTCCCATGGTGTGTAATCACGCACAAAAACCGAACATATTCTAGACTTTGAAAAATCATAACTTAAAAAGTACTTGCCTGATTTTGATGATCTTGGTTTTAAACATTTTATAAAAATCTGAAGTATTTTTGTAAATTGGTCTTCCGTTATTCTTTTGAGTGTGCGTTCAAATGTATTGATACTGTGAGTGCAACAAATGCTTAGCATTTCTCCAAGATTAGCTTAACTGTTCGGCCAAACTACCACAAAAATTAGAGCATTAAGTGGTCTATTTTTTACCACTGTGAACCAACCTGTGGCTGCCCAGACACTCTGCACAGAGTGCATCGTTTTTGCCAGCCTCCAACAGTTGTTAATCAAGAATGTGGAAGTGCAGAAGCAAGCCTTTGAGACTAGGAGGGTGGCTTGCAGCAGCTTGCATTCAGGACTCGTTCAGACAAAGGGATCGCAACGTGTATGTGGTCCTTCTCTCTTGTCCGAAAGTGTGTCCCACTTGTCCCACATCCCCTTCCAGAGTGAGCTGGCGTCTGACACTTTCATTGGCCTCATAATGAGCTTTCACTCAATCAGCCGATCAATAGCTGAATGCAGCAGGACCGTCTCCGCGCGGTGTACTCGCTCTATCTTGAATCTGCCAGAATAGATTAGGTTATTGTCAAGGTCACTCGATGGATTGCGAGGGAATCAAAGATAACTCAGTGATGTTTCATAAGGCAGAGCTGCACAGAAGACATGATGAAGAGGCAAGCGGAGGAGGACACTCACACAGCTGGGGCCCAGGGGAGAGCCAATCAAGGCCACAGACGAGATGGTTCTCGCTGAGCCTGTCTGACATGTTTATTCATAAATTTACTTACATTTATATTTACTCAGTATTGAGCTCCCAGGGGAGGGCGGCGCAGCAGTTCACAGCGAGATAAAAGAATCTGAAGTTTTCAGGATCATGAAATCGAGTGAAATGCCAATGGTGACACACGAGGCTAATAAAGACACTCTTGGGTGATGGGGGAGGGAGTTAATAGTGACTGGGAAAATCTATTGCTGAACAGGAAATCTTATGTTAGGAGCGGGTTTATGGCTCAGTGGTCTGGACTGTAGCATGTCTTCTAAAAATGTACATAGCAATCATCAGCGCCTGATTCACAGAGAAAGTTGGACACTTGCTCCATGGAACTACTCTTATTTTTGGAACACATTTCTTACTTTCATTGAAATTGTAGAGGCTGCTGAAACTTTCCTGAAGAGCTTTCATCTTTAAACATTTATGAATTTGCAACTGTCACAGGTATCAGATTCTTAGCAGGATAATGCATGAGAAGCTTTTGCACTTGCTAATTCTTTTTATTTTTCTCCATGGGGAATACATTTGTTACTATCTCCATACTAGGTCCTGACGAAATTTTGATTACACCGGTGGAATCTTGCATAATTCCTGGCATGTTGCTTTACCCTTATAATGCAAAATAGCTGAGATTACGTCATTACACCACATCATGTCATTCGAGTAAAAATCCTGTTATGACAGCGCAGGAAAACGGGCAGAACACAAGCAGTTGATTTTCGCATTACGTGCCATTTTGCGTAATCGTTTCATGTGAAATGCATTGTAGGGTGAAAATGAATCTGAGCAGACATTTTGCACTAAAATATAGTTCAAATGCTGGAACAGCACAATTTCTCTGGCATTTAACATAAGTTCCACTTTTTTGTCCTTTCTTTTTTCGGATTTCTTTCCACGTCTTATCTTTCTTTCCTGTTTTCCTTTTCTTATTTTCCACTTTTATTTCACTCTTGCTAGCTATCTCTTTTGTCATTATCTTTTTTCCTTCCTTTCATGTTTTATATTTTCATTGGTTCCCTTTCTTCATATAGGGCTAGATGTACGTAGCATTTTGCACACCTCAAACAGGGAATCGGGACAATTGCGTCGTGCAAAATGAACTTTGGCATGTACAAACCCATTTTTGAGAGTCGGTAAACTATTTACCGAATCGCAAAAAGGGATTGCGAGTCGCAATTAGGAAGGGGTGTTCCCTTCCTAATTGCGAGTTGCAGGCCCATGTATGATTGTTTTGTGACCGCGAATGCAGATGCAAAACAATCACAGTTAGCATCAGCTTCACACTGGTACTAACCCATTTGCAAATGGGAAGGGGTCCCAATGTGACCCCTTCCCCTTTGTGAATGGCAGTAAAAACATTACCATGGACCACTGCCTGCTCTGGAAAAATGAAATGAAAAGGTTTCATTTTTTTGTTTTTGAAATGCATCTCATTTTCCTTTAAGGAAAACAGGCTGAATAAAAAAAATTAAAAAAAATGCTTTATTTAAAAGCAGTCACAGACATGGTGGTCTGCTATCTCCAGCAGGCCACCATCCCTGTGAGGGTGACCATTCCCAAGGGGGTCGCAAATTGCGACCTACCTCACGAATATTCATGAGGTGGGCATTTGCGACCCCATTGCGAATCGCAAATAGTGTCATTGACACTGTGCAACATAAGGTTTTGTGAGTTGCAAATTGCGAGTCTTTCTGACTCGCAATTTGCGAGTCGCAAAACCAAACTTTCATACATGTAGTCCATATTTGCTTCCTTATTTTTTTTTCTTTCTTATTCCATTTCCCCTTTTTTTCTTTCTATATTTCTTTCTATATTTATTTTGCTATTCCTCCCTTCCATCTTTCTTTTTTAGTTCATTTATTTTCCTTCTCTTTCCTTCCACTTGTATTTTTATTTTCCTATTTTCATTTTTCATTTTCCCTAATCCTTAATTTTAGCTGCTATCCTTATTTATTTCCACTTTTATTTCTTTCAATCTTTCTTCCCTTATTTTTGTCTCCTTTTCTTCCCTAGTTTTCTTTCAATTTTTCCTTTTTCACCATATTCATATCTTTCCTTTTATCTTCACATTTTTTTCTTCTCTTTATATTTCTAACTTTACTGCTTTCATTTGTCTTTTTTCTTTAATTCTTTCATACTGTCTATATCTCTTTCTAGATTTAGGGCCTGATTTAGATCTTGGCAGAGGGGAATACTCATCACAAATGTGCTGGATATCCTGTCCACTGTATCACAATCCCATTATATCCTATGGAGATGGTAATACGGCTGCCGGGATATCCTTCACGTTTGTGATGGAGTATTTTATCTGCGGGGATCTAAGTCAGGCCCTTATTTCTTTCCACATTTCTCTCATCTTTTATTACACCTTTCTTTAATTTCCTTTTTATTTAATATGTGTTCTTTTTTCTTACAGTTTTTAGACTCAGTTCATGGTTTCTAACTTTTTTCCTTGTGTTAAATGTCCTTGTGTTTACCTCTCTTGCTTTTCATTTATTTACCATTTTCTCTCTGTCTTTGTGTTTCTCTACTCTGAAATAGCATAGGCCGCATTTCTGAACTCCATCACGCTCTTCTTCTGTACTGTTACTTAAGAGCTTCTGACTCGAGATCTGGAAGTCTCGAAACAAAGTTGAAGAGACTCATAAAGAAAATTTGAAAGGATAAATGTGATACTGAACTTCTAAGGTTTGTTCACTAGAAGCTTCTGCACCAGCTTCTTCAAGTGGTGGCAGCGAGCTTAATAATGCCCTTGAATGGCACCACAGACTTGCCACTGTTAAACAAACATGCTCTAATTGTGATACAGCCGAGTCAACAAGTACAGATTTTATAAGAAGAATACTCGGGTTGAAGTCCTTGCTGCACCTTCATCAAATTGTGTGTTTCTAGACAAGACCATATCTCTGTTTGCAACTTGATTTTCTTAGATGACAGAACCTAGAGCCACTTCACTGAGTGTTAACTGAACTACAAGACAGTCCCTTATTACAATTAGAGCAGGCAGCGGGTGTGGCTCTTTTCAGGTGGGCATGAGGGAGTTATTACCTACAAGAAAACTCCGAGAAAGATACAGCCACACTGTGCATTTTCCAGCAGTATTTTCTAAAAACGTCTTTAAAAATCCAAAGGTTTTACAGGAATTTCCGAAGGGGATAGTCCAATACTTCAAGATTGTCAATAGTACACAGTGGCATTATTTATCTGCAGCTGCAAATCACTCACATTCATCTAATAGCATTACATTTTATTATTATTTGACAAAGGATACCGTGCTGTGATCTAGGGCTTTAAATAGCGAGGACCCATGACTTTCAAGAAAGAGACCTATACTTTATGTTTATATTTCTAGGTTCTCGTGATTCCAGTCTGGCATCTCAAAGCAGAGCCTACAGAATCGCGATCGCTGCACTCCTCAGGAAAGTTTCAATATCACCTGAGGCAAAAAGAGAGCTTTATTTGCTCTCAGACAACAATAGAGAAAAGGTATCAACACTTCAGGCTTCACACACGGAACAGATAAAGTACAGTGCAATTGCGAGCTTCATAAATGAAATGCAGCGTGGGCAGCTGCGCAAGCCTCCCATACACAGCAGCAATGCAAGCTTCCTCACACAGATAAAACACAGTTAAGAAGGCAAAGTGTGGGCCTTTTCTCGGAGAGGCCAGGCAAAGGATGGACAGCAGCAGTACAAACATTCCACATTCACAAAAGATACATCACTCGATGAAGCTGTGCAAGGCTCCTCAATTAAAACTGGCACACCACTGCCTTTATTTGGACAAGTCTCCCTTACAAAACATATTCAACAGAGGAAGCAGGGATGTAAATCTTAACGACAAACAGGTAGAACTGTGCACTCCTACCTTAGAAAACATTTAATGGTAAAAAAAATGGCAGATCAAGCCTCCATTAAAGTACGTGGAACAGCATGAGAAGCACTTTTGCAAGCCATTCTCACAAAAAAGTAAACTTTAGGAGACAGCAGTGCAAAACATACAACAGGGGACCACATGTGTGCATGGGTTTTCGCAAATCACCTACTCTCAGGAAGCCGCAATGCGTGACTCTTTAATAATGTTAATGTCAGTCAGTCAGTCAAAATTTTTTATTCGGCAAATTACCACAAAAGCACAAAATTCATTATACATAAGAAAATATTTTAAGATACAACTCATAAAATGTAAAACAATGATAGTAAAAGACCCCATCCATGTAGGCTGCAAACTAACTTCAAATGAATAAATTCCATATGCTCATAAAATACCTAAAAATAGTAACATTGTCATAATCATATTCAAATCTTATACGCTTCCACCCTAGATTAGAATACAACTGCTTCCACCAATTCGTAACGTTTTCTGATAGCAATAGCAACTCTTAAAAAATGTAAAATAGCATGACAAATATCAATGGATTTCAGTTGTTGTACATACATCAAAGCATCATTATAAGATGTAATTAGTAATTTCCGTAAAAGTGGCAATAAAAATGTACACCTGAGAGCAGAGTAGAGTGGACAAAATAAAAAGAAGTGACATATACATTGTTTGGAAAAGGTATCACAAGGACAATTCGGAAGCACTTTTTGTCAAGTACTTTTCTTTGGAAAAGCCACTCTAAAATGTATCAAATTTCGTCTGAATAAAACAATAGGGAATATTCTGAGAATCTCGGAAACCAAGTTAAGTAAGGTTCCATCCGAGTTGTAGTTGAAATCTGGACATAGGAATCAAAGGTTTTCAGTTGGAAGGACCCCTGTAATCTCTTGTGCGAAATATACTTAGAGTATCGAGTTTTAACCAGATCTTTAGCGTTCAGAGGCAACGACTCTGAGTGAGTGAACATATTCTCCAGGCCTAAATTCCGGAAAGTGGTTTGTAGGTATGAGAGCCACAGAATCCTGTTAAAGTTGGCCAGTTGGATAAACTCAGATATACAGTCCTGAACCAAACTAGCTGCAGGATTCAACCAAGATTTCAACCATAATAGAAGTGGGGCAACACCAGTCAAGTCCCCAATATAACTTAGTCCTAATTCCTCATGGCAGATGAAATTTGCTACGTTAGGCACCATCAGTAATCTGTGTGCAAAGTTATTCTCAACACGTTGGAGAGAATCAACTTTATTCAGGCCCCACAAACCTGCCCCGTAAATAGCTGCAGATACACACTTTGATTTATAAAGCCTAATTATCTGATGAACTGGTCTGTGGCCTAATTTACGAGCAAAACAGAAAATTGCTTCCAAATTTCTCACCATTTGTTGAGTCTTAAAAGTAAGATGGGAATTCCATTGCAAAGAAGAACGTACATACAAACCCAAATAGCAAACCTCCTTTACTTTGTTTATAGTGTTCCCTCCCATAGAGAAATGTTAGATCTTGTATTTTTGGGGCCGCAAGTCATCGCATATGTCTTCATGAAATTCACTTTCAAATCTAAGTCTTGCATGAAGATTAAGAAATAGTCCATCAGGCTTTAAAGGCTGTTGGCTGTACGGGCTATCAAAACCGCATCATCTGCATACAATAGAACAGGAAGCTGTCTCACGCCCATTCTAGGGAAATCTTTACCATTTTTTATTAAAAAACTGTAAAGGCCATTGATAAACAACAAAAATAAAATAACGGTGCTAAAATACAGCCCTGACTAACTCCTCTCAAGGAGGAAAAAGGGAAAGACCTCTCACCGTGCAAACCATACTGCACTGAAACCATCAAATCATTATATAAACATTGGATTAGCTCCAAGAGGTTCCAATCAACCCCCATGAATTCCATGATTTGCCATAGCTTCTCTCTGTTCACCAGGTCAAAAGCGCTAGATAAATCAATAAAAGCCAGATGAATAGATTCCTTCCTAGCGATCACATATTTGCTCAGAATAAGGTGAAAGTTTAGCGATTGTTCACTAGTGCCTAGACCAGGTCTAAAACCAAATTGGATTGGAGAAAGAATCTTTGCCTCCGCTGCCCAGTCCTCCAGTCGGGTCAGAATCACACTCCCCAATATCTTGGCAGTAGAGTCTTTGAGGGAGATTGGCCAATAGAAAGTTGGATCTTTCCTAATACCTTTTTTAACCCCTTGGATGCGGGCGTCGGCCAGTGGGCGGGTCACGACCAGTGGCCGACACCAGGGAGGGGGTTAGAGGATTATTTTTATTTTTTTCCTAACCCTGGGAGACACGGAAGCTTCCGTGTCTCCCCCCACCCGCCCCTTTGTGACGTGGCGTGCTGACGTTACAAAGTTGTTTTCCCCATCGGAGCAGGAAGCAGCATTGCGGCCGCTTCCAGCTCCAATGGGGAAAACGGCCTTCCCCACGTTCGGGAAGGCCTCGTGAGAAAGGGGAGAGTCTCCCCTTTCTTACGAGGCCTTCCTGAAAGTGTTTCCTGGCCCCTGATCGCAGCACAGCATGAAACAGTTTCAGAAAGGCCTCGTAAGAAAGGGGAGAGTCTCCCCTTTCTTACGAGGCATTCTGAAAGTGTTTCCTGGACCCCGATCGCAGCTTTGTTGCGATCGGGGGCCAGGAAACACCACTAGATGCCAGGGATTTCACCTGGGGGGTTAGGCCCCCTCGGAAAATGCCCCCCCCCGGGGGCATATTTTTTTTTAAAAAAAGGTAGGTGCACCCCCCCCCCGGGGATTTTTTTTTTTTTCAAAAATAAATAAATAAATGGACTGGGGGTCGCCCGTGGGCAGGGCGACCCCCTGTGGGGGCAATTTTATTTAGATGTTGTAGGGTTTCCCTGGGGGCCATTTTGGCCCCCAGGGAAACCATACAACAACTAAAAAAAATAAATCTATATATATAGATAGATATATCTATGTAGATATATCTATGTACATGGATATTTCTATAGATATAACTATGTAGATAGATATATATATATAGATAGATTTATATATATATCAATCAATCAATCAAAGAGATTTATAAAGCACGCTACTCACCCGTGAGGGTCTCAAGGCGTTGGGGGGGGGAAAGGGGCTGGGAGGATCACTGTTCGAAAAGCCAGGTTTTGAGGCCCTTCCTGAAAAGAAGTAGGTTTTGGGTCTTGCGAAGGTGGGTTGGGAGGGCGTTCCAAGTTTTGGGTGCAAGGTAGGAGAAGGATCTGCCCCCGGTGGTGGGGTGTTTGATGCGGGGGACAGAGGCGAGAGAGAGGTCAGCTGAGCGGAGGTTTCGTGTGGGGGTGTGGAAGGTGAATCTCGTTGAGGTAGGCAGGGCCTGTGTTGTGGAGTGATTTGTGTGCGAGGATGAGGATCTTGAAGGTGATCCTTTTGTCAATGGGGAGCCAGTGGAGGGATTTGAGGTGTGGAGAGATGTGTTCGTGTCGGGGGAGGTCGAGGATGAGTCGTGCTGCTGAGTTCTGGATTCGCTGTAGTTTGCGCTTGAGTTTTAGAGTGGTGCCGGCGTGGAGGGCGTTTCCGTAATCAAGTCTGCTGCTGATGAGTGCGTGAGTGACAGTTTTTCTGGTCTCTGTGGGGATCCATTTGAATGTTTTTTTCAGTATACGGAGTGTGTTGAAGCATGAGGAGGTGAGAGCGTTGATTTGTTGGGTCATCGAGAGGGAGGAGTCTAGGATGATGCCGAGGTTGCGTGCGTGGTTGGCGGGGGTGGGTGCAGGGCCTAGCGTGGTGGGCCACCATGAGGGGTCCCAGGTGTTTTTGTGTGGGCCAAAGAGGATTATTTCGGTTTTGCTTGAGTTGAGTTTCAGGTGGTTGGCTGTCATATATATATCACTTTTGTCAATGTGTGTGTGGTTTCCCTGAGGGGAAAAGGGTCAGACTTGTCTAGTGGCAGTTTTAGTGCCATAAAGAAGCGCAGAAGGTTTATATGCCTACTGCAAAGAGCAAATCTGTATTTTATGTAAATAGCTGAGTACATTAGTAAAGTCAGCCATTACCTGCGCTATAATACCAATGAAATGTATGTGCGGGGTGGAGGGCGGCTATGGAGAGATGAAGGGCACTTTTGCTGGGTGGTAATGAGGGAATCCGAGGAGGAGGGAGTGGGAGCACCAATAATTATTGTTGGACTGAGAGCAGGAGGTGCTAAAGACTGTGACGAATGGTATGTGACAAGGTGTTTTTTGAGTGTCTTGAAAGAACGTGCTGATTGAGGGAAGAAGCGCAGGTAAGGTGGCCTCTACTGTTGCACGTATCTCACACACACCATCGATTTTGTGACTGTCTACGTAGGCTAGTGTTTTAGAGCAACAGTTTAGCCAATAGCAGAGATGGCATCTTGATGGATGAATGCTGCCGGCACTCGGGTTATAGAGGACAGCTCTGACATAGGATCAGAGACTGAGACATCAGATACTGAGACAGCATCTGAGGGATAGGACAATGGCGCAAACTCTGGGAGTGATTTTTCAGTCGGAGGAGTCCCATTCGATAACTCCTCTTCCAGTACATTATGAGGGAGGTGATGAGGACAGTCCTGCTGTCCCTTCGCAAGCTGTTTGTGCAACTGGGTAATAGTGGGTTAGCCCAACCCAGAGAGCAGGTGAATGCGGCGGCAAGCAGAGAGAGAGAGAGTGCTCTCTTGTGAGCTCCCCAATTTACTTCAGCCCCAAATTCCACCACCCAAATCGTATTGTGGAGACATCAAAATTATCTATGGCAAAACAAACTGGTTTTTTAAGGCAGGCACTTGTGTTTTTGGTCCTGGGTTCAGCAGCCATATAGAGAAACACACTAAACCCAAACATTTCTGGAAACTAGACGTTCAGGGGAGTCCACAGAGGTGTGACTTGTGTGGATTCCCCAAAGGTTTTTTTACTCAGAATACCCTGCAAAGCTGAAATGTTGAATAAAAACTCTATTTTTCTCGCATTTCTGTCACACAAACTACAGGAATATGCTGGGATCCACAAAATTCCTACCACCCAGTGACTCCTCACCTGTCCTGATAAAAACACTACCCCACTTGAGTGCCTACACCCAGTGCCTGCATCAGGAATGGATCAACCCAGGGTCAACAGCTGCCTCATGTAAGGACCAACATTGACCGTTGTGTGATCTATTCCTGTCGCGGGCACCAGGCCTACCCACACAAGTGAGGTATCATTTTTATCGGGAGACTTGGGGGAACGCTGGGTGGAAGGAAATTTGTGGCTCCTCTCAGATTCCAGAACTTTCTATCACCGAAATGTGAGGAAAACGTGTTATTTTAGCCACATTTTGAGGTTTGCAAAGGATTCTGTGTAACAGAACCTGGTCAGAGACCCACAAGTCATCTCATCTTGGATTCCCCTGGGTTTCTAGTTTTCAAAAATGCGCTGGTTTGCTAAGTTTCCCCAGGTGCCGGCTGAGCTAGAGGCCAAAATCCACAGGTAGGCACTGTTTTCTATGAAAAAATGTGATGTGTCCACGTTGTATTTTGGGGCATTTCCTGTCGCGGGCGCTAGGCCTACCCACACAAGTGAGGTATCATTTTTATCGGGAGACTTGGGGGAACGCTGGGTGGAAGGAAATTTGTGGCTCCTCTCAGATTCCAGAACTTTCTGTCACTGAAATGTGAGGAAAACTTGTTTTTTTTAGCCATGTTTTGAGGTTTGCAAAGGATTCTGGGTAACAGAACCTGGTCAGAGCCCCACAAGTCACCCCATCTTGGATTCCCCTAGGTCTCTAGTTTTCAGAAATGCACAGGTTTGGTAGGTCTCCCTATGTGCCGGCTGAACTAGAGGCCAAAATCTACAGGTACGCACTTTGCAAAAAACAGCTCTGTTTTCTGTCAAAAAATGGGATGTGTCCACGTTGCGTTTTGGGGCATTTCCTGTTGCGGGCGCTAGGCCTACCCACACAAGTGAGGTATAATTTTTATCGGGAGACTTGGGGAAACGTTGGGTGGAAGGAAATTTGTGGCTCCTCTCAGATTCCAGAACTTTCTGTCACTGAAATGTGAGGGAAACGTGTTTTTTTAGCCACGTTTTGAGGTTTGCAAAGGATTCTGGGTAACAGAACCTGGTCAGAGCCCCACAAGTCACCCCATCTTGGATTCCCCTAGGTCTCTAGTTTTAAAAAAAGCACAGGTTTGGTAGGTTTCCCTATGTGCCGGCTGAGCTAGAGGCCAAAAGCTACAGGTAGGCACTTTGCAAAAGACAGCTCTGTTTTCTGTCAAAAAATCTGATGTGTCCACGTTGTGTTTTGGGGCATTTCCTGTCGCAGGCACTAGGCCTACCCACACAAGTGAGGTATCATTGTTATCGGGAGACTTGGGGGAACATAGAATAGCAAAACAAGTGTTATTGCTCCTTATCTTTCTCTACATTTTTTCCTTCCAAATATAAGAGAGTGTGTAAAAAAGGCGTCTATTTGAGAAATGCCCTGCAATTCGCATGCTAGTATGGGCACCACGTAATTCAGAGATGTGCAAATAACCACTGCTCCTCAAAACCTTATATTGAGTCCATTTTGGAAATGCAAAGGTTTTCTTGATACCTATTTTTCACTCTTCATATTTCAGCAAATGAATTGCTGTATTCCCAGTATAGAATGAAAACCAACTGCAGGGTGCAGCTCATTTATTGGCTCTGGGTAGCTAGGGTTCTTAATGAACCTACAAGCCCTTTATATCCCCGCAACCAGAAGAGTCCAGCAGACAAAACGGTATATTGCTTTCAGAAATCTGACATCGCAGGAAAAAGTTACAGAGTAAAACATAAAGAAAAATGGCTGTTGTTTTCAGCTCAATTTCAATATGTTTTTATTTCAGCTGTTATTTTCTGTAGGAAAACCTTGTAGGATCTACACAAATGACCCCTTGCTGAATTTAGAATTTTGTCTAGTTTTCAGAAATGATTATCTTTCCGGGATCCAGCACTGGTTTCACACCCATTCCTGTCACTAACTGGAAGGAGGCTGAAAGCACCAAAAATAGTAAAAATGGGGTATGTCCCAGTAAAATGCCAAATTTGTGTTGAAAAATGTGTTTTTCTGATTCAAGTCTGCACATTCCTGAAAGGTGGGAAGATGGTGATTTCAGCACCAGAAACCCTTTGTTGATGGCATTTTCAGGGAAAAAAACACAAACCTTTTTCGGCAGCCCTTTCTTTCCATTTTTTTGGAAAAAACTAAATTTTCACTGTATTTTGGCTAATTTCTTGGTCTCCTCCAGGGGAAACCACAAACTCTGGGTACCATTGGAATCCCTAGGATGTTGGAAAAAAAGGACACAAATTTGGCGTGGATAGCTTATGTGCACAAAATGTTATGAAGGCCTAAGCGCGAACTACCCCAAATAGCCAAAAAAGGGCTCAGCCCGGGGGGGGGGGAAATGGCCCAGCAGCTAAGGGGTTAAAGATAGGGATGATAGTGGCCAAATTCCTTGAAGGGGGGATTTTACTCATTACTACACATCTCAGTACGTTAGTAACTAAAGGGCCCTAAAGGTCTGGCAAAGACTTAAAAAGATCAATAGGTACCCCATCCGGGCCAGCAGCTTTCCCCGATCTCAAGCGATTGAGATCTTTAATAACCTCATGTAACTCAAAAGACAAATCAATAGTAGTCGAATTGGAATCCTCAGAGCTCTGATTATCTCTTTCATCCCTTTCAAATAAAATATTATTATCTGACTGAAAAACCCTAGTAAAATGGGTCACCCACACTATTTCTGGTATCAAACAATCATCCTCCTTGTTATTCAGGTCCATAAAATAAGGGTGATTAACCACCCTCCAAAATTGTGTAGTGTCCTTCAATTTAGTAGCTGCCATAAGCTCACCCCATGCTTTAGTCCTTTTTCGTTTTTCCTCACTGCCAAGGCTGCCTTATAGTGAACCCTGGCTGTTCAAAATAAGTCATAGGAAAATGGAGCAGATCTATATTAATGTCATTATAGCAGGCTTAACTATTTCCAACAAAGTGTCCAAGCGCTAGGAAACTGATTCCAGAGAATAGTGTTGCCCATTCCAGCAATATATCTAATCAGACCAGAAAAGCAAGGTTTAAGTTTTTCCCTAAAACTTTTTTTCGGATGGGGCTTTCCATATTGCTAAAGGAAGAAAGTTCCAGATTTTAGGTGAAAGAAAATGAAAACAGCAGCCTCCTAGTCTGGCTATTTTTAATATTGGGGTAATGGCCCGTTTTGTTTCAGCAGATCTTAGGTTCGTTGACAGAACATACGTTTTCACCATTGACTGAAGATAATGAGGGCCTTAGAAAGACAGCTCTTTATAAGAGGTCACTGATTCTCTGTTCTGCGATAGAGTGATATCAATTTTTGTTATTGCCCTATGAAATATTGATAAAACCACAACCCTCAATGACCTCTACCAGAGGGCAGCTGTTATAAATGGGGTCTTTGGTTGGCAGTCAGGTTACCCCCTGTTCAAGCAAGGACCCTCACTTTAGTCAGGGTAAAAGAGAATCACCCTCAGCTAACCCCTGCTTACCTCCTTGGTAGCTTGGCAGAGCATTAGGCTTAACCTCAGAGTGCTAGGTGTAAAGTATTTGTACCAACACACACAGCAACTTAATGAAAACACTACAAAATGGCACAACACCAGTTTAGGAAAATAAGAAATATTCATCTAAACAAAACAAGACCAAAACAACAAAAATCCGACATACACAAGTCAAGTTATGATTTTTTAAAGATTAAACTAAAAAATAGCGCTTAGAAACAAAAATGCTTCGATGAGGTGTTAACACGGCGTAGTGACAGAGTCGTTCCCAACAAGCTGACACCAGTGGCACCCGACACGGAGTCGCGTAGACCCCCAAGTACTGTACCTTTGGTAAGAGTAAAAACAAGCCGATGCGCGAAGTCGGGGATCGCGGCGTCTGTGCGAAACGTTGAATCCCCGCACTTCAGCAGCACTGGATCTAAAATTGTTGCTGTCACCATTCCAGCTGGACTCAGCCCTCCTGACTGCCAGCTCTTCCAATTTTACCTCATAAGCCAAAATCATAGTTTCTATCTCGAAGTCCCTTTTCCACTCATCGTACTCCCTTTGCATCCTCAACTTTTCTGCCTCCAACCGGCGAGCCCTTTCTGCCTGTCTGTCCTGCACATCTTTAAGAGTCAAACCCTTAGAGGACCTACTGCTACCACTCCTGGAGACCCTCCCCCTAGGTGTAACAGATACCTCTACTACACCACAGTGTAGACTCTGCACTTTCCCATCCATATCTTCTGTGTGCCCGCCAGCTTCCTTGGCTGTCACCCATGCCCTCAATGCCTCTTGCAGCTCCCCCTTCCTGTCAGAGCTCTTAACGGGACAGGCAAGATCTTCACAGAACTGTTTCAATTGAGCAACTGAGTACCTCTTCAGTTTCCCTAATTCAAACACAGCTCCAGCTGTTGCATCTCCAGATTCAGACATGATGGCAACAAGTGCAGAGTTCCAACGACAGAAAACAAGCTCCCAATAAAGTAAAAAGAATCAGTCAAGGGATCAGCAAAATCATGGAAGTAGAACAAAAAGGAGTCCCAAAGAGAAAAATGAGAGATCACCAAACAAGTAGTGTGTGGTCACGTAGTGGTCTGAGATCAAAACAGTAGTGTACACTTAATCACTGTATGTCAAGTACAAATACAAGTCCAAATCCCAACCGCTGATCACCAATTTTAGAAATGGGGTCCTTGGTTGACAGTCAGGTTACCCCCTGTTCAAGCAAGGACCCTCACTCTAGTCAGGGTAAAAGAGAATCACCCTCAGCTAACCCCTGCTTACCCACTTGGTAGCTTGGCAGAGCAGTAGGCTTAACCTCAGAGTGCTAGGTGTAAAGTATTTGAACCAACACACACAGTAACTTAATGAAAAAAAAAATGACCCAACACCAGTTTAGAAAAATAGGAAATATTTATCTAAACAAAACAAGACCAAAACGACAAAAATCCGACATACACAAGTCAAGTTCTGAATTTTTAAAGATTAAACTCAAAAATAGCACTTAGAAACACAAAATGCTTTGATGAGGTGTTAACACATCATAGTGATGGAGTCGCTCCCAACAAGCCGACACCAGCGGCGCAGGACACGGAGTTGCGTAGACCCCAAGTACAGTACCTTTGGTGAAGAGTTAAAACAAACTGATGCGCAAAGTTGGGGACCGCGGCGTCTGTGCGAAACGTTGAATGCATGCACTTCGAGAGGCGTCGGTCACAACGTGGTGCGGTGACTTCCACGGGGTCGCAGACTTCAGCGGGGCTGCAGCGGCGTCGGGCCTGCGAAGGTAGTCATGTTCCACCGAAGGTCACGGAGTCGGTTGCAGGCAGCATCACCGGATTCAGCAGCGGCGTCAGTCCGAAGTCGTCCGAAGTCGATTTCCTTGGATTTCCACCAACTTTCCTTTCAAGGGCCCAGGGACTGGATAGGGCACCCCTTGTCAGAGCAGGAGTCTCTCCAGAGACTCCAGATGCTGGCAGAAAGAAGTCTTTGCTGTCCCTGAGACTTCAAACAACAGGAGGCAAGCTCTAAATCAAGCCCTTGGAGATTTCTTCACAATATGGAAGGCACACAAAGTCCAGTCTTTGCCCTCTTACTCTGGCAGACGCAGCAACTGCAGGATAGCTCCACAAAGCACAGTCACAGGCAGGGCAGCACTTCTCCTCAGCTCTTCAGCTCTTCTCCGGGCAGAGGTTTCTCTTCTTTCCAGAAGTGTTCCAAAGTCTGTGGTTTTGGGTGCCCTTCTTATACCCAATTTCTCCTTTGAAGTAGGCCTACTTCAAAGTAAAGTCTCTTTGGAATGTGAAATCCTGCCTTGCCCAGGCCAGGCCCCAGACACTCACCAGATGACTGCATTGTGTGAGGACAGGCACAGCCCTTTCAGGTGTAAGTGACCACTCCTCCCCTCCCTCCTACCACAGATGGCTCATCAGGAAATGCAGACTACACCCCAGCTCCTTTTGTCTCACTGTCTAGTGTGAGGTGCAACCAGCCCAACTGTGAAACTGACCCAGACAGGGAATGCACAAACAGGCAGAGTCACAGAAATGGTATCCCCCTGCCGCTGCAGCTCCACCAGCCCAGGCTCCTGAAACCTCCAAGCAACTCCTGCGAAACTACAGTAAGTACTCCCCCCGCCCAGCTCCTCGCCCTGCCCCGCGCTACTCACCTCTTCTCCTGCTCCTTTATTCATCTTTGATCTTCCTCTGTGCTCTCCATCTGTATTCTTCATCTGTGTTCTTCTTTCTTCCCTGCACCCCGTCCTGCGTGTTCTTTCTTCTGTCTTCATCTGTGTTCTTCTTCTGTGCTCTTGTTACTTCCCTGCACCCCGTCCTGCGTGTTCTTTCTTCTGTCTTCATCTGTGTTCTTCTTCTGTGCTCTTCTTCTGTGTATTTCATCTGTGTTTCCTCCTTCTCTTCTGCACCGCGACCTGCGTGTGCTTTCTTCTTTCTTCATCTGTGTTCTTCTTCTGTGTTCTTCGTATCCTCTGCTTCTCAGGTCTCTAATCTTCCTTGACTCTCCGCTCCTCTTCTTCTTTACCTTTCTTCTTGGCTCTTCTCTCTTCTGCTCTTCTGCTCCCGACTCCGGGCTCCTCTTCTTCTTTACCTCCTTCTTGGTTCTTCTCTCTTCGGTTCTTCTGCTCCTGGCTCCTCTTCTTCTTTACCTTCTTCTTGGCTCTTCTCTCTTCGGTTCTTCTACTCCTGACTCTTCTCTCTGACCTTCCTCACTCCCCTCCACCTCTGTAACCCCCCCTCCCCTATCTTCCTATCTTTCTTCCTACTCCCCGCCACCTTTAACCCCCCCTCCCCTATCTTCTCTCCCCTCCCCTCTACCTGACCCCCCCACCCTCCGCTTTCCTGCCGCCACCTCCTGCTCGCCCCGCCCCCCCTGCTCCCATTCGCCACCCCCGCCGACCCCTCCTCCCCCCTCCTCCCTCTTATGGCGGCCGCTGCGCGACAGAGTTAGCGACCCTTGACCCAAGGGTAGGTCGCTCCCCCTGCCGCTGCAGCTCCACCAGCCCAGGCTCCTGAAACCTCCAAGCAAGTCCTGCGAAACTACAGGAAGTACTCCCCCGCCCAGCCCCTCGCCCTGCCCCGCGCTACTCACCTCTTCTCCTGCTTCTTTCTTCATTTTTGATCTTCCTCTGTGCTCTCCATCTGTATTCTTCTTCTGTGTTCTTCTTTCTTCCCTGCACCCCGTCCTGCGTGTTCTTTCTTCTGTCTTCATCTGTGTTCTTCTTCTGTGCTCTTCTTACTTCCCTGCACCCCGTCCTGCGTGTTCTTTCTTCTGTCTTCATCTGTGTTCTTTTTCTGTGCTCTTCTTCTGTGTATTTCATCTGTGTTTCCTCCTTCTCTTCTGCACCGCGTCCTGTGTGTGCTTTCTTCTTTCTTCATCTGTGTTCTTCTTCTGTGTTCTTCGTATCCTCTGCTTCTCAGGTCTCTCCTCTTCCTTGACTCTCCGCTCCTCTTCTTCTTTACCTTTCTTCTTGGCTCTTCTCTCTTCTGCTCTTCTACTCCCGACTCCTGGCTCCTCTTCTTCTTTACCTCCTTCTTGGGTCTTCTCTCTTCGGTTCTTCTGCTCCTGGCTCCTCTTCTTCTTTACCTTCTTCTTGGCTCTTCTCTCTTCGGTTCTTCTACTCCTGACTCTTCTCTCTGACCTTCCTCACTCCCCTCCACCTCTGTAACCCCCCCTCCCCTATCTTCCTATCTTTTTTCCTACTCCCCGCCACCTTTAACCCCCCTCCCCTATCTTCTCTCCCCTCCCCTCCACCTGACCCCCCCAACCTCCGCTTTCCCGCCGCCACCTCCTGCTCGCCCCCCCCTGCTCCCATTCGTCGCCCGCCCCCGCCCCCTGCCCCCTGCCCCCTGCCCCCCGCCCCCAGCTGACCCCTCTTCCCCCCCTCCTCCCTCTTATGGTGGCCGCTGCGTGACAGAGTTAGCGACCCTTGACCCAAGGGTAGGTCGCTCCCCCTGCCGCTGCAGCTCCACCAGCCCAGGCTCCTGAAACCTCCAAGCAAGTCCTGCGAAACTTCAGTAAGTACTCCACCCGCCCAGCCCCTCGCCCTGCCCCGCGCTACTCACCTCTTCTCCTGCTTCTTTCTTCATCTTTGATCTTCCTCTGTGCTCTCCATCTGTATTCTTCATCTGTGTTCTTCTTTCTTCCCTGCACCCCGTCCTGCGTGTTCTTTCTTCTGTCTTCATCTGTGTTCTTCTTCTGTGCTCTTCTTACTTCCCTGCACCCCGTCCTGTGTGTTCTTTCTTCTGTCTTCATCTGTGTTCTTCTTCTGTGCTCTTCTTCTGTGTATTTAATCTGTTTCCTCCTTCTCTTCTGCACCGCGACCTGCATGTGTTTTCTTCTTTCTTCATCTGTGTTCTTCTTCTGTGTTCTTCGTATCCTCTGCTTCTCAGGTCTCTCCTCTTCCTTGACTCTCCGCTCCTCTTCTTCTTTACCTTTCTTCTTGGCTCTTCTCTCTTCTGCTCTTCTGCTCCCGACTCCTGGCTCCTCTTCTTCTTTACCTCCTTCTTGGCTCTTCTCTCTTCGGTTCTTCTGCTCCTGGCTCCTCTTCTTCTTTACCTTCTTCTTCGCTCTTCTCTCTTCGGTTCTTCTACTCCTGACTCTTCTCTCTGACCTTCCTTACTCCCCTCCACCTCTGTAACCCCCCCTCCCCTATCTTCCTATCTTTCTTCCTACTCCCCGCCACCTTTAACCCCCCTCCCCTATTTTCTCTCCCCTTCCCTCTACCTGACCCCCCCACCCTCTGCTTTCCCGCTGCCACCTCCTGCTCGCCCCGCCCCCCCTGCTCCCATTCATCGCCCCACTCCAGCCCCCGCCCCCGCCCCCAGCTGACTCCTCCTCCCCCCTCCTCCCTCTTATGGCGCCCGCTGCGCGACAGAGTTAGCAATCCTTGACCCAAGGGTAGGTCGCTCCCCCTGCCGCTCCACCAGCCCAGGCTCCTGAAACCTCCAAGCAAGTCCTGCGAAACTACAGTAAGTACTCCCCCGCCCAGCCGCTCGCCCTGCCCCGCGCTACTCACCTCTTCTCCTGCTTCTTTCTTCATCTTTGATCTTCCTCTGTGCTCTCCATCTGTATTCTTCATCTGTGTTCTTCTTTCTTCCCTGCACCCCGTCCTGCATGTTCTTTCTTCTGTCTTCATCTGTGTTCTTCTTCTGTGCTCTTCTTACTTCCCTGCACCCCGTCCTGCGTGTTCTTTCTTCTGTCTTCATCTGTGTTCTTCTTCTGTGCTCTTCTTCTGTGTATTTCATCTGTGTTTCCTCCTTCTCTTCTGCACCGCGACCTGCGTGTGCTTTCTTCTTTCTTCATCTGTGTTCTTCTTCTGTGTTCTTCGTATCCTCTGCTTCTCAGGTCTCTCCTCTTCCTTGACTCTCCGCTCCTCTTCTTCTTTATCTTTCTTCTTGGCTCTTCTCTCTTCTGCTCTTCTGCTCCCGACTCCTGGCTCCTCTTCTTCTTTACCTCCTTCTTGGTTCTTCTCTCTTTGGTTCTTCTGCTCCTGGCTCCTCTTCTTCTTTACCTTCTTCTTGGCTCTTCTCTCTTCGGTTCTTCTACTCCTGACTCTACTCTCTGACCTTCCTCACTCCCCTCCACCTCTGTAACCCCCCTCCCCTATCTTCCTATCTTTCATCCTACTCCCCGCCACCTTTAACCCCCTCTCCCCTATCTTCTCTCCCCTCCCCTCTACCTGACCCCCCCACCCTCCACTTTCCCGCTGCCACCTCCTGCTCGCCCCCGCCCCCCCTGCTCCCATTCGTCGCCCCCCTACGGGCCCCGCCCCCAGCTGACCCCTCCTCCCTCTTATGGCGGCCGCTGCGCGACAGAGTTAGCGACCCTTGACCCAAGGGTAGGTCGCTCCCCCTGCCGCTGCAGCTCCACCAGCCCAAGCTCCTGAAACCTCCAAGCAAGTCCTGCGAAACTACAGTAAGTACTCCCCCCGCCCAGCCCCTCGCCCTGCCCCGCGCTACTCACCTCTTCTCCTGCTTCTTTCTTCATCTTTGATCTTCCTCTGTGCTATCCATCTGTATTCTTCATCTGTGTTCTTCTTTCTTCCCTGCACCCCGTCCTGCGTGTTCTTTCTTCTGTCTTCATCTGTGTTCTTCTTCTGTGCTCTTCTTACTTCCCTGCACCCCGTCCTGCGTGTTCTTACTTCTGTCTTCATCTGTGTTCTTCTTCTGTGCTCTTCTTCTGTGTATTTCATCTGTGTTTCCTCCTTCTCTTCTGCACCGTGACCTGCGTGTGCTTTCTTATTTCTTCAGCTGTGTTCTTCTTCTGTGTTCTTTGTATCCTCTGCTTCTCAGGTCTCTCCTCTTCCTTGACTCTCCGCTCCTCTTCTTCTTTACCTTTCTTCTTGGCTCTTCTCTCTTCTGCTCCCGACTCCTCTTCTTCTTTACCTCCTTCTTGGCTCTTCTCTCTTCGGTTCTTCTGCTCCTGGCTCCTCTTCTTCTTTACCTTCTTCTTCGCTCTTCTCTCTTCGGTTCTTCTACTCCTGACTCTTCTCTCTGACCTTCCTCACTCCCCTCCACCTCTGTAACCCCCCCCTCCCCTAACTTCCTATCTTTCTTCCTACTCCCCGCCACCTTTAACCCCCCCTCCCCTATCTTCTCTCCCCTCCCCTCTACCTGACCCCCCCACCCTCCGCTTTCCCGCCGGTACCTCCTGCTCGGCCCCGCCCCCCCTGCTCCCATTCATTGCCCCCCTCCCGCCCCCGCCCCATGCTGACCCCTCCTCCCCCCTTCCTCCCTCTTATGGCGGCCGCTGCGCGACAGAGTTAGCAACCCTTGACCCAAGGGTAGGTCGCTCCCCCTGCCGCTGCAGCTCCACCAGCCCAGGCTCCTGAAACCTCCAAGCAAGTCCTGCAAAACTTCAGTAAGTACTCCCCCTGCCCAGCCCCTCGCCCTGCCCCGCGCTACTCACCTCTTCTCCTGCTTCTTTCTTCATCTTTGATCTTCCTCTGTGCTCTCCATCTGTATTCTTCATCTGTGTTCTTCTTTCTTCCCTGCACCCCGTCCTGCGTGTTCTTTCTTCTGTCTTCATCTGTGTTCTTCTTCTGTGCTCTTCTTATTTCCCTGCACCCCGTCCTGCGTGTTCTTTCTTCTGTCTTCATCTGTGTTCTTCTTCTGTGCTCTTCTTCTGTGTATTTCATCTGTGTTTCCTCCTTCTCTTCTGCACCGCGACCTGCATGTGCTTTCTTCTTTCTTCATCTGTGTTCTTCTTCTGTGTTCTTCGTATCCTCTGCTTCTCAGGTCTCTCCTCTTCCTTGACTCTCCGCTCCTCTTCTTCTTTACCTTTCTTCCTGGCTCTTCTCTCTTCTGCTCCCGACTCCTGGCTCCTCTTCTTCTTTACCTCCTTCTTGGCTCTTCTCTCTTCGGTTCTTCTGCTCCTGGCTCCTCTTCTTCTTTACCTTCTTCTTGGCTCTTCTCTCTTCGGTTCTTCTACTCCAGACTCTTCTCTCTGACCTTCCTCACTCCCCGCCACCTTTAAACCTCCTCCCCTATCTTCTCTCCCCTCCCCTCTACCTGACCCCCCCACCCTCCGTTTTCCCGCCGCCACCTCCTGCTCGCCCCCACCCCCCCTGCTCCCATTCGTCGCCCCCCTCCCGCCCCCAGCTGACCCCTCCTCCCCGCCTCCTCCCTCTTATGGCGGCCACTGCGTGGCCGCGCCAAAGGCAAGCCCGTCTGCGCCCGTCCGCGCCTGGACCTCGCCCAGCGCCACGACCCCTGGCCCCCAGCACTCCCAAATCCCGCAGCTCCGCTACGACCCCAAAACCCTCCACGCCCTCAACCCGGGGCGCTCCAGCACCTGCTTCCAAGCCAACCCGAAACGCACCCACGGTACCTTCGTATGTCGCACCTGCAAACTCACCTTCCACTGCGAAACTACCACGTCCGCCAGCCAACGCGCAAACAACCACCTCAAATGCATCCTGATCAACGCACGCTCCATCCACAAGCACGCCGCCGAACTATGGGACCTCCTGGACTCCACCGCACCGGACGTCGCCTTCATCACTGAGACCTGGATGAACGCCTCCTCGGCCCCCGACATCGCCATAGCCATCCCCGACGGCAACAAGATCACCAGGAGAGACCGCACCAACCAAGTAGGTGGAGGAATCGCCATCGTCTTCAAGGACTCCATCAACGTCACCACCTCCACCGAAGACACCCCCCTCGCCGCTGAACACCTGCACTTCCAGATCCACACTGACCCCAGGACCACCCTCAGAGGAACTCTCATCTACCGACCCCCTGGACCACGCGCCCTCTTCAGCGACTCTATCACTGAATTCATCTCCCCGCACGCCCTTGCCTCGCCGGACTACAGTACATCCTCCTCGGTGACCTCAACTTCCACCTGGAACAGAACAACGACCCCAACACCACCGCCCTGCTCGACAACCTCGCCAACCTCGGTCTCAAGCAACTGGTGAACACCCCCCCCCACATCGCCGGACACACGCTCGACCCCATCTTCTCCTCCAGCAACCACGTATCCTTCAGCCACTCCTCCGCTATACACTGGACCGACAACAGATGTGTCCACTTCACCTTCCGACGCGAGACTCACCACCTCCGCCCATAACCCATCCCACGCCGACAGTGGAACAAAATCCCTGAGGAACAGCTTCTCTCCACTCTCAGCGACAACCAACCCACCTTCTCCTCCGACCCCAACGGCGCAGCCCTCAGCCTCACGAATTGGATCACCAACTGCGCAGAAAACCTCGCTCCCCTCAGACGCCTCCCAAGACAAACCAACACCAAAAAACCTCTCTGGTTCACAGACACCGTTAAGGAATCAAAGAAAACCTGCCGCACCCTTGAGAAAGCCTGGCGCAAGGACCACACCGCAGATAACATGACTGCCCTCAAGAACGCTACCCGCGAACACTACCAACTGATTCACGCCGCCAAAAGAAATTCCTTCACAGACAGACTGGACAAAAACAGCCACAACAGCAGACGACTCTTCAACATCGTCAAAGAGCTCTCCAACCCTAACGCCAACGCCAACGCCATCACGCCCTCTCAAGACCTCTGCAACTCCCTCGCCACCTTCTTCCATCGTAAGATCACCGACCTACACGACAGCTTCGGACACCAGACCCAGCCAACCACCACAGAACCTCCAACCCCAGCCATCACCCTCAACGCCTGGACTCACATCAACACGGAAGAGACCAAAGCAACCATGAACTCCATCCACTCCGGTGCCCCCTCGGATCCCTGCCCACACTTCATCTTCAACAAAGCCGACGACATCATCACCCCGCACCTCCAGACCATCATCAACAGCTCGTTTTCTTCTGCTACCTTCCCCGAGAGCTGGAAACACGCTGAAGTCAATGCCCTACTGAAGAAACCTACGGCGGACCCAAGCGACTTGAAGAACTTCCGCCCCATCTCGCTCCTCCCCTTCCTGGCCAAAGTCATAGAGAAGACCGTCAACAAGCAACTTACCAACTTCCTTGAAGACAACAACCTACTCGACCCCTCTCAGTCCGGATTCCGAGCCAATCACAGCACAGAAACCGCCCTCATCTCAGTCACAGACGACATCAGAACCCTGATGGACAACGGAGATACAGTCGCCCTCATCCTCCTCGACCTCTCGGCTGCCTTTGACACCGTCTGCCACCGCACCCTAATAACCCGCCTGCGCTCCATCGGGATCCAAGGACAGGCCCTGGACTGGATCACCTCCTTCCTCTCCAACCGCTCACAAAGAGTCTACCTCCCACCTTTCCGCTCAGACCCCACCGAGATCATCTGCGGCGTCCCACAAGGCTCCTCGCTCAGCCCAACTCTCCTCAATGTCTACATGAGCCCCCTCACCGACATAGTACGCAAACACAGCATCATCATCACCTCCTACGCCGACGACACTCAGCTGATACTTTCCCTCACCAAGGATCCCACCAGCGCCAAGACCAACCTGCAAGATGGAATGAAAGACGTGGCAGACTGGATGAAACTCAGCCGTCTGAAACTGAACTCAGACAAAACGGAAGTCCTCATCCTCGGAAACACTCCGACTGCCTGGGACGACTCCTGGTGGCCCATGGCCCTTGGCACCGCACCGACCCCCTCAGACCATGCACGCAACCTCCGATTCATCCTGGACCCACTTCTCACCATGACCAAACAAGTCAACGCCGTATCATCCTCCTGCTTCCTCACCCTCTGCATGCTCCGAAAGATCTTCCGTTGGATCCCCGCTGACACCAGAAAGACCGTGACCCTCACCCTCGTCACGAGCCGACTAGACTACGGTAACACCTTATACGCAGGAACCACAGCTAAACTCCAGAAACGTCTGCAGCGAATTCAAAACGCCTCCGCCCGCCTCATCCTCGACATACCCCGCAACAGCCACATCTCCGCCCACCTAAGACACCTGCACTGGCTTCCCGTCAACAAAAGGATCACCTTCTGTCTCCTCACCCACGCACACAAAGCCCTCCACAACAAGGGACCCCAATACCTCAACCGCCGCCTCGGTTTCTACACACCCACACGTCATCTTCGCTCCGCCAACCTCGCTCTCGCCGCCGTCCCCCGCATCCGCCGCACCACGGCGGGTGGGAGGTCCTTCTCCTACCTGGCGGCCAAGACATGGAACTCCCTCCCCACCAACCTCAGAACCACCCAGGACCACTCCGCATTCCGGAGACAACTCAAGACCTGGCTCTTCGAGCAGCAGTAACCCCCTCTCCCTAGCGCCTTGAGACCCGCACGGGTGAGTAGCGCGCTTTATAAATGTTTATGATTTGATTTGAAAATGCTCAATTTCTAAAAGTGCGGTTTTCAAACACACAGGCCCATATTTATAGTTTTTTAGCGCCGCATTTGCGCCGCTTTTTGACGCAAAAACGGCACAAACTTGCAAAATCCAATTGTATTTTGCAAGTTTGCGCCGTTTTTGCATCAAAAAGCGGCACAAATGCGGCGCTAAAAAACTATAAATATGGGCCACAGTCTTAAAATCAACTTTACTAAAAGATGTATTTTTAAAGTGTGAGCTCAGAGACCCCAAACTCCACATGTCCATCGGCTCCCAAAGGGAATCTACACTTTAATCATATTTAAAGTTAGCCTCCATGTTAACCTATGAGAGGGACAGGCCTTGCAACAGTGAAAAACGAATTTATCAATATTTCACTGTCAGGACATATAAAACACATGAATATATATGTCCCACCTTAACCATACACTGCACCCTGCCCTTGGGGCTACCTAGGGCCTACCTTAGGGGTACCTTGCATGTAAGAAAAGGGAAGGTTTAGGCCTGGAAAGTAGGTACACTTGCCAAGTCGAATTTACAGTTAAAACTGTACACACAGACACTGCAGTGGCAGGTCTGAGACATGATTACAGAGCTACTTATGCGGGTGGCACAATTAGTGCTGCAGGCTCACTAGTAGCGTTTGATATACAGGCCCTGGCACCTCTAGCGCACCTTACTAGGGACTTACTAGTAAATCAAATATGCCAATCATGAATAAACCAATCAACATTACAAGTTAAACAGAGAGCATATGCACTTTAGCACTGGTTAGCAGTGGTAAAGTGCTCAGAGTTCAAAAGCCAACAGCAACAGGTCAGAAAAAATAGGAGGCAGGAGGCAAAAAGATTGGGGATGACCCTGCCTAAGCAAAAAAGTCCAACAACTGCCATATGCATTAAAATAGAGTTGGGCTAAGTGATGAGCCTTGAGATAATCTCTGCTGTAGGGAATGCACCGTTGAGTGTAAAGGTTTTTGAAAGACCAGAAAGGTGCCTCCCTCCAGGAATGAAATCCACCAAAGTAGAGCATTACCGCCAGTGCCACAATGCTAGAGTCTATTGATCAGGATGTTGTGCAATACTGTGTTGAAGGTGTCACTGAGATCTAGCATGAGGATAGCTACAGTGCCAGTCTTGTCTATGATCCAACAGGCCGACTTGGAGGTGATTGCCAAGGCTGATTTCGTGCTGAGAGAGGGCTTGAAACCAAATTGAGTCCCATAGAGAAAATAGTTGTCCTCCAGATAGCTGGAAAGCTGCTTATTCACATGTTTCTCGGCAATCTTGGAGAATAGAGGCAGCAATGATATGGATCAATAATTTTCAGGCTTAGAGGGGTCAAGAAGAGTTTTTTTCAGGAAAGGCATCACCATGGAGTGTGTCCACTTCTGGTGGATGTATCTGGAGGACATCGAGAGATTGATAAATGTGCGTAGGACATGTTGAATAGTTTCACAACCTTGCAACATGAAGGAGGGAGAAATTAGGTCTGCTGGAGAACCTGATGTAATGGTGGAACATAGGGAAGTAAGTCCCACAGGTTGGAGAGGACAGAAATGCTGACTCTAGACACTACCACCTGAGGGATCAAACTCAGGTCTTTAAAACCTGCAGAATGAGAAAAAGGACACAAAACAGGGACAGAATGAACAGTAACTGTGCGTGCGTTCATCACAAAAAACATGCACTGCATAGGCAATATGTGCATGCCTTCATCAACCCTGGACAGCTGCAGAAACAACAGGAGCTCCAGATAACTTTCAAGAAAGAGCATCTTAGCTTTCTTAGTAGTGCAGTACTGTGCTGTGTGAGCAGCAAATGCATTGGGGTGTAATGGAAAGGGCCAAAGTGATGTAAAGCCTAATGTTAGTGTGATGATGACACACTAACATTAGGCTTTGATCCACAATTCTACTTCTATTACTCCATTTTTCTAATTATTCCTTGCTGAACCTGCCTTTGATTGGGTCTCTCAACTTCCGTATTGTTCACCTCTCTCTTTCCCCTCTCTCTCTCTCTTCTCTCTCTCTTTCTCTATCTCTCTGACACCTTCATTTCTACTCTTTTCTTTTACAATTGTTGACATCTTGTTTGTCTTCTTTTGGTCATCGCCCCAAAATGGGATACGCTATCACAGTATGATTATCGTGGTAGTTTATGGTGGTGCAACTAAAATCTCTGATACAGCCTCTTGCAGACATCTATACTAATATCCATCTACATCCCATAATAAACAGGTAGAATATTTCACTTCAGATTTTAAGTTCATATTGTAGAATAGAGGCTATGGAGGAATGTATCAGGAATTTGGCTGGGTGGATGGACAGATGAGAGGACAGATGAATGGGATAGACAAAAAATGTGATGGAGAAAATGAAGGGGGGGAGAGTGGGTGATATTGAGAGCAGTCTCTGAAGGAGGAAGAATGATAGGTAAAACTGATGACGCAGAAAAAAAGGGTCCAACATATATACATATATTGTATAATCAAAATCGTATAATGTAGTGTGATTTTAGTAAAGAAAATAATGTACGAGGGAAATTGTGCCCTCGGGGTAGTTCGCCATCATTATAAACGAGCTTTATTAATCATGAAGAATTGAAAAATGTAGTAATCCGTCATAATTGCAAATGTATGCCATGATTTCTTATTCGAAACTATTTTGCATAGCTTAAATTTAGTAGAGGCTTTGGCCTAGTTGCCTGGTCTCAAATTCTAACTGCGTGGCTTTTTCCTTGAACTAATGAATCATATATTCTTGCCTGAAGTTGTATTTTTCCAGCAGAGATGACTAATACACTTATCTCCAAGGTTTCGTACTAGGCCGGTTTCATCCCCTTTGAGACAAGGTCAGTCTGCAGGTGCGGACAATGAAGGTACAGATAGTAAAATAATTGGCAACCCATGTTACAACTTGTGTTCCAAGGCTCCAAGGACAATGTATGCATAAATGAGCGCTAGTAAAAAGACAATTTCATTGGACAATTTGAAGCCAACCTATGAACCCTCCAATGGAAGACCCTGCAGAATTTGGAATGTTTCTTATTTAAACCCACCGGACAAAGAGAAGTCAGCCATTTTCCATGATGCCAATTTGAAGCCAGATGCCAGACTCCATTTTGGACGACACCTTGATGCCATTTTCTCTATCTGAGAGAAAGAGACTTTAAGAATTCTCACCCTAGAGACTTTAACTTTGATTTGCCCTGTCTTGCCCATGAAGTAATTTTGTCCCATTCTCCTTGCCGCTGCAAGGAAACTTGCCCTTAACTTTGCCCCTTTGAAACCTGCCCCATGCTGATCGAACCGGTACCTAAGGGACGAAGACTTTTCTTGAATGCTGATTGTATTTGGTAAATATGAAAGGATAAATGTATTATGCATTGTGTTTTTCCTTTTAGCTACCAACTGCTATTTTGATAGGGCCCAAGCTAGAAGTTTTGCATGAAGTCCCACATGCCAATGCTAATTAGAGGTTAGTCGAGGGATTCATTTGATGCACCATGTTAATTTGAAATCTTGTTATGCTGACCAATGTATGAAATTAGTCAAATACAGTTAGTCATATTAGTGATTTGCATTGCCATAACTGAGTGTATCATTATTCAGATTTTGCGTAGATTGCGTTTCTTCCGCCGTTATGGACAGCTAGTAATGTTCATGTACATATATCATTTGGTCCTGAGACTTATATACATCGTGCTAGCTTTGTTGATATAGGGAAATAAATTCACTAACTTTTAATAAACTGGTGTGGTTATTCATGACTGAGAGGTCAAGGTGCGCCGAAATACCAACTGTTATTGATTTCCGATGTATTATCTTGACCTATTAATTGAGTATTGATTACCGATAACAATAGTTATTGATTATTGATCAGAATGACCCGACTATTCTAGGATGAGGAGAGCCCGACTCGGTAAAAAGGTTCACCGATCTTCAACGTGTCCAGGTACAGGTAATTTATAAGGGCTGGACGTGTTATCAGTAGATGGTAGCAGAGATTGATGGTTTAGCCCTTTGGGACTCCATCCGAGCAATAGACGGAGTTAAGTTAGAATTTTCTTTGATAAAACAAGTTGGAGGTATGATGATGCCCTAAGTCCCCAATGACTTTCCTGGGATCTCGGAGCTTGCAAATGGAGGACATGGAGTTGTGAGAATGTTTTCGGCGTTTCTAGTGACGGAATGAGAGAAGTTAGGGTTTTGCGCTTGCCTAGCTTATTGCTGCAGATTAATTTAAAAGTTTGTGAGGATTTTAGGGGGTTAAAAAAAGATATTAGAGGAGTGTTACTCCAAAGTGCGAGAGTAGGGAAGTCGTCGAACTTCACATGTGTGTAGCGATTTGTGCAGAAACATTGTCCACGTGGTTGTTGATGTTGAGACGAGCCCTGCGAGGTCAAGAGACTCCGGAGTATGTTGAAAAGTGTATGAGACACTTGTTTGATGTTGTGATCTGGTCGGTTTAATAGGTTGATCGGGCGTGGTCAACAAGTCGGTATGAATGTTGCGGAGTGAAAGAAAATTTCGACTTTGAGATTTGACGAATTCTAAAGTGCACTAGAATAGTTCATTGATCAGTTGAGAGTAAAGTTTGCGGGTCAAATTTTGCTTGCGAAAGTGGGAAACCGAGAAAGATGGAATAACTGCCGAGGCTAGTGAAAAATCCCTAAGGTTTCTGAAGCGATTGTATTACCCTTCCTGTAGTAAACCGACAGATTTGTTTTACTCTTTTGGTTAGTGCTCGCGTTATGTTGCAGAAATTAGTTTGTGAGTGAAGACGAATGAAAGAGGACAAGCCGCGGGACTTTGTCAGCCGCAGTGTGTGAGTGTGACGTCACTAGGAGCCGCGCTGGGATAGGTTGGTTGGTAAGAAGGGTCGCGCACGGATTGGACACAGTCCGCGAAGCGCAGCTGCTAGGGGAAAGGCAAGCGAAGAGTATTCCGGGAATTAAAGTCACTTACTGATTACACATTTTAAGAAAATAAAAGACGGAAAGATGAAATTTTTCAAAGCATTTAAGAGTGCCATGAGGAGACATGTTTACATTAAAGCAAATGTAGGAGAAGAAACACCGCCTGAGGGTACACCAGCTTACATTGTCATTGAAGAAAAGGGTGTAGCACCATGTCTATGGTTAAAACAATGGTGCAAATTAACAGAGAAGCACGGAAGTGTAGCGTTCCCTATCCATGGGTCGTTTAATCTAAGGGTTTTGGAAAATCTGAGATTTGCGCTATACGACATGAAAGTACCTCCAAGACCAGCACAGTTTGAGGCGCTAGCAATTTGGGAGCTAATAGCTAGAAACCAACAACAAAAGAAATTTGAGACAAGAATAAGAAAAGTAGAAAAGACACTAGCGGATGCTAGATGGGACAGCACACAAAAGGTTTGGAGATCAGACGTATTGCAGGGGATTAAATTGTTTCCAGCAATAAATGATGAAGCGTAGACGGAAGGAAGGAAAGCTACCTATAAGACAAACAGGAGTCAGTCCAGAGATAGAGAGAACAATAGAAACTCGAAAAGGGCAGACGAGTCAGACGATGAGTTCATTATACAATTGCTGAATGATCGCCTGCCACCATATGTGGAAAGCAAAAAAGGCTCAAGCATTAGTATTGCCCCTCCAGAACCAATACAGGGTAATGAAACACCAAATTTGAGAATACCTCAGAGGCCGAGCAGCTCCGACATGCCTTTCTCATCACAAATACCACAGGTTCGGAGAATATACCCAGATGTGCCTACATTGAAACCTGCTGATAATTATCAGCCACAGGTTCAAAGGCACTGCTGTGATGAGCATAACATGGGAATGACTTCTAATTCAATGGCGCAGAGAGGACAGAGTTATCAAAGACCAACATTGATTCAAGCCGAATCAACACAGTTCTTGATGCCCCAAAAGCAGACACAAGAAGTGCCAAAGCATACTTGAGTAATAGAAAGCCAGTTAGGTATGCCAGCAATGATGAACCACAATGTGGGGATTAACATGCCACAGAATTCGGGGAACAGACAGAATCCAGACGCGATATCTCTGCCTATCACTGTAGGTCCACCAGTACCACTGTACATACAGGCAAATTCAAGCACATGCGACCAAGGGTTAATGATACAGAGTGGGACAGGGAGAAGATGCATAGAAACCACTCCAGAAACAACTCCAATAGCAGCACTGCCAAATGGATTTGGGTCCTTGTCGGAATTTAGTCCAATTCCAATTTGTGCCCCATCAACCGTGGTAAGGTCACATCCACCACTATTAGTACCGTTAACCTCAGACACTGAAACATTACAGAAACCATCAGTAGCAGTTGATGTAACTGCTACACTGATGGGACTGAACGCACAACAGCTAACACAATGGTTCCACAGCCTGAACTCCCCACAGAGTACATCCAGCGGGAAGGGAGAAGAATACCTGAATAAAATAAGACTGGGTATGGAGGCAGATGAATTGGTGGAAGGAACAATGGGTCTGAACAGATTAGAATCCTACACAGAGGAAGAGCTGAGATACATTTGCCCTAGGATTACAAGGGAAGTAAGCAGCATACACAAGAAGTTACAAGAAATTGCAGACAGAAACGAGATCGATATAAGTAAGACTAAACACCTGAGCAGAAGTTACAGGTTAGATTTTGAGACAAAAGACTTTGAACACATGAGATCCGCAGGGATGAAAACACACCTTAAAGAGTTACTGCAGAACACACAGGTTTGGAGATGTTTGGACAAGTGGGAAAGTAGATGGGTTAAGAAAGAGGACAAAAAGAAAGAAAATACCCCAGAGCGGAATGAGAAAGCACAACAGAATGACGACCTGATAACCATGTTACCAATGAGAGAGACAGCAGGGGGAAAACTTGTACCATGGCACAGGTGCAATATTCAATCCTTTACGGATGACTTTCCCAAATTGAGAGAGAAGCCGATTGAGTGGTATCAACAGACGGATAGATTTGTGAAACTCTCAAAATGTCTCTGGGAAGACCTGAATACTTTATTTGAAATTGTGGTTCCGGCAGATTTGTGGGAAGATTGTAAGAGGGCTGTAGGTTGGCCGACGAGTGAGCCAGAGAGAGATAGGGACACAGGTGCGCCATCACCTACGGTAATGAGTTTGTACCACAAGGTGATCGAGCACTTGAAAACCAAGGTTGCGTCGAAAAATGTGGATTGGCAGAGGATTGACAGAACAGCCCAAGAGGTTAAAGAATCTATACATGCGTACTACGAGAGATTGTTGAAAGCGTTTAAGAATTATAGTGGCACAGAGACGATTGAGGCAAAAGACATGCTCCATTTTGTGTTCAGGTTTGTGGAAGGGTTGAGACCCGAAATCAGCCAGATGATTAAAACGCATTTGATTTGTTGGCAGTCAAAGTCGATCGATGAAGTGTTGAATTATGCAAAATACTGCAGTGACGAGATTGAGACAAAGCAGAAAAGGTTGAAAGAAAAGGTGATTGTGATGCAGCTTAGAGCAGCTCAGACAGGTTTGCAGGGTTTGCAAGGTTTTCAGCAACAAATGCCGCAGCAGCAGCAGCAAGGAAATGCTATGTTTCAGCCGCAGATGAGAGGTAGAGGCCGAGGAGGTTTTGTGAATAATGTTCCTGATTTGAATACCGTTATGATTCCAAACGGTATACAGGCAATGAAAAAGGTGATGCCATGTCACACGTGCGGAATTGTCGGGCATTGGAAACAGGAGTGCCCAATGATGGTGCAGGAAGGTGTAGGTCAGCAAAACGATGATGTCAATGCATTTCAGACTATGAGAGGACCGAAATTGAGAGGTCTGAATCCAAATTTCCAAAACAATATAAACCGGATGCAGGGTTTACAACCCATGCAATTGCAACAGGTGCAAATGCCCTGTGTGCAAATGGCACAATTGCAGCCAATGCAACAGCAGTTTCCTATGGTACCTTATCAGCAAATGCAAATACCCTTAGCACCAATGAATCAGCAACAAGCAATGCTTCCTCAACAGGTCATAGGTCAAGGAATGAATCAAAGTGACACAGTACAACAATTCCCATTACATAGTGAGAATGGAATAAACGATGTATGGGAGAGTGAAAGTTCAGATGAGGAAGGAAATTGGGTGCTTGCAGCATCTTTGGAAGTTGATCAAAAGGGTCCGTATGTGGAGGGAAGAGTTATGGGTCACCGCGTTTCATTCTTAGTTGACACAGGAGCTACACGTTCCACTGTTAGGAGCACTGAAGTGCCAAATTTGCCACTTTAAGGAAGAACAGTTCAAGTAGTGGGAGTAGCAAATAGGTACCTGACGAACCCAATCACAGATCCAGTGCAAGTCAGAATTGGTAACTATCAAGGGTCACATAAATTTGTGGTGTGTGACTCAAGCCCGATATCACTGTTAGGGAGAGACTTATTGTGCAAATAGGGGTGTTCGATTATGTGTTCAAACGATGGAATTAAAATTCAGACAAGCAGTGATGGGGAAGAAGAAGACAGTGTAGGAGAGGATGAAATGGAAACTGTCGACGAAGAGTATCCCCTGATTACTCTTTACCCAATGATCACTGAAGCAGACATTCCTGCTGAGTTACAAGAAACAGTTGGAAAGGAAGTGTGGGATATGACAGGGAAAGAGGTGGTATTGGTGAAAGGAGTGGAACCAGTGAAAGTGACTGTAAAACCCAATGTAACTTTTCCCCAGACCCCACAGTACCATATGGCGCAAGACACCCTCATAAAAGTTGCCCAACACATTGATGAGTTTGTAAAACGGGGAGTACTGAAAGAAGTGTTAAGCAGTCCCTGTAATTCGCCAATCATGGGACTAATAAAACCAAGTGAAAAGGTCCGAATCGTTCAGGATTTGAGAAAAATAAATGACATAATAATCAAATGTTGTCCCGTAGTACCAAATCCAGCTGTGATAATGTTTCAAGTTCCCTGTGATGCTGAATGGTTCTCAGTCATCGACTTGTCACAAGCATTGTTTTCTGTGCCTCTTCATGAGGACAGCCAATTTCTCTTTTGTTTCAAATTCCTAGACAGGGTCTACAGTTGGTGCCGAATTCCTCAAGGGTTTTCGGAGTCACCATCAATTTTCAATCAGATTCTAAAGAAAGATTTGGAAGCGTTGGAGTTGCCATTCGAGTCAACCCTAGTGCAATACATTGATGATTTGTTGATTGCATCCAAGACCGAAAGTGACTGTACAGCCGACACCATTGCCCTATTGAACCATTTGGGAAGGAACGGACACAAGGTGTCCCCTTCAAAATTACAGTTCTGCCAGAAGAAAGTGAAATATTTGGGTCACCAAATAGAGAAAGGGTCACGAAGAATTATGAAGGAAAGAATAACAAGTGTACTTCAAATGAGTCCCCCAAAGACGAGGAGGGAGGTGAGAAAGTTTTTGGGAATGGTGAGCTACTGTCGCCAATGGATTCCCAATTTCTCGACCCTAGCAAAACCTTTACTGAAACTGACCCAGAAGGATGCGCTGGATGAAATAGAGCTGAAAGGAGATGAGATGGATGCTTTTATTGAATTGAAAGAATGCATGTGCAGGGCTCCAGCTTTAGGTATGCCTGATTACACAAAGCCTTTCACATTGTTTTTTCATGAACGTGATGCATGTTCCTTGTCTGTCTTGACCCAAGCCCATGGTGGCGTAAACAGACCAGTAGCATATTTTTCAGCTACTTTGGATCCGGTTGCAGCAGCACTGCCAGGGTGCTTGCGTGCTGTAGCTGCAGTTGGTATCAGCCTAACTCAAAGTGAAGGAATAGTGATGGGACACCCTTTAACAGTCATGGTCCCTCACTCAGTCAAGATACTTTTGACACGTTCCCGAACACAGCACATGACTGGTGCTAGACTCACAAGGTATGAAACAATAATTCTGGGATCACCTAATGTGCAGCTGAAACGGTGCACTACGTTGAATCCAGCAACCTTGTTTCCCAGTGAAAATGCTAAAATTGAGAACGCTGAAGACATCGAGCACGACTGTCTTCAGGTGACTGAATTTTGCACCAAACCAAGACCTGATATCAAAGATACCCGATTGGAAGAAAATGATCAAGTTATTTTTGTTGATGGTTCATGTTGAAGAGACGCACTGGGAATATTGAAAGCAGGGTATGCTGTATGTACGGTAACAGGTGTTCTGGAAGCATCTTGGCTTCAAGGAGTTTACTCTGCACAAGTAGCAGAATTGGTAGCCCTTACTAGAGCTTGCCAACTCTCCGCATTGATGAAAGTCACCATTTACACTGACAGTCAGTACGGATTTGGAATAGTGCATGACTTTGGACAATTGTGGTCACAGAGGGGCTTCATGACCTCTTCAGGATCACCAGTGAAAAATGGTGAAAGAATAAGAGAATTGTTACATGCCATCCAATTACCAGGAGAAGTAGCAGTGGTAAAATGCAGTGCACACTCGAAGGGACAAGACTGAGGGGGTCATTCTGACCCAGGCGGGCGGCGGTCACCGCCCGCCTGGCGGGAACCGCCATTTGGCCGCACCGCGGTCAAAAGACCGCTGGTGCTATTACAACTTTCCCGCTGGGCCGGCGGCCCAGCGGGAAAGAGGCCTGCAACACTGAAGCCGGCTCCGAATGGAGCGGTGTTGCAGGTGTGCGACGGGTGCAGTAGCACCCGTCGCGCTTTTCACTGTCTGCATAGCAGACAGTGAAAAGCAGGCTGGGGCCCTGTTAGGGGGCCCCTGCACTGCTCATGCCAGTGGCATGGGCAGTCCAGGGGCCCCCAGGGGCCCCTAGACACCCGTTCCCGCCATCCTGTTCCTGGCGGTAAAAACCGCCAGAAACAGGCTGGCGGGAAGGGGGTCAGAATCCCCATGGCGGCGCTGCTTGCAGCGCCGCCATGGCGGATTCGCCCAGCCGGGGGAAATCCGGCGGGAAACCGCCGGACCCGGTTTTCTGACCGCTGCTTTACCGCCGCGGTCAGAATGGGCAGGGAAGCACCGCCAGCCTGTTGGCGGTGCTTCCGTCGTCCCCGGCCCTGGCAGTCTTTGACCGCCAGGGTCGAAATGAGGGCCTATGTTTCACTGGGAAATGGATATGCGGATCAAGTCGCAAGGTTTTGCGCATTAAACTGTATATTGCTCAGGGATGAGTGGAACTTGATAAATGAGCCAGAACTTGAACCAAGCGAAATCTTTGCCCTAAAGGTTGTAGGTACGATGGATGAATTGAAATCCTTACAGAATGATGTCAGTGAGGATGAGAAACTCTCATGGACCAAATCGCAATGTGTAAAGAGGCTAGATGAATTATGGGTTTCAAGTGAAGGGAAATTTGTTCTCCCAAACCGTCTTTTGACACAGTTAGCCAGATTCTACCATGGACAAGCCCATCTTGGAAGGGATGCCATGATTAGACTATTTAAAACTGATTGGTTTAACACCAAATTACGTCAAGTTGCTGAAGCAGTTTGCCATCGTTGCATCATTTGCCAACAGATGAACGCAGGGAAGGGAACAGTAGTAAATTTGAGCCACATTGGAAGAGCAGGAGGTCCCTTCAGCAGGATGCAAATGGACTTCATTGAGATGCCTGTGCATTGAGGCTTGAAGTATGTGTTGGTGGTTGTGTGCATTTTTAGTCACTGGATTGAAGCATACCCTACACGCAGAAATGACAGTCTCACAGTTGCAAAACTACTCTTGAGAGAGCTAATACCACGTTTCGGATTCCCGATCTCCTTAGAATCAGATAGGGGAAGTCACTTCAATAACGAAGTAATAAAATTACTTTGTGCAGCGCTGAACATTGAGCAAAAGTTGCCTTGTAGCTACCGCCCTGATTCCTCAGGTCTAGTGGAGCAAATGAATGGCACATTGAAATCAAGGATGGCGAAAATATGTGCATCAACAAACTTAAAATGGCCTGACGCATTGCCCTTGGTGTTAATTGTCAATGAGAAACACCCCTGACAGAAAGACTGGACTGCCCCCGCACGAGATCCTCATGGGCAGAGCCATGAGACTTCCAGCAGTTCCTGCAAATGCTCTTTTGAATATTACAGATGATATTGTGTTAGACTACTGCAAAGGTCTAGCTGATGTGGTCCGCTCTTTCTCTCACCAGGTGGAGGCAACCACCTTGCCACCGATCCAAGGTCCAGGACACGCCCTGAAAGCAGGTGACTGGGTCGTGATAAAGAAGCACGTGAGGAAGTCGTGTCTGGAACCCCGTTGGAAAGGACCTTTTCAAGTGATTCTGACAACTACCACCGCTGTGAAGTGTGCGGGAGTTCCCAACTGGATTCACACCAGTCACACAAAGAGGGTGACGTGTCCCACAGACGAGGAAGTTGAAGCGCTGAAATCACCAGTGTCTGATAACAAAGTGCCAAGCGCCGAGACAGAGCGAAGAGGAACTAGAAGCGAACAGGTAGAAATAGAGGAAGGAGAAATATTTTCTGAGGACGAAGCAACTGATTCCTTTGGGGAAGACCAAGGTGGAGCCTCAGAAAGTGACGAAGGTCCTGAAGGTGACAAAGAGCCTGAAACAGCTGAAGGTAACAAAGAGCCTGAAGCAGGTAACATTGACAAAGAGCTCGAGACAGGTGAAGGAGCAGGAGAGCCTGAACAGAGGAGGGCTTTCCCCGAAGCGGACGAGACAGGAAAGGAAAAAGAAAACCTGATCGACTTCCCAGAAGAAGAAGACAAGACAGGACAGAACAAAACTGTTCAAACTCCTTCAGAAGAGGTTGCAGGTCCATCAAGTGGACACAGTGCAAAAAGAAAACAAAGCATATCGCCAGTAAAACTAAGAATCAGAGAAACGATAAACGACAGTGAAGGGCCAAAGGTGAAAGAGAAAAGAAAGGAAGAGTCTGTCGCAATAGCAGCACCAAGTGAAGAGAAGGACTTGGCCAAGGAAGAAAGTACCAGCGAGAGAGAATCAAAGGGAGATGCAAAATTGAAAAGAAAAAGGATACCGAGCAAAAGATATTCTGGTCCGGAGTGGGCATACTTAGCCACTAACGATTGGTCAGACGAGTTTGTATCCCTCAGTCTCGAGAACGAAGAGGCAGAACTTCATTTTGGCACGTGAGAAATAAAACTCCATGAACTTTACCGAATAGAGACATTGATAACCTGATTGACTTTTCAACCGGCTAAGACATTGCTAACTTGATTGACTTTGAAACCGATTTTAAGACAACGCTGCTAACCGATAAGAGACTAAGCTGCTAAAGAAAACTGTGTGAACATTGAACTCTTTCAGCTTTGTATATATCCGCAAAATCAATTGATAAAGTGTCTTCAAGTTTCTGATTCTATACAGATCATGACTAGCTTCACTACACAGGGGCGTAAAATGAAGTGTTGTAAATACATGTGTATAGGTCTAATAACCGCATGTGTACTAATCATGGTAGCAATAGTTCTTGGAATGCATGGTAAGAATGAGAATGAGATGAATGATGCTTCTACTTCTAAACCTACTATTATTACTGAACTAACAGCTCTGAAGAGACTCGAACAAGACGAGAGACACTTGCATGATAAGAAGGAACTTTCATTTAACGTTTTCTATCGCTTGCTAAGTGAGTATATTGAGACCATGGATGCAAAAGATTGTTATGTGTGTACAAAAATACCTACCTCAGTAGTGGAAGGGGTGACATATCACAGCATGCCTCTTACTTACGGAATTACATTTAGTATAATAACGTCCAGGTTTTATGGTCAACAGTACATTCATTATTTTTACTCTAATTATGATGTTACATTTGCATATGTCCCCATAATCGAGTACCTGAGCAAAATATCTAGAGATTATTATTTCAAGTTAATGAGAGAATTCTTTGAGCCGTTGTCACCTTTTCACACAGCACACGCACATAGAGAGAACCTTACATGCTTGCTTTCACCAGTGCAGATAAACTTCTTAGACCGCACTGACGATAGGAGGAAAGAAATGAAGGAGGAATTAGAAAGGGAATTACACAAAAGGACATCTGTAGATAACTATGCTTTTGCCGCAATAAAGACACAAGGGAAAATAGCTTTAGATACATTGCACGTAGGGAGATTTTGTATACATAGACATAAATCATATTATGACACAGTTTTTGTGGGAACGAGTGAATGCAAACATACGTTTTTGTTTCAACCTAAATGGACGTTCATGCTGAATGGACAAGACCCAGTTATTCCTGGGATATATTATATTTGTGGACTTAACGCCTATTATCGTCTTCCTAAAGGATGGTATGGGAGATGTTATTTTGGAATAGTGTTCCCAAAGATTTATCAACTGGACGAGAAATTTCCAAAGCTGTCTGAATCACATCATGTTCAGAAAAGGGAGACAGCTTCCGGTGTGGTAGGAGATATATTTGGAGCATTGATTCCTTCAGTGGGAGTCATATTAAATTCAATCAAAATACGAAAGTTGTCTACTATTGTGGATAACATGCTGACAAAATTTTCAGGAGCTATAATCCTGATAGATGCTGAACTCGCTGCAGAAAGAGCTATGACTCTTCAAAATCGGCTTGCCTTAGACATTCTTTTAGCAAAGGATGGCGGCGTTTCAAAATGCTTGGTACACGTAACTGTTGTACATATATACCGGACAGCAGTGGCAAAATTAGAACGATGCGTACAAATTTAACTAATGAAAGTATAGATTTGAAGGAATTGAAAGAACCACGAGTCTGGGAGAAAGTTGGAAAAGGATTTGCTTCTGTGGGAAATTGGCTCAGCAACGTTTGGAATGGATTGTTACTAAAAATAGTGAAGGGAATATTAATAATATTAATTTGTTTATTAGGCTCTTGGGGAATATGGAAAGCTATCAAAATATTGAAAACAAGGCGCAAAAGAAAAAGAGAAGAAAAAGAACAAGCCAAATAGTTAGAAATATATAGAGAAAAATCAAAAGGGATTAAAAGAAAAAGGGAATTGACTGAAGTTTCAAATTACTATACAGAATTTTAATGGAATAAAATTTGTGGGTAGATTTGATGTGATGACATAATTAGTCATCAGAGGAGGGATTGATGACGCAGAAAAAGAGGGCCCAACATATATACATATATTGTATAATCAAAATCGTATAATGTTGTGTGATTTTAGTAAAGAAAATAATGTACGAGGGAAATTGTGCCCTCGGGGTAGTTCGCCATCATTATAAACGAGCTTTATTAATCATGAAGAATTGAAAAATGTAGTAATCCGTCATAATTGCAAATGTATGCCATGATTTCTTATTCAAAACTATTTTGCTTAGCTTAAATTTAGTAGAGGCTTTGGCCTAGTTGCCTGGTCTCAAATTCTAACTGCGTGGCTTTTTCCTTGAACTAATGAAACATATATTCTTGCCTGAAGTTGTATTTTTCCAGCAGAGATGACTAATACACTTATCTCCAAGGTTTCGTACTAGGCCGGTTTCCTCCCCTTTGATACAAGGTCAGTCTGCAGGTGCGGACAATGAAGGTACAGATAGTAAAATAATTGGCAACCCATGTTACAACTTGTGTTCCAAGGCCCCAAGGACAATGTATGCATAAATGAGCGCTAGTAAAAAGACAATTTCATTGGACAATTTGAAGCCAACCTATGAACCCTCCAATGGAAGATCCTGCAGAATTTGGAATGTTTCTTATTTAAACTCACCGGACAAAGAGAAGTCAGCCATTTTCCTTGATGCCAATTTGAAGCCAGATGCCAGACTCCAATTTGGACGACACCTTGATGCCCTTTTCTCTATCTGAGAGAAAGAGACTTTAAGAATTCTCACCCTAGAGACTTTAACTTTGATTTGCCCCGTCTTGCCCATGAAGTAATTTTGTCCCATTCTCCTTGCCGCTGCAAGGAAACTTGCCCTTAACTTTGCCCCTTTGAAACCTGCCCCATGCTGATCGAACCGGTACCTAAGGGACGAAGACTTTTCTTGAATGCTGATTGTATTTGGTAAATATGAAAGGATAAATGTATTATGCATTGTGTTTTTCCTTTTAGGTACCAACTGCTATTTTGATAGGGCCCAAGCTAGAAGTTTTCCAAAATTGTGTTGACTAAATTCGTTTTGCATGAAGTCCCACATGCCAATGCTAATTAGAGGTTAGTCGAGGGATTCATTTGATGCACCATGTTAATTTGAAATCTTGTTATGCTGACCAATGTATGAAATTAGTCAAATACAGTTAGTCATATTAGTGATTTGCATTGCCATAACTGAGTGTATCATTATTCAGATTTTGCGTAGATTGCGTTTCCTCCGCCGTTATGGACAGCTAGTAATGTTCATATACATATATCATTTGGTCCTGAGACTTATATACATCGTGCTAGCTTTGTTAATATAGGGAAATAAATTCACTAACTTTTAATAAACTGGTGTGGTTATTCATGACTGAGAGGTCAAGGTGGGCCGAAATACCAACTGTTATTGATTTCCGATGTATTATCTTGACCTATTAATTGAGTATTGATTACCGATTACAATAGTTATTGATTATTGATCAGAATGACCCGACTATTCTAGGATGAGGAGAGCCCGACTCGGTTAAAAGGATCACCGACCTCCAACGTGTCCAGGTACAGGTAATTTATAAGGGCTGGACGCGTTATCAAAACCTAAAGATGAAAAGAGTAAACAAGCTTTACTGGGAAGTGACAGATGCTGAGGGGCCATGAAGAGATATAAGGTAAATAGCAAAAAATTTACGGTGGGAGAAACATATGCAGAGAGAGGGACACAGAGAGACAGTACAGAAAAGAAGAAAGATTGGAAGAGATGCACCAAAAATGAGTGAACAATGGTGAGCTGATGAAATGAGAGGAGAGGTGTGTGGAAGAGAAGTACAGAATCAGTAAGAACAGAAATTGTGTGACAGGCAATCTCGTGTTCCGATGTGAAGGCCCACTACAAAAGGTAGGTTATCTTGAACATACATCTCCAGCCAGTCAATACTTACAAAAATATTGCCTTCATCTCAGACCATAGGTGGGATTTATCAAGAAATAACACTGTAGAAAAGTGACACAAAGTGCTGAAAATCAGCACAAAGTCTTTGGGCCTCATTTATGAGGCCCATGGAGCAGGGCAGCGCAGCAAGTGCCCTGCGCCACAGGAAAAAGGCAGAAATGCACCATATCTTCAAGATACAGCACATTTCGGTCCTCTTCCCCTGTGCTGGTGCACAAATTGCTGTCTTGCGTCAATGATGGTACCCTTACACCAAGTGCAAGTATGTCTGCATTGCAGGGATTATTGTTTTTGGACAGGGAGGAACACCTTCCTGCACAAAAAACAATCATAAGAGGTGTTTTCCTCTTTTTATCTGTGCTGTAGAATGCAGCACACATAAAAAGAGGAAAAAAACAGGGAGAAATAAAGATATTTCTCTCAGTAGGATAAGTCTTACACCACCCCTGAGTTGGTGTAGGAATCTGACACATTCCCAGGCTTGTAAGTTTGGGAATGCATCAGATTTCTTTGGGTTCCACGGGTGTTGGATGGGAACCCCCTGAGCAACACCCATGGAACGCCCCTTTCATGCAATGTTATGTGTGAAAGGGGTCCATATTTACAAAGCCATGAAAAGCAATGCAAGGTAGCTTTGCATTGCCTTGTAAATATGGGCTGGCACACTGTGCCACCAGAGCAAAACAAAATTACGTTATGGTGGCTCAGTGTGCCGCTAGAGCCTCGTAAATGAGGCATTTGATATTAAATTAACTTTTTGGGGCAAACCTCTTTTTGCAGCGGAAAGTTCCCCTTTTTGTAGCACAAATAGCGCTTTGTGGTATTTTGTGCTACATTACTTTAAGGCATAGTTCATCAGAGGTGCATTGGGGTTCCAAAACCACCACCCCTAGTTGTTTAAGCACATCTACCTAGATAGTCAGACCAACCTTTGCATAATAAATAACTCCTCCTTGAGGCAGGAGCAAAGCCAAAGAAAAGTTTCATTTGCTTCTCACATTTCGTTTGTGATGCACTGTCCGGCACACATCCAGTGTGGGAATTGTTCAAAATATTGTCTTACCATAGGATTATGAGCTAGAAAGATGTCTTTCCAGTACAAAACCTATGATGGACTGCAGACACACTCACCTTTGCACAATGGTGCAACAGCATCCACGAGAATGAACATCCAGACAGGGCGGTCAAATTCCAAGGCTACTATTACCTGCTAACCATCACACACCAACAAATGTGACAATCTAAATTACTATATATTACCAAAGTTTCATGAATGGCCTGGTCGGATATTATAATTTTACTTTTTATGTTTAAAAGTCAGAGAGAGAGCCATCCTGTAGTGGACTGTTAGAAATAAATGCTAGTGTTGGGCAAAACTGCAGATGCTGAGCACCAGCACACGTTGAGACACATTAGTTACTGGCTGCAAAGGTGTGTGTATGGCTCTAGATAGCCTTAAAAAACACTAACGCTGGTGGGGAGAACAGCAGAAGACCATATTTGGAAAATATAAAGCCCTTCTCTGCCCTCCTATTGCAACGTAGTTCAGCAACTTTGGTTGCTGTGCTGCGTGTCTCAAATTTTTTGTAAATCTGCCTTCATATTCCTTCCTGTCAGAAGCTTTATAAAGTGATGCATCAAGATTGTTCTCTCTCTGTAATCGCAACAAACATTTTGGGAAAATAATCTATAAGGCGACCGTGCACACTCGTCCAGGGAGCCAGCTCTCCCCGCTGAGCCATGTTTGTGAAAGCAACAAGTTTTGTTTCGTTTCATGCATCAGCCAACGTGGCATCAGCCCACTGAGAAGAGCCGCTGAGGCAATAACGTGTCAGCCACATAAAGCACAGGCAAGAGTTGGGGAGGGGTGCTGGTAACCTCTCATTAGTTGTTTTTCTCTTCATCAATGGCTTCTTTGTCCACTTCAAGAACTCGTCTTCTCCTTCTCACTTGTCTGTAATCTTTCTCGTTAGCTTTGTTTCTGATTCTACTTAGATGTTAAGTGGTTGTAGTAGGCAGAGAGGTGCTCTTCTGTTCTGCCGTGGCCGCTAGCATCCAGCAACAAACAATACGTGTATAGATTTATTTTCTGCTCAAGCCCTACACAGTGATGACGCAGAAAAGAGGGTCCAACATATATTCATACATATCGTGTAATCAAAACCTATAATGTAGTGTGATTTTAGTAAAGAAAATAATGTACGAGGGAAATTGTGCCCTCGGGGTAGTTCGCCATCATTGTAAACGAGCTTTATTAATCATGAAGTATTGAAAATGTAGTAATCCGTCATAATTGCAAATGTATGGCATGATTTCTCATTTGAAACTGTTTTGCTTAGCTTAAATTTAGTAGAGGCTTTGGCCTAGTTGCCTGGTCTCAAATTCTAACTGCGGGGTTTTTCCTTGAACTAATGCAACATATATTCTTGCTTGAAGTTGTATTTTTCCAGCAGAGATGACTAATACACTTATCTCCAAGGTTTCGTACTAGGCCGGTTTCATCCCCTTTGATACAAGGTCAGTCTGCAGGTGCGGACAATGAAGGTACAGATAGTAAAATAATTGGCAAACCATGTTACAACTTGTGTTCCAAGGCTCCAAGGACAGTGTATGCATAAATGAGCGCTAGTAAAAGACAATTTTCATTGGACAATTTGAAGCCAACCTATGAACCCTCCAATGGAAGACCCTGCAGAATTTGGAATGTTTCTTACTTAAACTCACTGGACAAAGAGAAGTCAGCCATTTTTCCTCGATGCCAGTTTGAAGCCAGATGTCAGACTCCATTTTGGACGACACCCTGATGCCCTTTTCTCTATCTGAGAAAAAGAGACTTTAAGAATCCTCACCCTAGAGACTTTAACTTTGATTTGCCCCGTCTTGCCTATGAAGTAACTTTGCCCCATTCTCCTTGCCGTTGCAAGGAAGCTTGTCCTTAACTTTGCCCCTTTGAAACTTGCCCCATGCTGATCGAACCGGTACCTGAAGGACGAAGACTTTTCTTGAATGCTGATTGTATTTGGTAAATATGAAAGGACAAAAGTATTATGCATTGTGTTTTTCCTTTTAGGTACCAACTGCTATTTTGATAGGGTCCTAGCTAGAAGTTTTCCAAATTTGTGTTGACTAAATTCATTTTGCATGAAGTTCCACATGTCAATGCTAATTAGAGGTTAGTCGAGGTATTCATTCGATGTACCATGCTAAATTGAAATCTTGTTATGCTGACCAATGTATGAAATTAGTCAAATACAGTTAGTCATATTAGTGATTTGCATTGCCATAACTGAGTGTATCATTATCCAGATTTTGCGCAGATTGCGTTTCTTCCGCCGCTATGGACAACTTGTAATGTTCATCTACATATGTCATTTGGTTTTGAGACTTATATACATCGTGCTAGCTTTGTTAATATAGGGAAATAAATTCACTAACTTTTAATAAACTGGTGTGGTTATTCATGACTGAAAGGTCATGGTGCGCCGAAATACCAACTGTTATTGATTTTGATGTGTTATTTTGATCTATTAATTGGGTATTGATTATCGATTATAATAGTTATTGATTATTGATCTGAGTGACCCGACTATTCTAGGATGAGGAGAGCCCGACTCGGTTAAAAGATCCACCGACCTCCAACGTGTCCAGGTACAGGTAATTTATAAGGGCTGGACGCGTTATCAGTAGATGGTAGCAGAGATTGATGGTTTAGCCCTTTGGGACCCCATCCGAACAATAGACAGAGCCAAGTTAGAATTTTCTTTGATAAAACAAGTTGGAGGGATGATGATGCCCTAAGTCCCCAATGACTTTCCCGGGATCTCGGAGCTTGCGCATGGAGGATATGGAGGTGTGAGAATGTTTTCGGCGTTTCTAGTGACGGTATGAGTGAAGTTAGGGTTTTGCGCTTGCACAGCTTATTGCCGTAGATTAATTGAGAGTTTGTGAGGATTTTAGGGGGTTAAAAGATATTAGAGGAGTGTTACTCCAAAAGTGTGAGAGCAGGGAAGTCGTCGAACTTCACATGTGTGTAGCGCTTTGAGCAGGAAAAAAAATTGTCCACGTGGTTGTTGATGTTGAGACGGGCCCTGCGAGGTCAAGAGACTCCGGAGTATGTTGAAAAGTGTATGTGACACTTGTTTAATGTTGTAATCTGGTCGGTTTAATAGGTTGATCGGGCGTGGTCAACAAGTCGGTATGTATGTTGCGGAGTGAAAGAAAACTTTGACTTTGAGAATTGACGAATTCTAAAGTGCACTAGAATAGTTCATTGATCAGTTGAGAGTAAAGTTTGCGGGTCAAATTTTTGCTTGCGAAAGTGGGAAACCGAGAAATATGGAATAACTGCCTAGGCTAGTGAAAAATCCCTAAGGTTTCTGAAGCGATTGTGTTACCCTTCCTGTAGTAAACCAACAGATTTGTTTTATTCTTTTGGTTAGTGCTCGCGTTATATTGCAGAAATTAGTTTGTGAGTGAAGACGAATGAAAGAGGACAAGCCGCGGGACTTTGTCAGCCTCAGTGTGTGAGTGTGACGTCACTAGGAGCCGCGCTGTGATAGGTCGATTGGAGAGAAGGGACGCGCACGGATTGGACACAGTCCGCGAAGCGCAACTGGTAGGGGAAAGGCAAGCGAAGAGTATTCCGGGAATTAAAGTCACTTATTGATTACACAATTTTAAGAGAATAAAAGACGGAAAGATGAAGTTTTTCAAACCATTTAAGAGTGCCATGAGGGGAGATGTTTATATTAAAGCAAATGTAGGAGAAGAAACACCGCCTGAGGGTACACCAGCTTACATTGTCATTGAAGAAAAGGGTGTAGCACAATGTTTATGGTTAAAATAATGGTGCAAATTAACGGAGAAACATGGAAGTGTAGCGTTCCCTATCCACAGGTCGTTTAATCTAAGGGTTTTAGAAAATCTGAGATTCGCGCTATACGACATGAAAGTACCTCTAAGACCAGCACAGTTTGAGGCACTAGCAATTTGGGAGCTAATAGCTAGAAACCAACAACAAAAGAAGTTCGAGACCAGAATAAGAAAAGTAGAAAAGACAGCGGATGCTAGATGGGACAGCACACAAAAGGTCTATAGATCAGACGTATTGCAGGGGATTAAATTGTTTCCAGCAATTACCGATGAAGTGGAGACGGAAGGAAGGAAAGCTACCTATAAGACAAACAGGAGTCAGTCCAGAGATAGAGAGAACAATAGAAACTCGAAAAGGGCAGACGAGTCAGATGATCAGGAGTTCATTATACAATTGCTGAATGATCGCCCACCACCATACGTGGAAAGCGAAAAAGGCTCAAGCATTAGTACTGCCCCTCCAGAACCAATACAGGGTAATGTAACACCAAATTTGAGAATATCTCAGAGGCCGAGCAGTTCCGAGATGCCTTTCTCACCACAAATACCACAGGTTCGGAGAATATACCCAGACGTGCCTACATTGAAACCTGCTGATAATTATCAGCCCCAGGTTCAAAGGCACTGCTGTGATGAGCATAACATGGGAATGACTTCTGATTCAATGGCGCAGGGAGGACAAAACTATCAAAGACCGACATTGATTCAAGCAGAATCAACACAGTTTTTGATGCCTCAAAAGCAGGCAGAAGAAGGGCCGAAGTATACTCGAGTAATAGAAAGTCAGTTAGGTATGCCAGCAAAGATTAACCATAATGTGGGAATTAACATGCCACAGAATTCGGGGAACAGACAGAATCCAGACGCGATATCTCTGCCTATTACTGTAGGTCCACCAGTACCACTGTACATACAAGGAGACCCAAACGTATGTGAACAAGGGGTAGTAATGACACAGAGTGGGACAGGGAGAAGATGCATAGAAACCACTCCAGAGACAACTCCGATAGCGGCACTGACAAATGGATCTGGGTCCTTGTCGGAATTCAGTCCAATTCCAATTTGTGCTCCGTCGACCGTGGTAAGGTCGCATCCACCACTATTAGTACCGTTAACCTCAGAGACTGAAACATTACAGAAACCATGAGTAGCAGTTGATGTAACTGCTACACTGATGGGACTAAACGCGCAACAGTTAACACAATGGTTCAACAGCCTGAACTCCCCACAGAGTACATCCAGCGGGAAGGGAGAAGAATACCTGAATAAAATAAGGTTGGGTATGGAGGCAGATGAACTGGTAGAGGGAACAATAGGTTTGAACAGACTAGAATCATACACAGAGGAAGAACTAAGATACATGTGCCCTAGGATTACAAGAAAAGTAAGCAGCATACATAAGAAGTTACAAGAAATTGCAGACAGAAACGAGATCGATATAAGTAAGACTAAACACCTGAGCAGAAGTTACAGGTTAGATTTCGAGACAAAAGACTTCGAACACATGAGATCAGCAGGAATGAAGACGCACCTTAAAGAGATACTGCAGAGTGCACAGGTCTGGAGATGTTTAGACAAATGGGAAAGCAGGTGGGTTAAGAAAAAGGACAAAAAGAAAGAAAATACTCCAGAGCGGAATGAGAAAAAACAACAGAATGACGATCTGATAACTATGTTACCGATGAGAGAGACAGCAGGGGGAAAACTTGTACATGTACCATGGCACAGGTGCGATATTCAATCCTTTACAGATGACTTTCCCAAATTGAGAGAGAAGCCGATTGAGTGGTATCAACAAACAGATAGATTTGTGAAGCTCGCGAAGTGTCTCTGGGAAGACCTGAATACTTTATTTGAAATAGTGGTTCCGGCAGATTTGTGGGAAGATTGTAAAAGGGCTGTAGGTTGGCCAACCAGTGAACCAGAGAGAGATAGGGACACAGGTGCGCCATCACTTACGGTAATGAGTTTGTACCACAAGGTGATCGAGCACTTGAAAACCAAGGTTGCGTCGAACAATGTGGATTGGCAGAGGATTGATAGGACCCCCCCCAAGAGGTTATAGAGTCTATACACGCGTATTATGAGAGGTTATTGAAAGCGTTTAAAAATTACAGTGGCACAGAAACGATTGAGGGAAAGGACATGCTCCATTTCGTGTTCAGGTTTGTGGAAGGTTTGAGACCCGAAATCAGCCAGATGATTAAAACGCATTTGATTTGTTGGCAGTCAAAGTCGATTGATGAAGTGTTGAATTATGCAAAATACTGCAGTGATGAGATTGAGACAAAGCAGAAAAGACTGAAAGAAAAGGTGATGGTGATGCAGCTTAGAGCAGCTCAGACAGGTTTGCAAGGTTTTCAACAACAGATGCCGCAGCAGCAGCAGCAGGTAAACGCTATGTTTCAGCCGCAGATGAGAGGCAGAGGCCGAGGAGGTTTTGTGAATAATGGCCCTGATTTGAATACCGTTATGATTCCAAATGGTATACAGGCAATGAAGAAGGTGATCCCATGTCACACGTGCGGAATTGTCGGGCATTGGAAAAGGGAGTGCCCAATGATGGTGCAGGAAGGCGTAGGTCAGCAAAACAATGATGTCAATACATTCCAGACTATGAGAGGACCGAAACCGAGAGGTCCAAACCCAAATTTCCAAAACAATATAAACCAGCTGCAGGGTTTACAACCCATGCAACCGCAACAGGTGCAAATGTCCCGTGTGCAAATGGCACAATTGCAGCCAATGCAACAGCAGTTTCCTATGGTACCTAATCAGCAGATGCAAATACCCTTAGCACCAATGAATCAGCAGCAAGCAATGCTTCCTCAACAGGTCACGGGTCAAGGAATGAATCAAAATGACACAGTACACCAGTTCCCATTACACAGTGAGAATGGAATAAACAATGTATGGGAGATTGAAAGTTCAGATGAGGAGGGAAATTGTATGCTTGCAGCATCTTTGGAAGTTGATCAAAAGGGTCCGTATGTGGAAGGAAGGGTTATGGGTCATCGCGTTTCATTCTAGGTTGACACAGGAGCTACGCGTTCCACTGTTAGGAGCATTGAAGTACCAAATTTGCCACTTTCAGGGAGAACAGTACAGGTAGTGGGAGTAGCAAACAGGTACTTGACGAACCCAATCACAGACCCAGTGCAAGTCAGAATTGGTAACTACCAAGGGTCACATAAATTTGTGGTGTGTGACTCAAGCCCGATATCACTGTTAGGGAGAGACGTATTGTGCAAACTGGGGTGTTCGATTATGTGTTCAAACGATGGAATTAAAATTCAGACAAGCAGTGATGGGGAAGAAGAGGACAGTGTAGGAGGGGACGAAGTGGAAACTGTTGATGAAGAGTATCCCCTGATTACCCTTTACCCAATGATCACTGAAGCAGATATTCCTGCTGAATTACAGGAAACAGTCGGAAAAGAAGTGTGGGACATGACAGGGAAAGAGGTGGGATTGGTGAAAGGAGTGGAACCAGTGAAAGTGACTGTAAAACCCAACGTAACCTTTCCCCAGACCCCACAGTACCATATGGCACAAGACACCCTCATGAAAGTCGCCCAACTCATTGATGAGTTTGTAAAACAGGGAGTGCTGAAAGAGGTGTTAAGCAGTCCATGTAATTCACCAATCATGGGACTAATAAAACCGAGTCGAAAGGTCCGAATTGTTCAGGATTTGAGGAAAATAAATGACATAATAATCAAATGTTGTCCCGTAGTACCGAATCCAGCTGTGATAATGTTTCAAGTTCCCTGTGATGCTGAGTGGTTCTCAGTTATCGACTTATCACAAGCATTCTTTTCTGTGCCCCTACGTGAGGACAGCCAGTTTCTATTTTGTTTCAAATTCTTAGACAGAGTTTACAGTTGGTGTCGAATTCCTCAAGGGTTTTCGGAGTCACCGTCAATTTTCAATCAGATTCTGAAGAAAGATTTGGAAGCGTTGGAGTTGCCATTCGAGTCAACCCTAGTACAGTACATTGACGATTTACTGATCGCATCCAAGACAGAAAGTGACTGTACAGCCGACACCATTGCCCTATTGAACCATTTGGGAAGGAATGGACACAAGGTGTCCCCTTCAAAATTACAATTCTGCCAGAAGAAAGTGAAATATTTGGGTCACCAAATAGAGAAAGGGTCACGAAGAATTATGAAGGAAAGGATAACAAGTGTACTTCAAATGAGTCCCCCAAAGACGAGGAGGGAGGTGAGAAAATGTTTGGGAATGGTGAGCTACTGTCGCCAATGGATTCCCAATTTCTCAACCCTAGCAAAACCTTTACTGAAACTGACCCAGAAGGATGCGCTGGATAAAATAGAGCTGAAAGGAGATGAGATGCATGCTTTTATTGAATTGAAAGAGTGTATGTGCAGGGCTCCAGCTTTAGGTATGCCTGACTACACAAAGCCTTTCACATTGTTTTCTCATGAACGTGATGCATGTTCCTTGTCTGTCTTGACCCAAGCCCATGGTGGCGTAAACAGACCAGTAGCATATTTTTCAGCTACTTTGGATCCGTTCGCAGCAGCACTGCCAGGGTGCTTGCGTGTCGTAGCTGCAGTTGGTATCAGCCTCACTCAGAGTGAAGGAATAGTGATGGGACACCCTTTAACAGTCATGGTCCCTCACTCAGTCGAGATACTTTTGACACGTTTCCGAACACAACACATGACTGGTGCTAGACTCACAAGGTATGAAACAATAATTCACCTAATGTGCAGCTGAAAAGGTGCACTACGTTGAACCCAGCAACCTTGTTTCCCAGTGAAAATGCCGAAATTGAGAACGCTGAAGACATCGAGCACAACTGTCTTCAGGTGACTGAATTTTGCACCAAACCAAGACCTGATATCAAAGATACCCGATTGGAAGAAAATGATCAAGTCATTTTTGTTGATGGTTCATGTTTGAGAGATGCCCTGGGAATATTAAAAGCAGGATATGCTGTATGTACGGTAACAGGTGTTCTGGAAGCATCTTGGCTTCAAGGAGTTTACTCTGCACAAGTAGCAGAATTGGTAGCCCTTACTAGAGCTTGCCAACTCTCTGCATTAATGAAGGTTACCATTTACACTGACAGCCAATACGGATTCGGAATAGTGCATGACTTTGGGCAATTGTGGTCACAGAGAGGCTTTATGACCTCTTCAGGATCACGAGTGAAAAATGGTGAAAGAATAAGAGAATTGTTACATGCCATCCAATTACCAGGAGAAGTAGCAGTGGTAAAATGCAGTGCACACTCGAAGGGACAAGACTATGGCCCTCATTCTGACCCTGGCGGTTTGTAACCGCCAGGGCAGAGGCCAGAGGAAGCACCGCCAACAGGCTGGCGGTGCTTCCGGGGCAATTCTGACCGCGGCGGTAAAGCCGCGGTCAGAAAAGGGGAACCGGCGGTTTCCCGCCGGTTTTCCCCTGCCCCAGGGAATCCTCCATGGCGGCGCTGCATGCAGCGCCGCCATGGGGATTCAGACTCCCTTCCCACCAGCCTGTTCCTGGCGGTTTACACCGCCAGGAAGAGGCTGGTGGGAACGGGTGTCGTGGGGCCCCTGGGGGCCCCTGCAGTGCCCATGCCACTGGCATGGGCACTGCAGGGGCCCCCTAACAGGGCCCCATTAAGATTTTCAGTGTCTGCAAAGCAGACACTGAAAATCGCGACTGGTGCCACTGCACCCGTCGCACCCCAGCAAATCCGCCGGCTCCATTCGGAGCCGGCTTCATCTTTGCTGGGGCTTTCCCGCTGGGCCGGAGGGCGATCTGCTTGAGATCGCCCGCCGGCCCAGCGGGAAAGTTGTGATCACCGCCGCGGTCATATGACCGCAGTGCGGTGTTTGGGCACTTTCCGCCCGGCGGGCGGTGCCCGCCGCCCGCCGGGGTCGGAATGACCCCCTATGTTTCTCTGGGAAATGGATATGCGGATCAAGTCGCAAGGTTTTGCGCATTGAACTGTATATTGCTCAGGGATTAATGGAATTTGATAAATGAATCAGAACTTGAACCAAGCGAAATCTTTGCTCTAAAGGTTGTAGATACAATGGACGAATTGAAATCCTTACAGAATGATGTTAGCGAGGATGAGAAACTCTCGTGGACCAAATCACAATGTGTAAAGAGACTAGATGAATTATGGGTTTCAAGTGAAGGGAAATTTGTTCTTCCAAACAGCCTTTTGACACAGATAGCCAGATTCTATCATGGACAAGCTCATCTTGGGAGGGATGCCATGATTAGACTATTTAAAACGGATTGGTTTAACCCCAAATTCCGTCAAGTTGCTGAAGCAGTTTGCCATCGTTGCGTCATTTGCCAACAGATGAACGCAGGGAAGGGAACCGTAGTAAATTTGAGCCACATTGGAAGAGCGGGGGGTCCCTTCAGCAGGATGCAAATGGACTTTATTGAGATGCCTGTGCATGGAGGCTTGAAGTATGTGTTGGTGGTTGTGTGCATTTTTAGTCACTGGATTGAAGCATACCCTACACGCAGAAATGACAGCCTCACAGTTGCAAAACTACTCTTGAGAGAGCTAATACCACGTTTCGGATTTCCGATCTCTTTAGAATCAGATAGGGGAAGTCACTTCAATAACAAAGTAATAAAATTACTTTGTGCAGCGCTGAACATTGAGCAAAAGTTGCATTGTAGCTACCGCCCTGAAGCATCAGGTCTAGTGGAGCAAATGAATGGCACATTGAAATCAAGGATGGCGAAAATATGTGCATCAACAAACTTAAAATGGCCTGACGCATTGCCCTTGGTGCTAATGTCAATGAGAAACACCCCTGACAGAAAGACTGGACTGTCCCCACACGAGATTCTCATGGGCAGAGCCATGAGACTTCCAGCAGTTCGTGCAAATGCGCTTTTGAATATTACAGATGATATGGTGTTAGACTACTGCAAAGGTCTAGCTGATGTGGTTCGCTCTTTCTCTCACCAGGTGGAGGCAACCACCTTGCCACTGATCCAAGGTCCAGGACACGCCCTGAAAGCAGGTGACTGGGTCGTGATAAAGAAGCATGTGAGGAAGTCGTGTTTGGAACCCCGTTGGAAAGGACCTTTTAAAGTGATTCTGACGACTACCACCGCTGTGAAGTGTGCGGGAGTTCCCAACTGGATTCACGCCAGTGACACAAAGAGGGTACTGTGTCCCACAGGCGAGGAAGTTGAAGCTCTGAAGTCACCAGTACCTGATAACAAAGTGCCAAGCGCTGAGACAGAGCGAAAGGGAACTAGAAGCGAACAGGTAGAAATAGAGGAGGGAGAAATATTCTCTGAGGAAGAAGCAACTGATTCATTTGGGGAAGACCAAGGAGGAGCTTCAGAGAGTGACGAAGGTCCGGAAGGCGACAAAGAGCCTGAAACAGCTGAAAGTGACAAAGAGCCTGAAGAAAGTAACGGTGACAAAGAGCTCGAAACAGGTGAAGAAGCAGGAGAGCCTGATCAGAGGAGGGCTTTCCCAGAAGCAGACGATACAGGAAAAGAAAAGGAAAATCTGATTGACTCCCCAGAAGGAGGGGACAAGACAGAACTGAACGAAACTGCTCATACTTTGCGTAGTTTGCGCACTCCGGCCCGGCGGTCGTCCCAAGACCGCCAAGGGTATTATGACCCTGCCTACCGCCGCGGTTTCTTGCGGGCGGGAACCGCCGTGCGAACCATGGCGGTAAGCACTATCGGGGCCAGGGAATTCCTTCCCTGGCACTGATAGGGGTCTCCCCCACCCCCCACTACCCACCCGAGTCCTCCCCCCACACCCTCCACCCCCCTGCCACCCCCCAGAGGTGGTACGAACCCCCTCCCCACCCCCACCCCGACATGCACATACATGTACCCCGACATGCACACACCCCCAACATGCACATATACACACCCCCTACACACACATACACAACGGGGACACATACCCGCACACATACATGCCGACATGCGCACCTGCCGAACAGCACACATTACCCATAGACACAGCAGCACCCCCGCCCGCATACACGCACTCACACACCCCCTCTACACACTCACACGCACACCCCCATGCACGCACACATCACACAACACCCCCCCACCCCCTCCCCTCACGGACGATCAACTTACCTTGTGCGTTGGTCCTCCAGGAGGCGACGGGAGCCATAGGGACGTGACCGCCAACAGAAGACCGCCAACAGAAGACCGCCACACAGAAATGTGGGTCGTAATTCTGTGGGCGGTGTTCTGCTGGCGTGGCGGTGGAGGTTGACCAGTCTCCACTTTCCCGCCGACCGCCAGTGTGGCTGCTGGCGGTTTTCCGGCGGAACGCTCCCAGCGGTCAGAATGCGCACAGCGGCACACCGCCGCGGTCGGCGGTCTTCACCGCGGCGGTAACTCAGCGGTCTTGTGAAAAGACCGCCAAGGTCAGAATGAGGGCCTAAGCTGCTAAAGAAAACTGTGTGAACATTGAACTCGTTCAGCTTTGTAAATATCTGAAAATCCGCTTTGATAAAGTGTCTTCAACTTTCTGATTCTATACAGATCATGACTAGTTTCACTACACAGGGGCGTAAAATGAAGTGTTGTAAATACATGTGTATAGGTTTGATAGCCGCATGCGTACTAATCATTGTAGCAATAATTCTTGGAATGCATGGTAAGGATGAGAGTGAGACGAATGATGCTTCTACTTCTAAACCTACTGTTGTTACTGAACTAACAGCTCTAAAGAGACTCGAACAAGACGAGAGACATTTGCATGAGAAAAAGGAACTTTCATCTAACGTTTTCTATCGCTTGCTGAGTGAGTATGTTGAGACCATGGATGTGAAAGATTGTTATGTGTGTACACAAATACCTACCTCAGTAATGGAAGGGGTGACATATCACAGCATTCCTCTTACGTATGGAATTACATGTAGTATAATAACGTCCAGATTTTATGGTCAGACGTACATTCATTATTTTTACTCTAATTATGATGTTACTTTTGCATATGTCCCCATAATCGAATACCTGAGTAAAATAGCTAGAGATTATTATTTCAAATTAATGAGAGAATTCTTTGAGCCGTTGTCACCTGTTCACACAGCACACGCACACAGAGAGAACCTTACATGCTTGCTTTCACAGGTAGAGATAAACTTCTTAGACCACACTGATGATAGGAGGAAAGAAATGAAGGAGGAATTAGAAAGGGAATTACACAAAAGGACATCTGTAGATAACTATGCTTTTGCCGCAATAAAAACACAAGGGAAAATAGCTTTAGATACATTACACGTAGGGAGATTTTGTATACATAGACATAAATCATACTATGACACAGTTATTGTGGGAACGAGTGAATGCAAACATACGATTTTGTTTCAACCTAAGTGGACGTTCATGCTGAATGGACAAGATCCAGTTATTCCTGGGATATATTATATTTGTGGACTCAACGCCTATTATCGTCTTCCTAAAGGATGGTATGGGAGATGTTATTTGGGAATAGTGTTTCCCAAGATTTACCAGCTGGATTACTTAACGAAATTTCCAAAGCTGTCTGAATCACATCATGTTCAGAAAAGGGAGACAGCTTCTGGTGTGGTAGGAGATATATTTGGAGCATTGATTCCTTCAGTGGGAGTCATATTGAATTCAATCAAAATCTGAAAGTTGTCTACTATTGTGGATAACATGCTGACTAAGTTTTCAGGAGCTATAATCCTGATGGATGCTGAACTTGCTGCAGAAAGAGCTATGACTCTTCAAAAGGATGGTGGCGTTTGCAAAATGCTTGGTACACGTCACTGTTGTACATATATACCAGACAGTAGTGGGAAAATTAGAACAATGCTTACGAATTTAACTAAAGAAAGTGTAGATTTAAAGGAATTGAAAGAACCCGGAGTCTGGGAGAAAGTTGGAAAAGGATTTGCTTCTGTGGGAAATTGGCTCAGCAACGTTTGGAACGGATTGTTACTAAAAATAGTAAAGGGAATATTAATAATATTAATTTGTCTATTAGGCTCTTGGGGAATATGGAAAGCTATCAAAATGTTAAAAGCAAGGAACAAAAGGAAAAGAGAAGAGAAAATAGAAAACAAAATGGTGGAAATATACAGAGAAAAATCAAAAGGGACTAAAAGAAAAAGGGAATTGACTGAAGTGCCAAATTACTATACAGAATTTTAATGGAATAAAATTTGTGGGTAGATTTGATGTGATGACATAATTAGTCATCAGAGGAGGGATTGATGACGCAGAAAAGAGGGTCCAACATATATTCATACATATCGTGTAATCAAAACGTATAATGTAGTGTGATTTTAGTAAAGAAAATAATGTACGAGGGAAATTGTGCCCTCGGGGTAGTTCGCCATCATTGTAAACGAGCTTTATTAACCATGAAGTATTGAAAATGTAGTAATCCGTCATAATTGCAAATGTATGCCATGATTTCTTGTTTGAAACTGTTTTGCTTAGCTTAAATTTAGTAGAGGCTTTGGCCTAGTTGCCTGGTCTCAAATTCTAACTGCGTGGTTTTTCCTTGAACTAATGCAACATATATTCTTGCTTGAAGTTGTATTTTTCCAGAGGAGATGACTAATACACTTATCTCCAAGGTTTCGTACTAGGCCGGTTTCATCCCCTTTGATACAAGGTCAGTCTGCAGGTGCGGACAATGAAGGTACAGATAGTAAAATAATTGGCAAACCATGTTACAACTTGTGTTCCAAGGCTCCAAGGACAGTGTATGCATAAATGAGTGCTAGTAAAAGACAATTTTCATTGGACAATTTGAAGCCAACCTATGAACCCTCCAATGGAAGACCCTGCAGAATTTGGAATGTTTCTTACTTAAACTCACTGGACAAAGAGAAGTCAGCCATTTTTCCTCGATGCCAGTTTGAAGCCAGATGTCAGACTCCATTTTGGACGACACCCTGATGCCCTTTTCTCTATCTGAGAAAAAGAGACTTTAAGAATTCTCATCCTAGAGACTTTAACTTTGATTTGCCCCGTCTTGCCTATGAAGTAACTTTGCCCCATTCTCCTTGCCGTTGCAAGGAAGCTTGTCCTTAACTTTGCCCCTTTGAAACTTGCCCCATGCTGATCGAACCGGTACCTGAAGGACGAAGACTTTTCTTGAATGCTGATTGTATTTGGTAAATATGAAAGGACAAAAGTATTATGCATTGTGTTTTTCCTTTTAGGTACCAACTGCTATTTTGAAAGGGTCCTAGCTAGAAGTTTTCCAAATTTGTGTTGACTAAATTAGTTTTGCATGAAGTCCCACATGTCAATACTAATTAGAGGTTAGTCGAGGTATTCATTTGATGTACCATGCTAAATTGAAATCTTGTTATGCTGACCAATGTATGAAATTAGTCAAATACAGTTAGTCATATTAGTGACTTGCATTGCCATAACTGAGTGTATCATTATCCATATTTTGCGCAGATTGCGTTTCTTCCGCCGCTATGGACAACTTGTAATGTTCATCTACATATATCATTTGGTTTTGAGACTTATATACATCGTGCTAGCTTTGTTAATATAGGGAAATAAATTCACTAACTTTTAATAAACTGGTGTGGTTATTCATGACTGAAAGGTCATGGTGTGCCGAAATACCAACTGTTATTGATTTTGATGTGTTATTTTATCTATTAATTGGGTATTGATTATGGATTATAATAGTTATTGATTATTGATCTGAGTGACCCGACTATTCTAGGATGAGGAGAGCCCGACTCGGTTAAAAGATCCACCGACCTCCAACGTGTCCAGGTACAGGTAATTTATGAGGGCTGGACGCGTTATCAACAGCAGCACTAGCAGCTTCTGAGCAGCTGCTGTTAGTAGGTTTTCGTCTGTCATCTCCTTACAGGGCGCAGAGTGGGAAGACTGGTGGCCACTCCTCCACACTGCGGTGCCTGTAAGAGCTGCAGAGCCTTAGGTTAAGGCCCTGGATACATGCTCGAGAAATGTCACCACACTCCACATACTCTAACAGGAGCACTGGAACAGGTTCTACAGCACCCCCACAACCGGACGCAATTAATATAATGGAAACAATGAGATCTTTCAATCAGCACTTTCACTTGCCATATATATTAAAGTTTATGTTATATGGGCTCAGCGAGATGGCATTTGCTAAAAAAATGTTTTGTCACTCAAGTCCTACGGAAGATGAAACAAAGAAGCATGTGAAATGCTCCAATGTAAAAAAGCTCATTTGTAAAGTTTACAAATATTAAAAGAGAGGCTTATTGTGGCCATTTATTTGAAGAATATGGTTAGACACAAGATTCGATGTAGAATGAGAAAATAAACCAATACGTTTTTTATTAGTGATCTCTTTATTTATCTGTAAATTACATACACATGCTCCACACTTAGGCCCAGATTTATGAAGGGCCTAGCCACAAATATCGCCATATTAGCATCGTTTTTTACGCTAATGTTGCGATAGTGTGCAAAAAGGGCACCCCATAGTTACAAAGTGGAGCAATGCATGCATTGTGCCACTTTGTAAACCCTTGCGCCACATTAGGCCTGCACCAGGCATAATGTGTGCAAGGTGGTGTTCATCCATTAGGGGCCCGCAAAAATGGTGCAGTGGAATTTATGGGATTTCACAGCATCATTTTTAGCTGCATTTTTAACGCCTGCACAGGGCAGGCGTTAAAAGGACACACATCATTATTTATAATAATGGGCCTCTATGTACTTTGCAGGATTAGTGTCAATTAGCGCCAACATTTTTGGCGCTAACCCTGCAAAGTGCAAATATTGTGTCAAAAATTATGAAGCTATTGTCCCTAACCTGCGCCATGGTTTGCTGTATGTTTAACAAAACAATGATGCTAATATGGCGATATTTGTGTCTAACCATATTCGTTTGATACGGCGCACACATGGTGGCTCTAGAGGGGCGCAATGGGCAGCAGGAAAAGTGATGCTTCATGACAAGAAGCGTCACTTTTCTTAAATCAGGGCCTTAATGTTTTTGCCCTTTTGCCAGATTTGCTCATTATGTAGCATCGCACATTTTAGAAGCCCTATACGTTTAGTGAGCTGATGCCCCTCTCCAGCACCCTGTCAGAAGATTGTTCTAGCACCCGTGGTCCAGGAACACCTCTCTGCAGGTCCTGAACCTCATGACTACATCGATGCTGTTGGACAATCCTGGACAGATGGGCCGTAATGACCACCTCATTCTTAAGAGGTTTATTACCACAAGAAGAACTCCATGAAGAACTCTGTTATTTAGAACTTATATGTTGTCCCGTTGTCAGGGAGCTTTTTTTCACACTCGGCACATTACAACTTCCCCTTCTATCAGAGCAGATCACCTCAGTATGGTTTACCCAAAGTCTTTGGCTTTACCTCTCCTTGACTGAAAATGAAAGAAGGTGAGTTCTATATGTGAAAAAGTTCTCTCTGAACCAGAGCACAGTCACGTGACTATGTTCAGATGAAGCTAACCTACTGAATTCAAGGAGTGCAAACTTATCCTGGTTTAACGACAGGTTCAACCAAAGCCCAAACTTTCTTCAAGTCTCTGACACGTCTACATTTGGGGAAAAGTGCATCTTCCTGGGCTTTTCACACTCTGTTAGAGGTTTATGGTATACAGAATATTGTACAGCAGGACTGAACAACAGAATGTGAATAGCTCCAGGAATGTGCAAATTTGCTAAGTCTCACAGCTTAAAAATTCTTGTAATAGTTTTTAAATCTAATGCATCGCTTCAGTAGTTGAAAAAAAATGATGCGAAGCTCAGGCAAGCAGTATGACTAGTGCCACTGATAGGTATTTATCTACCTACATTTAACGATGTAGATACACTTCAAAAGCACCACTTCAGCAGCAGGTCCACATTTACGATCTTCACTGAACAAAGCTCTGCATGAAAAATTGCAGCAACGGATTGCAAAAACTACAAAGAATAGTGTAGCACCAGATTTAGCAAGAGCCACCCACTAATGACACCATCAGTGACTCTTGCGCTACAATTGTTTGTGGTTAGAGACATTTTGTGAAGGGTCAGTTTGTATGCCATTGTTTTGGTGTAGCTGGACTGGACCTAGAAGTTGGTTGATAGAGGGAGGCTATATTGTTGATAGAGGGTGGCTATATTCAATTTATGCATCTGCAATGGTTTAAGCAGAGATGAACAACTTTTCTAAAAATCATCTTTTCACCATTTATTTAAACAAATGTATATTCATTAATTAGATTTGTAATAAACATTGACTTTCAATGAAGATGGTCTTTCTAGCATATCCCAAAACCAAGAATGTTAAACATACAGCCGGCCTTTGTAATGAAAAATGCTCCCTTATCCTGTGCTTCCTGTGAGGTATATTTACATCAAATATTAAACAGGATTTGTAAAGGGTGACTAATCACACTCAAGGGTATCCGGGTGCTTGCAGGTCTCAGTGGCTCATTCAAATAGCCAGGTCCTGATGGTTCTACGGAATTCCGGAAGAGAGGTGATGGTCTGGAGATGCGACGGGAGGCTGCTCCAGGTTTTTGGTCCTATATAGGAGAAGGCGCGTCCTCCACTTCTGCTTTGGTGGATGCATGGAGTGTGGGCAAGTGATAGGAAGACAGAGTATAGTCTTGACGGTTGGTGGAAACTCAGGAAGTGGTTAATGTAGGATGCTGGCTCTTTATAAAGTATACAGAAAAGAGGTATACTGTCTAAAGAGTCCAGGTATCCCTTATAAGTAGACATGGGCTTGCCCTAGCAATCCCAAGGTGCCCCATCAGGGGGTAATGTGGTCGAGCAGCCTTAGGCTTATCAGAGGGTTGCTAGAAATCTATTGCACACACAAAGTCAATAAATGATGCACACACTCAATAAGGAGATTCACACCGATTAAGAAAAATAACAGGTGCTTTTATATATTTTGAAACCAAGAACTTCGTAAACAGCTAACTACTTTTTAGGAATAGTCTTTTTACAGTTTTAGCAATGTTAATCAACTTTGCGTTTTTAAGTGCAATGTTTTCCTATGGGAGGGAGAACATTCACTGCATACATATACTTGTGATGCGTTTCTGTAATACCACTTTTGGTCATGAGGTGGTAGGGGGACAATGGCTAAAGCACGACCAGCAGATTGGTCGTATCTGCCTTTGTGATTCCAGGTGCAGAGATGATGAATGGGTTGATAGCCTTATGTGCTACCATGTAGAAAGAAATGTGGGGCACCTGGAAATAGGTTGCAAAGGGGGACTTGGGAACAAGTCTGGGAGCTCACAACAGGAGGATTGGGTCATGAGTGTCTTGGGGGCAAGAGAAAGCAGTCTGTTTCCATAGGCCTTGACCGGACTTTGAGGTAGACTGGCTCATGTGCATCAAGGCGCTCACTGGTGTTGGACTGAAAAGGGGAGCAAAAAATAGGACAGCTGGGCCACTCACAGTGCTGGACTCTGTAGTGCTGATGTCCCTCATTGGCTGGTCATCAGTAAGGTTGTTGGAGTCCGGGCTGGACTTTCAACAAGTTTTGGTCGTGGCAAGGATCCAGTACCTTGTGTATCCGTGCTGCCAAGCTTGTGAAGGTCTTGCCAACTTTAGACTTGGCATGAAGATGGATCTGACCTCTGGGAGTGTGCTCACCATCTCCAGGGAAGGTACTACTCAGTGTATCATGTGGACAGCAGTTTGTTTAAACCGGACATTGTGGACAGTGCCTGCAGGCAGCAGGGGAGTAGCTCCTCTACTCCAAGGAACATGCTGGCTGCTTGGCAAAGTGTTGGAAAACCTCCATGGCTTGTGGGGGAGGCACAGCTGCAGGACAAGTCATGTTTTGTAAGTGTCAGGTTTTTGTGCAAAAGGCAGGGTTTAACTCCAAAAGTCCACAGCAGTCTTCAGTTCTTGTGGAGATCGGCTCTTCAGTGTCCTCTTCTTCCTTTTGGTCAATGAAATCACAACTTCTGAATTCAGGGAGCCCCCTAAATACTAAATGCAGGGGTTTTAGGGGAGTGTAGAGTAGTAGCCAATGGGCTACCTACCCTTAGGGTCACTATGCCCCCTATATGATCACTTCCTGTGGGAAGTTGACATATCTCTGTCCCAGCTTCCTAAATTCTGTCATCACCAAGATGGCAGAATTTTCCTAGAGTGGGTTACATCAGGCAGCACACCATGGGGGTGTCTGACCTGGGTGTACTCTACACCTCCTCGCATAGTTAATTTCTCACCTTTCCTGGTGCCAAACAGGCAGCTTTCTGTAGGTCTAGGGGATGCCGAAGTCGCATTTCAAACGTGGCAGGGACTTTGATGTACGTGGCTTTGGTTTGCTAAAACACCAGCCTTCCTGCTGGAATAGTTTTGAACACCTTCCTCTAGAGCAGGCATTGTTTCTGGCCTCAGAGAGCCTGAGATCTCACTTGCAGGGGGTCAGACACCTGTCTGTGGTGGCAGGCTGTACTGTACCAGTTGGCCAGCACACTAGAGGTCTAGCAGGTTTCAGGGGGGTACCTCTAAGGTACTCTCTGGGTGCATGTATTAATAATTTCCTCATTGGATTCGGTGTTGGTTTATTAATAGGAGGTGTTTGACACCAAACACCATAGGTTTCAGTGATGCCATTATGTTAGTGGGAAACTCGTTTTTACCAGTGCCCAGTACATACCTTAAGATGGCTTCCCTGCTCACTTTTAGGCCCGTATTTATACTCCGTTTGCGCCGAATTTGCGTCGTTTTTTTCGACGCAAATTCGACGCTAAACTAACGCCAACTAACGCCATATTTATACTATGGCGTTAGAGGCGTCTAGCGCCAAAGTTCCCGGAATGTGCGTCATTTTTTAGCGTGAACCCCTTCCTTGCATTAATGATATGCAAGGGAGGCGTTCCCGTCTTAAAAAATGACTCCCAGGCCTTTACGTGGTATTTATACTCCCGGGCAAAAGAGACGCCCGGGAGTGGGCGTGGCTAAAAACGGCGCATTTGCGCCGCTTTTTAACGCCTGGGTCAGGCATGGCGTTAAGGGACAAGTGGGCTCAAAATGAGCCCAGAGTGCCCTCCCCTGCCCCCAGGGACCCCCCCTGCCACCCTTGCCCACCCCAGGAGGACACCCAAGGACGGAGGGACCCATCCCATGGACATTAAGGTAAGTTCAGGTAAGTATTTTTTTTTAATTTTTTTGTGGCATAGGGGGGCCTGATTTGTGCCCCCCTACATGCCACTATGCCCAATGACCATGCCCAGGGGACAGAAGTCCCCTGGGCATGGCCATTGGGCAAGGGGGCATGACTCCTATCTTTACAATGATAGGAGTCATGTTGATGGGGGATGGGCGTCGAAAAAAAATGGCGCAAGTCGGGTTACGACGATTTTTTCGACGTAACCTGACTTGCCCCATTTTAAGACGCCCTAACGCCATTTTCCCCCTACGCCGGCGCTGCCTGGTCTACGTGTTTTTTTTCCACGCACACCAGGCAGCGCCGGTCCGCTTGCGCCGGCTAACGCCATTCCATAAATACGGCGCCCGCATGGCGCTTCAGAATGGCGTTAGACGGCGCAAAATCTTTTGACGCTAAACTGCGTTAGCGCAGTTTAGCGTCAAAAAGTATAAATATGGCCCTTAATGTCTAAGAATTGACATAGATACCACAGGGGCATTTCTGCTCATGCAGATGTGTCCACACATATACTATAATGTACCCTGCTTTGCCTGCTGTACGGGTGACTTACATATATTGCATGTAGTGTCTGCAGGCATATCTCACAAGATGTGTGCCTTGTCGTATTTCACTTTTGCCTGCACCATGTCACTCAGCCTGAAATGGCAGTCTGCATGAGTGTAATGAGGGGGCACAATACATGCTGCAGCCCTTAAGGATCTTCCTTAGTGCCCATACTATAAGTACCAGGGTTACCACTATCTAGGAACTTACAGGGATGCTAAAAGTATTGCCAATTGGGGACCAATAGTGCAGTTTTAGGGAAAAGTGATCTGACACTCAGGACCTGGTTAACTGTAACTGAGTGCACGTCAGTCAAAATTGCATCAAAAACCAGGCAAAAAGTGGGAGTGACTATGTCAAAAAGAGGAACTTTCCCACAGTTAATGTAGGTGGGTCCCTGGTTGTGTAGTGCTGTGTGTGCATGGGTCAGCAGTTTGAATATGCAGCTCTTCTGCACAGGGAGCAGGTGGAGCTGCCTGAGGTGTAGTGTGATGTGGGATCGTTGGGGAAGGTCGAGGATGAGTCTGGCTGCAGCGTTCTGTATGGTCTGAATTATTTGTAGGCGTTACAAGGTGATTCCTACATAGATGGTGTTGCCATAGTCTAGTTGACTGGTGATGAGGGCCTGTGTCACGGTGTGTCTCGTGTACAGGGGTAGTCACTTAAAGATCTTAAGTTGCATGTGCAGAGTAAAGAAGCAAGTGGAGGAGACGGTGTTAATCTATGATTCCATGGTGACCCCATTGTCAATGATGATTCTGAGATTTCTGTCATGTTCAGAGGCAGTGGGTGTGGGTCCTAGTTCTGAAAGCCACCAGGAGTTGTTCTATTTGCTGCTGCTCCTGACGAAGATCAGAACTTCAGTCTTGCAGGCAGTTTTCTTTCATCTAGTCATCAGTGCTTGCATCTGTGAAGGTTGGTTTTGGATGTGGTGAGGTCATTGGTGAACGAGAGGATAAATTGGGTGTTGTCTATTTAGGAGATTATGTGGAGGCCATGGGATCTGACGATGTTGGCCAGCGGGGGTCATATATGTGTTGAAAAGCGTGGGGCTGAGGGATGCTCCTTGGGGGACCCCACAGGTGATATCTGTCAGTTCTGAGGTGAAAGGAGGAAGGTGAATCCTCTGGGTTCTTTCAGTGAGAAAGGAGGTGATCCATCTGAGTGCATCCCCTTGGATGCTGATGCAGTGGAGTCTTTGGATCAGGGTGTGGTGGGATACAGTATCAAAGGCTGCCAAGAGATTGAGGAGGATCAGTGATGCTGTTTTACCTCAGTTGAGGAGGGTATGGATGTCATGGCTGCATTCAGGATTGCTGCAGAAGCCAGATTGGGAGGTGTCCAGTAGCTGGTTTTGCTCCAGGTAGTTCATGAGTTGCTTGCTGATGATTCTTTCCAGTACCATAGCCAGGAAGGGGAGCAGGGAGAGTGGCCCATAGTTTTTGAGTATGCTGGGGTCTGCAGTGGCTTTTTTGAATAGTGGTTTGTCTTCGGCGTGTTTCTAAGTTGAGGAAGGTTGCTGTGGTGATTGAGGTGTTGAGTAGAGTGGTGAGTTCCTGGCTGATCATTTGGTTTCTGAAATTTAAAATGTGGTGTGGGCAGGGGTCTGTGGGGACTCCTATGTGGGTGGATTTCATGGTGGAGGTGGTGTTCTCAGTGGAGAGAAGGTTCCAGGTGGCTACTCTGTGGTTGGTGTTGGCTGTGATGGTGGTGACTCTGCAGGTGTAGGTTGGGGTTCAAAGTTCCTTATATGGTTACAATCTTGCTGTGAAAGAAAACAACATGACCGTCACACAGATACTGTGAGGCAGTAATATTGTTTTCACTAGCCTCAGGTTGGAGGATTCCTTAACAATGTTAAAAGGTTCCTTGGTGCTGTTGCTGCTGGTTTCGATACATGTGGCTAGTGCTGCCTTCTTTGTTGCTCTCAAAGCAAAAACAACAAGTGATGGACGGAATGCTGAACATTGTCAAACACTCACCCCCAGTCACAGATCTGGGTTTAATCCATCGTTCTTTTGCTCACCATGCCACCCCAGTTTGGACCCAGCCATATGCAAATCAGTCTTGACCCTGTTCCTCATGGGAACAGTCCAGCCCGAACTGCCAAGCCAGGTCCTCACTGGACCGGAAACAAGCATCCTGGGAGCGGTTTCGGGGTTTCACCCCTCGTCAGCCAGGCTAGCTTGAATCCAGTGGCATGGGAAGCACGGGACCCACGTCTGGGCATACCCTTCCCACTTAGGGCGACAAAGCAAAAACAGCAAGTGATGGACGGAATGCTGAACATTGTCAAACAATCACCCCCAGTCACAGATCTGGGTTTAATCCATTGTTCTTTTGCTCACCATGCCACCCCAGTTTGGACCCAGCCATATGCAAATCAGTCTTGACCCTGTTCCTCATGGGAACAGTCCAGCCCGAACTGCCAAGCCAGGTCCTCACTGGACTCGCCCTAAGTGGGAAGGGTATGCCCAGACGTGGGTCCCGTGCTTCCCAAGCCACTGGATTAAAGCTAGCCTGGCTGATGAGGGGTGAAACCCCGAAACCGGTCCCAGGATGCTTGTTTCCAGTCCAGGGAAGACCTGGCCTAGCAGTTCGGGCTGGACTGTTCCCATGGGGAACAGGGTCAAGATTGATTTGCATATGGCTCGGTCCAAACTGGAATGGCATGGGCAGCAAAAAAACAATGGATTTAGGCCCAGATCACTGTACTGGGGGTGAATGTTTGACAATGTTCAGCATTCCGTCCATCACTTGTTGTTTTTTCTTTGTTGCTCTCAGCAGGCAGTGTTAGAGGTTGAGGGAAGTCTTGGAAACTGCCTTTCGAAGCTGTTTTTGCTGGCATGCCACTTTCTCTCCAGCTGTTTGCTGTTTCCTTTAGCTGTTCTGAGTTCATGGGTGTACAAACTGGCCTTTTTGGAGGGTTTTCTCTATATGCTGCTTTTATGGGTACAATGCTGTCAGCACAGTTGGTGAGCCACTCGTTGAAGTTCTTTACTCTTTGTTCAAGGTTGGTGGCGGGACTGGCGGTGTTGAAGGCGTCAGTCCAATAGTCTCTGTAACTTTGCTCCACACCTGGTGGGGGTGCTGGATGTGTTGGAGGTGTCAGTGTGGGGGTAAGAGATGTTGAAGTGGGCGACAGAGTGGTAAGTCTATGTTAGTTCAGTGACATGGCTATATTTGATGTGGCTGCTGGAGGTGAACATGGGGCTCAGCATTTGTCCTGCAGTGTCATTGGGGTCATCGATGTGGAAGCTAAAGTCACCAAGGAAGATGTAGTCCTTGGATTCTATGGCTAGCGGCAAAATGAAGTCTGCAATTGCATTGCAGAAGCTAGCCTAGTAGTCGGTATGCTTGGTTACCTCTGACGGCAGTCTTGTCCATGCAGAGCTTAAAGGTGAGGTCCATGGGGGTGGTAGTTTTGTCAGTGGAGGTGGTGCACTGTATGGTTTCCATGTGGCCTATGGCTCTTCCTCCTCTTAGCTTGTTGGTGTGGTCTTGAGTGAGTGATTTTATGACCATCAGGGATTGCTGTGGCAATGTCTCGGGTACAAGTAAGTTTTGAGACAGGTTTTGGTGAGAAAGAAGATGTTGGGTGTGAGGGTAGTGATGCGGTCCCATAATTCGGTGGAGTGCTTGCACATCAAGTGTGTGTTGAGGAACAGGCAGTGAAGTTGGTGTGTTGCTTCTGATGTGTTGTGGTGAGAGTTTGGCATGGTGTTGTGTGGCATGGTGGTGGTTGTGCAGGAGAAGGTGCATCTGGCGTAGGAGAACTGTCCTACTATTAGAAACGGGGTCTCTGGTTGGCAGTCAGTTTGCACTCTGTCCAAGCAGGGACCCTCACTCTAGTCAGGGCAAATGGGTTACACACTTAAGATAACACCTGCTCACCCCCTTAGTAGTTTGGCACAAGAGGTCATGCTTATCTCAAAGGCACTGTGTCAAGTATTTGTACCAACATACACACAGTAATACACTGATACAGTGAAAACATTACAAAATGGACACCACACCAGTTTAGTAAAATAGCCAATATTTATCTAAAACAAACTAGACCAAAACAACAGCAATCCAACATACACAAGTAAAGTTATGAATTTTTAAAGTAAAAAGAGTCTTACTCCATAGAAAACAATGGAAACATTGTTGTTACACAAAGTACCTGGTTTGAGGCAAAAATAAAACCTCACGGGTGAGCCTGCATCAGAAAAGTCAGCGATGCGTCTATTTCTTACTCGCAAGGGAAGCTGTGCATTGTTTCTTCACCGGTCGGGTAGGCATAGGATGCTGGCCTGGTGTGTGGCAAGTACCTTATACCAGGTCCAGGTTTCCCTGCTCAGTGAAGTGTAGGCAGTGTCTAGAAGCCAGGCTCTCTAGAAGTAGCTGTGGATGAGCAGCCAAGGCTTATCTAGGAGACATTCAAAGCTCATGCAATAGCACTACAGTCACACAATACTTACACACAAGAAAGAAAACACTTGGTTGAACAAAAATAAAGGTACTTTATTTTTGGAACACAGTATCAGAAAATACTAGAGAGGCAACCCCTCAATAGGAGGTAAGTAAATACACTATATATATATATATATATATATATATATATATATATATACACATACCAATAAACAGTAAGAGTCATAAAAATGTTAGAAAACAATGTAAAATAGCAATATGCAATAGTAGCCCTAGGGGGAGCCCAAACCATATACTAAGAAAGTGGAATGCAAACACAGGCCCCCCCACCTAGGTAAGTAAATCGTGTAGAGGGGATCTGGGAGTACTAGATAACCACACAAGTACGTAATATAGTACCCCCCCCCCAGCGATCAGGAATGCAGGAGTAAAAAACTGGATTTCCCCCAAACCACCCCAAAGGATGAAAAGAAAAAAATGAAGATACCCAGAACAGACTGGAAGGAACCAGCAGTGGAAAACCAAAGATGGAGACCTCTGGAGAGAGGAGACGAAGTCTAGAAGTGTCTGTGGAGTCCTGGGGGAGTAGGAGATACTACCCACCCAGAGGAACCTTTTGTAGTTGGTCGACGAAGAAGGAAGACAGGTCAGCACTGCAGCACCGAAGCTGGAGAAGAGTTCCTGATGCATGCAAGAGGTGTCCAATGCTGGAAGCTGGATTGCAGATGGGTGTTGGTGAAGGATTTCCACCAACAAGGCTTGGCAAAGGCAAAATCCCATTTGGAGGAAAAGAGGTGCTGCCGGGGACCAGCAAGGTCCAGGATGACTCTACCCAGGAGGGGAAGTCACAGGGGACCCTCTGTGTCACATAAGGCCCACAGGAGCAGAGGCAGCACCCATGTTTGTCCCACAGGACAGGGAAATAGAAGTCGCCGAAGCAGCCCATGCAGCACCACAGACGTTGCTTCCATGTTACCGGAGGACTACGCAAAGGTCCATACGTAGCATGAGGGAGTGCTGGGGGCTAGAGCTACATGTCGCCTGAAGTTCCCCTTGGAGGTGAAGCAACAAACCTTGGCAGCTGCAAAGGATGCGGTGCACAGGTGTACTGTCTTGCATGAAGTGGAAAGGACTTACCACCACAAGTGTGACAACTGGTAGAGAGGACCAAGGGAAACTATCTGCACCACCACCCATGATGCAGGACCCACGCCTCTCAGGATGAGGAGAGATCCACGAAGCCGGTTGTCAATGCAGCCAGGTACCTGTAGTTACAGGGGAGTGATGCCTTCACCCCAAGGGAGATTCCTTCTTCTTCTCCTGCAGGCTGAAGAGCTGCAGTCTTCTGAGGATGCACAGCCATGGAAAAGTTGCATCACTGGCAAGAATTCTGGATAAAATGTTGCAGAAATGTCTTCCTCATGGATTTGCATCTTGTAGGTTCCTGGAGGGTTAATTCACGGTTCATGAGGCCAGAAGTCAAAGCAGAGCTTCTAGAGGAGTCCTGCTGGAGTCTTGCAAGCCGAATCTGATGACCCACCCCAGAGGAAGACCCTATGTAGCCCAAAGATTAAACTTGGTCACCTAACAATGTAACTACCTATCAGAGGATGACTCTGACGTCACCCGCTTGGCCTGGCCACACAGATGCTCCCAGAGTTGCCGGCCAACCTTGGAATCAAGATGGCAGAACCCATGGACCTTCTGGAGGAGCTCTGGGCAGCACCCCTGGGGTGGAGATGGATAGGGGAGTGGTAACTCCCCTTTTCATTGTCCATTTTCATGCCAGAGCAGTGACTGAGGGTCCCTGAACCGGTGTGGACTGGTTTGTGCACAGACGGCACCAAATGTTCCCTTCAAAGAAAAAACAGTGGCTTGAGGAGGATACCCCTCCCAAGCCAGTCACACCTATTTCCAGAGGGAGAGGGTGTTACCTCCTCTCCCAAAGGAAATTCTTTGTTCTGCCTTTCTGGGCTGATCAGATCAAGCAGCAGGTGGGCAGAAACCCATCTGAGGGGTGGCAGCACCTAGGCTGACCAAGAAACCCTGTAAGACTGCTGGTAGCAATGCTGGAGATCCTCTCAGGAGCCCCCAGAGTGCATGGAATTATACTTCCAATACTTGCAACAGTATTGGTGTGAGGTTTCGACATATTTGATACCAAACATGCCCAGGTTCAGAGTTACCATTATGTAGCTGGACATAGGTAGTGACCTATGCTTAGAACATTTATAAAATGGTGTCCCCGCACTCACGAAGACCAGTAAAATGGAGCTGGAGTTCGTGGGCGCACCTCTGCTAGTGCATGGGTGCCCTCACTCAGAGGTACCTGCACCCTGCCCTCTGGGCTGAGAGGGCCTACTATTGGGGTGACTTACAGTGACCTGGTGCAGTGACCAGTAGTGAAACCGGGTGCGTGCACCCGGTTCACGCAGACTGCAATGGCAGGCCCGCAGAACCCTTTGCATGGGCTACCTATGGGTGGCAGAATAACTGCTGCAGCCCATTTGGATTCCCTGGAACCCCAATGCCCTGGGTACCTAGGTACCATATACTAGAGACTTACATGGGAGGCACCAGTATGCCAACTGTGGGGAGAAAAGGTTAGTAGCAACCAAATTTAGAATAGAGAGCATAATCAATGGGGTCCTGGTTAGCAGGATCCCAGTGAACACAGTCATACACACTGACAATAGGCAGAAAATGAGAGTAACCATGCCAAGAAAGAGGGCACTTTCCTACAGTAGAGGATTCATAGTTTTTTCTCTCCTGCTTGAGAGCGATGCGTCGATTTCCAGACAGGGCAGCTCAGATCCGCACAGGTTCACATGGATTTTGATGCACAGCGAGGATGCATGAGAAATCTGGACGCACAGTGATGGAAAACTTTGCTGCGTGGGGTTTGTGTTGTTTTCAGCAGCCGCAAGAGGGTATTGTGTTGTTTCTCCACCGGCGATGCAGGTGATGCATCGATTCCCCAGCTGCGATCAGATGGTGCATCAAAATTAGCTGCATGGCAGGTGGCGCGTCGTTTTTACAGCCACGTTGGAGGTGGTGCATTGAACGTTTCCCCGCATGGCTCTCTGTGCTTGGATTTCAATCCTTGTTCTACCAGCTTCACATTTCAAGGGCCCAGGGACTGGATAGGGCACCACTTGACAGGACAGGAGTCTCAGCAGAGTCCAGATGTTGGCAGAAGACATCTTTGATGGCCCTGAGACTTCAAAACAGGAGGCAAGCTCAGTCCAAGCCCTTGGAGACACAAGGGGTCTAAGGGTCCAGGCACTGGGTGCAGTCCAAGCACGGACAGACGCTGATGGGCTTGCCTTTGGCGCACTGGCAGCATGTCTATTGAGCACGTCCACTGTGCGGCCGCACTGCTGTCTCTATTAATTAGTTCCTGGGAGGAGGGATAGGTGCTGAGAGGCAGAAGGCAGGGTCAAGCCTGAGGCAGGAAATAGTAGGCAGCAGGTGGGAGCCACAATGAGAGAAAAAGCAAGGAGAAAGCAGTAAAAATGAAGGAAAAGCAAGGAGAAGGCACACAAGGCAGGGGAAAAAGCAATGAAAAAGCAGCAGGGAAAAGCAAGGAGAAGGCACACAAAAAAACAGGTGAAAAGGCAAAAAGAAAGCAGTGAAAACAATGGAAAAGCATGGAGAAAATAGTGAAAATGAGGGAAAAGCAAAGAGAAGGCACACAAAAAATGAAGGAAACAAAAAAGGAGAAATCAGTGAAAATGAGGGAAAAGCACAGGGAAGGCACACAAAAATGGGGGTCAAGCAAGGAAAAAGCTTTGAAAATTAAAGAAAAGCAAGGAGAACACAGTGAAAATGAGGGAAAAGCAAGAAGAAAGCCCACAAAACATGGGGGGAAAAACAAGTAGAAAGTAGTGAAAATGAGGGAAAAGCAAGGAGAAGAAACACAAAAAAACAGGAAAAAGCAAGGAGAAACCAGCGAAAATGAGGGAAAAGTAAGGAGAAGACACACATAAAATGGTGAAAAAGCAAGGCCAAAGCAGTGACAACGAGTGAAAAGTAAGGAGAAGACACACAAAAAACAGGGGAAAAAGCAAGGAGAAAGCAATGAAAACGAGGAAAAAGCAAGGAGAAGGCACACAAAAAATGAGGAAAGAAAAAAGCAAGAGAAGACAGGAGAAAAAGCAATGGAGCGGCACAGGGAGAACTGGGTTTGGGACCTTTGTCTCTGCAGGGACAGGCCTTGGTATATATTTGGTATGTCTCTCTTCAACCCATTATGCACCTCCACTTGGAGGACTCTAATGCAAATTTCATAGGTGACTTAATTAAGGTTACAAGCAAGCTTTTAAGCATTTTATAAAGATTTGGATTGACATCTGCCTGCTGTAGAGTAGTACACAAAAGTTCAGATTGCCCTATTGATATCTCTTGAAAATATCCTTTGTGGGCAGTGCAAATACACTCTACAGTGCATATGTGGTATTTGACTTTTATTCCACTTGTGACGTTTCTGCATAAATATTTGAAGTGACCTTACCTACTATTCAAATAAGCCAATCAGGTTTAATCAACTTACTTGTGATATTTTATGGGTCAGGGTACATGCACTGTCAGGCATTTGGCAGCCTTCCATTACCCAAAAGAAAAATAAAGCTGCATGGTTAGGAAATTTTTATAATTGCTGGAAAACTTAAAGGATACCCGGAATATGCCTTGAAAACAATGGGCCTTAATTATGTTTTTTGAGCAGCCCGTTGACCCACAGGCCAACCAAGGATGTGGCCTCCACTCACTTGGCAGAACACTGCCAGCCGTTTTTAGGGTCGAGCACATTCAAGCACTCTGGACCATGTTGTAATCTCTCTGTGGGCTTCTATCCTTGCCCATGTCACGCCCGTCACTTTCATCAGTTCGTGGGCTTGCCTTTTAAAAATCAAAGGATTCCATTTGTGAAAGGCATGCATACGTCATGTCTTTTCCGGTGTTTAGCCCTCCTCGAGCGCACCGGTAAACTACTGAAAACATACAAGGCTCTGTGTTATCAACTAATTTCTGGACTACTTTATCTTTTAATTTCCTGCGCAGCACGATCTCCCTGGGCAGAAGTCGAGTGCTTTGCATGATATTGTTCCTGTAACACAGATAATTGCACTTTTACTGGTTCCATGGATAATTGCACTTTTGCTGATAAATTTCACTGCAAGTGAACTTCTGTTTCCTTTTCCGTGTCTCCTTCACGCTCAAGGGGCCCATCAGCTCATTTACAGATTGCATATAGGAATCTCTGTGCCTTCAGTGGACCCATGACAGCGTAATTGAAAGCAATGAACCTTTTTTCCAAGAGGGCGCCATGTTTAATGCACCATTTAAACATTTTTATATATATCAAACTCCATAAGTGAGACTTTTTATTAAAAAACAAAAATCAAAGAGTGACATGCTGGGAACAGGAAAAATGTATGTTTGTGTATCTGCTATAAATAAGGCAGATTTTCTGATGTACATTTACTGATAGGTTTGCGTCGGATGGGTATCGATTAACGGTAGCTGCTGGAGCTAGAGATTTGTTAATACCCACAATCTTACATTAATGCCTCGACCTTCTTTTGCTGGTTTATGCACCTGTAATGGTAGCAAATAAGACCTTACACTACATTTATTGTTGTGACTACTACGGTATACTGGTGAAATGTCCATGTTTGCCAATGTTCTTACTAAGAGCACAAACTCTACCAAACTAGATATTTGCCCACGCAAATTCATCCTTTTGAACGCCTAAATTGAAGGTAAATGCACAAAGAGCTTTCAGAATAGGTCTGCGTGTCTGCCAAAATCAGCGAACACAGAAAAATGCAATGTTACAGGGCACTGCATGTCCGCCCCTCTGATGGTACATATGGTTCCTAATGTCTATGATGCAGTAGCGGTGGGTAGGAAGGAATCGACATAAATATAATGTCCGCAAGCAAATATTTTTGTAGATCCTGGGCGAAGCAAATCAGGATACCTAGAAATTTAATTTCCTCTCTTGCCTTTGCTATTCGAGCATTCTCATGCAATCCTTTCTTCAATAACCCAGGTTGGAAAAGGAAATAAACTATATATTTTTATCAGGCACGGCAATGAACTATTCATGAATAATCATCAATATTTAAATAAATTCGTAATAGTCCTCATTCGCGATTTTTCATTCTGATTAGTTTTTCTAATTTTTATGAACTGTTGTTCAGGTGTGCATGAATTATGTACGGCGCTAGCTGAAAATAACTGCGGGACCTCAGGGGGTTTCGTTTTTTTGCACAAGCAGCAGGAAAGTGTGCTACTCTCCAGAACAGAGCATGGGTTCATCTGTGCAGCAGCTGTATGCTAAACAGAGGAGCTTCACTGAGGGGCTTGTGGGTCTCAACCAATCGAATTCAGTGATTCTTGGAGCAGAGAGACTTTGTTGGGGCTGCTAAAGCAACTCGTAAACAGTACTAAAACCTTGTTTAGTTAGTATTACCTTCCATCAATTGTATTACAAAAGGATGAAGAAGCTTTATTGGCAAGTGTAGTAAATTGGGGTATTGGTTGAGGGGGCGGAAGGCATGCTCAGGCAACAACCACAGTCTTTGTCAGGGGGACAAACAAAATTCACTGACATAACCTGTGCTTGGCTCTCTGGAAGCTTGGCACAAAACAATCAGGATTAACAAAGAGGCAATGTGTGGAATATTTATGCAGCACACAAACAGTGATAGAGTGACTCGGTAGAAGTGGAAATATTCAGTTTCAAAGTTTTAAGTATATATGGTGTCTAAAAGCACAAAACGCCACTACGGGTTCTCTGTTTGAGCTAGGCTATGTTAAAGTCACAATGTGAGGCCAACCAACTTGTATTGTGGGCTGGACACAGAGACCAGGTTAGCCCCACTGAAAGAGTTACCTTCTCAAAGTCCATCCTGAAGAATTCCGTTGCAATTGGAGAAGGCCGCAAGGAGCAGGGAGAGCATTGCAGATGGTTGTTGTTGTAGAGTGAGGAGCATTGCAGATGGTCACCTCTGTAGTGCAAAGATCCAGTCAGAGTCACAGACAATGTGGCACAGCAACTCGCAGTTACCACCAATGTCACACTGGTGGTAACTCATGCGCAAAAAGGAAGAGGTCCCCATGGGACCCATTCCCCTTTGTGAATGTCGGCAAAAATATTTTTTCAGAGCAGGCAGTGGTCCTATGGACCACTGCCTACTCTGAAAAAACGAAACCAAATGGTTTCAGTATTTTTTCCATTTTGCAACTCGTTTTCCTTTAAGGATGAGGGTGATATACACCAGTGGTCTCAGGCAGATGAGGTAGCTTCAGAGGTGCAGAGGGTCCCTGAGGTTGATTGGGGAACTGGCATGGGGAGTCATATTCCTGTTGATGGAAGGGGCACTCTAACGGCTTTAAAAGGGAGTAAAAAGGAGAGGTATGCCCCATGAAGGAAGCCCTGGCATGTGAGTATGAAGTAACCCAGTGGAGGGTAGGTTGAGTTTTAGGGACAGTCAGACACTGTCTAACCAGATGGGGGATGATGCAGGGTCCTTTTTCAAGGCACTGGATGGTTAGGTGAAGGGTAGTATGGTGCACACATATGAGGGGCTGTACAGCGGATCAGACCGTAAAATCAAAACAAACATGCTTTTTAGCTCTGATGGGGACCCTGACCGCACCACCAGAGCTAAGGGTTCAGAGTGTTCATACCCTGGCCCCTTTTGTATTTTGTATTATTTTGCGGCTCGGTTATCAGCCAATCAGATCTCTGCATGAGATCGGGAGGGGTCGCAAATCCTTTGTGTCCCTATATATACAATTTTGGATTTCCTTGGATTTCTCAAAAACTCCTGAATGATTTTACACAAAATAACAAAAAGGGCTCTTTCTGGACCAAGAGCTATTTTTCTGCTAAATTTAGTGTAATTCCGTCCAGTGGTTATTGTGCTGTCGCTGTTCAATTTTTTGCTATGGGAATTAACATTGAAAAGGCTCTAAATTTCACCTACCCTTTCTCTCCCCCCGCTTGACGGATCATCCCAAATTTTCCAGACAGCAGCTCACATGATTGTTGAATTGTTTTGGAAAATTTTGGAAGATTTGTCAAACGGCGCCAAACATATAGGCAAGCAAAAACTGCTTTTTCTATAGAACCTAACTATAACTACTTACTGGTGGCGATATATATTTAGAGAGATTGGTATTGCAGTGATCTCCATTCAAGGACTTCAAAGCCTCACATCAGCAAGATGTTTGGTTCAGATGTTATACTTGCGTTTTGAAGCACTGCATTACAGAGGCACTCGTGACCTACTGGTAAAGCTATTGTACTGTCAGCCAGTAGGCTGAAGGTTGAAATCCTGGCATTTCATGAAAGAATGTCCGTTTATTTCATTGTGTTATGAATGCTTAACATTCGTAGTGAAGAAACATATACAGCTTTTTGCCATCAAAATCTGTGGGTTGAACGTCACTTTTACGTCTGAGCACTGCAAAGTAATGAGTCACCTGTGGCCCAGTGGCTAAGGTCACTAAATATTATACTGAAGGTTTTGGATTCCACTCTAAATGTAACAGTGATTATTTTCCTACTTCAATTTCTTTTCACCTTCAAATATTTAAGGGACATCCTGAAAGGAGGTTTCACTCTTCTTACTTGAGAAATGCATTTTTGTGTTTTAGGGGGTTGCCACAAGGCCTGGTTGCATGCCAGGCCATGTGGCCAACCGCTGCTGTGCATGACCTGGTGGTTGGAAATTCATTGAAAAAAACAAAGGTTACAGGGACGTTATATTTAGGGTCTGAATTCACTTACACCAAACTGTAGAAATTCAGCAGTTATCATTGGAGTTATTTCAAGTAAGGTAACTATAACTCACACCCTCGCCATGCACTGCTAATTAACCCACAAATTACGGCACTCATGACATCTTTGATAACATCATTGATAATATCAATGTGATGTTTGCAGTAAAATGTTTGACAAAATAACTGTGCATAGAACCTATATATATATATATTCACTGAAAAAAACAAAGGTTACAGGGACGTTATAGTTAGGTTGTTGGAAAATGGGTTATTGGTAAGGGCAGGTAAGTACCTACACTTATCAATAGGCCACTAACCTCCACTTAAGTCCAGTTAGGTCCAGTTAGGTCTCAATAAATTAAACCTAGCTCAACCCTTGGTAGCTCGTCAACGAGCGATAAGGCTTAACTTAGGAGACAAAGCGTAAAGCATTGAAATATCACAAAACAGTAATCAAATAAAACACAGGAAACAGTTTAAAAACAATTTATAAAAATAGGAAATATTGTTAGCTTTAAAATGACACCAAAACAAAGAAAATCGGATAAAGGGACCCAGAGCTATGAATTTTTAAAGAATTAATGCTTTTTAGTGCTTAGAAACGAATAAAGCCAATCTGGTCATCTGGTCGCACCTCGACCAGGGCGAGTCAAAGTTTAAGGCCGACTATGATGGAGCCCTGCTCAGCTACAGCCCGCTGGAGGTCTCGGTCAAAACTTTACCTTAGGACTTAGTTGTTTTTCTGGAGATTTTCTCCAGCGGGACCAAGTCGTCAGTTCAATCTGACCTCCTGGAATGCTTCCTCAGGTACCCATCACGGGAGCCCTCGGGTGAGATTTTTACCTTGGGACTTAGAAGTTTTTTCGAGATAAAAATCCTCCGACTGGGGCACAGCTGAATCTTGATCTGACGTCCCTGGAGCCCTCTTCGGATACACTGCATGGGAAGAACCTGCAAGTCAGGCTGGGTTGCGTTTGAGGCAAGCCGGCTAGAGTTGCCGCAGCAGGTCGGTCCCTTTATGGAGCTTTTTTCAAAAGTTCTCCAAACTTCTCCGAACTTCTGGATCTTCTCCCAGATGTTCTTTTAAGGTTCTTTTGAGGTCCACAGCTTACCCCAAGGTTCCAGAAGCTCTAAGATGCTCCTTGAGGGTGCAGACCACAACTCTCAAAATGCACCAGGCACAAACTCCAATTTGGCCACTGAACAGTTGTCAGCTAGTCAGTTTCTTTAGGAGTTGGTGCAGGGGACTCTGGTTAGCAATTTATCACCTGTAGCAAACAGGGAGTCCCTCCTTGAACCAGTTGAAGCCAGGAAAAGTCCTTCTTGTGGTGAAGCCCAAGTGGGCAGCTTTGTGCAGTCCTCCAGAGTGCAGTGTCCAGGTGCAGGTCAGGTGACTTCAAAGGAACCCTTTCAAGTGTAACACAACCCCCTTTCAACCCAGCCCTTGCTCCAGACATCAGTAAGGGGCAAATCACCTATTTGTGTGAGGGCAGGACACAACCTATCGGCATGTAAGGTGTGAACTACCTCTCCCTCACCCAGTCCAAGAAGACTATCAGTATGCAGATGAATGCAACTGTACCTCCTGTTGCATCCAGCCCCTGTTGTGCTGTAGCTGCCTGGAAAGTATGCACAAAGTGTAGCTGTCACTGTGCCCTAAGCAAGGATCAGAGTCAGGCTGCAAAACACATTGGGGGTCATTCTGACCCTGGCGGCCGGTGGCCGCCAGGGCCACCGACCACGGGAGCACCGCCAACAGGCTGGCGGTGCTCCCACGAGTATTCTGACCGCGGCGGTTCAGCCGCGGTCAGAAGCGGAAAGTCGGCGGTCTCCCGCCGACTTCCCGCTGCTCGGGGGAATCCTCCATGGCGGCGGAGCGCACTCCGCCGCCATGGGGATTCTGACACCCCCTACCGCCAACCTGTTCCTGGCGGGTCTCCCGCCAGGAACAGGATGGCGGTAGGGGGTGCCGCGGGGCCCCTGGGGGCCCCTGCAGTGCCCATGCCAATGGCATGGGCACTGCAGGGGCCCCCGTAAGAGGGCCCCACTGTGTATTTCAGTGTCTGCAATGCAGACACTGAAATACGCGACGGGTGCAAACTGCACCCGTCGCACCCCTGCAACTACGCCGGCTCAATTCTGAGCCGGCGTCCTCGTTGCAGGGGCATTTCCTCTGGGCCGGCGGGCGCTCTTTTGGAGAGCGCCTGCCGGCCCAGAGGAAATGTCTGAATGGCCGCCGCGGTCTTTTGACCGCGGTGCGGTCATTTGGCGGCTCCCTCCAGGCGGGCGGCTCCCGCCGCCAACGGGCTCAGAATGAGCCCCATAGAGTTATAAGACAGAAAAATGCCCACTTTCCAAAAGTGGCATTTCAAAAATAGTGATGTAAAATGCAGCTACAACAGTAAACAGGATTTCTCTCTACCATTCCAAACATAGTAAACATGGCAATGCGATGCCTTTCAGATACAAAATTACCACCTAAAAATATACAAGGGAATTACCAATGCTAACCTATGAGTGGAGCAGTCCTCACAGTAGTGAAAAAACGAAATAGGCTGTTTGTCACTACTAGAACATACAAAACCTAAAGGTACATATCCTACCTTTTACTCACACCGCAACCTGCCCATGTGGCTACTAGGACCTACATCAGGGGTGACGTAGGTGTAATAAAATGGGAGATTAGGAATTGGCAAGTAGTTTGATATGCCAAGTTAAGGTGGCAGTAAGCTGCGCATTACAGGCCCTGCAGTGGCAGGCCTGAGACACGTTTGAAAGGCCACTTCTGTGGGTGGTGCAATCTATGCTGCAGGCCCGCTAGTACCATTTAATTTATAGGCCCTGGGAATATGGTATACCATTTTATAAAGGAACTTACAGGCAAATCACATATGCCAAACAGGTGCAATGCAATCATACCATGTTTTAGGGGAGTGATCATATGCACTTTAGCACTGATTAGCAGTGGTAAAGTGCCTAGAATCCTAAAGCCAACAAAAAGAAGGTCAGAAAAATAGGAGGAGGAAGGCAAAAAGTTTACGGATAACCCTGCAGAAAGGACTATTTCCAACAGCCCCTAATAGAGTGTACTGGCATTTGTCAACAAGGAGATTATTAAAAAACTGATCCAGTCTGAAATTGGAGCTACATTTAGACAAGCAATGCAGGCTGATTTAGGCAAAAGGAGGAAGGATGATAATTCTGCAGATGAATATTAGTCCTTATTTAACCACAATGAGGTAAGAATTGGTTCAGGAGGAGAAAAAAATATAGAAAAAATGAAAGATTTTATAAATAGTCCGAAGACAAAAAAGGAAAATCTGGCTTAACTGCAATTACATGAAAGGTATCCTTTGCTGCACACAGGAGGATGGCGTCCTAAGTGACATGACTAGGTAAGTTGAGACAAAGATGAATATGATACATTTTTAATTGGATCCAAAATAAAGCAGGTTCTCTTGCATTGGATGAATATGTATGAGATCATCAATAGCGTCACTTTGATTGAGAGAATATGGATAACGATTTGCCTGACCATGCTGGGAAACTATATTGAAGAAGCCACTGGAGCAGGGCGGGGAGGGAAGAGAATGTTTACTCCTAACAGCCTAAGAAACCTCTGAAATGCAGACTGGAGACTGCTAGAAGCTGTTTGGAAGATCATTAAGGAATGGATCAGGATGCTTCTAGAAAGAGACAGAAGTCTCAAGGGTTATGAGGGCAGAAAGTTTATGGCACATAATAGATGACAAGGTATGTGTGGCCCTCTAACTTAGACCCAGAGTTGATTTAATTTCTGTTTACAGTGGGAAGATATCATTACAAAGTATGGGAATGTTTAAGCAATGCCAAGATAAGATAGGTTTTTGGAATCTCTTGGTCATTTAGCAAAAATAATGGCTTTGGCTGAGAAAGAACACATAAAAGGTGAGCAGGTTGATATGGTGTTATTACAAGGAAGGATCCAAAGAGCTATTTCTTTTCCTGAAAACACTAATGTGGGATTCATTTGGGAAAGCAGAAAAGTTATATTACTGAAGATAAATCCTAAATAGGCAGACATTGATAGCAGGTGGGGTAGTGAAGATGCCAACGGTATGCTTTTCGGGGAAGACATAGTTAAGGGTTGGGGGAAAATGTGTCCTCATTTTAGGGCTTTGGGAAAGGCACAGAGTAACATGGAGAAAGAGTTTGGAGGAGATGCTTTTGGAAAGGCCAGTAGGAGGGGACTATGATCAGCAGTGAGCTACCAAGGTCCCATTTTTACTATCTGTCCAGAGTCAGATGTAGAAACTTAAAAGATGCAACTGGTTTCTTTCCCTAAAGAAGATACCATAAACGAATAGGGGTTCATGAGAAAGGGATGAGGTCAACAGCGAATTACAAGGTGATTATGGAGACCAATTTTGGTTCTTTCCCCAGAAATTTGGGAAACCCGGTTAGGTATTTTCAGAAAAAAGCACAGAAACTTAAGCAAAATCAATAGGTGTTGTAGGCTGTAAAAAGTTGTGTTTCTAGTTGCAGAGGTATGCACCCTGCCCAAGCAGGAACCACAAGACTAGTCAGGGTAAGTCAGACACACACCCTAAATTAACCTGTGCTAACCACCTGGTAGCTTGGCACAGACCATTCAGGCTTAAATTAAGAGGCAATGTGTAAAGCATTTGTTCAACACTTCAACCATGCAACAACTACACAAGCACAGCAGGTTAGGAAAACAGATCTTAATTTAATGAAGAAAACAAGACGAAAATGACAAACATTCAATTAGTAGAACTCGAGATATGAATTTTTAAATTATAAATTTAGTCGTAGTGCTTAAAAGCATAAAGGACTAACCGGGGCTATCTGGACGGGGTCAAATCTGAAAATTTTGGTTGACTACAATGGAGGCCGGGTCGTGTACAGAGGCCAGCCTTGGTCAGCCAAAACAGTAGCTTAGTTCAAAGATGTGTTAACGTGGAAAGCAAGATGCAAGAAGTACAGGAGGCAATGCGATGACGTTGATCCTGAAGATGCAGGCGTTTTATCAGCTCAGAGCCATGCAGAGATGCGTCGGGAGTAGAGGCAAATCGTCACGCAGTCAAACATGCAGTGTTTCCATGCTGCCTATTCAGGTGTAAGTGTTAGCCCCTCCTTCCCATCCAACCCAGGACAGACCAGCAGGATGTTTATGATCCATCAGTCACACCTAAGCTCTCTTTGGGTGTGGCTGTCTAGAGGGAATGCACAAGTTCAGCTGCCATCCCACACCAGAAGTGTATTGGAGACAGGCTGCAGGCACACAGAAGAAAGATCATGAAAATGTCAACTTTCTAAAAATGTGATTTACCATTTAAGAACATTTGTCATTAGAATTCCATAGGAACTACACATGACAGGGCTTCACCTTCTTCATCAGGATTTACAACATATTAAATGTAATAAGGAATCCCCAATCGTATCCTATGAGAGGGGTAGGACTCACAGTACTGAAAAATGAATTTGAGAGTTTTTCACTACCAGGACATGTAAATCTCAAGAGCATAGGTCTTGCCTTTTATTTACAAAGCACCACGCACCATTGGGCTACCTAGGGCCTACAGAAGGGGTGACAAATATGTAATAAAAGAGGAGTCTAATACTTGCCAAGGGTTTTAAATACAAGTCAACATGGTAGTGTGACACTGCATTCAGGCTGCAATGGCAGGCCTCAAACATGTTTTAAAGTGCTACTTGAGTGGTTGACACGAGCAGTGTTGCAGACCCACCTGCAGCATTTTATTTACAGGCACTGGGCACATGTAGTGCAGTTTCCTAGGGACTTATGAGTAAATTAAGTATACCATTTAGGTGTATACCAATTAAACCATGTTTTAGGGAGAGAGCACATGCATTTTACTGGTCAGCAGTAGTTAAGTGCTCAAAGTCCCTATGCCAACAAAGAAAATCAGTAATAATGCGAGGCAAGCAGGCAAACATTTTGAGGAAGACCATCCTAAGGCTGTCAGGTCTAACATAGGTCAATCAGAGTTACAGAGTAGAGTTTGTCACGTTGCTTGTGCAATACAAGGAACCAAGAGAGTTGGTTTTAAGTCAGGAGCACAGGGAGTTGGTAAAATTCAAAATCAAAATCAAACATTAATTGGAAAAGGAAGTAATTTTTCCAGTAGGAGACAACTACAGGGCTTTTTTGTGAGTACCCATTTTTGGTAAAGAAGGGAGAAAGGTTACAGTTGTGTGATAAATTTGAGAGCATTAAACAGTTTTTTTTTAATTAACAGACATTTCAAGATGGAAGCCATCCATTTTGTGAGATATATAGTGAAGGGAGGTTAGCGCATGAAACTAGACTTGAATGATGCACACTTCACAAGAGATTGGGTAAGTAAGGTTTTTCTGCAATTCAAATGTGAAGGACAACTGTTCAAATTTCAGTGTTTGCCTGTTGGTTTGTCTTCAGCACCTTAGTGTTTCTAATGCATACTGATGCCAGTAGTGAACTACTTGAGGGAAAGGTGCCTGGTTGATATTCTGCTTGGGCAACATAATGATAAATTTGAAAGTACAGTTGTTGATCAGTAGATATTTGCCAGAAGGTTTGGGTTTCGATACCAATGTAGAGAAGTCAGTGATGTATCCATTCACAATGGTTCTGGATTTTTAGATACAAATGATTCAGGTGAGACATGCTGCGAGGGAGAAGATGATAAAGATGCTGGTTTTACATTTTCTTGTAGAAGAAGAGCTGTCTCTGAGGGATTTGGCAATGTTGATTGGTCTGTTTTTCCTGTCAATCCAAGCCTTTTTTTCCAAACCTTTCTATTAATCGATATTGGTAACAAGGAAGGCCTGTGCATTAAAGAAAGGTTGGTGGCATTATTGAGACAAAGTGGAGTTAATGACAGGTGAAGGACAAGTTGATATGGTGGATAAAATTATGAAGCATGGAATGAACCCATAATTACTGACTTTGCTCTGTATTATTTTTTTTGTTCTTGAGAAGAACGGGGGCCTTCACCTTCATGGATGAGGTAATAGGGTTGTGCATAAGGAGACAGGTGACCATTATTTAGAGTTAGAGAAAGTCCAGCACATAAATTGTTTGGAATTTACAGAGGGGTGGTATACTCTAAAGTGTTTCAGGGACACTTTAAGAGGAAATACAATTCTGATACAGATAGACAATTTGTAACTGCATAAATGCAGATCCATAAATTGTTTAAGATTGACCAGGCCTCATCAGTTGGCACACTTGCCAAGAGATCTTTGGTACGTTTGCCTGGAACACAATATTTAACTGAGAATGAATTATTTTCCAGGTCACAAATTATAATTTGAGGAATCTGGTGGATTACAGTGGTTGGATGCTGGGCCAGTAGTGTTTCATGAGAATTATGAATGAGTGGGGTAATAGGAAGTAAATCTATTTGCCAGCAGATTGACATGTCATTTGAGCAGGTATTTAAGCTGGAGGCTGGATCCCAGGACAATATCAGTGGATGCATTGCATCTGGTCGCAGGGTAAGCATTCCCTTTTGTTGTGATTCACAGAGCCCTTCTGAACGGGGCTAGGAACATGTCAGATTGTGCTGGTCACACCATTTTGGATGTTACAGGTCTGGCTTCCAGGAGACACAGAACGTACCCACAAGATACCTTTTCTGATTCTGCTGAGAGAAGGTTTGAAGGTAGTTGGAGATGGAGACAAACACCTTTTGGTGAAGTAGGGGGTTTAGATCCTTTTCTGTTTAGAGACTTTTAGGGGATTTGAGACTTTTATAGGCCTTTCAAGAAAGGATGCAGAGCTCCTCCTGTCTTGAACTGCTGTAACTAAGAAAAGAAACAGGATAATATGGAAGGTGTTTGTATATTAGTGCTTGGGGAGGATCCAGTGTAGAATCCTGTAGTTCATGCTGCAATTATTTTGTGGATTTTTTAAAGAGAGGTTTGAATTACAGGACAGTACATAGGTATCGATGGACTGTCTCAGGAGGTCATTCTTAGGTAGATTGTAAGTCAGCTGGCAAAAATGGTTTGGTATGAAGAATTATGAAAAACATTAGTTTAAGGATGCCGTCTAGGGCAAGATAATAGTAGGTCTGGGACATAAATCTGATGTTATGTTTGTTGCAGTTGTGCCCATGCAACAGACCTTTAGATTTGAAGAGCTTTGGTCAGAAATTTATCAGCTTTGCATTTATAACAGTATTTGATGTGAAATCCTTGGAGGAAAATAATAGGTTTTGTGGACCCAATGGAGAGTATTACAAGGTTTGGAACAGAACAAGGATCTGTCGGAATTATTTTTTATCCCACTTTTGAGCACTGTAAAACGCTGTGTGTGGCTGACTGTATGCAGGAGTTTGAGCACTGTGGTTGAAGTTTAGAAAGAATATTGTTGATCATTGATCTCTTATGTAAGGCTTTTAAGGATGTTTCTTCCGCAAGCATTGCTAGATGTTTGAGAGTGGTTATGAATGAAGTGGGTGTGGATATGGATAAGTTTGGTGCTCATCCATTGAGAAGAGCCATGGTGAGTAAAGTTTTCTTGGCTGGTGGCTCGATCAAAGATATCTTGAAGGTGACAGATTGTGCAAATGCTGACGTTTTTCCTAAATGTTATTGTTAGAAATGGGGTCTTTGGTTGGCAGTCAGGTTACCCCCTGTCCAAGCAAGGACCCTCACTGTAGTCAGGGTAAAAGAGAATAACCCTCACCTAACCCCTGCTTACCCCCTTGGTAGCTTGACACGAGCCATAGGCTTAACTTCCGAGTGCTAGTTGTAAAGTATTTGTACCAACACACACAGTAACTTACTGAAAACACTACAAAATGACACAACACAGATTTTGAAAAATGGAAAATATTTATTTAAACAAAACAAGACAAAAACGAAAAAATACACAATACACAAGTCAAGTTATCAGTTTAAAAGCAAAAAGAGTCCTCATGTAGTTTTAAACACACACTAACACTATTAGCGTGAAAATGTACCAGGGGTGCATCAAAAATAACCCCACACGGGTGAGTGTGCGTCAAAAAGGGCTTGCGATGCGTCGATTTCACTCACGAGTGAGACCTTGTGTCGTTTCTCCTTTTATCGGGTCGGGTGCATCATTTCTTCTCTCCACAGGAGAGAGATGCAGCGATCCGGGCAGCACTCTCGGGTCCGGGCAGGCCTTGCATTGTTTTTACATGCCCAGCGGTGTTTGCATCGGAAATGCAGCAGCACAATGATCCGAAAACCACACAGCACGGGTTGCGATCTCCCAGCCTCCGTCAGCAGTGCTGTGCATCGTTTCTCCTGCTCCGTGCACCTATTCTTCAGTCGCATTGTAGACGAGCGTCGATTTTTTGCCGCAAAGCTTGCGCCGCGTCGATTTTCCGGCAGCAGATCGAGTCGCATCAATCATTTCCCCTGCACGGCATTCTTTGCTTGGATTTCTTCCTCTTAGGCTGCCAGCTTCTTCTTTCAGGGTTGCAGGAACTGCATAGGCACCACAGGGCAGAATAAGAGTATCTCCAGAGACTCCAGATGCTGGCAGAGAGAAGTCTTTGTTGTGTCTGAGACTTCAAACAACAGGAGGCAAGCTCTAAATCAAGCCCTTGGAGATCTTCACAAGATGGAAGGCACGCAAAGTCCAGTCTTTGCCCTATTACTCTGGCAGAAGCAGCAGCTGCAGGTTAGCTCCACAAATCACAGTCACAGGCAGGGCAGCTCTTCTTCCTCAGCTCTTCAGCTCTTCTCCAGGCAGGCATTCCTCTTGGTTTCCAGAAGTGTTCTAAAGTCTGTGGTTTTGTGTGCCCTTCTTATACCCATTTTCTTCTTTGAAGTAGGCCTACTTCAAAGAACAGTCTCTCTTGAATGTGATATCCTGCCTTGCCCAGGCCAGGCACCAGACACTCACCAGGGGGTTGGTAACTGCATTGTGTGAGGGCAGGCACAGCCCTTTCAGGTGTGAGTGACCACTCCCCCCCCCTCTCCTAGCACAGATGGCTCATCAGGATACGCAGGCTACACCCCAGCTCCCTTTGTGTCACTGTCTAGTGTGAGGTGCTACCAGCCCAACTGTCAAACTGACCCAGACAGAGAATCCACAAACAGGCAGAGTCACAGAAATGGTATAAGCAAGAAAATGCTCACTTTCTAAAAGTGGCATTTTCAAACACACAATCTCAAAATCAACTTTACTAAAAGATGTATTTTTAAATTGTGAGCTCAGAGACCCCAAACTCCACATGTCCATCCGCTCTCAAAGGGAATCTACACTTTAATCAGATTTAAAGGTAGCCCCCATGCTAACCTTGGAGAAGGACAGGCCTTGCAACAGTGAAAAACGTATTTAGCAATATTTCACTGTCAGGACATATAAAACACATTACAATATGTCCTATGTTAACCATACACTGCACCCTGCCCTTGGGGCTACGTAGGGCCTACCTTAGGGGTGCCTTACATGTACGAAAAGGGAAGGTTTAGGCCTGGCAAGTGGGTACACTGGCCAAGTCGAATTTACAGTTACAGACTGCACACACAGACACTGCAGTGCCAGGTCTGAGACATGATTACAGAGCTACTTATTTGGGTGGCACAACCAGTGCTGCAGGCCCACTAGTAACATTTGATTTACAGGCCCTGGGAACCTCTAGTGCACCTTACTAGGGACTTACTAATAAATCAAATATGCCAATCATGGATAAGCCAATTACATACACATTTTGTAAAGGAGCACTTGCACTTTAGCACTGGTTAGCAGTGGTAAAGTGCCCAGAGTAACAAAAACAGCAAAATCAGAGTCCAGCACACACCAACAACCTGGGAAACAGAGGCAAAAAGTTAAGGGAGACCACGCCAAGGATGAAAAGTCTAACAGTTATCTAAGCCCAATTGAACATTGTCTAATGTGGTGTTAGAGGAGCTCTGACATGGATAATGCTAGGCTCCGATTTGTGGGCAGTCAGGAAGATAGGAGGAGGAGAAAGGTCTTGGAGACCATCTTTTATTCCAGACCTTGAAATGCCCCTGAACCCATAGGAAACATGTTGATCTCTGCCTTCAATCAGCCCTTGTGACCCTGTTGGTCTTTGCCTCTGATAACGCGTCCAGCCCTTATAAATTACCTGTACCTGGACACGTTGGAGGTCGGTGAATCTTTTAACCGAGTCGGGCTCTCCTCATCCTAAAATAGTCGAGTCTCTCAGATCAATAATCCATAACTACTGTGATCGGTAATCAATACTCAATTAATAGATCAATATAGCATATCAGAAATCAATAACAGTTGGTATTTTGGCTCACCATGACCTTTCAGTCATGAATAACCACACCAGTTTATTAAAAGTTAGTGAATTTATTTCCCTATATTAACAAAGCTAGCACGATATATATATGTCTCAAAACCAATTGATATATGTATATGAACATTACTAGCTGTCCATAACGGCGGAAGAAACGCAATCTACGCAAAATCTGAATGATGATACACTCTGTTATAGCAATGCAAATCACCAATGTGACTTACTGTATTTGACTAATTGCATACATTCGGTCAGCATAACAAGATTTCAATTCTTCATGATACATTGAACGAATACCTCGACTAACCTCTAATTAGCATTGGCATGTGGGACTTCATGCAAAACGAATTTAGTCAACACAAATTTGGAAAACTTCTAGCTAGGACCCTATCAAAATAGCAGTTGGTACCTAAAAGGAAAAACACAATGCATAATACATTTATCCTTTCATATTTACCAAATACAATCAGCATTCAAGAAAAGTCTTCGTCCTTCAGGTACCGGTTGATCAGCATGGGGCAAATTTCAAAGGGGGCAAAGTTAAGGGCAAGCTTCCTTGCAGCGGCAAGGAGAATAGGGCAAAGTTACTGCATGGGCAAGACGGGGGCAAATCAAAGTTAAAGTCTCTAGGGTGAGAATTCTTAAAGTCTCTTTCTCTCAGATAGAGAAAAGGGCATAAGGGTGTCGTCCAAAATGGAGTCTGGCATCAGGCTTCAAACTGGCATCGAGGAAAAATGGCTGACTTCTCTTTGTCCGGTGGGTTTAAGTAAGAAACATTCCAAATTCTGCAGGGTCTTCCATTGGAGGGTTCATAGGTTGGCTTTAAATTGTCCAATCAAAATTGTCTTTTACTAGCGCTCATTTATGCATACACTGTCCTTGGAGCCTTGGAACACAAATTGTATCATGGTTTGCCAATTATTTTACTATCTGTACCTTCATTGTCCGCACCTGCAGAGACTGACCTTGTATCAAAGGGGATGTAACCGGCCTAGCACGAAACCTTGGAGATAAGTGTACCAGCCAGTTTCTACTGGAAAAATACAACTTCAAGCAAGAATATATGTTTCATTAGTTCAAGGAAAAAAATCACGCAGTTAGAATTTGAAACCAGGCAACTAGGCCAAAGCCTGTACTAAATTTAAGCTAAGCAAAACAGTTTTCAAACAAGAAATCATGGCATACATTTGCGATTATGACGGATTACTACATTTCCAATACTTCGTGATTAATAAAGCTCGTTTATAATGATGGCGAACTACCCCGAGGGCACAATTTCCCTCGTACATTATTTCTTTACTAAAATCACACTACATTATACGTATTGATTACACAGTATACATGAATATATGTCGGACCTTCTTTTTCTGCATCATCAATCCCTCCTCTGATGACTAATTATGTCATCACATCAAATCTACCCACAAATTTTATTCCATTAAAATTCTGTATAGTAATTTGGCACTTCAGTCAATTCCCTTATTCTTTTAGTCCCTTTTGACTTCTCCCTATATATTTCCACCATTTTGTTCTCTATTTTCTCTTCTCTTTTTCTTTTGTTCCTTGCTTTTAACATTTTGAAAGCTTTCCATATTCCCCAAGAGCCTAATAAACAAATTAATATTATCAATATTCCCTTTACTATTTTTAGTAACAATCCGTTCCAAACGTTGCTGAGCCAATTTCCCACAGAAGCAAATCCTTTTCCAACTTTCTCCCAGACTCCTGGTTCTTTCAATTCCTTTAAATCTACACTTTCTTTAGTTAAATTTGTAAGCATCGTTCTAATTTTTCCACTGTTGTCTGGTATATATGTACAACAGTGACGTGTACCAAGCATTTTGCAAACGCCGCCATCCTTTGCTAAAAGAATGTCTAAGGCAAGCCGATTTTGAAGAGTCATAGCTCTTTCTGCAGCGAGTTCAGCATCCATCAGGATTATAGCTCCTGAAAACTTTGTCAGCATGTTATCCACAATAGTGGACAACTTTCGTATTTTTATTGAATTCACTATGACTCATACTGAAGGAATCAATGCTCCAAATATATCTCCTACCACACCAGAAGCTGTCTCCCTTTTCTGAACACGATGTGATTCAGACAGCCTTGGAAATTTCTTTAAGTCGTCTAGTTGGTAAACCTTTGGGAACACTATTCCCAAATAACACCTCCCATACCATCCTTTAGGAAGACGATAATAGGCGTTAAGTCCACAAATATAATAGACTCCAGGAATAACTGGGTCTTGTCCATTCAGCATGAACGTCCACTTAGATTGAAATGCATACGTATGTTTACATTCACTCGTTCCCACAAAAACTGTGTCATAATATGATGGAAATCTATGTATACAAAATCTTCCTACATGCAATGTATCTAAAGCTATTTTCCCTTGTGTCTTTATTGCAGCAAAAGCATAATTATCTACAGACGTCCTTTTGTGTAATTCCCTCTCTAATTTCTCCTTCATTTCATTCTTCCTATCATCAGTGCGGTCTACATTTTTTTATTTCTACTGGTGAAAGCAAGCATGTAAGGTTCTCTCTATGTGCGTGAGCTGTGTGAAAAGGTGACATCGGTTCGAAGAATTCCCTCATTAATTTGGCATAATAATCTTGAGCTATCTTACTTAGGTGCCCTATTATGGGGACATATGCAAAAGTAACATCGTAATTAGTATAGAAATAATGAATGTCTTTTTGAGCATAAAATCTGGAAGCTACTATACTACATGTAATTCCATACGTAAGAGGCATGCTGTGATACGTTGCCCCTTCCACTACTGAGGTAGGTATCTGTGTACACACATAACAATCTTTCGCATCCATGGTCTCAACATACTCACTCAGTAAGCGATAGAAAACGTTAGATGAAAGTTCCTTCTTATCATGCAAGTGTCTCTCGTCTTGCTCGAGTCTCTTCAGAGCTGTTAGTTCAGTAACGATAATAGGTTTAGAAGTAGAAGCATCATTCGTTTCACTCTCACTTTTACCATGCATTCCAAGAACTATTGCTACAATTATTAGTACGCATGCGGTTATTAAGCCTATGCACATGTATTTACAACACTTCATTTTACGCCCCTGTGTAGTGAAGCTAGTCATGATCTGTATAGAATCAGAAAGTCGAAGACACTTTATCAAAGCGTATTTGCAGGTATTTACAAAGCTGAACGAGTTCAATGTTCACACAGTTTTCTTTAGCAGCTTAGTCTCTTATCGGTTAGCAGCGTTGTCTCAAAATCGGTTTCAAAGTCAATCAAGTTAGCAATGTCTTAGCCGGTTGAAAAGTCAATCAGGTGATCAATGGTTTCAGTCAACAGAGTCCATAAAGTTTTTATTTCCAAAATGAAGTTCTGCCTCTTCGTTCTCAAGACTGAGGGATACGAATTCGTCTGACCAATCGTTATTGGCTACGTACGCCCACTCCGGGCCAGAATACCTCCTGCTCGGTATCCTTTTTCTTTTCAATTTTGCATCTCTCTTTGATTCTTTCTCACTGGTACTTTCCTCTTTGCCCAAGTCCTTTTCTTCACTTGGTGTTGGTACTACAACGGACACTTCCTTTCTTTTCTCTTTCACTCTTGGGCCTTCACTGTCGTTCAACGTTTCTCTAGTTCTTAATTTTACTGGCGATATACTTGGTCTTCTTTTTGCACTATGTCCACTTGATGGACCTGCGATCTCTTCTGAAGGAGTTTGAGCAGTTTCGTTCTGTTCTGCCTTGTCCCCTCCTTCTGGGGAGTCAATCAGGTTTTCCTTTTCTTTTTCTGTATCGTCTGCTTCTGGGAGAGCCCTCCTCTGATCAGGCTCTCCTGCTTCTTCACCTGTTTCGAGCCCTTTGTCACCGTTATTTTCTTCAGGCTCTTTGTCACTTTCAGCTGCTTCAGGCTCTTTGTTACCTTCAGCTGCTTCGTCGCTGTCTGAGGCTCCTCCTTGGCCTTCCCCAAGTGAATCAGTTGCTTCGTTCTCAGAGAATATTTCTCCCTCCTCTATTTCTGCCTGTTCGCTTCTAGTTCTGTTTCGCTCTGCCTCAGCGCTTGGTACTTTGTTATCAGGTACTGGTAACTTCAGCGCTTCAACTTCCTCATCTGTGGGACACAACACCCTCTTTGTGTGACTGGCGTGAATCCAGTTGGGAACTCCCGCACACTTCACAGCGGTGGTAGTTGTCAAAATCACTTGAAAAGGTCCTTTCCAACGGGGTTCCAAACACGACTTCCTCACGTGCTTCTTTATCACGACCCAGTCACCTGCTTTCAGGGCGTGTCCTGGACCTTGGATCGGTGGCAAGGTGGTTGCCTCCACCTGGTGAGAGAAAGATCGAACCACATCAGCTAGACCTTTGCAGTAGTCTAACACCATATCATCTGTAATATTCAAAAGCGCATTTGCAGGAACTGCTGGAAGTCTCATAGCTCTGCCCATGAGAATCTCGTGTGGGGACAGTCCAGTCTTTCTGTCAGGGGTGTTTCTCATTGACATTAGTACCAAAGGCAATGCATCAGGCCATTTCAAGTTTGTTGATGCACATATTTTCGCCATTCTTGATTTCAATGTGCCATTCATTTGCTCCACTAGACCTGATGCTTCAGGGCGGTAACTACAATGCAGCTTTTGCTCAATGTTCAGTGTTGCACAAAGCAATTTTATTACTTCATTTTTGAAGTGACTTCCCCTATCTGATTCTAAAGAGATCGGGAATCCGAAACGTGGTATTAACTCTCTCAAGAGTAGTTTTGCAACCGTGAGACTATCATTTCTGCGTGTAGGGTATGCTTCAATCCAGTGACTAAAAATGCACACAACCACCAACACATATTTCAAGCCTCCATGCACAGGCATATCAATGAAATCCATTTGCATCCTGCTGAATGGACCCCCTGCTCTTCCAATGTGGCTCAAATTTACTACGGTTCCCTTCCCTGCGTTCATCTGTTGGCAAATGACGCAACGGTGGCAAACTGCTTCAGCAACTTGACGGAATTTAGGGTTAAACCAATCAGTTTTGAACAACCTAATCATGGCATCCCTCCCAAGATGAGCTTGTCCATGGTAAAACCTGGCTATCTGTGTCAAAAGGCTATTTGGAAGAACGAATTTCCCTTCACTTGAAACCCATAATTCATCTAGTCTCTTTACACATTGTGATTTGGTCCAAGAGAGTTTCTCATCCTCACTGACATCATTCTGTAAGGATTTCAATTCGTCCATCGTATCTATCACCTTTAGAGCAAATATTTCGCTTGGTTCGAGTTCTGGTTCACTTATCAAATTCCATTCATCCCTAAGCAATATACAGTTCAATGCGCAAAACCTTGCGACTTGATCCGCATATCCATTTCCCAGAGAAACATAATCTTGTCCCTTCGAGTGTGCACTGCATTTTACCACTGCTACTTCTCCTGGTAGTTGTATGGCATGTAACAATTCTTTTATTCTTTCGTCATTTTTCACTGGCGATCCTGAAGAGGTCATGAAGCCTCTCTGTGACCACAATTGTCCGAAATCATGCACTATTCCAAACCCGTACTGGCTGTCAGTGTAAATGGTAACTTTCATCAATGCAGAGAGTTGGCAAGCTCTAGTAAGGGCTACCAATTCTGCTACCTGTGCAGAGTAAACTCCTTGAAGCCAAGATGCTTCCAAAACACCTGTTACCGTGCATACAGCGTACCCTGCTTTCAATACACCCAGTGCATCTCTTAAACATGAACCATCGACAAAAATAATTTGATCATTTTCTTCCAATCGGGTATCTTTGATGTCAGGTCTTGGTTTGGTGCAAAATTCAGTCACCTGAAGACAGTCGTGCTCGATGTCTTCAGCGTTCTCAATTTCAGCATTTTCACTGGGAAACAAGGTTGCTGGATTCAACGTAGTGCACCTTTTCAGCTGCACATTAGGTGATCCCAGAATTATTGTTTCGTACCTTGTGAGTCTAGCACCAGTCATGTGCTGTGTTCGGGAACGTGTCAAAAGTATCTCAACTGAGTGAGGGACCATGACTGTTAAAGGGTGTCCCATCACTATTCCTTCACTCTGAGTGAGGCTGATACCAACTGCGGCTACGGCGCGCAAGCACCCTGGCAGTGCTGCTGCGACCGGATCCAAAGTAGCTGAAAAATATGCTACTGGTCTGTTTACGCCACCATGGGCTTGGGTCAAGACAGACAAGGAACATGCATCACGTTCATGACAAAACAATGTGAAAGGCTTTGTGTAGTCAGGCATACCTAAAGCTGGAGCCCTGCACATGCATTCTTTCAATTCAATAAAAGCATCCATCTCTTCTCCTTTCAGTTCAATTTCATCCAATGCATCCTTCTGGGTCAGTTTCAGTAAAGGTTTTGCTAGGGTTGAGAAGTTGGGAATCCATTGGCGACAGTAGCTCACCATTCCCAAAAACTTCCTCACCTCCCTCCTCGTCTTTGGGGGACTCATTTGAAGTACACTTGTTATTCTTTCCTTCATAATTTTTCGTGACCCTTTCTCTATTTGGTGACCCAAATATTTCACTTTCTTCTGGCAGAATTGTAATTTTGAAGGAGACACCTTGTGTCCATTCCTTCCCAAATGGTTCAATAGAGCAATGGTGTCGGCTGTGCAGTCACTTTCTGTCTTGGATGCAATCAGTAAGTCATCAATGTACTGTACTAGGGTTGACTCGAATGGCAATTCTAACGCTGCCAAGTCTTTCTTTAGAATCTGATTGAAAATTTACGGTGACTCCGAAAACCCTTGAGGAATTCGACACCAACTGTAGACTCTGTCTAAAAATTTGAAACAAAAGAGAAATTGGCTGTCCTCATGAAGAGGCACCGAAAAGAATGCTTGTGACAAGTCGATGACTGAGAACCACTCGGCATCGCAAGGGACTTGAAACATTATCACAGCTGGATTTGGTACTACAGGGCAGCATTTAATTATTATGTCATTTATTTTCCTCAAGTCCTGCACAATTCGGACCTTTCCACTTGGCTTTATTAGTCCCATAATTGGTGAATTACATGGACTACTTAACACTTCTTTCAGTACTCCCTGCTTTACAAACTCATCAATGAGTTGGGCGACTTTCATGAGGGTGTCTTGGGCCATATGGTACTGTGGGGTCTGTGGAAAGGTTACATTGGGTTTTACAGTCACTTTCACTGGTTCCACTCCTTTCACCAATCCCACCTCTTTTCCTGTCATATCCCACACTTCTTTTCCGACTGTTTCTTGTAACTCAGCAGGAATATCTGCTTCAGTAATCATTGGGTAAAGGGTAATCAGGGGATATTCTTCATCAACAGTTTCTACTTCGTCCCCTTCTACACTATCTTCTTCTTCCCCATCACTGCTCGTCTGAATTTTAATTCCATCATTTGAACACATAATCGAACATCCCAATTTGCATAATAGGTCTCTCCCTAACAGTGATATCGGGCTTGAGTCACATACCACAAAATTATGTGTCCCTTGATAGTTACCAATTCTGACTTGTACTGGATCTGTGATTGGGTTCGTCAGGTACCTGTTTGCTACTCCCACTACTTGAACTGTTCTCCCTGAAAGTGGCAAATTTGGCACTTCAATGCTCCTAACAGTGGAACGTGTAGCTCCTGTGTCAACCAAGAATGAAACGCGATGACCCATAACTCTTCCCTCCACATACGGACCCTTTTGATCAACTTCCAAAGATGCTGCAAGCACACAATTTCCCTCCTCATCTGAACTTCCACTCTCCCATACATCATTTATTCCATTCTCGCTGTGTATTGGGAATTGGTGTACTGTGTCATTTTGACTCATTCCTTGACCTGTGACTTGTTGAGGAAGCATTGCTTGCTGCTGATTCATTGGTGCTAAGGGTATTTGCATTTGCTGATTAGGTACCATAGGAAACTGCTGTTGCATTGGCTGCAATTGTGTCATTTGCACACAAGGCATTTGCACCTGTTGCGGTTGCATGGGTTGTAGACCCTGCATCTGGTTTATATTGTTTTGAAAATTTGGGTTCAGACCTCTCAATTTTTGTCCTCTCATTGTCTGGAATGCATTGACATCATTGTTTTGCTGACCTACACCTTCCTGCACCATCATTGGGCACTCCCGTTTCCAATGCCCGACTATTCCGCCCTTGTGACATGGCATCACCTTCTTCATTGCCTGTATACCATTTGGAATCATAACGGTATTCAAATCAGGACCATTATTCACAAAACCTCCTCGGCCTCTGCCTCTCATCTGCGGCTGAAACATAGCATTTCCCTGTTGCTGCTGCTGCGGCATCTGTTGTTGAAAACCTTGCAAACCTTGTAAACCTGTCTGAGCTGCTCTGAGCTGCATCACCATCACCTTTTCCTTCAATCTTTTCTGCTTTGTCTCAATCTCATCACTGCAGTATTTTGCATAATTCAACACTTCATCAATCGACTTTGACTGCCAACAAATCAAATGCGATTTAATCATCTGGCTAATTTCGGGTCTCAGCCCTTCCACAAACCTGAACACAAAATGGAGCATGTCTTTTGGCTCAATCGTTTCCGTGCCACTGTAATTTTTAAACGCTTTCAACAACCTCTCATAATACGCGTGTATAGATTCTTTAACCTCTTTAGCGGTCCTGTCAATCGTTTGCCAATCCACATTTTCCGACGCAACCTTGGTTTTCAAGTGCTCGATCACCTTATAGTATAAACTCATTACCATAGGTGATGGCGCACCTGTGTCCCTATCTCTCTCTGGTTCACTCGTCGGCCAACCTACAGCCCTTTTACAATCTTCCCACAAATCAGCCGGAACCACAATTTCAAATAAGGTGTTCAGGTCTTCCCAGAGACACTTCGCGAGTTTCACAAATCTATCCGTTTGTTGATACCACTCAATCGGCTTCTCTCTTAATTTGGGAAAGTCATCCGTAAAGGATTGAATATCGCACCTGTGCCATGGTACATGCACAAGTTTTCCCCCTGCTGTCTCTCTCATTGGTAACATGGTTATCAGATCGTCATTCTGTTGTTTTTTCTCACTTCGTTCTGAAGTATTTTCCTTCTTTTTATCCTTTTTCTTAACCCACCTGCTTTCCCACTTGTCTAAACATCTCCAGACCTGTGCACTCTGCAGTATCTCTTTAAGGTGTGTTTTCATCCCTGCGGATCTCATGTGTTCAAAATCTTTTGTCTCAAAGTCTAACCTGTAACTTCTGCTCAGGTGTTTAGTCTTGCCTATATCGATCTCGTTTCTGTCTGCAATTTCTTGTAACTTCTTATGTATGTTGCTCACTTCTCTTGTAATCCTAGGGCACATGTATCTTAGTTCTTCCTCTGTGTATGATTCTAATCTGTTCAAACCCATTGTTCCCTCTACCAGTTCATCTGCCTACATACCCAACCTTATTTTATTCAGGTATTCTTCTCCCTTCCCGCCTGATGTACTCTGCGGGGAGTTCAGGCTGTTGAACCATTGTGTTAACTGTTGCGCGTTCAGTCCCATCAATGTAGCAGTTACATCAACTGCCATTGACGGTTTCTGTAATGTTTCAGTCTGTGAAGTTAACGGTACTAATAGTGGTGGATGTGACCTTACCACGGTTGACGGAGCGCAAATTGGAATTGGACTAAATTCCGACAAGGACCCAGATCCATTTGGCAGTGCCGTTATCGGAGTTGTCTCTGGAGTGGTTTCTATGCATCTTCTCCCTGTCCCATTTTGTATCATTAACCCTTGGTCGCTTGTGCTTGAATTTGCCTGTATGTACAGTGGTACTGGTGGACCTACAATGATAGGTAGAGATATTGCATCTGGATTCTGTCTGTTCCCCGAATTCTGTGGCATGTTAATCCCCACATTGTGGTTCATCATTGCTGGCATACCTAACTGGCTTTCTACTACTCGCATTTCTTGCGTTTGCTTTTGGGGCATCGAGAACTGTGTTGATTCAGCTTGAATCAATGTCGGTCTCTGATAGTTTTGTCCTCCCTGCGCCATTGAATCAGAATTCATTCCCACATTATGCTCATCGCAACAGTGCCTTTGAACCTGTGGCTGATAGTTATCAGCAGGTTTCAATGTTGGCACGTCTGGGTACATTCTCTGAATCCGTGGTATTCGTGGTGAGAAAGGCATGTCAGAGCTGCTCGGCCTCTGAGATATTCTCAAATTTTGTGTTACATTACCCTGTATTGGTTCTGGAGGGGCAGTACTAATGCTTGAGCCTTTTTCGCTTTCCACGTATGGTGGTGGGCGATCATTCAGCAATTGTATAATGAACTCCTCATCATCTGACTCGTCTCCCCTTTTCGAGTTTCTATTGCTCTCTCCCTCTCTGGACTGACTCCTGTTTGTCTTACAGGTGGCTTTCCTTCCTTCCGTCTCCGCTTCATCAGTAATCGCTGGAAACAATTTAATTCCCTGCAATACGTCCGATCTCCAAACCTTTTGTGTGCTGTCCCATCTAGCATCCGCTAGTGTCTTTTCTACTTTTCTTATTCTTGTCTCGAATTTCTTTTGTTGTTGGTTTCTAGCTATTAGCTCCCAAATTGCTAATGCCTCAAACTGTGCTGGCCTTGGAGGTACTTTTATGTCGTATAGCGCAAATCTCAGATTTTCTAAAACCCTTAGGTTAAACGACCCATGGATAGGGAACGCTACACTTCCATGTTTTTTTGTTAATTTGCACCATTGTTTTAGCCAAAGACAAGGCGCTACACCCTTTTCTTCAATGACGATGTAAGCTGGTGTACCCTCAGGCGGTGTTTCTTCTCCTACATTTGCTTTAATATAAACATCTCCCGTCATGGCACTCTTAAATGCTTTGAAAAATTTAATCTTTCCGTCTTTTGTTTTTCTAAAATATGTAATCAATAAGTGACTTTAATTCCCGGAATACTCTTCGCTTGCCTTTCCCCTTCCAATTGCGCTTCACGGACGGCGTCCAATCCGTGCGCGACCCTTCTCACCAACCGACCTATCCCAGCGCGGCTCCTAGTGACGTCACACTCACACACTGCGGCTGACAAAGTCCCGCGGCTTGTCCTCTTTTCATTCAGCTTCACTCATAAACTAATTTCTGCACTATAACGCGAGCACTTTACCAAAAGAATAAAACAGATCTGTCGGTTTACTACAGGAAAGGTAATACGATCGCTTCAGAAACCTTAGGGATTTTTCACTAGCCTCAGCAGTTATTCCATCTTTCTCGGTTTCCCACTTTCGCAAGCAAAATTTGACCCGCAAACTTTACTCTCAACTGATTAATGAACTATTCTAGTGCACTTTAGAATTCGTCAAATCTCAAAGTCGAAGTTTTCTTTCACTCTGCAACATTCATACCGACTTGTTGACCACGCCCGATCAACCTATTAAACCGACCAGATCACAACATCAAACAAGTGTCACATACACTTTTCAACATACTCCGGAGTCTCTTGACCTCGCAGGGCCCGTCTCAACATCAACAGCCACGTGGACAATGTTTTTCTGCTCAAAGCGCTACACACACGTGAAGTTCGACGACTTCCCTACTCTCACACCTTTGGAGTAACACTCCTCTAATATCTTTTAACCCCTTAAATCCTCACAAACTTCTCAATTAATCTGCGGCGATAAGCTGTGCAAGCGCGAAACCCTGACTTTACTCATACCGTCACTAGAAACGCTGAGACCATTCTCATACCTCCATATTCCTCATTCGCAAGCTCCGAGATCCCGGGGAAGTCATTGGGGACTTAGGGCATCATCATCTCTCCAACTTGTCTTATCAAAGAAAATTCTAACCTGACTCTGTCTATTGTTCGGATGGGGTCCCAAAGGGCTAAACCATCCTCTGCTACCATCTACTGATAACGCGTCCAGCCCTTATAAATTACCTGTACCTGGACACGTTGGAGGTCGGTGAATCTTTTAACCGAGTCGGGCTCTCCTCATCCTAAAATAGTCGAGTCTCTCAGATCAATAATCCATAACTACTGTGATCGGTAATCAATACTCAATTAATAGATCAATATAGCACATCAGAAATCAATAACAGTTGGTATTTCGGCGCACCATGACCTTTCAGTCATGAATAACCACACCAGTTTATTAAAAGTTAGTGAATTTATTTCCCTATATTAACAAAGCTAGCACGATATATATATGTCTCAAAACCAATTGATATATGTATATGAACATTACTAGCTGTCCATAACGGCGGAAGAAACGCAATCTACGCAAAATCTGAATGATGATACACTCTGTTATAGCAATGCAAATCACCAATGTGACTAACTGTATTTGACTAATTGCATACATTCGGTCAGCATAACAAGATTTCAATTCTTCATGATACATTGAACGAATACCTCGACTAACCTCTAATTAGCATTGGCATGTGGGACTTCATGCAAAATGAATTTAGTCAACACAAATTTGGAAAACTTCTAGCTAGGACCCTATCAAAATAGCAGTTGGTACCTAAAAGGAAAAACACAATCCATAATACATTTGTCCTTTCATATTTACCAAATACAATCAGCATTCAAGAAAAGTCTTCGTCCTTCAGGTACTGGTTGATCAGCATGGGGCAAATTTCAAAGGGGGCAAAGTTAAGGGCAAGCTTCCTTGCAGCAGCAAGGAGAATAGGGCAAAGTTACTGCATGGGCAAGACGGGGGCAAATCAAAGTTAAAGTCTCTAGGGTGAGAATTCTTAAGTCTCTTTCTCTCAGATAGAGCAAAGGGCAACAGGGTGTCGTCCAAAATGGAGTCTGGCATCAGGCTTCAAACTGGCATCGAGGAAAAATGGCTGACTTCTCTTTGTCCGGTGGGTTTAAGTAAGAAACATTCCAAATTCTGCAGGGTCTTCCATTGGAGGGTTCATAGGTTGGCTTCAAATTGTCCAATCAAAATTGTCTTTTACTAGCGCTCATTTATGCATACACTGTCCTTGGAGCCTTGGAACACAAATTGTATCATGGTTTGCCAATTATTTTACTATCTGTACCTTCATTGTCCGCACCTGCAGAGACTGACCTTGTATCAAAGGGGATGTAACCGGCCTAGCACGAAACCTTGGAGATAAGTGTACCAGCCAGTTTCTACTGGAAAAATACAACTTCAAGCAAGAATATATGTTTCATTAGTTCAAGGAAAAAAATCACGCAGTTAGAATTTGAAACCAGGCAACTAGGCCAAAGCCTGTACTAAATTTAAGCTAAGCAAAACAGTTTTCAAACAAGAAATCATGGCATACATTTGCGATTATGACGGATTACTACATTTCCAATACTTCGTGATTAATAAAGCTCGTTTATAATGATGGCGAACTGCCCCGAGGGCACAATTTCCCTCGTACATTATTTCTTTACTAAAATCACACTACATTATACGTATTGATTACACAGTATACATGAATATATGTCGGACCTTCTTTTTCTGCGTCATCACCTCCCATCAATATATACAACCCTGAGCTAGCAGGAGTCATAATGGTCACTTCCTCCTACCATCAGTTATAACTCAAGGCTATTCTTGTAGGATACATTTATTCTTGATGTATTACTGACTGTATCATTTTCTGTGACTTTATGGGGACCAATAGATATTCTAAACCATGGACATGGACAGAAGCATTAGTCTCTTCTAACTGAAAAAGCTACAATTGCTGGCATAGGGCCTCGAGTTGCCTAGCATGGCTGGGTGAGATGCATGCATCCACCTATGGCGGACACTAGAGATGAGGTTATTCAGTTTTAATGGAGTGTTAGTGTGAAAGTGCAAGATATGTCCCTTTATCTCCTACGGAACCATACTGGAATCTCATCAAAGCAATTTTGTTGTGATGGTCAGGTCCCTATTCTGTACAGATCATGAACAATGTGCATATCCTATTTGTTTTGGCTTTTCTGACAGAGAAGGGGCTGGAAGGGGAGAAGAACTAGTAGAAGAGGTTGGGTTAAGCTTCAAAAACTCTAAAGCAAACTTTGTATCAGGTCCTCAAGGGGTCCTGCTTGCTCACCTGACTATGCAGTGCCAATAGCACACTATGTAGTACTACTGACACACTATTGGTGGACATTGAAGACTTTGTGAACTCAGGAAAAACAATAAGAGGAAAATGTTCATGAGACAGACCATCATTTCCAGACTGTCCTTGATATACTTGTGACCAACCACTTCACCCTTGTGAAGTTCTCTTTTTTTCTTGCACTTTATATAGTGCAAACGCGACCAAATTGTATTGCAGCACCTTACACGAGCACCTGTTACACAGCACATGGTCACATTCATTTTTTAGGCACGGGTAAATTAAGTGATCTGCCCAGAATGACAGGATTTTGCACCAACAACAAGACTCAAAACTGGTTAAACCAGTTCCAAAGCTGGCAGCCCCATCCTCTTCCCTCTCTCCTTGCGATCACTTTATGCTCATCTCTGCATTTTAAGTATGTATCCCGAATGTTCCTCCCACTGGAGGCCCCATATTTATCAGTTACCTAACCCTGCTGGCCAGTAGATATGTCCCGCTTACTATGACTCTTGGAATTATGGGGGTCATTCAGACCCTGGTGGTCTTGGACCGCCTGGGTCACGAATGACGGAAGCACCACCAACAGGCTGGCGGTGCTTCAAATGGCATTCTGACCGCGGCGGTAAAGCCGAGGTCGCCCTGCCGGGGCCGGCGGTATTCCGCCGTTTTTGACCCGGCTGGGAGAATCCGCCAAGGCAGCGCTGCAAGCAGCGCTGCCCTGGGGATTCTGACCCCCGTACCGCCAGCCTGTTTCTGGCGGTTTTCACCGCCAGGAAGAGGCTGGCGGTAAGGGGTGTCCTGGGGCCCCCTAACAGGGCCCCGGCCAGCTTTTCACTGTCTGCCTAGCAGACAGTGAAAAGCGCGACGGGTGCAACTGCACCCGTCGCACCGCCGCAACACCGTCGGCTCCATTCGGAGCCGGCTCCTGTGTTGCGGCCTCATTCCCGCTGGGCCGGCGGGCGCTAACTTGGTTAGCGTCCGCCGGCCCAGCGGGAATGTTGGAATGGGGACTGCGGAAATTTGCCCGCATGGCGGCCAAATGGCGGTTTTCGCCTGCCAGGCGGCGGTAGCCGCCCGCCAGAGTTGGAATCACCCCCTATGTCTTCTATCCCTTTGCCAGTGTTCTGATCAGTATGTATCCAGCCTCCCATCTACATCGCTCCCTAGGATGCAATAGAAATCTTACAGATAATCTAAGATCTGTCATCCAAGCAAATCAGAGGATCCCCTATGCACTCCGGCAGTCGCAGATAAAAGGAGCATGTCACACTGGTATCGAAATCCACATATGCTTACTATTGTGACTTTTCTTTTCTCCATACTATGCTATATTTATGTACGTGCAACACCATCTGTTTGTTCCCAATTGCGCCATATCATGCGATCACAGATGTACGTGCACCACCTTGCCCTGCTATCTTCCTCTTCAGGTGTTGTAAAGGCGAGAGGACAACTTACTTATAATAGCCCTGTAAAATACAATATAATAGTCGCTTGACTTTGAACATTTCCTTCACCAAGCACTTATAATTTGGCGCCAAAATAGCAGACAACAAATAACAGCTTTCAGTGGTGACACATATCACATTTAGTAATAAAACTGCTGGCAACGGGAATATTAGGAGACGCAAGCCTCATACCTCCATGATTGGAAACAAATTCTGGATTAGACAAAAAACAGTCGTTTTTTGTCTTAAATGTTGCCTGTGGATACACTCTGTTCCTGTGCTCCCTGGTATCCAATTTAAACTGCAGAAAATAATGGATGAGTGCAGATTGTACAGATGTCCTGGTAAAGTGACACTGTTTATGTCGCTGTGCTCACGACAATACCAGGAATAGTTGCCCGTTTACAAGGACATGGAGTCAGGGATCGATAGATTAAATAGATTATTTTCTGGGTTTTTTTCTTTGCAAGAATCAGCACTTCAATAAAGTGAATGTTTGCTGAGATGAGATGCGATGGATCATGCGCACTCACTGACTTACAGTACGAGGACAGCATGTAAACTTTTGAAGTACAAACTCCCTCCCATAAAGGCATGTTGCAAACACGCATTGACAAATCCAATAGGTCTGGCTGGAATGTGTGTACACATGTACAAAACACAAGCATTAGCAATGCTGATTGTATGCGTTGCATGTACAAATGCTGTTTATCACAATAAAGCCAGCCCCACTTGCTTGAATAAAAAACAATTGCCTTCTCCATATAAAGCATATAGAAGGAGATGAAGGACTATGGCAAACAGTCTGATGATTGAGTGCACTTTTTGGATGTAAATGAGACTCTCATGTGTTCCAACAAAAGCAGTTCCAAGAAGGTGGAGTGATACATCGCACAGCCAATAGCATGAGGTAAGAAAAAAACCCTGTTTGGGTGGAACCAAAGCCTATTCTATTTATTTTTTAAGAACTGCTAACAATACAGTAGAGGAAAAAAGCTCTGTATTTACATCCTAGGATTGTTAAGCAACCTTCGGAGGTAGCCCAGATCTGAATGAGGAATGAAGTACAATGAAAGTTTACTAACAGCAAAGCGAGGGAGCTAGAGCCATAGGTACTAGACAAGAAAGGGAATGTTCTAGCTGGTGCTAGTAAATCATTTGGTTGTTTTTGCCCAGATAATTGCGATTATTTGCTGAAAACCCATCACAAAGCTCACTGAGATAAAGAAGAGTGCCAAGAGTCTGTTAAAATAGTGCACAATGACCTTTATAAAGATGACATTAACCTAGAATAACTTTTCAAAATATAATGTAGTACAACCTAACATAGTATAAATCAGGGCATACTGATTTTTTCAGACTCTCTAAACTCTGTTTTGACTCCTAAAGTAGAGTGTTAAGCACATGCTGTATCACTTTGAGGTAAAGCCAAAACCCTTGTTCAAATATTTAGGGACATGCCAGAGGATTGGACTGCTAAATGAATCAGAAGTGAAAATGAACATGGCGTCCTTCAAAAAAGATATAACGTCCCAGACATTTGTTACAATGATCATATGTCCTCAACATACAGACTCACGTGTAATCGGAAAACACAGCTACAAGGCTAGATAATCAATTTCAGAAAATGGATCCATATATGACCAACGTTAGAGAAGTGATGTAAAATGCATTAGCCATTAATAGATTGTTCAGTGGCATATGCTTAATTAGTTGTTGACCTCAGTCCAGTTCCTGATGGACAGTTCACCATTTAGAAAAACTACATTGTAACTATCACTAGTTGCCAAATACAGAAAAGAAGCAGTCTATGCTATGGTATGACCGGAATGCCACTCTGTTCAAGTTTCAACCTGGTCAAAAAGGGTGGTTGATGGCACCAGTGGAGCCTAGGGCGCTCCAAGACAAGTGGACCTGGCCTTTTGAGGTGAAGGAGCGCAAGAGTGAAGTCACCTATCTGGTGGACTTGCAGACTCCTAGGAACCCTTTAAGGGTCCTGCATGTTAACTGCCTCAAACCACACTTTGAGCGGACTGAACTGTCCAAGCTCCTTGCAACAGATGATGGGGTGGAGGAGGAGAGTAAGACTCTTCCTGACCTCCTGTCTGCAGGAGAAAAAGATGGGTCTGTGGAGGGAGTGATCCTCTCCCCTTCCCTGACTGCAGAGCAGCAGAGAGACTGTCACCAGGTGTTGGGGCAGTTAACCTCATTGTTTTCCTTGATCCCAGGGGTAACATACTTGTGCACACATGATGTGGACACTGGGGACAGTACACCCATTAAACAGAAAGTTTACAGGGTGACTGACAAGGTCAGGGCTAGCATTAATGATGAGGTATCCAATATGTTAACCCTAGGGGTTATTGAGCATTCCAGCAGTCCTTGGGGCAGCCCAGTGATATTGGCCCCAAAGGCCGTTGCACCTGGTACCACTCCAGTACTCAGGTTCTGTGTGGACTAGCGGGGTCTCAATGCGGTCAGCAAGACTGACGCACACCCCATCCCCCGAGCTGATGAGCTCATCGATCGGTTGGGAGCTGCCACCTACCTCAGCACATTTGACTTAATGTCTGTGTATTGGCAGATTGCCTTGACTGATGGGGCCAAGGAGAGGTCTGACTTTTCTGCCCCAGATGGGCACTTTCAATTTAAAGTGATGCCGTTTGGGATGAAGAATGCCCCTTCCACCTTTCAGACGTTGGTCAACCAGGTGTTGGCTGGGCTGGATGAGTTCAGTGCCGCCTACCTGGATGACATTGCTGTTTTTAGTTCCAGATGGGAAGAACATCTGCAACGCCTCTGCAGAGTGTTGGGGGCCCTGCAGAAGGCAGGCCTCACAATTAAGGCAAGCAAGTACCAACTAGGGCAGGGCTCTGTGGTGTGCTTGGGACACCAGGTAGGAAGTGGCCAGGTGGCACCCCTACAGCCAAAACTTGACACAGTTCTGGCTTGGGAGCTTCCCAAAACCCAAACTGAGGAGTCTTTTCAGGTCTCACTGGCTACTACATGAGGTTTGTCAAGGGGTAAGGTGCTATTGTTACCCCCTTGACTGAGATGACTTCAAGAAGCAACCAAAGAAGGTGATCTGGACAGAGGCTTGCCAGACCGCTTTTGATGCCCTGAAGGCTGCAATGTGCAGAGCACCTGTGCTGAAGGCAACTGACTACCTCAAGGAGTTTGTTGTGCAAGCAGATGCCTCAGAGCTTGGTATTGGAGCAGGTCTTTCACAGCTTAATGAAGAGGGCCTAGATCAAACTGTAGCCTTCATTAGCAGGAGGTTACGTCCCAGGGAACATAGGTGGAGTGCCATAGAACATGAAGCTTTTTCTATAGTCTGAGCGCTTAATAAGCCAAGACCCTACTTGTTTGGGACTCACTTTCAGGTTCAGACTGACCACAGGCCCCTCAGATGGTTAATGCAGATGAGTGGTGAGAATCCAAAACTGCTGAGGTGGTCCATTTCCCTACAGGGGATTGAATTTATGGTGGAACACCGCCCTGGTACAGAACACGCCAATGCTGATGGTCTGTCCAGATTCTTCCGGCTTAGTGATGAGAACTCCCATAAGGTTAGGTAGTTGCTCCCCACTTTCAGCTGGGGGGGCACATGTTAGACTTGGCATCCTTGGCATGGTCTCCCCTAATTTTGAGCCTCTGTTTCCCAGGTTGTTGATGTATGCTGGACTCTGTTTTTGCTGTTTTAGTTACTCTGGGCACTTTACCACTGCTATCCAGTGCTAAAGTACAAGTGCTCCTATACAAAATATGTATGTAATTGGTTTATCCATGATTGAAGTATTTGATTTACTAGTAAGTCCCTAGTACAGTGCACTAGAGTTGCCCAAGGCCTGCAAATCAAATGCTACTAGTGGGCCGGTAGCACTGGTTGTGCCCCCCACAATAGTAGCCCTGAAAACATGGCTCAGACCTGCCACTGCAGTGTCTGTATGTGCAGTTTTAAACTGCTAATTCAAAACCCTCCCTTTTCCTACATGTAAGACACCCCTAAGGTAGGCCGTAGGTAGCCCCATGGGCAGGGTGTAGTGTATGTTTAAGGTAGGACATATACTAATGTGGTTTATATGTCCTAACAGTGAAATACTGCTAAATTCATTTTTCACTGTTGCAAGGCCTATTCCTCTCATAGGTTAACATGGGGGCTGCCTTTGAATATGATTAGAGTGTAGATTCCCTTTGGGGGCGGATGGACATGAGGAGTTTGGGGTCTCTATGTTCACAATTTAAAAATACATCTTATAGTAAAGTTGATTTTGAGATTGTGTGTTTGAAAATGCCACTTTCAGAAAGTGAGCATTTTCTTGCTTAAACCATTCTGTGTCTCTGCCTGTTTGTGGATTACCTCTCTGGGTCAGTTTGCCAGTTGGGCTGTTTGCACCTCTCTATAGACAATGACACAAAGGGGGCTGGGGTGTAGCCTGCATTTCCCGATGAGCCATCTGTGCTAGGAGGGAGGGGAGGAGTGGTCACTCACACCTGAAAGGGCTGTGCCTGCCCTCACACAATGCAGTCTCCAACCCCCTGGTGTGTGTGTCTGGGGCCTGGCCTGGGCCAGGAAGGATTTCACAAACAAGAGAGACTTTCCTTTGAAGTAAGCCTATATCAAAGGCCAAAATGGGTATAAGAAGGGCACCCAAAACCACAGACTTTAGATCACTTCTGGACATCAAGAGGAACCTCTGCCTGGAGCAGAGCTGAAGAGCTGAGGAGAAGTGCTGCCCTGCCTGTGACTGTGTGTTGTGGAGCTATCCTGCAGTTGCTGCTTCTGCCTGGTAAAAGGGGACAAAGACTGGACTTTGGTGTGCATTCCTGATTGTGATGAAATCTCCAAGGGCTTGTCCTGAGCTTGCCTTGTTTTTTTTATTTATTTTATTTAGGAGTTTATTGATATCAGCAGAACAGAAATGAGAGTTAACAAAGAAGCCCATCAAACAGGAAAACCGTAATTAACACATTATGCAGTCCCAGGGCAGTTGTCAATAGGCCTCGGCCACATTCAGAAAGTTCAACGATAAGCACAATAGATTTCCGTTTCATGTTCATTCGACATGCCCCCGCGATACCTCGGCCCCATGCTCGTTAAATGTGGTAGAGTCAAAGTCCAGGAACAAGCATGCAGGAGCAGGAGTACGAGGGACTTAACACATCCATAGTCAACAGAGGAAAAAGGAAAAAGATCGAACTGGGAAAAGGGAAAGGAGGCAGGACAGCAAGAGACCGCACAGAGCAATCATAACGCCGAAGCGAGGCATCAGTGAGCAAAAGCGCCAGAGACGCAGCCAGTCAATGTCTTCCCAAGCCATCTCACTGCAGAGATCCTAGAAAAGAACACAGCGGACCCCATATATCCCTCGGCTGGGAACCCCCAGGGACCAGCTCCCAGAAAATCATCAATTGTTCATGACAGAATGCAGCATCACGCAACCAATCTGAGCTACGCAGAGCCCCGCCCTGACCCCAGCACATCACAACCCTGTGCTTCACCAGCAGCAACAGCAGGCCAACTAACCTCCCATGAGCCGGGGTACCACTTCGACACAACCCAGCAGCGCAAGTTTGGGGGAGAAGGGAAGCTCCAAGCCAGTCATCACCTCAATCATATGAATCACCTCCACCCAATAAGAGTGAACACCCCACATTGCCATGCAAAGTGCCGAAAATCAGCATCCAGAGCTCTGCACCTCTCGCAGCTCGCATCCACAAACAAGCCCATGGCATGTAAGCCTCTCTGGGTATAATACATACAATGTATAAGCCATTGCCTATAATTGGGTGACAGATCTCTCATATGCGCACAACACTTCCACCATACCTCCTCCGATATAGGGTCACCCACATCAACCTCCCAGCGAGCTCTCACAGCCAGCGCAGCTCCGCTCTGCTAATCCTGCAAACAGGTATATAATTTAGTGATGAGCTTTCGCGGCGACTGCGCCAGGCACAGCACCTCTAGAGCCTGACACACCGGCGGAGTCTCCGGAAGGCCGGGAAAGCGCGCATGCAACATCACACAAACACGTAATACATATAAACTATGCAGCGCAGTGTCACGCCCATTCTCAAGGGCAGCCTCCAGGGATATCAGCCGCCCGCCATCAAACCAGTCTCCCAGCTTGGAGAGGCCGGAATCACGAAGAAAATCACACAGCTTCACGTCCCGAAACATTCTTTCATCTGCAACATCCAGTACCGATATCGAGGGAGCGAAGAGAGAGTCCGCACTCGACCGGGTCAACAGAGCAGTCCAAGCCCTAATCGTGCACTGCACTGTATCCACCCCACACACCCTGTGTTAAGGAAGATCCCCAAGGACCCTAGACAGGCCGTCAGGCCATACAGCATCGCTTTCGGGAGCAAGATGCAGATTGGGTGCAGCCAGTAATACGTAAAATGGGCCTGAACGCAATAATAATATAACTCCAAATCTGGGGCAGCAAGGCTGCCCAGCTCAAAAGGCAGCGTCAGCTTCTCCCAGGAAATCCTGGCCTGCCCACCGGCCCAAACCAGTCGTATCATGGCAGACCGAAGGCACCGCAGGAAACTCGCAGTTAGAATTAGAAGGATATTAACTAACAGATACAGAAACTTAGGCAACACCACCATTTTAGCAACCGCAATTCGCCCAATAAGCGAAAGCCACATCTCAACTTTATCCTCCAACCACGCAATAGCCTTGCCGTAGTTGGCTCGTCAAAGTGTCTCCACATCACAACTAAGCCAGATACCCAGATAGTGCACCGGGCCATCCGCCCATCCAATCGGATACCGGGAGGGAAATGCCACTGTCTTCCCAGTGAGGGGTATCACCACTGACTTAGATCAGTTTATCAAGATACCGTAAAAGGAACCAAAGTGAGCTATCTCGTATAGGATCAGGTCTAGATTGTTCTGCGGCTCACGCTCATATAACGCAATATCATCTGCGTACAAGGAAACCATAATGGGGCGCTGTCGGAACGGTAGGCCCCTCATGTTATGATGTTGTCTCAAATATGCCGCAAGGCACTCCATCGCAACTGCAAATATCAGCGGGGAAAGAGGGCACCCCTGACGAATCCCACGAGCCACCCGGAATGGATCAGAAACACTACCATTCAACCGCAGTCTTGCAGTGGGTTCAGAATACAACAGCCGGATCAGTTACACAAAGCGCTTACTCATGCCCACTCTTGCAAGCAGTGCAAACATGTACTCCCACGTTAGTGATTCAAAGGCCTTAGTAGCGTCCAAGAATACCGCCGCTGCAGCATCCTGGGAGTCATTCATGCTGGTGGTAGCAAAAAAGTACGCAGATTATGGGATGTGGACCTTCCAGGCACAAAGTCTGACTGATTCGGTAATACTAACTTCGGAAGCAACGGCTGTAACCGCGTGGTGATCATCTTAGCCAGGATTTCATTGTCAATGTTAATCATAGAGAGTGGGCGGTACGAGTCGCAGCAGTATGGATCCTTGCCCGGCTTGAGAATCGTATTTATCAAAGCCTCGCAAAGAGAAGGAGGGAGTATCCTGATCTCCATAGCCTCCGCATAGACCTCCAAAAGGTGAGGAGCCAATACATCAGCGTACTCTTAATAAAACGCCGGAGTCAATCCATCCAGGCCAGGGGACTTATCTCCGGGCAAACTGCGAATCGCCACCTGCACCTTTTCACCAGAAAACGGGGCATCAAAATAAGACCTGTGCGCATCATCGAACCAAAGCAAGAAGATCTCAGAAAAGTAATCCCAAGCCGCACTCAACTCCAGACCAACAGGCTCGGCATAGAGGTCCTCAAAAAATTTAATAAACACCCGTATAACGCCTCCCGTCCCCACCACCCGCTCACCCTCAGAACTGTCTATCTCAGTAATCTAATTGCTAGCCCAGGGCCTGCGCAACATGTGAGCCAAAGTGCGCCCAACCCTCTCACCCTCACCGTATTGTCGCGCCCTAGCATATTTCCCCAAGAAGCAAATCTCCCGAAGCGAGGCCTCTTCATACCGCGATATAGCATCCCGAAGAGACGCCGATGTAGCACCAGACCAGTCCGCCATCAGGCGCCGCTCCAACGCCGAAATCTGCTCTTCCAAGTCCACCAGGTCCCGCCGCAGCACCTTTAACACACCATGCGGTTTCGCGATACCCACGGCATGGATCACTACCTTAAAGGCCTCCCATAGAGTGCCCGCTGAACTCACCGACCCAAGGTTCTCCTCAAAGTAATGAGTAATGGGCTGATGACCCTTCTCCTGAAATGAAGTGTCCCTCAACGCCTCATGCGCTAAGTGCCACAGCCTCGTCCGCCCAGGCCCTTCAGGCACCGCCAGTACTAACTTAACCGGTGAGTGATCCGACAAGGTTCGGGCCAAGTGCTCCACCAACTGCATTCAGAGCTTTACATCTCTTGAGCCCAACCATCGATCTATGCGGGGCCCACTGTTGTGTGCGTAGTTAACATACGTACCCTCTCGAGCAGCCTCATGTCTAGCCCTCCATATATCAACCAATGCACCTCAGGCCATAACCGACGACAGAGCCCTAGCAGTCACGGTCCGCAGCTGAATCTAAAATGCGTTGAAATCCCCTCCCCAGATCACCGCGCCACTGCCAAGCGACTCAACCAAACGCCACACCTCACGAAAGAAGTCAAGGTCATCCAAGTTCGGGACGTATACTGGCACTAGTCTACAAGCTCTGTCCAGCATCGTGCCATGCATTAGGACATAGCGGCCGTTAGGATCTGCAATAACTTTCTGAGTGCGTCACTGAAGTCCCTTAAGGAGCAAAATCGCCACCCCGAGCATAGCGCCAGAATACCGCACAATAGCACTCGCCGATCCAACCAGCCTTTAGCCGATGCAGCGTATCTGCCACCAAATGAGTTTCCTGCAACATGCATACATCTATTTCCTGACGCTTAACATACGCAGACATAAGCCGCACCTTACGCCCATCATTCAAGCTGCGTATATTCCAAGTGAGACATCTAATCAAAGTCCCACCTCCTGGCACCATTCCCACAGGCCTACGAAACCATAGCGCATCCACAGCACCCTGTCCTGCCAGCAAGCATCAAGGATAGAGGAGAGGAGAAGAGAAAAAGACAGAGCAGAAAATTCACCCCCCAGCACAACATTAACCCCTTTATTAACAAACCTCATGCATCCAGGACTCATCCAAGAGGCGAGTGCTAGGCCATCCATCCCGCTATCCTGAACAGGACAGGGGGAGGAGGGCGAGGGCCAAAAAGACACTAAGCAGTGGAGCGGTCCAAAGGGTGAGACCACATAAAACTGGGAACCCCCACCACTTAGCGAGAAGAAATCGCAGTCAGGAGCACCCTCACAGATTTAGTCATTGTCGCCTAAAGCTTCACTTTCAGTTCCAGGGCCGTCCGGAGCCACCTCCGCCTCTCTCCTAGGCACCGTTTTAGCAAACTTAGCGGCGAGCTTTGGATCTGTGAAGAAAATCAATTTACCCCGATGCTGCACCCTCAGCTTTGCAGGGTAAATGAGTGAAAATTTGGCGTCAGTTTGGCTCAGGGTGCGTTTAACTGGCAAAAACGCTCTGTGTGAAGCCTGCACACCAGGAGTGTAGTCCGGAAAAAATTCAGTATTCTTGTAGATCACAGGCCTCCGCTCCCTGGCCAGCCGTAAAGCTATCTCTATCCCGATAGTTTAGCAGGTGGGCAATAATGGGATGTGGGGGAGTTCCAGGAGGGGGTCTGGGCCCCAAGGACCTATGAGCCCAATCCACCACCATCATCTGGGAAAGTTCTGCAGGAAAGAGCTCCTCAAGCATGCCCTCAACAAAGTCTTCCATTCTGCCCATATCTGTAGACTCCTGTAGGCCTAGGATGCGGATGTTGTTGCGGCACGACCCGGCCTCCAAATCTTCATTCTTATTTCATATGACCTCCAGCACGCGTTCCATACGGAGCAACTGCTCCCGTTCGCCATTTCGCTGGTCTTCCAGCTCCGAGGTGCGTGTTTCCAGATGATCGAACCGAGAGTCAGGGTCATCCACCCTGGCCTTAATTCGGTCCAGCTGCACAGTCAGGTGATCGAGCTTAGCACCGATACCCGCAAGACTGCTTTTAAGGTTGAGAAACATGGCCCTGACAGAGGTGTCCGATGTGCCATCCTCAACAGGCTCCTCTCTGAGCAGGGGGGAGGAGCACCAGCCCTCTTTTTCCCACCTTCGAAGGTGAGTTTAGCCTGTTTCTGCTCCGTCTTACCCATGCTCAAACCACTGCCAAAGCGGGAGTGAGGCAGAAAGTCCCATCCACCAATCTAATGGCAGCAAGCCGGACCTCAGCACAGCAAAACCAAGCCAGGACGCCTTTAGGATAAAGAGGTTCAGATCACCTAGGCTCCAGGTCCACCGCAATCCTGCAGGGCTCCCCAGACAGGCAGCGCTCAGCCTTCGCAGCAGCACACGGTGACAGTCAGCGCGGGCGAGTCCAGAAATGAGGCAGCCTCCCAGGGCCACCTAGCGCTGAACAGACACAGAAGTAGCCTGTCGGACACCGTGCTCTGCGTGCACTTTCTCCCCCGGGGGACGACATTTCAGGGTGAGTAGATGGAAGTCCGCCCCAGCAGCTCTTCAATGCAACAGGCGGAATCCCGGGCCCGAACCAGCTGGCAGCACCTCCCTCAGTGGCCAGGGCCAGGCACGCCACCACAGAGCCAGAAGTTCTCCAGGCCCCGGGGGCAGTTCACCCGCTGCTCCCCACAGTCCCCAGGGACTCCGCGGGGCGCCCAGCCAGCAATCCACGCCCCTCCTGCCGGGGCAGCACCAGACCTGAGGGTAGCCGGCAACACCGTCCCCCGGCCCCTAGCACGAGCACTCTAGTCCCACAGCGCGTCAGGCCCAAGCCGCGGGAGCCCAGAGGCACCAGCACCACAGGAGATGCTGCAGTCCGATATGACTGCTGATCGGCCTCGAGGGGGAAAGGAGCAACCCCTCCCATCTCCACTCACCCGGATAGCAGCAATTCTGGCCAACCGGACTCGCAGGCAAGCGGGAAGAGACCCCTTGTGAAGCGCCCGTGGCCGCAACAGGCTGTGCCCACACACAGGCACACCCCCAAAGGCCCAGGACATCTAGCAGCAGCCTCCGCAGGGAGGCCCAGGAATCAACGTCTCCTGGGGCCCTCCAATCCTCCAGGGGCCTCAGGGCTCCATTTACAGTTATAAGCACCGCTCCAAAGAAGGATAAATTGCAAAATTCAGCCCGGTGCCCAGCAGAGCCTCACATCGTGGTGGCCATCTTGCTGGCGGCCTAGACACGCCCCTCAGCTTGCCTTCTGTTGTTGATGTCTCAGGGCCATCAAAGACTTCACCTGCCAGCACCTGGACTCTCTGCTGAGACTCCTGCCCTGTCAAGTGGTGCTCCATACAGTTCCTGGGGCCTTGACAGGTGAAGCTGGCAGACCAAGGTTGAAAATCCACACACAGACGTCCGTGCAGGTAAATTTCTGACGCAACCTCTGAGAGCGGCTGAAGAAACGACGAGTCACTGACTCACTAGCTGAAATCGACACAGTACTTGCAGCGCGGCTGGGATATCGACGCTTCTGACTGGAGAAACGACGTGCCGCATTGCTGACGGAAGCTGGTAACATCACAATCCACACAGTGCGGTTTTGCTATCACCATACCGCATGATTTTCAATGCAAACTTTGCTGGGCGAGAAAAAACGCTGCAACACCTGCCTGGACCAGAGTGCTGCCCGGATCGACGCATCGCTCACCTGCGGGGAGGAAAAACAACACATGCCAGCTCGAGCGGAGAAGGAGAAACGACGTACGGTCTTGCTTGCGGGTGAGAAATCGACTCACCGCTTACCTTTTTCGACCCACACTCGCCTGTGCAGGTTATTTTGATACTACCCCAGTGGCGGCCCGTCCCTTAGGGTGGAGGGGCCACGCCCCCCCACCTTTTGCCCCCCATGAAGAGTGTCTGTCAGGCTGAACAAAGGTCAGCCTGACAGACACTCTTCATGTTCAGGTCAGGCAGCCAGGAGCAGACATGCGCGATTTGCGCAGACTCCTGCCTGCCTGAGCTGAACTTTGCTGGGCTGAAGAGATCACAGCTCCTATGGGCGTGACCTCCTCAGCTCAGCAAAGGTGCCTCGAGGCCCTCCCCTGGGTGACGAGGAAAGCGTCACCAATTGACACTCTCCCTGGGCGCTCCAGTTTAAGCCCTGAAGTGCCCAGGGCGAGTGTCAATCAGTGACACTTCGTCACAGAGTGGGATGGGGTCAGCAGTCTCACTGACCCCATCCCACTCTGTGAAGAGGCTGGGACTGCTGCCTTCCCTCATTGGCTGACCCAAGGTCAGCCAATGAGGGAAGGCAGCAGTCCCAACCCTCCTGGGACCTGGAGGCCGAAGGTAAGTGTGTGTGTGTGTATGTGTGTGATGTTTCAAATTGAATGTTTGGTGCGTGCGTGCATGTTTGAATGGTATGAATGTTGTTAATGGATGTGCGTGCGTGCGTGTGTGAAAAAATTAGTGTGTGTGATGTTTTAAAATGAATGTTTGGTGCGTGCGTGCATGTTTGAATGGTATGAGTGTTGTTAATGGATGTGCGTGTGTGCATGTCTGTGTGTGAAAGAATGAGTGTGTGTGTGTGTGTGTGCCCCGCCCCCCTCCCTCCTAAAGCTGCTCTTTAATTATTAACTTGACTTGTGTATGTTGGATTTTTGTCGTTTTTGTCTTGTTTTGTTTAGATAAATATTTCCTATTTTTCTAAACCTGTGTTGTGTCATTTTGTAGTGTTTTCATTAAGTTACTGTGTGTGTTGGTACAAATACTTTGGACCTAGCACTCTGAAGTTAAGCCTGCCTGCACATGCCAAGCTACCAAGGGGGTGAGAGGGGTTAGCTAAGGGTGATTCTCCTTTAACCTGACTAGAGTGAAGGTCCTTGCTTGGACAGGGGATAACCTGACTGCCAACCAAAGACCCCATTTCTAACAGGGAGATAATTGATTCACTTTCTCAGGTGGGAATTAGAATTTGTTATGGAAAGTACACACATAAGGCACAGGACCATATTTTGTAGCTGTTGCAATTGGGCCAAAAAACGATCTAGGTCTCTACCACATTCACTAGAGTTAACAGTGCCTCCATTGAGTGAGATCATGTGATTGGAAATGTCTGTGATATATGTACCCAACCTGTTTTGCTTGTCTTAAGCAAAAGGAAAGAATGCCTACGATTGGCACAACTTTTGCATTGAATTAAAAGGGAAGACCACAACAACACTTAGGCCCATATTTATACTTTTTTAGCGCTCCATTTGTGCCGCTTTTTGACAAAAAAACAGTGCAAACTTACAAAATACAATTGTAGTTTACAAGTTTGTGCCGCTTTTGCGTAAAAAAATAACGCAAATGCAGTTCTAAAAAAGTATAAATATGGGCCTTAATGACTACAATAGAAGGACCTCATTATTATTCCCAGCCCTGAACCAAAGAAGGGGAAAATTGACTTTATGCTTCCACTATGGAATCTTTCTCAGATAGATGGGAAGAGACCTGCAGTAGATTTTAAACAAAGATTCCTACTCCCTGATTGATACCAGTAGATGTTGGCTATAATCAACATGCCTCCATTAGACCACCTAGTGAATTAAGCCCCCACTATTCATTTAATATATTTTATCATCCAAATCTCTCCCAAGCCCACAACAAAAAAATGTAAAACAAATTACTGAAAGAGTGTCCAGCGACTGGAGAAAAGAATGCAAATTGACTGATCATTCTTTACACGAGGCACCATCTTATAGATAAATGTCTTCTTTCACCATACAAATCTCAAAATACAAAATTCCTCCAAGAAAGAACACTCACCTCTGCAGTTTTGTCCCACCTCAAGTTGCAACTATCCATCTCCAGATAAAGCAATGGAAAAGTGTTTTAAAAGACTTCGGACAATAATCTTAAACTCTTCAAATCCCACTTTCAGAAGCTTTGAATATTTAGAAAATACTTACAGCAACTACCTTTTTATACCTCCTCCCTCTCAGGCAAGGAAGTCTGCTAAGCACACTTTTAGACTTCCTGATTCGATACAGTAACAACAGTGCAAACCTGCAAAGTATAAAATGCATAAGTGGTAAAAAGTGTTCCCTATAGAAGGCCACAGCAAGAAGGAAAACCTCAGAAACGGAAAAAACCTATGTTGAAAACATAGTTAATCTTGATGGAAGATCAAGATAGCGTCGGTGAAAGCAGCTGCACTCGAAACTACTTCTTCAAGCAGAAGAAGAAGAGCCAAGAAGTTGTCCCAGAGGAAGTGACCTAAACTGCCAGAGGAAACAAGTGAATGAAAAGGGGCGTTTAATTGACAAGACAGAAGGGAACAAAATACTTGCAACACATCATGCCCTTCCAAGTGCTGTCTTATATATGTTTGTACCAGGAACTGACATCACATAAAGAAACTGCAATATCTTAGATTGAGAGACTCCAACAACTTGCAGTGGACTGACAACCATTGTGGGAATGGCATATTTAAGGCTTAGGGGCATATTTATACTCTGTTTGCGCCGGAATTGCGTCGTTTTTTTTTACGCAATTCCGACGCAAAACTAACTCCATATTTATACTTTGGCGTTAGACGCGTCTAGCGCCAAAGTCCATGGAGTTTGCGTCATTTTTTAGCGTGGACACCTACTTTGCATTAATGATATGCAAGGTAGGCGTTCCCGTCTAAAAAAATGACTCCGAGGCATGTGCGCCGTATTTACACTCCCGGGCAAAAATGTCGCCCGGGAGTGGGCGGGTCAAAAAAAATGACGTCCAGCCGCTTTTGCGTCGTTTTTTAGCACCTGGTCAGGGCAGGCGTTAAGGGACCTGTGGGCTCGGAAGGAGCCCAGAGGTGCCCTCCCATGCCCCCAGGGACCCCCCCTGTCACCCTTGCCCACCCCAGGAGGACGCCTAAGGATGGAGGGACCCATCCCAGGGAACATAAGGTAAGTTCAGGTAAGTATTATTATTTTTTTTTTTTGTGGCATAGGGGGGCCTGATTTGTGCCCCCCTACATGCCACTATGCCCAATGACCATGCCCAGGGGACAGAAGTCCCCTGGGCATGGCCATTGGGCAAGGGGGCATGACTCCTGTCTTTGCTAAGACAGGAGTCATTTCAATGGGGGTTGGGAGTCGAAAAAAATGGCGCAAATCGGGTTGAGGCGATAATTTTGCCTCAGCCTGACTTGCCCCAATTTTTGGCGCCCAAGCTCCATATTCCCCTACGCCGGCGCTGCCTGGTGTACGTCATTTTTTTTGACGCACACCAGGCAGCGCCGCCGGCTAACGCCGGCTAACGTTATTGAATAAATACGGCGCCTGCATGGCGCTTCAGAATGGCGTTAGCCGGCGTTAGATTTTTTGACGCACAACTGCGTTGGCGCAGTTGTGCGTCGAAAAGTATAAATATGGCCCTTAGTTCTCTTCCTTTTTCAAACATTCATGGCACTCTTCCCACCTCAGAGAAAAAGGCACTATTTGATATCCACTGCCAGTGGGTCAGTGTGAGAGCAGCACCCATGTAGATGCCCCTGTGGTTAGGGAATTAGGCATCTGAATTGACATGGCATTCTGCAACATGCTAATTTGAAGCATCGAAGTGACTTCTCTCTCTCTGAATCTATATGGCCTTGGCTGAGTTTTTGGTGATGTCTGCCCCACAAATGGGACACTACACGTCGGCCAGAATCAGAAAACGCACCTCAAGAGAGTACCACTTATGCTTCCCCTTTTACCTCTCTGAGGTACAAGTCCCCTCACAACCTACAGCTCTACCTTGTCACACCACTTGTACATCTTAACCAAGACCCTGCTGACTAACTGAAAAAACACCTTCAGCACATCTGCATACACTACTTACACACCCACATCATGCCTATACCCAATCATTGAAACCCAACAGCACCCAGACACCACACTCACCCCCTCAACTTCCCCACACATCCCCTCAACTTCCTAACCTTCACCACCTTACTACAAGCTCCTCAACTCCTACACCCCAGGCACCACTGCCAAATGTGCCAACCAGGCAACAACCTTTTATATCTGTGAAACATAACACCCTAATCCAAACACAACAAAAATATCTCAACAAAGCACTCTAACACCCCTTACCACGAGAGGGTCCTAATCCAATATGATCTCAACGTCATCAACACCAAAATCCACAACCTACATCCTATGAAGATCGCAATACCACTGACGGAATATCCATCACGTGTATGACAGAGTATTCCATCTGCCAAGATCGTAATCAGTTTACCATGCGGTGCTATCCAAAATATGATGCTATAATACACCCTGATATGTTAACATGTCATTGTGTTAGTTTCCACTTAAAGAAAGACAATGCCCAGCAATATAGGACAGCTAAGTGTTGTTATCTTGTTCAGATGGAGCTTTTGACATTTCTGAAAAAAATCTTTATTTCCTTATTAAGAAGTAACATGTCTCATTTCAACTTCCAATGAGAGTAATACATTTTAAAATATTTCTAAACTTTTTTACATCTGTCAGTTTAGAGATATGTTTGAAATTACGTTCTTCGTTCACTTTCTCATATGCTCCAGGCAGGGTATAATGAATTTAAAATTACAACATTTTATCAGACAGACCTACACACAGATTTGCATTCTAAGGGTTCAGCAGTAATTTATTCGACATGATTTGTCTGTTTTTATGTTCAATAAGGCATAATAATTGACTTTCCAAGTTAATGTATCTGAAAAGAAATGCTGTAAAATGCAGCATTAAGTTTGCTACTGATCTTCCATTTTATGAGGGGGTGTTGTAGGACATCATGCACTCTTGTTCCAGCAGTACTTATCAAAAGGTAGAAAACCAAAAAATCAGCAGATTAATAGTTGAATGGGAGTTAAAGGAGTGAAAACTCTTCCAGAGCTTCAGACCCAATTTGCATATGTCAGCACTACACCTTACCTACCTATGCTGAGGGAAAAGTACATACCAGAAAAAGTTATGTGAGGTCAAAGCCACCATCATTAAACATGAATTAGACTATGCTAAGAGTCACCACAAAAAGAGTTTGAAATCATTAAACAATCTACAGAGCTTACCAATATGACAATTATTAACACATCTAAATGAAGAAGTGATGAATTCTCCTCCCTCTTCATTGAAAAATTAAAGAATATCAAATACTGTGCCATGTTCTCTTGTAAGCACAAGAAACACAGAAGCATAAACAAAAATTGTAGACTGTTTTGTCTTCATTTGAATAAATCAAACAAGATGTCCTTATGCAACCATCATAAAGATCTGACCCTCTTTTCATCACTCCAAACTCATCTCATCCTTTCAACCTAAACAGATCAGTGGAAGGGTTATACTAGACTGACCAAATCTCATAAACACTCATAATAGCTTCTGATTACCTGTATCAGACCCCTGCATCCACCACACCAATGTCAGAGAGAGTCAGTGCATCAGCGTGATGCTCACACCCATTCTGAATGCTTCTATCTCTTCCACGACATTAGCAGATGCTTAGAAATCCACAACTGTCTCTCGTTGCTAAACAAAAACCTCTGCAGACTAGTCAACGCTCGCCAAGTACAGACAAATCTCAGTGCTACCATTTGCAGCCCAGGTCTTAGAAAAAATCATCAACAAACATCTCCCTGAATACATCAACAACCACCACCTACTCAACACCACTCAGTTTAGTTTCAAACCCAACCACAGCACAGAAACTGCCCTCACTACTGCCATGAATAACATCCCCATGACTCTGGCTAGAAAGGCATGTTGGCTTCATCCTCCTGGACCTCTCTGCAGCATCTGACACAGTCTCCCACTCTATTCTCATCCAACACGTCCACAACCTCAAAATCAACAGACATGCACAAATGGCTCTGCTCCTTCCTGACTGGAAGGACCCAGTCAGTCAGCCTGGCAACGTACACCTTGGACACCTTTGACCTCATCTGCAGAGTGTTGCAACGATCCTCCCTGAATACGACCCTGTTCAACATATACACGATCCTTCTAGCTATCATCATCTGCTCAGATGATATTAACATCCTCTCCTATACTGGTGATAAGTAACTCATTCTCTCCCTCATGGACATGACACCTAGTAGATTGATCAAGTTCAATGCCTGCCTGATTGAAATCGCCCACTGGACAAAGACCAACTGTCTAAAGCTAAACATCTACAAGACAGAAATCATAATCTGCAGGAAGAGCACTTCACCGTGGGACTCCACCTGGTGGTCAACAGACCTAGGACAGATGAACATGATAATGCGTCCCGACCTAGATTATTTACTTATACAGGGACCCGTTTTAGGCCAATAAACCTTTTGACCATGATTGGGGACTCCTTAAGACGAGATAGCTATTTTGCATCTCAATCAATAGGTCAATCACTTCATCAGTATACACTATAACTAATCGATTCACCTTACCAATACTCTGCAATAGGATTGAAACACCATGACCTTTCAACCAGTAAATGATCATGCAAAGCTAATAAAGGTTAAGATATTTATTCCCTATTAGTTACAATTCTGAGGTCATGTTTATTAGTCTCAATATCAATAAGCACATCAAAAGCATTACAATATGGCAACTAGAATAAGACTTTATCAAAGCAAAAATCAGGAACATCAAAACAAAGCACGATGTCAACATGAGTCAACTTTTAGCAGAGTATCATTAGTACAGTATTCAGCCAAGCAAAGATTTAGTCCTTTGTCTATTCGCATCCGATATTAGTGAATTCCTTAACTAACCTCTAATTAGCATCAGCATGTTGGGCTTCATGCAAAACAATTTTACAACACAAATTTAGAAAACATCTATCTATGGACTCTATCAAAAGAGCAGTTGGTACCTAGAAAGAAAAGGCAAACAGACAATTACAATTCATTATCATATAATTACCCTCCATAATGGGTCAGCACACAGAGTCAGTCTTCGTCCTCAGGACATCAGTCGATTCGCCATCAGTCAGGATAAACAGCAAAGTTTCAGCAAGATAGGGTCAGAAGGAATGCTTCCCTCATAAGGAGGAGAAGTGTGTTATGGGGCAAGGAGATGAGGATGGTTTATGGTATCAGAACCACAAAGTCTTAAGGTAGGATACCAAAGTAACAGCAAGAGTGTCCCTATAATGGCTCAGAAAAAGGCACGTAATGGCTAGGTAATGGCTGAGTAAGAATGGCTTATTTCTTCTTGTGTCATGTCGTTATATTAATCTTGTCTAACAAGTTCCTAATTTCCAATTGGGCAATATTTGGTGCATCATTATCTCTGGCCAATAATCCGTTGCTCACCTTACTAGAATTTTCACCTAAGACGGTTTTCATGCAGTTTATTGGTTCCTTTGATTGACGTCTTCAGTGGGTAGAATGTCAGGTAAGAAAAGTTACACTCGTCGCTCCAGTCAGTAGTTCCATTGTCTTTACCAATTTAGGCGACCTTGGGCCAGATGTAGCAAACCATTTGCGACTCGCAAACGGCGAAAATCGCCGTTTGCGAGTCGCAAACGTGGGTTTGCTATGCAGAAATGCATTTTGCGAGTCGTTACCGACTCGCAATATGCATTTCCGACTCGCAAATAGGAAGGGGTGTTCCCTTACGTATTTGCGAGTCGCAGTGGGATGCAATATCATTTGCGACCGCGTAAGCGGTCGCAAATGGCATCGCAGTTACCATCCACTTCAAGTGGATGGTAACCCACTCGCAAATTGGAAGGGGTCCCCATGGGACCCCTTCCAGTTTGTGACTGGACCCAAAAATATTTTTTCAGGGCAGGGAGCGGTCCAAGGGACCACTCCCTGCCCTGAAAAAATACCGAAACTAAAGGTTTCGGTTTTTTTTTTAAGTGCAGCTCGTTTTCCTGTAAGGAAAACGGGCTACACTTAAAAAAAAAAAACTGCTTTATTTAAAAGCAGGTCACGAACATGGAGGTCTGCTGACGTCAGCAGGCCTCCATGTTAGCGAGTGCCTATACTCGCTATGGGGCCGCAATTTGCGACCCACCTCATGAATATTCATGAGGTGGGTCATTGCGACCCCATTGCGAGTTGCAGTCGGTGTCTGAGACACCGTACTGCATACGAATTTGCGAGTTGCAAATTGCGAGTCGCATGGACTCGCACTTTGCAACTCGCAAATTCGTCAGTTGCTACGTCTGGCCCCTTGTACTTGTTGCGAATTACACTGTTGCATTCAGCAAGAATGTCTCCTTGAGCAAGTCGGGTCCCATGAGAAAGAATTTACTACGGTTACACACACATCTCTAGCTTCTGGAAAAGTACAGTTTCACGTCCTTCAGGAAGACAGCACATTGCTTGTTAGAAAAACACAGTTAATATGAGACCAGCCAGCTAGGCTCAGACCCTTGTTAACTAAGGCCTAGTGATTAATTTAGTAAACCTTAATACAAAATTCATTGTACTAATACAGAATCATACATGAGTACATTGTTAAATTCATTATTAGTCAGTTTCATTAATCATCGTATACATTGGTGGCCACTCCCCGTGGGCACATTTCAAACGTGTGGATTCATATTTATTCTACCACGTTTTTTTATGCAGCATCATTTATACATTATTTTGCAAGCTTTTCATGTTAATTTTGAATATAAAAGCTACACTCCAACAAACACCCCCACCAGCCTTGGCAAGAACCTCTGGATCATCATCGAGAGCAAACTTAACATGACCTCCCTAGTCAACACCAGCACTGCCACATGCTTCCATATTCCAAAGATGCTGCGGAGGATTTTCAAATGGCTCCCAGAAACCCGCACTCATGCTGTGGTCACAAGCAAGCTGGAATATGGGAACACCCCCCTATGTCGGGATCAACAAATATTTCACCAGAAGGCTGCAGACCTATTAAGAACTACGTCCTATCTTGCACCTAAAGTGTGGAAGGACCTGCCACTACACCTAAGAGCTTCCACCTCACATCAAGAATACAGCAAGAAGACGAAGTACTGCTTTTCTAATAGTTTCACTAAGTCCTAGGTGAGCCTAGATTCACACCTGTTCAGTGCCACAATACTCTCTCGGCTAATTGTGCACTCTACAAATCTGCATCACATAACTTACATATAGTTGTGGTCAAACCTTCCTAAAACAAAAAGTGCATAACCCAAAGGACCTTAGTAACTTCGACTCATCCACAAATCAACTTTTCCAAGCCAAAGCTTCAGAGTTGCATGAAATACCAACTCAAGTTCTTCTTTAAATAGAAAATACTATTAGATGAGCAAGCAGGTTGAAGCATGGAAACAGAAACCCTAATATAAAGGCCTTGATATCAAGGATAACAATTACTCATGTGTCTTGATCCTCCTAGATATCTCTGCTATGTTTGACCACAACGCTCTCCTGAGAATGCTCAGCTAAAAGATGGGTCTTAGTAGGACAATACTGATGTGATTCTCCTCATTCCGGAAAAAATGATGGTCAGCAATGTATCAAACCTAACTACAACCCTCTCTAATAGAGATGGCCAAACAGAGTCCCAAAGAAAAATACTTTCACCCAAACTATTTAAATGTTATCTTAAAAATCTTGCATCCATACAAAACCAATCAAACATCAATTACCACTTCTATGTTTAGGGCATACCGCCTTCCATGAATATCACTTCTTCACTAAATGTAGAACAGCTCTCGTGGTGTAGAACGAGTCTTGCACCTCCTTATAGAGATATAGGCCCTCATTTCAACCTTGGCCGGTGGCAACCGCCGGCCGCGAAGTTGAAACCGCTGGGCGGCCGCCAATGCGGGCGCACTCCCGACGGGCCTATTTGGAGATCCCCGCTGGGCCGGCGGGGATCTTGGCCACAACACGGGAGCCGGCTCCAAATGTAGCTGGCGGTGTTGCGGCTGTGCGACGGGTGCAGTTGCACCCGTTGCGCTTTTCACTGTCTGCTATGCAGACAGTGAAAAGCTGCATTGGGCCGTGGCAGGGGGCCCTTGCACTGCCCATGCCAGCGGCATGGGCAGTGCAGGGACCCCCAGGGGCCCTGCGACTCCCCTTTCTGCCAGCCTTTTCATGGTGGTTCAAACCGCCATGAAAAGGCTGGCGGGAGGGGGACTCGTAATCCCCTGGGCAGCGCTGCCCTGGGGGATTTAAACCGCCGGGACTAAAGTGGCGGGAAAACGCTGGTCCCAGCGGTAATTCCCCAGGAAGCACCTCCAGCCTGTTGGCAGTGCTTCCGTCAAAACAGCCCTGGCAGTCAAAGACTGCCAGGCTTGTAATGACCCCCATAATCTTGAATGTCACACCACCAGCTGAAGTTAAGACTGGATTAGATTTCTCCTTATCTCACCCAGCTCGCTTACTCTCTTGCAGAAGCATCAAACAGTTCATACCAGAGCAGGAGTTTTAACGTACTGCAGGCCCTAGCTCTAGCAAACCTTAGCTATACAATTCCCGAATGTCCATCTTGACCCCCCAAATCATCATATAGCTGCAAGATGGGTCATGGGGTACAATATTTCACTATATTTCATTTATTCTGGTAAAATATTTGTTTATAAAATTGTAGGTGCATAGAGTACAAAGAGTACTACTTTAACTCACCCCAAAGCCCTATTTACTACCATGATTTCCCAAATACCTTTCTACATACTCTTCCCTTCTCCATCTCTCCTTTACTCATCCCAAACCTCATCTTGCTACTATGATCTCCCAATTAACACTTCTGGGTTCTTCCCTCCTCCATTCCTCAATTATTCTATTTAATCCAGCTAACAAACTCACATCCTTCACTCAAATTAAATCATACCTCCCTATACCAATACTAATATTGTACTCATTTTCCCCTATACTAATCTACCACTAATCATTTTGGGTTTCGATGTAGCATGTTTCTATCCAAAAAGTGCTTTGGCGCCTCGTCAGGGGTAGTAGGCACTATATAAATACAATTACAATACATACATACATGCAAAAGTGCATACACTCCAGTGTCTGTTATTATATTAGACAAGAAAGACATCATAATAGAGAGCCTCTGGTCCTAGCATAAAATTACTTGTTTGCAGAACTTCAATCTAAACCATTCTGAAAGCCATTCTCTATATGTCGGCAAAACAGGGTAGGGCCAATGTCAGAACACGCAGTCTTTAGCTGTCATCAGAGCTTTATCGAACCATTTCCTTTGATGATCCGCTATGGCTGAGACATGTGTGGCATAATGTTGCATAGCAAAGCTGGGGGAAGAAGGAATAGAGCACTTACTGTCATCAGTTAGCATGCTCCATATTGTTGTCCAATATGGGTCTAGTGTGGAAAAAGGCCAAAGGACATGTATAACATCACAGTCCAGCACTTGGAATTATAAAGTAGACATTCCTTTTTCAGTTTTATCAATGTCCAGTGCAGGCCGATTGTGAAATAGTAACATTTCAGGCATATCTCATGGAGGCTTGAGTCATGTATCGCTAAAATCATTGACAAGATTACCCTTTCTGCAGATTTATCCCCAACATTTTTACCTTTCTCCTCCTATTTTTCTGGCACTCTTTTTGTTGGCTTTAGGACTCTGGGCACTTTACCACTGCTAAACAGTGCTAACGTGTATGTGCTCTCTCCTCTAAAACTTGGTATAATTGGCTTTCACCTGTGTGGGCTGCTCCTCTTATAGGATGGCATTGGGAATTCCCTTATATATGCTTAAGTGGTAATTTCTGATCTGGGAGAAGTAGCATGGGCATGTTTGGTATGTTTGGAATAGTAGCAAGAATTCCTGCTTACTGGTGTACATGGACTTTACATTTTTAGAAATGTCACTTTTAGAAAGTGGGCATTTCTCTTTGCTTATAACTCTAATGCGTTGCAGCCTGACCTCAATCCACGTCTACGGCAGAATCACTGCTCCACTTGGTGCATACTTTCTAGACTGCCATCAGACGGGGGGGCTTGGTGTGACAGAAGAGCCATCTGCATACTGATAGTCATTCTGGCCTGGGGAGAAGGAGGGTTGTGCACAACTTACATGTCAATAGGTTGTGTCCCTGCCTCATACAATGGGCTGATTACCCCCACTGATGTCTGGAGACAGGGTTGGGTTGAAAGGGGGTTGTGTTTCACATGAAAGGGTTCCTTTGAAGTAACCCTTGAACAAAGACAGTCTTTGAGTGTAAGTGCAGGGGCTCTGACCCATGATTTTAGAGCACATTTGGAACTGGGACTGAACCTCTGCCAGATGACTGCTGAGCTGCAAAACAACTCATCTGGACAGCTCTTATGATGTTGCACTGCTACATGCTGCTGTTTGGGGGCGTAAAAGACTCACTGGATTGCTTTTCTGCTTGTTACCCTGCTGCCAGCTGCTCCCTGACTTTGGGTTCACTCAACACGACCAGGACTGCCAGAAGGAACCACCACCTTTTGTCTTTGATGTGCTGGCCTACTGCATCCCTGGTGCCCCAAGTATTCTCCCAGGTGCTCAGCGTGTGGAGTACTTTGGTTGCTGCCCCTGGCCCTGTCTCTATACTACTTTATGACCCTCAGCACATGGTGGGAGCTTCCTTTACGGTAGAGCTCTGAACTATTCACTCAGCAAGTGGAGAGCATTTTATTTTAAATTTCCTTTTAACTCCATTGCATGTTAAGAACTTCTTTTATAATTGCTTAGTATGTGAAGAGTGCTTTTCTTTTAATTTCTTGGCATTGGAGAGTGTTGATGACTGACCCATAATTCCCCTGCCTCCCCCAGCGCCACACTTTGTTGGCCATGGCAGCGCCAGGGGAACCCCTGAGTTTGTGGCTCTGCCTGGTCTCTGACAACCGGAGTGGTGTCATAGAAACCTGCCAGTAAATCCAGCAGTCCGGCCCGAACAGGGGGGGCACGATGCATGACTCCCTGGGACAAGGTGCCGTCCCAAGGCACCCTCTCCTTACCTATCATCTCACCGGCCAACCAGCTGACACCCCACTCAATGCAGTCCCCTCCAGGATGGGAGTAGAAACGAACCATTCATGGTAGCAGCCGTGCAGAGTAAAGGAGACACCAGCACCCAGAGGAGACGATTGAAGGGTTACGGAGACCGTCGCCTGCCTTTTCAGCTACAGTGAGAGCCCCCAAAGGAGTGTGATCGCCGACCCATGCTGTGGGCCAAGACAAAACTAATCCTATGATTGTGAGCAGCTGCTTTCATCCTGAAACCTTACACGCGGATGGGGACCCAGAGGGGTTGCCCGGCCGAGACTTCAGCATTGTGTTGTTCCTTCTGCCCCGGGGGAGCATTGCAGTACACTATAGCTGCCCGCTCGCGGTTGAAATGTCAAGGTTTACCCGGAGCCTTCACAGGCCTCTCACCTGGATCTCGTGGGGACTCGCGCCATATTCGCAGGGCAGGCCCTCAACTGAGGTCTCATTCACCCTCAGCAAGTGAAACTTGCCCCAGTTAGAAGTTACCACATATCATATAGTAGAAAGCACATGTGTGCTAGTTCCATGTGTTCTCGAATAGTGTAGGTGTTTCTATGTGGTTAGGGAGTTACTGTGGCAATCCCAGGGGATTTAGTGGTGTGGCTTCTTAACCTGGACACAATATTCACCCTAACACAATAATTTATGTGTTTATTCATGATGTCCATGCATTTATATATTTTCATGCCCCAAGTATACCCTGCTGTTCGGTTGTTTCATTACCCAGAGTAATGAGTACTATTCCAATGATAGTATGTTATGCAGAATATTTATGATTATGATTTTGTGATTTATAAAATAAGAAGCCTATTATTCTACATAGTCCTATGTCTTTTGTGGTGTATGTATGGTGTCACTAATGTGAGTGTGTTGCTCAAACATTTTACACATGACTCTGGAGATAAGCCTGACTGCACAGCCCCAAGCTACCAAGGGGGGAGCACAGGTTATCTTTAGTGTATAACTTACTTGCCCTGACTAGAGTGGTGGGTTGTGCCTGGCTTAGGTGCACACCCTAGCCAACCAGAGACCCCATTTCTAACACAAGTCCTCCTCTTTGAAGTTTTTTTGTAGGCCTATATGCAATTTATGGTTTAATGATTCTTGCAAAAGTTTTGGTAAATTGTTGGCTACAATAACCTTGTACAGTCCACGCAATACTCATATATAGGCCCATATTTATACTTTTTGATGCCGGCGCTGGTTTGCGGCATAAAATGTTCTGCCGGCTAACGCCATTCCTGCACACCATGCGGGTGCCTTATTTAAGGATTGACGTTAGCCAGCGTAGGGGAAAATAGGGGTTGTGCGTCAAAAAATGGTGCAAGTCAGGTTTGAGTTAAAAATCATGGCTCAAACCGGACTTGCGCCATTTTTTGACGCACAACTCCCATTGAAATGACTACTGTTTTAGCAAAGACAGGAGTCATGCCCCCTTGCCCAATGGCCATGGCCAGGGGACTTCTGTCCCCTGGGCATGGCCATTGGGCACAGTGGCAGGTACGAGGGCCCAAATTAGGCCCCCCATGCCACTTTAAAAAATACAAAAATAATACTTACCTCAACTTACCTGTACTTACCTGGAATGGGTCCCCCATCCATAGGTGTCCTCCTGGGGTGGGCGAGGTTGGCAGGGGGTCTCCCTGGGTGCAGGGAAGGGAACCTGTTGACTGCTTCCATGGTCTGAGACCATGGAAGTGAGCCCACAGGTCCCTTAACGCCTGCCCTCACCCAGGAGTAAAAAAACTGCGCACATCAGGCTGTGCGCCGTTTTTTAAGGTCCGCCCCCTCCTGTGGGTCAAAATGACGCAGGAGTATAAATAAGGCGCACAGGCCTTAAAGTCATTTTTTGATGGGAACGCATACCTTGCATGTCAAGGAGGTTTCCCGCATCCAAAAAATTACGCACAAACAGAGATTTTTTTACGTCCGCGGGGTCGGACGTCATAGTTTAAATATGGGGCAAAGTTTGCGCCGAATGTGCGGCAAAATTTTGTTTTGACGGACATTCAGCGCAAACAGAGTATAAATATGCCCCATAGTGTTTCCACTTATGGGGATAATCTAGTGTTAGGAGATAGGGAGTCAAAAGGGTTATTATAAGCTTTAGTCGCAAACAGTGTGCAAGCAGATTGTATATCCAGTTTTGATTCACATGTAGATTGTGGTTCTCCTAAAAAGGCATGGAAAACATTGTAGCCCCATTTTCTCTGAGTAGAACAACATCATCTGTTTCTATTGTTCCAGCATCCCATTGGATGCAATCAGCTCCTACTCATATAGCAACATTGTACCAGATGGGCGTCTTGTCGCATGGAAAGGGGCTTACTTTTAGTCTGTGATGTGACTGTTGTCCAGGCCATTGTGGCTGAATGTATATTTGGTTTGTTTGCGAAGGTTGTGGGTGATTTTATCATGGTAAAGTGGTACAATCAATCAGGTCCTTCTTCGGGAGTAAATTTGTCAGTTGTAAGAGCTGATATGCTAGATAATAAGGATCTATATGTGGCAACCATATGCTGTAGGAGTGCCTGTCAACATGGAGCATAAAGGCCTTTGAGTATGGCCTCATGTCTCCCAATCAATGGAGAGTATGCTTTTGTCTACTTGACGGAGTAGCACTTTTTGAAGAGAGAGAAGCAGTACAATGTCAAAATAGTTAAGAAGAAAACAAAGAAGTGAGCGCTTAAGTTAATCTCAAGTCACCTGTAATTACTAGTAATGTTACTGATGGTGGTTAGCGGGATATAGCTCAAACTGGCATGGGATAGCTAGGGGGGTCACAGGCTCTGCCTTTCCTGATGGGCACTTCATTAGAATACCAGGCCTTCAGAACAACAGCCTGTAAGGCTAAGCTTATCCTGCTATAGCAAGAATAAAGAAAACAACATTTGTTCTGTGGACGTTAGGCATTATAGACTACAGAAGCAGACTATCTTCATGCCACATGATAAAGAGTAAACAAAAGGTAAATGAGACATGCCTAGATGCAAATCAGCCACCATCATCCAGTGTAGAGATTGTGTTATGGAAACAGAAAAAGGATGTTTAGGTTAGAGGTCAGGTATATGTTCATAGCAAAGGGCGCAAATTTGAGTGGGTTAGTGTGGCTGTCTGTTTCCTCAACATGAGTCTTTCCACTGTATGAGCGAAGGTAAGGTAACCAGATGTTCTAAACAAAAAACCGGAACAGCTTTTGACATAGAAATAGGACTAAATGTCGACACTGCACTGGCCAGTGCCAACATTTAGTCCTATTTCTATGTCAATGGTTTTCTGAGATAGATAGTATGTATATATGTATGTATATATTTATAGATAGATAGATAGATATATAGATATGTATATACGTGTGTGTGTGTGTGTGTATACATATGTATATATGTGTGTGTATATATATATATATATATATATATATATATATATATGCAGGGCAGCCATATGGAACACAACACACCACAGTCAAGGAAGCCTAATTTTCATGCTACCAAAACACACACTTCTGTAGAATGAAAATGAAAGACTCCCTTGGCCATGCTCCATCCAGTGAGTTACAATGGGAGCTTTGTTATTCTGGCCTTGGGTGATGGGCTCCGCAGGGGTTTATTCGCCTCCCATTAAATCCTGCTGTGCTGCCCAAATTAAATTAAGCTAGGCAGCACAGCAGGAGAGTTTTTGAAACAATACTCTGTCAGTGGTGTAATGAGAGGGCCAGTGTGAACACAGTGCACAGTGATAAATGTAAATGCTCACCCAACCCTCTCCCAAAACTGGGACATTTGTGTATTTTTTAAACAAGTGTGGGGACACCAGGATAGTCATTGGATAAATGGGACTGTCCGGGAAAATCCAGGACATCTGGTCACCATAAGCTAAGGCAATTTAGATGGAGGAAGTGGTATTCAGATGTTGTGATATTTAGATACATATTTATGAAACATGGTGCACAACTAGAACAGTTGTGCGTCATTTTTTTAACGCTGGCTAACTCCATTCCCTAACACCATCCTTGTGTCTTTTTTATAAAATGACACACAATGACGCTAAGGAATGGCTAGCTTCTCAAAAAAAGATGTTAGCCAGTAAGGGATGATTTTAGGGGAAATGGTGCTAGTGAGTCAGAAATGGTGTTAGGCCGGTTAGCAGCAAAATATCTGCAACTAGTCAGCCTAGCGTCGTTTTTTGATGCACAAGCATCCAAAAAATGACTCCTGTCTAAATTTAGACAGGAGTCATTACCACCAACCCCAATGCCCACCACAGGGGGCCAGTTTCCCTGGAGAAGCCCTACATACCCAGTGCCAGACAGGGGGCCCCATATAAGGGCCCTCCAATGGCACACCACACACATACACTTACCTGCAACTTACCTGGGATGGGCTCCCTCCTCCTCTAGTGTCACTGTGGTGTTGGTGGTTGTGTTGCTGGGGATTGTGTGGGCATCTTTGTAACCATTCCATGGTGTTCTTCCATGGAAGTGGGCCTACCTGCACCTTAACGCCTGGCCTGACCAGGCGTTAAATAATGACGCTAAACAGGCTTAGTGCCATTATTTAGGTCTGCCTCCCACTTGCGCATCCTTTCTGTGTCGGGTGTTAAATATGGCTGTGGGGGGCTAGTGTCATTTTTAGGAAGGGAACGCCTACCTTGCTCCTCATTTGATGCAAGGTGGGTTGGCGCTTCCTAGAAAGGGCGATAATCCCAATATTTTGGAGCTAGACCGTTCTAGCATTGAAATATAAATATGGAGTTAAGTTAGCGCTGCTTTAGCATCAAAAATCATGATCCTAAGGCGACCCTAACCTTCCACAAATATGGGCCTTCGATTCTAAAAACCGAAGGCAGTAGCCAGCGGCTGTCAAGTCTCACGCACATATGGCTCAAATGTCAAAATGTCAATATATTTAACTACAATATACATCATATTAAACCAAATAAGAAAACCTCATAAGGTATAAAATTCACCCCTAATGCAAATAAACAGATCTGAATCTTTCGGAAAAGTTTTCTTCACGCTCTCATGTCACTTTCCGAGCAGGATCGATAGCACGGTCGCAGTTTTGCCTTGCTATGCAGTAAAGTGATAGCTACTTTGAAATTTTCGTTTTCCAGGAAGCGATCATTGCTTAGTTGTACATTTTACGCAGGAACAGCTGCTCTCAGGCCCTGCAAGGAGCAAACAAATTTAGAACAGGCTGAAAAATATGTCCGTATTATTTACAAGTCGGCTAGCACTTCTCTTTGTCTCGCTGCAGCCTTGGCTCTGCCGGGTGCTGTGTGACTAGGAGGCAGGAGGCATGTGACAGGACGCTCACTGAGGCATGCTGGGAATTAAAATACCTGCGAGCCTCTTCATAGGATGATGGTGTTCGCACGTACATGCCAAGATTTTGCAAAACGAAAGTGGGACATTTAAAAAAATATAGTGTATATATTACTTCCAATGAAGCCTATTGAAGTAGTGGCAATTTTAAGCGGGAGACAGCAAAAATTAAAGCCGTTTTTGGCTTAAAAAATCGGGAGTCTCTCACCTGGCATGTATGCGCATGTGCAACCAAGAAGAAAGCTTTGGGCAGCTTAGATGATAAGGATAAGAAATGGAAATGTACCCTGGGCCTATTAATTCTATATAAAATTAAGCCACAATACATTGGATTGTGTGTGGACAAGGTTCATCTGGGGAATTATTTTAGGGCTTAATTTATGCAGGTGTGGACATCAGCACTCACTTTTGGGGACTGGGATTTATTTTCTTCAAACTTTGACTCACTGGAAGAAACCGAAAGGAAGGCAACTATTGACAAAGCACTGGCCACCAGCCTTTTGGCAATTACTTTTTTGTTATGTGGTAGTGTTTACAAAAACTTGTTCGGGGAGCTGCTGGGCCCTCGTTAAATAAAAAATTACATTATCCAAAACCAAAAGAGTTTTCTGTTCTCACAAAAGTACACATTACCATGGTACACTGGGAGCTGAGGAGAACTGCTTTGGGTGTGGACGTGCTCCAAAGAAGGGAAGAAAGAAAGGGGGTTCACAGTATAAAAATTGTATATTAAAGCCCAAATTACATCCCACCTATGTTTGAATAAAACTGTTACAGTTCTGCTGCAAATAAAATATGATAAAGTTTGATTTCTTCCTGGAAAAAGGTCTTTAAAAAATATTGGTGAAAATGAGTCTAGAAACACAATATGGAATGCTGTGTAATAGCAGCAGTCCACTTCAACCATATTGTAAGGAGACAGGAACTGATAAAGCTCGAAAATCCTTTGTGTTCTCTTCAAATGCATCCTACTATCACATCAGGCAACATTGGCACTAAAGGGAACTAAACTATCTTGTTTGCGGATGTGCTCATTGTGAAAGAGCAAAATGCAGTCACTCAAAGTGATGTGAACCAGAGGCTTAAGTAGGTCTTATGCTGTAGTTGGAGGAAGCAAGATGGAAAAGAAACAACAGACTAATGAGTGAAGACAGGTGTCTAAAAGCCACTTTAAGTAAGCATATTATACATATTAGTGCAGTAAAATGAAATGGCTGTAGCTAATGCCAGACATAACAATCAAAATGTCTTGGCTAACGTCAGATCTAAAAGAGAGAAAGGAGGATGAAAAGAAGGAAATCAATGACCAAGGGAGAAAGCAGAGCTTAAATACAAATTGCAAAGTAAGACGGAGACAGAACGTGTATGGTGGTAGAAGAAAGTCAGGATGTGGAATCAAGACAAGGTAGCCTTAGTATCTGGTAGCCCAGGCATTTATTAGCAAAGGGTTCTGGTTCCTAAGAAAAACTCTTGGCCCAAAGAACTTAGGGCCATATTTATAGCCCCTTAGCGCCACAGGAGCATCACTTTTTGTGGCTTAACGCCACCTTATAAATCCGGCCCCTTCGCACGCAGCAGTGAGTGTGGAAGGGGCGTGGAATGGGTGTTACTGTGGGCATGCCACTGCAACACCCATTGCATTTTGATGCTGCCTCAGATTTATGAAATTTCGTACACCTGGGGCGGTGCCAAAATCTAACGCCACCCCAAGGGATGGCGTTAGCAGGCCGCAACAAGGAGGGATACTTTTATTCCTCCTCGTGTTTTGCTTTTTCTATACGTGCTGCATTTTGCCGCACGCATAGAAGAAGCAAAATGCCTGAAATTATTGTTCATGTGCGGGAAGGTGTCCCTTCCTGCACACAAACAATCATTTGAAAATGACACTTTGGCACTTCTGTGTGTGCTGCATTGTGCAGCACACACAAAAGTGCCAAAGCGCCATTAGTGATTGTTTATGTGCAGGAAGGGACACCTTCCCGCACATAAACAATCATACCCCTCAACACAGACATCCTTGCATGATGGTGCAGAGATGCCTGCGTTGGCAGCTAAAACGCAGGGGTGCACTGTATTCCCTTAAATATGGAGCATCCCTGCATTTCTAAAGTGACGCGGCGTGGCGAGGCCAAATTTGGCGCAGCACCATGCTGCGCCACTTTTCTTTAAATCTGGGCCTTAGGTTTTGGACAAATTGGGAACTGCCTGTTTATGTCAGAGGGGTTCTGAGAAACATGGCATGTTCTGCAATATTATGTTATTAGTATTTGCATAAAGATTTCTGTCTTTTCTATGGTCTCATAGTGTGTTTGGAAGCTTTAGAGAATGATTTAAAATGCTAAAATGCTCAGGTATAACTGACTGATCTGTCATAGGATCCGATCTATTTGAGGAAAATCTTGCTGTGCACTGGGAAATTAATAGGGCAGTCAAACCATGCTTATGCTTTTTGATATATCTATCAAACATAAAAACGAAAAAGGGAGTACGAACGATTGGCATGTTTTTGGCGTTATTGTGCCTGTTTGTTACATGGGAACTCAAACATATTCCTAACTAAAAGTGTTGGCTGCTGAAAAGGGTGGATGCTTCCAAATGAAATGTGAAGCGCAGAATCAGTGATCTGTAAAATTTCCAGAAGAAACGCTCCCAAACCTCTTAGATTAATCAAACGAAATGCAAGGCTCTTGGCAGTCAGTCAACTGCATGCCCCTAGGAGGCAGGCGGCACACACCAAATAATGTGCTTTGCCTGGGGAAATAGTACACGATATGAAGAATAAAAATCTGGAAGTTTTATATCTCTTCCGGAGGATAACTCACTGCTGCGGAGGAGACTCTTGTGACGTGATAGGTCCAGTGATCTGTACAGACAGAGGTTTCAGGGTTAAGGATATCTCTGGGACGTTCTTTGCCTCGTTTCTCTTGTTTTGTTTTTCCTTGTTGTTTTTTTTCATTTTCACCTTTTCATCACCCGGTTTTACTCTCTTGGTTTGTTGGTCTGTATGAATATAGGGTGCCCTATAGGTTAGATAATGTGAATAGCTTTAGGTATATCACACGGATAGGATCACTTGCCACACCCAAATTAATATAGTTCAAGCAAATCTGGCTTATAAAAAAAGAAACTCATAATTTAATTACCTTAAAATAGACGATTTTATTGATATTCTGGGATTATGGTAGATATACATGTTATGCGTTGGAATTGAAGATAGTTCTTGAATTGCTAATTTATTTTTTCAGTGGCATTGTTCCCACTTTGAAGAAGAACATTAATAGAAATACAATAGACCCATCATTAATGGGTGAGTATGTATTTTCCTTTATGTGAATGTGTGACTGTGTAACAGGGTAAACGCCGATGGAGAGAATGGCTATCTGATTGTATGAATTGATGACTGTACTGGATGCGTGAATAGATGACTTTATGTGACTTCCTGTGTGTATAGATGGATAATAGCCAAATGAGTGATCCATGGCATCGTGCGTGCATCTCTCTTTCAGCCTCCTCTGTCAGTCTTTCCCACTTCCAGCAACCAGCTTGAGTGGCAGCAGGACCGGTCGTGCACAGTCATCGGCTATGGTGCATTGTTTCCATACTCACCAGTCTCTGCTTGTTGAGATTCCTGGTAGCTTACATACATTGGGTGCTGGGCGAAGAAAAGATCTGGGTCGGGGAAATCTTACTTGTATGACAAGTGAAATGAATACTTCTGCAATGGAAGGATCAATTTTTTGATCCTTGACAATGGTTTCAAGGAAGAATCCTGAAAGAGTGGGATTTGGTGTTTGTGGTATTCCGGAACCAATGTCCATATAGATAAAGATACGGCAACTCCGCCATAAGAGTGCAATTCTCACCTACTTCATGTTAGTAACCTTGCTCAGTCGCTTTAAGTAAATGACTTGCATAACTAATCGGACCCTACTTGCTGCAACCTTGCTACTGCAGGAAAAAGGCTTTTGATCCGTGGAGCTGGCATCATTAGCTCAGACTCTTTTGATCAGTCACAATACTTTGCATGGGGTTTGTTTTGAAAACAGCCTTGGTGGCTTCAAATGCATCCTGATGCACATAGTGACAATACCTTGGTGTTGTTGCCTTGAGAAGGTCATGAAATGGACCTTTTGGGGATGTCAGGTTGCTGTTCAGCCTACTGCAGTATGTACACATGCAAATAACATATCATACCTCAGAGACTGAGGCTGGAGAGATGGCCATCATTACATCTTAAACATCTGAGCGGCTGTGAGTAACTTCATAGGCAATAAATTAGCATTTCAAAAATAGCGTAAGCTGGGTTTCAGCAATTCATGTTTCTTGAGATTGACAGGAAGTCTATTGTTCACAAGTGTTGGAGAACCACCTGTAATTTCATACTTTGTTCAGTGGTGGGGGGAGTGCAAACCAGAATGCCATCACTGACATTTGTCCCTAACTAACCCTGGTCAATACTTCTTTTTCAGTCCACTGGACTTATAAAGGTTTATAAAAGTTTAGATATTGTCACACATGTATGGAGAAGGTTGTATTGTAGCAAGATCAAGGAAGAGCTTTTGGTAACCAGAGTCCAGGTTGATCTTTGAGACTGATAGTGACCTATTAACCACTGCCACAACGCCATTGACTGTTAGTTTGATGTGTCATTTTTTGAAGATCAAGATACCAGGGAAGCACATATTTAAAGAGATGTAAACTTCGATAGGTTGTTCTGGGTAGTGCTTTAACACTATGGGTGAGATCCAGGGTGCAGGAATATATCTTCATAATGAATGCTTCTCGGGCTTATAGAACTCTTCTTGTACCTTTCATTGCATGCTCATTGCCACTTTATGATGGTGGATGGTGGTGATGGCAAACAGCCATGTCACAGTATTGGTTGATTATAGCGAACTTGAGCCATCCGAAGCCATGGAAGATCATGCTGTATTCTTCTAGCACATCTCAGTCTAGCTCTAATGTGTAGGTTTGTTGAATGTAAACCAGATAAAATGAAGAAACTTCTTAGTAAGACAGCTCAGATGAGTATCAGAGCCTGTTCTTGTGATGAATATCTATGACCTTATGGAGAAGTAATCATGCTAGGTGTGCACCATGAACAGGCTGCAGAGCAGAGTGATTAGGATAATTGCCTTATGCAGAGATGCTGATGGTGCTAGGGTACAGCCCAGGGCATGATGTCAGCTAATCAAGTTGGTTCTTGGACAATCACATAGATGGAAGCATCAGTGTCAATTAGTACTCTGACTGCACAAGGTGGACCTACCATTTTATCTCCATCCACAGAAATGTGATGTATTCATTAATGGTGTATAAACCATAAAGGGTTCTGTTCTTATAATCATCACCCATGTCTTCTGAGAAGGGCTCGCCATCACAACTAATCAAGCATGATGCTCGGTGTACGGTGACCTATGTTCAGTAGAGGATCTGAAAAATGTGTAGATTTCTTCAGCAGCCAGACGGAGGACATAGATCTTTTTATGTTGTCCTCAGATTAAGTGGCAAGGATGCAGAGTTTGGAGACTGCCACCTATACCCTCTGTTGCAGGGCGTCAGATCATAAAGGACAATGAGTTCAAGAAGATTGATGGATGGAAACAATGCCATGATGATGAGCAGCAGGATCACAGACACTAAAAGAAAACCTTCAGGTGAGGTGGTTGTTATGTCAGTCAAATCTCCTAGAGTTAGAGTTTCAGCTTAGAATATCTCTAGTGATAAACCATAAAGAAACAGAGTGCAGGGACGTAGCCAGGTGAGAGCCCCATACCATTTCTTCCAATGGTGGTTAAAAGCCTGAGAGGCACTCACTCACTTTTTCTCCCCAAGCAGTTTATGTTCACTGGTCTGCACATAAGCCACAAAGGATAGCTGTGCTGGCCTCAGGAGGGGTTATGGAGGCATGGGGTAGGGCTCAGCACCCCAGCCATGAGAGATGGTTCTGACGGTGTCCAGTAGCCATAGGTGTGCAAAAGCCTGAGGAACAGGGGAAGCTGGGACACCACTGAAGCAGATGAACAAGGAGGACCTTTTGTTGCAGGAGCTGGGTGAGTGTGGCAGCACTCTGTACAGGAAGGAATGCATGAGCAGCGGCCAGGGTGGAACACAGGGTGATTTGTGACTGCACATCTGAGGAACAGGACCTTTAGGTAGCTAGATATAAAGTAACTCACAGCTTAAATTAAAAATAAAATAAAAGAAGTTGTTAGGGGCAAGCACACTATTGTACATTATGAAACCTCTATTAGTTAATGCACTTCAGAGGTCAGTGTGTATCCAGAAAGCCACATAATAAAATCTTGGCTGGTGCAGTGGAGAATAGTGGCTTGTGTATTGTTAGTGCAATGAGGGTCCAGCCTGTGAAAGAAAGCACTGAGAACCTGTAGTTAAATTTCCATTGCACGCAGTATAAGATATGCTGCTACCAACTGTGCAAAAAGGTTTCTGATAAAATGTAAAATGCTTCCAAATATCGATGTTAGTAATTCCCAGACTGTATATCATCATTTACTTTCAGATAACTGCCCTGAAAAGCATACACTTCGCAGCTCATCTAGTAACTCTCTTGCACTACCAGTAGAAAAGAATACATCTTTGTCATCGCAAAGGTTCATGTGATTTGATCAATTAAACGAGCACCGGATGTTAGAAATGGGGTTTTTGGTTGGCAGTCAGGTTGCCCTCTGTCCAAGCAAGAACCCTCTCTCTAGTCAGGGTAAGTCACACACAATCCAAAATCAGCCTGTGCCCACCCTCAGGTAGCTTGGCACGAGCAGTCAGGTTTAACTTAGAAGGCAATGTGTAAAGCATTTGTGCAATAAATCATACAATACCATAATATAACACCACAAAAATACACCACACAGTGTTTAGAAAAATATATAATATTTATCTGGGTATTTGCAGGTCTAAACGATCAAAGATGCAATATGAATTTGTAAAGATATCACTGAAAAGTGTTATATAGGTGATCATTACGACCGCCAGGGGTAATGTAGCATCCGTACCGCCAACAGGCTGGCGGTACGGAGGCCCTTATTACGACAGCGGCGGTAGCGCCGCGGTCGCACCGCCGGGGCCGGCGGTTTCCCGCCGTTTTAGCCCCCGCAGTGATAATCCGCCAGGGCAGTGCTGCAAGCAGCGCTGCCCTGGGGATTATGACATCCCTACCGCCAGCCTGTTTCTGGCGGTTTGCACCGACAGGAAGAGGCTGGCGGTAAGGGGTGTCTTGGGGCATCGATTTCTCCCCAGCACACACGGACTTGCGTTGTTATTTTTCGCGTGGGGAAGTTGTGCGTCGTTTTCCGGCGCGCGGACAGTATATTTCTATGGGTCGCGGGGATTACCAGATGTCTAGGGTTTGTGCGTGGATTCTCCTGCTTGTTTTCCGGCTGCGCGTCATTCCGCGGGGCTGTGTGTCGAAGTTTTGCTCTCACGGCAGGCGTTGCGTCGATTTCTCCTATGGAAGTCGGGTGTCGTTGTCCTTGCGAGGCCGTGCGTCGAAGTTCCGGTCGTCCCGAAGGCGTCGCGTCGATCAGCGTCGGTGTGCGGCGTTTTTCTCACCGCGGAACAAGCTGTGCGTCGAAAATTTCGGCGCACGAAGCGTCCAAGTCAAGGAGAGAAGTCTTTTTGGTCCTGAGATTTCAGGGAACGGGAGGCAAGCTCTATCCAAGCCGTTGGAGAGCACTTTTACAGCCAGACAAGATTTCAGCAAGGCAGCAGGCCGACAGCAAGGCAGCAGTCCTTTGTAGAAAAGCAGACAGGTGAGTCCTTTGAGCAGCCAGGCAGTTCTTCTTGGCAGGATGTAGTTACTTCTCCAGCAAGTGTCTGATGAGGTAGGGCAGAGGCCCTGTTTTATACTAAGTTGTGCCTTTGAAGTGGGGGTGACTTCAAAGGGTGTCTAAGAAATGCACCAAGCCCCCTTTCAGTTCAATCCTGTTTGCCAGAGTCCCAGTAGGGGGTGTGGCAGTCCTTTGTGTGAGGGCAGGCCCTCTACCCTCCCAGTCCAGGAAGACCCATTCAAAATGCAGATGTATGCAAGTGAGGCTGAGTACCCTGTGTTTGGGGTGTGTCTGAGTGAATGCACAAGGAGTTGTCAACTAAACCTCGCCAGACATGGATTGAAGGGTACAAAAAGATTTAAGTGCAAAGAAATGCTCACTTTCTAAAAGTGGCATTTCTAGAATAGTAATATTAAATCCGACTTCACCAGTCAGCAGGATTTTATATTACCATTCTGGCCATACTAAATATGACCTTCCTGCTCCTTTCAGATCAGCAGCTGCCACTTCAACAGTGTATGAGGGCAGCCCCAATGTTAGCCTATGAAGGGAGCAGGCCTCACAGTAGTGTAAAAACGAATTTAGGAGTTTTACACTTCCAGGACATATAACTACACAGGTACATGTCCTGCCTTTTACCCACACAGCACCCTGCTCTAGGGATTACATAGGGCACACATTAGGAGTGACTTATATGTAGAAAAAGGGGAGTTCTAGGCTTGGCAAGTACTTTTAAATGCCAAGTCGAAGTGACAATGAAACTGCACACACAGGCCTTGCAATGGCAGGCCTGAGACAAAGTTAAGGGGCTACTGAAGTGGGTGGCATAACCAGTGCTGCAGGCCCACTAGTAGCATTTAATCTACAGGCCCTAGGCACATATAGTGCACTCTACTACGGACTTATAAGTAAATTAAATAGCCAATCATGGATAAACCAATCAATAGTACAATTTACACAGAGAGCATATGCACTTTAGCACTGGTTAGCAGTGGTAAAGTGCCCAGAGGTCAAAAGCCAACAACAACAGGTCAGAAAAAATAGGAGGAAGGAGGCAAAAAGTTTGGGGATGACCCTGTCAAAAAGCCAGGTCCAACACACCACCAGTAGAAAAGAATACATCTTTGTCATCACAAAGGTTCATGTGATTTGATCAATTAAACCAGCACCGGCTCCCAAGACGACTTTACATTTCCAAATTAGCCAGTTGTGCATATTTACATTTCTTTCAGGCAAGTAGGCTCCTTGGCAAGAAGGCCTGTTTATTGTTAATCTGTCTACCTCCGGTCCCACCCACTTCAACCTCTGGGCTTCTGTGTGATTGGGATTTAAAGTTCCACCTGCTTAGAGGAGCTGCTCATTGCTCCACTGCTGCTGGCTTTGCTGTTAGGGCCACATTTAATTGAAAATGACGGTGCACATTGCTGTGCCATATTTGGCAGCACCATGCACCATCCTTTTCAAAATGCAGGGATGCGCCATATTTACAATAATATGGCTCACACCTGTATTTCCCCCTGTGCCGGCACAAAATTTGCTGAGATTGTTTTTGTGCAGGAAGGGACACCTTCCTCTACAAATACAATCTTTAATGGTGATTTGCTCCTTTCATGTGTGCTGAAAAATGCAGTACACATAAAAGGGCAAAAAACGAGGAGAAATGAAAGCATTTCTCCTTGTTGTGCCACTCTATCGGCACCCCTGGGGTGGCGTTAGATTTTGGCACTGCCTCAGGTTTACGAAAACTCGTAAATGTGGAGCAGAGTCAAAATGTAACGGGTGTTGCTGTGCCACACCCACAGCAACACCCAGTGCATGCCCCTTCTATGCAAAGTGCTGACTGTCAAGGGGCCATATTTACAAGGTGGCGTTAAGCCACAAAAAGTGACATAACTCCATCTTGTAAATACGGTGCAGTGCATAGCGCCACCGGAGCTGTTAAATATGCCCCTAATTATTTTGTGCAGTTGTCAGTTTTTTGCACTGTTACTACTCAGAATGCACCTGTTCTGTGGGATGGAATCGTGCAATCCAAAGCTTGCACTGCAAGCATTCTGTGCAGGTATGTATTCTTTTTTATGTAGAAAGATGAAAGAGTGCTTGTGAGATTGCTCGCGTGCACTGCTTCTTCCCGTACCATTACGTTTCTTTGTAGGTTAGGAAACCCCATTCTATTTCTACACATAATGTACTTACCTGTTCTATAAGAATGTGTGTGTGAGTGTGCGTGTAGGTAAATACTACTGCTTTGTGGTGTCTGGGTTTCTTCCCCAGCGTTGTCCCCGGTTTGAGACTATGAAAGGTCTTTCTGCTCAGAGGTGGTACTTCAGTACGAATTTGTGTAAAAATGCTCTATTTGTTTGATGGTGGCATTTCTGCCTGCGGTTGCTTTAATAATTAGAAATAGTGTGTATAATGTGTTTGAAGTTAGCTATTTTTGCATTTACCTTTTTAAGGTAAAATGTCGATTTCCGAAGCTATTTTCGAAGGTTGAATTAAGAAAACTGGTCAATACGGATGGCAACCCGATTTATGTTTAATCCGATAGTAGAACTGCAGTTTGTAAACTAAGAACAGCTCCATTTCAATCCTTTCCTGATTAGAAAACTCTCCACTTCGAAGTCAGTGAAAAATTCCCCGATATTATTTTATAAATACATTGATTCCCTTTGTTAGCGGATAACAAACTTTGGAAATATAAGGAAGATAAGCTAACTACAATGTCAAATGTTTGTTTGGGAACTCCTCTTTCGCCCTTCCCAGTGGTCAACTGAAACAACGAGAAGCTTCTCAAGGAAATAAATAGGTCCAGCAGGGGGAGCTCCAGAGCTTACCTAAACACACGCCTTCCAGAATAATGCAAACTGGTCCAGATATGGATTACTTGCTTACAGTTACAACATGTAGTCATCCCTCTCCGTTATTCTTCCTGCCCTGCCATTTATTTCTGCTCCCTTCTCGGAGACGTTCTGCAATCCAAATATCTTTGAACGGTGAGTTCCTTTCCTCCACTAATTCTTCCACTATGAAACGCTCATTAACACACGCAGGGTCATCTCAGGGTCCCAATTTCTTTGGTAAAATTGCTTTAGTTTGTTGTCATTAATAAAAACACTCCTGTTTCTTTCTGCAAGTAACAGGTTGCCTTGGTAACGTAGGTTTGCTTACATCTCTGCTCGGTCCCTGCCAGGTAAAGTCACAAATGGGGAGCCTATGTCTTGTTATGATAAGCCACTGGGTGTGTGATTATATCACAAACATCTTAAAGGGGCCATACACAGTAGAAAAAAAATCGGTCTCTTTACCAAGTCCTTCATCTATAACCATCTCCGACAATAAGCATTACAGAATGTTGCTTGTTGGATGATGCCAGCTGAGGATTGTTAACGCGTCCAGCCCTTATAAATTACCTGTACACGTTGGAGGTCGGTGAATCTTTTAACCGTGTCGGGCTCTCCTCATCCTCACTAGTCGAGTCACTCAAATCAATAATCAATAACTGTTGTAATCGGTAATCAGTACTCAATTAATAGATCAATATAACACATCAGAAATCAATAACAGTTGGTATTTCGGCGCACCATGACCTTTCAGTCATGAATAACCACACCAGTTTATTAAAAGTTAGTGAATTTATTTCCCTATATTAACAAAGCTAGCACGATATATATATGTCTCAAAACCAATTGATATATGTATATGAACATTACTAGCTGTCCATAACGGCGGAAGAAACGCAATCTACGTAAGATCTGAATGATGATACACTCTGTTATAGCAATGCAAATCACCAATGTGACTAACTGTATTTGACTAATTGCATACATTCGGTCAGCATAACAAGATTTCAATTCTTCATGATACATTGAACGAATACCTCGACTAACCTCTAATTAGCATTGGCATGTGGGACTTCATGCAAAATGAATTTAGTTAACACAAATTTGGAACACTTCTAGCTAGGACCCTATCAAAATAGCAGTTGGTACCTAAAAGGAAAAACACAATGCATAATACATTTATCCTTTCATATTTACCAAATACAATCAGCATTCAAGAAAAGTCTTCGTCCTTCAGGTACCGGTTGATCAGCATGGGGCAAATTTCAAGGGGGCAAAGTTAAGGGCAAGTTTCCTTGCAGCGGCAAGGAGAATGGGGCAAAGTTACTGCATGGGCAAGACGGGGCAAATCAAAGTTAAAGTCTCTAGCATGAGAATTCTTAAAGTCTCTTTCTCTCAGATAGAGAAAAGGGCATCAGGGTGTCGTCCAAAATGGAGTCTGGCATCAGGCTTCAAACTGGCATTGAGGAAAATGGCTGACTTCTCTTTGTCCGGTGGGTTTAAGTAAGAAACATTCCAAATTCTGTAGGGTCTTCCATTGGAGGGTTCATAGGTTGGCTTCAAATTGTCCAATCAGAAATTGTCTTTTACTAGCGCCCATTTATGCATACACTGTCCTTGGCGCCTTGGAACACAAATTGTATCATGGTTTGCCAATTATTTTACTATCTGTACCTTCATTGTCCGCACCTGCAGAGACTGACCTTGTATCAAAGGGGATGTAACCGGCCTAGCACGAAACCTTGGAGATAAGTGTACCAGCCAGTTTCTACTGGAAAAATACAACTTCAAGCAAGAATATATGTTTCATTAGTTCAAGGAAAAAATCACGCAGTTAGAATTTGAAACCAAGCAACTAGGCCAAAGCCTGTAACTAAATTTAAGCTAAGCAAAACAGTTTTCGAACAAGAAATCATGGCATACATTTGCGATTATGACGGATTACTACATTTTCAATACTTCGTGATTAATAAAGCTCGTTTATAATGATGGCGAACTACCCCGAGGGCACAATTTCCCTCGTACATTATTTCTTTATTAAAATCACACTTCATTATATGTCGGTTACACGGTGTACATGAATATATGTCGAACCTTCTATTTCTGCGTCATCAATCCCTCCTCTGATGACTAATTATGTCATCACATCAAATCTACCCACAAATTTTATTCCATTAAAATTCTGTATAGTAATTTGGCACTTCAGTCATTTCCCTTTTTCTTTTAGTCCCTTTTGACTTCTCCCTATAAATTTCCACCATTCTGTTCTCTATTTTCTCTTCTCTCTTTCTTTTGTTTCTTGCTTTTAGTATTTTAATAGTTTTCCATATTCCCCATGGGCCTAATAAACAAATTAATACTATTAATATTCCCTTTACTATTTTCAGTAGCAATCCGTTCCAAACGTTGCTGAGCCAATTTCCCACAGAAGCAAATCCTTTTCCAACTTTCTCCCAAACTCCGGGTTCTTTCAATTCCTTTAAATCTACACTTTCTTTAGTTAAATTTGTAAGCATCGTTCTAATTTTTCCACTGTTGTCGGGTATATATGTACAACAGTGACGCGTGCCAAGCATTTTGCAAATGCCGCCATCCTTTGCTAAAAGAATGTCTAAGGCAAGCCGATTTTGAAGAGTCATAGCTCTTTCTGCAGCGAGTTCAGCATCCATCAGGATTATAGCTCCTGAAAACTTTGTCAACATGTTATCCACAATAGTAGACAACTTTCGTATTTTGATTGAATTCAATATGACTCCTAATGAAGGAATCATAGCTCCAAATATATCTCCTACCACACCAGCAGCTGTCTCCCTTTTCTGAACACGATATGATTCAGACAGCCTTGGAAATTTCTTTAAATCATCTAGTTGGTAAACCTTTGGGAACACTATTCCCAAATAACACCTCCCATACCATCCTTTAGGAAGACGATAATAGGCGTTGAGTCCACAAATATAATATACTCCAAGAATAACTGGGTCTTGTCCATTCAGCATGAACGTCCACTTTTGTTGAAATGCGTATGTGTGTTTACATTCACTCGTTCCCACAAAAACTGTGTCATAATATGATGGAAATCTATGTATACAAAATCTTCCCACATGCAATGTATCTAAAGCTATTTTCCCTTGTGTCTTTATTGCGGCAAAAGCATAATTATCTACAGACGTCCTTTCGTGCAATTCCTTCTCTAATTTCTCCTTCATTTCATTCTTTCTGTCGTCAGTGCGGTCTAAAAATTCTATTTCTACTAGTGAAAGCAAGCATGTAAGGTTCTCCCTATGTGCGTGAGCTGTGTGGAAAGGGGACATTGGTTCGAAAAATTCCCTCATTAATTTGGCAGACCAATCTCTAGCTATCTTACTTAGGTGCACTATTATGGGGACATATGCAAAAGTAACATCGTAATTAGTATAGAAATAATGAATGTCTCTTTGAGCATTAAATCTGGAAGCTACTATACTACATGTAATTCCATACGTAAGAGGCATGCTGTGATACGTTACCCCCTCCACTACTGAGGTAGGTATTTGTGTACACACATAACAATCTTTCGCATCCATGGTCTCAACATACTCACTCAGTAAGCGATAGAAAACGTTAGATGAAAGTTCCTTCTTATCATGCAAGTGTCTCTCGTCTTGCTCGAGTCTCTTCAGAGCTGTTAGTTCAGTAACGATAATAGGTTTAGAAGTAGAAGCATCATTCGTCTCACTCTCGCTTTTACCATGCATTCCAAGAACTATTGCTACAATTATTAGTACGCATGCGGTCAGTAAGCCTATACACATGTATTTACAATACTTCATTTTACGCCCCTGTGTAGTGAAGCTAGTCATGATCTGTATAGAATCAGAAAGCTGAAGGCACTTTATCAAAGCGTTTTTTTTTTTTTTTTTTTCTAAGTTATAGGTATTTACAAAGCTGAACGAGTTCAATGTTCACACAGTTTCTTTAGCAGCTTAGTCTCTTATCGGTTAGCAGCGTTGTCTCAAAATCGGTTTCAAAGTCAATCAGGTTAACAATGTCAAGTTAACAATGTCTTAGCCGGTTAAAAAAATCAATCAAGTGATCAATGGTTTCAATCAACAGAGTCCATAAAGTTTTTATTTCCAAAATGAAGTTCTGCCTCTTCGTTCTCAAGCCTGAGGGGTACGAATTTGTCTGACCAATCGTTATTGGCTACGTATGCCCATTCCGGACCGGAATACCTCCTGCTCGGTATCCTTTTTCTTTTCAGTTTTGCATCTCTCTTTGATTCTTTCTCACTGATACTTTCCTCTTTGGCCAAGTCCTTTTCTTCACTCGGTGTTGGTACTACGACAGACACTTCCTTTCTTTTCTCTTTCACTCTTGGCCCTTCACTGTCGTTCAACGTTTCTCTAGTTCTTAGTTTTACTGGCAATATGCTTGGTCTTCTTTTTGCACTGTGTCCACTTGATGGACCTGCGATCTCTTCTGAAGAAGTTTGAGCAGTTTCATTCTGTTCTGCCTTGTCCCCTCCTTCTGGGGAGTCAATCAGGTTTTCCTTTTCTTTTTCTGTATCGTCTGCTTCTGGGAAAGCCCTCCTCTGATCAGGCTCTCCTGCTTCTTCACCTGTTTCGAGCCCTTTGTCACCGTTACTTTCTTCAGGCTCTTTGTCACTTTCAGCTGCTTCAGGCTCTTTGTTACCTTCAGCTGCTTCGTCGCTGTCTGAGGCTCCTCCTTGGTCTCCCCCAAGTGAATCAGTGGCTTCGTCCTCAGAAAATATTTCTCCCTCCTCTATTTCTGCTTGTTCGCTTCTGGTTCCGTTTCGCTCTGCCTCAGCGCTTGGTACTTTGTTATCAGGTACTGGTAACTTCAGCGCTTCAACTTCCTCATCTGTGGGACACAACACCCTCTTTGTGTGACTGGCGTGAATCCAGTTGGGAACTCCCGCACACTTGACAGCGGTGGTAGTCGTCAAAATCACTTGGAAAGGTCCTTTCCAACGGGGTTCCAAACACGACTTCCTCACGTGCTTCTTTATCACGACCCAGTCACCTGCTTTCAGGGTGTGTCCTGGACCTTGGATCGGTGGCAAGGTGGTTGCCTCCACCTGGTGAGAGAAAGATCGAACCACATCAGCTAGACCCTTGCAGTAGTCTAACACCATATCATCTGTAATATTCAAAAGCGCATTTGCAGGAACTGCTGGAAGTCTCATAGCTCTGCCCATGAGAATCTCGTGTGGGGACAGTCCAGTCTTTCTGTCAGGGGTGTTTCTCATTGACATTAGTACCAAAGGCAATGCGTCAGGCCATTTCAAGTTTGTTGATGCACATATTTTCTCCATTCTCGATTTTAATGTGCCATTCATTTGCTCCACTAGACCTGATGCTTCAGGGCGGTAGCTACAATGCAGCTTTTGCTCAATGTTCAGTGCTGCACAAAGCAATTTTATTACTTCATTATTGAAGTGACTTCCCCTATCTGATTCTAAAGAGATCGGGAATCCGAAACGTGGTATTAACTCTCTCAAAAGTAGTTTTGCAACTGTGAGACTGTCATTTCTGGGTGTAGGGTATGCTTCAATCCAGTGATTAAAAATGCACACAACCACCAACACATACTTCAAGCCTCCATGCACAGGCATCTCAATAAAGTCCATTTGCATCCTGCTGAATGGACCCCCTGCTCTTCCAATGTGGCTCAAATTTACTACTGTTCCCTTCCCTGCGTTCATCTGTTGGCAAATGACGCAACGGTGGCAAACTGCTTCAGCAACTTGATGGAATTTAGGGTTAAACCAATCAGTTTTGAACAACCTAATCATGGCATCCCTCCCAAGATGAGCTTGTCCATGGTAAAATCTGGCTATCTGTGTCAAAAGGCTGTTTGGAAGAACGAATTTCCCTTCACTTGAAACCCATAATTCATCTAGTCTCTTTACACATTGTGATTTGGTCCAAGAAAGTTTCTCATGCTCACTAACATCATTCTGTAGGGATTTCAATTCGTCCATCGTATCTATCACCTTTAGAGCAAATATTTCGCTTGGTTCGAGTTCTGGTTCACTTATCAAATTCCATTCATCCCTAAGCAATATACAGTTCAATGCGCAAAACCTTGCGACTTGATCCGCATATCCATTTCCCAGAGAAACATAATCCTGTCCCTTCCAGTGTGCACTGCATTTTACCACTGCTACTTCTCCTGGTAGTTGGATGGCATGTAACAATTCTTTTATTCTTTCGCCATTTTTCACTGGCGATCCTGAAGAGGTCATGAAGCCTCTCTGTGACCACAATTGTCCGAAATCATGCACTATTCCAAACCCGTACTGGCTGTCAGTGTAAATGGTAACTTTCATTAATGCAGAGAGTTGGCAAGCTCTAGTAAGGGCTACCAATTCTGCTACCTGTGCAGAGTAAACTCCTTGAAGCCAAGATGCTTCCAAAACACCTGTTACCGTGCATACAGCGTACCCTGCTTTCAATACACCCAGTGCATCTCTTAAACATGAACCATCAACAAAAATAATTTGATCATTTTCTTCCAATCGGGTATCTTTGATATCAGGTCTTGGTTTGGTGCAAAATTCAGTCACCTGAAGACAGTCGTGCTCGATGTCTTCAGCGTTCTCAATTTCAGCATTTTCACTGGGAAACAAGGTTGCTGGATTCAACGTAGTGCACCTTTTCAGCTGCACATTAGGTGATCCCAGAATTATTGTTTCGTACCTTGTGAGTCTAGCACCAGTCATGTGCTGTGTTCGGGAACGTGTCAAAAGTATCTCAACTGAGTGAGGGACCATGACTGTTAAAGGGTGTCCCATCACTATTCCTTCACTCTGAGTGAGGCTGATACCAACTGCGGCTACGGCGCGCAAGCACCCTGGCAGTGCTGCTGCGACCGGATCCAAAGTAGCTGAAAAATACGCTACTGGTCTGTTTACACCACCATGGGCTTGGGTCAAGACAGACAAGGAACATGCATCACGTTCATGACAAAACAATGTGAAAGGCTTTGTGTAGTCAGGCATACCTAAAGCTGGAGCCCTGCACATGCATTCTTTCAATTCAATAAAAGAATCCATCTCATCTCCTTTCAGCTCAATTTCATCCAATGCATCCTTCTGGGTCAGTTTCAGTAAAGGTTTTGCTAGGGTTGAGAAGTTGGGAATCCATTGGCGACAGTAGCTCACCATTCCCAAAAACTTCCTCACCTCCCTCCTCGTCTTTGGGGGACTCATTTGAAGTACACTTGTTATTCTTTCCTTCATAATTTTTCGTGACCCTTTCTCTATTTGGTGACCCAAATATTTCACTTTCTTCTGACAGAACTGTAATTTTGAAGGAGACACTTTGTGTCTGTTCCTTTCCAAATGGTTCAATAGAGCAATGGTGTCGGCTGTGCAGTCACTTTCTGTCTTGGATGCAATCAGTAAGTCGTCAAAGTACTGTACTAGGGTTGACTCGAATGGCAATTCTAACGCTTCCAAATCTTTCTTTAGAATCTGATTGAAAATCGACGGTGACTCCGAAAACCCTTGAGGAATTCGACACCAACTGTAAAGTCTGTCTAAGAATTTGAAACAAAAGAGAAATTGGCTGTCCTCATGAAGAGGCACCGAAAAGAATGCTTGTGACAAGTCGATGACTGAGAACCACTCGGCATCGCAAGGGACTTGAAACATTATCACAGCTGGATTTGGTACTACAGGGCAGCATTTAATTATTATGTCATTTATTTTCCTCAAGTCCTGCACAATTCGGACCTTTCCACTTGGCTTTATTAGTCCCATGATTGGTGAATTACATGGACTGCTTAACACTTCTTTCAGTACTCCCTGTTTTACAAACTCGTCAATGAGTTGGGCGACTTTCATGAGGGTGTCTTGTGCCATATGGTACTGTGGGGTCTGGGGAAAGGTTACATTGGGTTTAACGGTCACTTTCACTGGTTCCACTCCTTTCACCAATCCCACCTCTTTTCCTGTCATATCCCACACTTCTTTTCCGACCGTTTCCTGTAACTCAGCTGGAATATCTGCTTCAGTGATCATCGGAAAAAGGGTAATCAGAGGATACTCTTCATTGACAGTTTCCATCTCATCCCCTTCTACACTGTCCTCTTCTTCCCCATCACTGCTCGTCTGAATTCTAATTCCATCGTTCGAACACATAATCGAACATCCCAATTTGCACAATAGGTCTCTCCCTAATAGTGATATCGGGCTTGAGTCACATACCACAAAATTATGCGACCCTTGATAGTTACCAATTCTGACTTGTACTGGATCTGTGATTGGGTTCGTCAGGTACCTATTTGCTACTCCCACTACTTGAACTGTTCTCCCTGAAAGTGGCAAATTTGGTACTTCAATGCTCCTAACAGTGGAACGTGTAGCTCCTGTGTCAACCAAAAATGAAACGCGATGACCCATGACTCTTCCCTCCACATACGGACCCTTTTGATCAACTTCCAAAGATGCTGCAAGCACACAATTTCCCTCCTCATCTGAACTTTCATTCTCCCATGCATCGTTTATTCCATTCTCGCTGTGTAGTGGGAACTGGTGTACTGTGTCATTTTGACTCATTCCCTGACCCGTGACCTGTTGAGGAAGCATTGCTTGCTGCTGATTCATTGGTGCTAAGGGTATTTGCATTTGCTGATTAGGTACCATAGGAAACTGCTGTTGCATTGGCTGCAATTGTGTCATTTGCACACGAGGCATTTGCACCTGTTGCGGTTGCATGGGTTGTAGACTCTGCATCTGGTTCATATTGTTTTGAAAATTTGGGTTCGGACCTCTCAGTTTCGGTCCTCTCATAGTCTGAAATGCATTGACATCATTGTTTTGCTGACCTACACCTTCCTGCACCATCATTGGGCACTCCCGTTTCCAATGCCCGACAATTCCGCACGTGTGACATGGCATCACCTTCTTCATTGCCTGTATACCATTTGGAATCATAACGGTATTCAAATCAGGACCATTATTCACAAAACCTCCTCGACCTCTGCCTCTCATCTGCGGCTGAAACATAACATTTCCCTGTTGCTGCTGCTGCGGCATCTGTTGTTGAAACCCTTGCAAACCTTGTAAATCTGTCTGAGCTGCTCTGAGCTGCATCACCATCACCTTTTCTTTCAGTCTTTTCTGCTTCGTCTCAATCTCATCACTGCAGTATTTTGCATAATTCAACACTTCATCGATCGACTTTGACTGCCAGCAAATCAAATGCGATTTAATAATCTGGCTAATTTCGGGTCTCAGCCCTTCCACAAACCTGAACGCAAAATGGAGCATGTCTTTTGGTTCAATCGTTTCCGTGCCACTGTAATTTTTAAACGCTTTCAACAACCTCTCATAATACGCGTGTATAGATTCTTTAACCTCTTGATCGGTCCTGTCAATCCTTTGCCAATCCACATTTTTCGACGCAACCTTGGTTTTCAAGTGCTCGATCACCTTGTGGTACAAACTCATTACCATAGGTGATGGCGCACCTGTGTCCCTATCTCTCTCTGGTTCACTCGTCGGCCAACCTACAGCCCTTTTACAATCTTCCCACAAATCTGCCGGAACCACAATTTCAAATAAGGTATTCAGGTCTTCCCAGAGACACTTCGCGAGCTTCACAAATCTATCTGTTTGTTGATACCACTCAATCGGCTTCTCTCTCAATTTGGGAAAGTCATCCGTAAAGGATTGAATATCGCACCTGTGCCATGGTACATGCACAAGTTTTCCCCCTGCTGTCTCTCTCATTGGTAGCATGGTTATCAGATCATCATTCTGTTGTTTTTTCTCACTTCGTTCTGAAGTGTTTTCCTTCTTTTTATCCTTTTTCTTGACCCACCTGCTTTCCCACTTGTCTAAACATCTCCAAACCTGTGCACTCTGCAGTATCTCTTTAAGGTGTGTTTTCATCCCTGCGGATCTCATGTGTTCAAAATCTTTTGTCTCGAAGTCTAACCTGTAACTTCTGCTCAGGTGTTTGGTCTTACCTATATCGATCTCGTTTCTGTCTGCAATTTCTTGTAACTTCTTATGTATGTTGCTCACTTCTCTTGTAATCCTAGGGCACATGTATCTTAGTTCTTCCTCTGTGTATGATTCTAATCTTTTCAAACCCATTGTTCCCTCTACCAGTTCATCTGCCTCCATACCCAACCTTATTTTATTCAGGTATTCTTCTCCCTTCCCGCTTGATGTACTCTGTGGGGAGTTCAGGCTGTTGAACCATTGTGTCAACTGTTGCGCGTTCAGTCCCATCAATCTAGCAGTTACATCAACTGCCATCGACGGTTTCTGTAATGTTTCAGTCTGTGAGGTTAACGGTACTAATAGTGGTGGATGTGACCTTACCACGGTTGACGGAGCACAAATTGGAATTGGACTAAATTCCGACAAGGACCCAGATCCATTTGGCAGTGCCGCTATCGGAGTTATCTCTGGAGTGGTTTCTATGCATCTTCTCCCTGTCCCATTCTGTATCATTAACCCTTGGTCGCTGGTGCTTGAATTTGCCTGTATGTACAGTGGTACTGGTGGACCTACAGTGATAGGTAGAGATATTGCATCTGGATTCTGTCTGTTCCCCGAATTCTGTGGCATGTTAATCCCCACATTGTGGTTCATCATTGCTGGCATACCTAACTGGCTTTCTACCACTCGCACTTCTGGTGTCTGCTTTTGGGGCATCGAGAACTGTGTTGATTCAGCTTGAATCAATGTCGGTCTCTGATAGTTTTGTCCTCCCTGCGCCATTGAATCGGAAGTCATTCCCACATTATGCCCATCGCAATAGTGCCTTTGAACCTGTGGCTGATAGTTATCAGCAGGTTTCAATGTTGGCACGTCTGGGTACATTCTCTGAATCCGTGGTATTTGTGGTGAGAAAGGCATGTCAGAGCTGCTCGGCCTTTGAGATATTCTCAAATTTGGTGTTACATTACCCTGTATTGGTTCTGGAGGGGCAGTACTAATACTTGAGCCTTTTTCGCTTTCCACGTATGGTGGTGGCGATCATTCAGCAATTGTATAATGAACTCCTCATCTTCTGACTCGTCTCCCCTTTTCGAATTTCTATTGCCCTCTCCCTCTCTGGACTGACTCCTGTTTGTCTTACAGGTGGCTTTCCTTCCTTCTGTCTCCGCTTCCTCGGCAATCGCTGGAAACAATTTAATTCCCTGCAATACGTCTGATCTCCAAACCTTTTGTGTGCTGTCCCATCTAGCATCCGCTAGTGTCTTTTCTACTTTTCTGATTCTTGTCTCAAATTTCTTTTGTTGTTGGTTTCTAGCTATTAGCTCCCAAATTGCTAATGCCTCAAACTGTGCTGGCCTTGGAGGTACTTTCCTGTCGTATAGCGCAAATCTCAGATTTTCTAAAACCCTTAGGTTAAACGACCCATGGATAGGGAACGCTACACTTCCATGTTTCTCTGTTAATTTACACCATTGTTTTAACCATAGACATGGCGCTACACCCTTTTCTTTAATGACGATGTAAGCTGGTGTACCCTCAGGCGGTGTTTCTTCTCCCACATTTGCTTTAATATAAACGTCTCCCCTCATGGCACTCTTAAATGCTTTGAAAAATTTCATCTTTCGGTCTTTTGCTTTTCTAAAATATGTAATCAATAAGTGACTTTAATTCCCGGAATACTCTTCGCTTGACTTTCCCCTTCCAATTGCGCTTCACGGACTGCGTCCAATCCGTGCGCGACCCTACTCACCAACCGACCTATCCCAGCACGGCTCCTAGTGACGTCACACTCACACACTGCGGCTGACAAAGTCCTGCGGCTTGTCCTCTTTTCATTCGGCTTCACTCATAAACTAATTTCTGCAATATAACGCGAGCACTTAACCAAAAGAATAAAACAGATCTGTCGGTTTACTACAGGAAAGGTAATACAATCGCTTCAGAAACCTTAGGGATTTTTCGCTAGCCTCTGCAGTTATTCCATCTTTCTCGGTTTCCCACTTTCGCAAGCAAAATTTGACCCGCAAACTTTGCTCTCAACTGATCAATGAACTATTCTAGTGCACTTTAGAATTCGTCAAATCTCATAGTCGAAGTTTTCTTTTACTCTGCAACATTCATACCGACTTGTTGACCACGCCCGATCAACCTATTAAACCGACCAGATCACAACATCAAACAAGTGTCACATACACTTTTCAACATACTCCGGAGTCTCTTGACCTCGCAGGGCCCGTCTCAACATCAACAACCACGTGGACAATTTTTCTGCTCAAAGCGCTACACACACGTGAAGTTCGACGACTTCCCTACTCTCACACCTTTGGAGGAACACTCCTCTAATCTTTTAACTCCTTAAATCCTCACAAACTTCTCAATTAATCTGCGGCGATAAGCTGTGCAAGCGCGAAACCCTAACTTCACTCATACCGTCACTAGAAATGCTGAGACCATTCTCATACCTCCATGTTCCTCATTCGCAAGCTCCGAGATCCCGGGAAAGTCATCGGGGACTTAGGGCATCATCATCTCTCCAACTTGTTTTATCAAAGAAAATTCTAACCTGACTCTGTCTATTGTTCGGATGAGGTCCCAAAGGGCTAAACCGTCCTCTGCTACCATCTACTGTTAACGCGTCCAGCCCTTATAAATTACCTGTACCTGGACACGTTGGAGGTCGGTGAATCTTTTAACCGTGTAGGGCTCTCCTCATCCTCACTAGTCGAGTCACTCAAATCAATAATCAATAACTGTTGTAATCGGTAATCAGTACTCAATTAATAGATCAATAAAACACATCAGAAATCAATAACAGTTGGTATTTCGGCGCACCATGACCTTTCAGTCATGAATAACCACACCAGCTTATTAAAAGTTAGTGAATTTATTTCCCTATATTAACAAAGCTAGCACGATATATATATGTCTCAAAACCAATTGATATATGTATAAGAACATTACTAGATGTCCATAACGGCGGAAGAAACGCAATCTACGTAAGATCTGAATGATGATACACTCTGTTATAGCAATGCAAATCACCAATGTGACTAACTGTATTTGACTAATTGCATACATTCGGTCAGCATAACAAGATTTCAATTCTTCATGATACATTGAACGAATACCTCGACTAACCTCTAATTAGCATTGGCATGTGGGACTTCATGCAAAATGAATTTAGTTAACACAAATTTGGAACACTTCTAGCTAGGACCCTATCAAAATAGCAGTTGGTACCTAAAAGGAAAAACACAATGCATAATACATTTATCCTTTCATATTTACCAAATACAATCAGCATTCAAGAAAAGTCTTCGTCCTTCAGGTACCGGTTGATCAGCATGGGGCAAATTTCAAGGGGGCAAAGTTAAGGGCAAGTTTCCATGCAGCGGCAAGGAGAATGGGGCAAAGTTACTGCATGGGCAAGACGGGGCAAATCAAAGTTAAAGTCTCTAGCGTGAGAATTCTTAAAGTCTCTTTCTCTCAGATAGAGAAAAGGGCATCAGGGTGTCGTCCAAAATGGAGTCTGGCATCAGGCTTCAAACTGGCATCGAGGAAAATGGCTGATTTCTCTTTGTCCGGTGGGTTTAAGTAAGAAACATTCCAAATTCTGTAGGGTCTTCCATTGGAGGGTTCATAGGTTGGCTTCAAATTGTCCAATCAGAAATTGTCTTTTACTAGCGCCCATTTATGCATACACTGTCCTTGGCGCCTTGGAACACAAATTGTATCATGGTTTGCCAATTATTTTACTATCTGTACCTTCATTGTCCGCACCTGCAGAGACTGACCTTGTATCAAAGGGGATGTAACCGGCCTAGCACGAAACCTTGGAGATAAGTGTACCAGCCAGTTTCTACTGGAAAAATACAACTTCAAGCAAGAATATATGTTTCATTAGTTCAAGGAAAAAATCACGCAGTTAGAATTTGAAACCAAGCAACTAGGCCAAAGCCTGTACTAAATTTAAGCTAAGCAAAACAGTTTTCAAACAAGAAATCATGGCATACATTTGCGATTATGACGGATTACTACATTTTCAATACTTCGTGATTAATAAAGCTCGTTTATAATGATGGCGAACTACCCCGAGGGCACAATTTCCCTCGTACATTATTTCTTTATTAAAATCACACTTCATTATATGTCGGTTACACGGTGTACATGAATATATGTCGAACCTTCTTTTCTGCGTCATCAGGATTTCATTCCTTGTATGATGATGTGAGCTGAGAGTTTGAAATATATAATAATATCATTCAATTGATGACCCCTTCAACAATGTAAGCCGTCACTGTCCTTACTTTTTCAACTATGGGAAAAGGAACGAGGGTGACAGGGGGCTGTTACACCCCAACCCCATCCATCACACATTTTGATGTGGGGAATGTAGGTGACACTATTCTCCCAGAATTTTAAGTGGGAACACACTATAAACAATGGCAGCCTTTCTCACTGAAGCCTTTGGTTATATGCACGAATAACGCATGTCATTACCATCCATGCAGTTGTTTCGCAGTCTTTACAACAAATGCTTTTTTCCTACGCATTCCTTTACCACGCATATGGTTACAACAACATGCCTTACAGAAAGTGCTGATTTTGGAACGGCATCATTTACTATTCCAACTCCGGTCTGTGCAAAGGTAGAAAAAGCATTGAACTTTAAAGCCCAACGCCGCTTTCCCTGAGGATGTTATGGTAAAGGTGCATTTTTTGTAATGCCCGCTAAGTATCAGCAGCTCATGGCTCGCGCCTCCTTATAAATGCCGTTTTCCAAGCCTTTCAGCACATCACTTAAGCCTTCTTGAAGCACTGCAACCTGAAGAACAAACTCTGCGAGGTCTCTATGACCTCTGTGTTTTGCTAATTATTTAATTGTGGTCCTTGCAATGTTGAGCTTCTCCTAAAATCGGTCTGTTTGTCAAGCCAGGTGAGCAGGAAGAGTAAAGGAAGGCAGGAGATACCATTTTATGGAAATGATGGTTGACTGACTTAACAAAAAAAAACGTTTTAGGAGAGGCTCAACACTTCAATGGCCACAGGTAAATAATTATCAAAAAAGGTACATCAGCATCATTTCAGACAGCATTTTCTGTCACTGTGTTTGATTTCAGTTTCTATGGGAACGCTGGGTAAAGAAAAACACAGCTTCTAATCTTTTGACCATGCAGATGTATTTATGAGTATAATGGCAGTGTTATTTAAGGTGTGGCTATTGAACTCCATATACAGCACAGATCTTTGGCATTAAATGGACGACGATGTGATCGTCCAATTTCTAAACTGTACAATATGCAGTACTGGACTAAAATCTCAGCTTCTCCACTTGACCAAACTGTGTGATCCCCTGTCCATAGCTTTACTTCACTGTGTATCAGTTTGAGAGGACTTTGAAGTGATTCAGTGTAGCATCTGAGCTCTACAAAAAAAAACACTCTTTAATAATGAATATTTATATTAATCGTGCTTTATATGTAATAACAGCATATTGTATGTACTTGAGACACGGAAAAATGTTGAAAAATCAATTTTTGTTAATTTTAAAGTCTTTTATCATATTTTTTCATGAAATGTGTTGCTTACATCTTTTGACAGCTAAGCTCATGCTTTGGCTTGAGGAGCCAAAAAAGAACCGTGGCTCAACCCTGCCCAAGTTTGTTCATATCCCCGCCCCAAGAATTGTTGTGTCTTCTCAGCCCTCGTTCTGAAATATAATTTTCCGACTTCTTTTACTCATACATCCTATCCTAGAACACCAGGCCATGCTGCCACCCACCCCAATTAGTATCTTCAATCCACACCAAATTACTTACATGTTTGAGGAAAAACTCATGTAATCACTGAAAAAAACTGATACACATATTTAGTATAAAATTATTCTCTGTGAAACTGAAAATGAGTCAGCAATGCAAAAACATTATTCTGAAGACATTTGGGCCCATATTTATACTTTTTTTGCGCCGCATTTGCGTCATTTTTTTGATGCAAAAGCGGCTCAAACTTACAAAATACAATCATGTTTTGTAAATTTGCGCTGCTTTTGTGTCAAAAAATGACGCAAGTGCGGCGCAAAAAAGTATAAATATGAGGCTTGGTGCCAGATTTACGACAGGGTCATACAATGCAGTACAGCACCCAAAGATGCTGCACTGTACTGTGACAGAGAGAGAGAAGGAAAGTAGCATATCTACAGAGATATGGAACTCTCCTCCCTTCTTCCTAGCGCAGGGCACAAACAGGCTGCCAAGCGGCACGCACACACATTTGCACCATAGTACAAGGGTGTCTGTGTGCGTCTAGCATAGGTTTTATACTGAAAGGGTACCCTTCCAGAGCAAAATATTTTGCTTTACTTTTAGGCAACTTTACAGCATGAATAAGCTTTGTGCTTGAAAGTAAATCCAACAAGTAACGTTTTGCACCGGGTTACTTCACTTTTATTACACAAACGCAGCACAAAAGATTTGTAAATCTGGCCCTTAGTGTATTCCTCTAAGCCATGCAAAGTCCTTCTTTGCCATCAGTGCTCCTGCTCAGCATGTAGTGTCAGTGAACCTTAAATAATAATTGTGCTTCCGACGAAGAACAAATATACTACCAAATAATAGGCAGGTATCATAGGTGTTCACTTCAGTAGCCCAGAAATCTTGTGTAGGTAAATAAAATGCATAGAGCAAAGAACACTCTACGACTAAAACGTTAGTGTTCACATAAAAAGCAATGCTCAATAAACGTGAAATGTTCCTTTATATAAATATACCTCATACCTGTGCAGAAATGAAATAAGTAGGGGAAGCATCTTCTCTGTGGCATAAGTTTCAGCTAGGTGTGTATGAAGTTTGCGTATTTTGCATTTTTGCAAGTCCAGGAACTTTTGGAAGATTATTCAAATGTATACATTATTACAAGAAATCCACAACCTACATTAGGAGATATATTTTAGAACATAATGCATCCTCTATTATGGACGCAAGGATGCACTTCATGCTAATGAATAGCCATAGTCATAGATATGGAGCATCAGTAGTAAATGGTTTAATAGCATGATAGCTCCAAGAAAATGTAGTGGAGCCAAGATATCTGGGCAATGCTAAGTTAGGTTCTTCTATGGTTGTGAGGAAAGACAAATATGACTGGGTCTCTGTCTTCCTGCCTCTGCAGACCTAAATAAGCACAAGGAGCTAAGAGGAGGCTTCTGTTTCAGTAGGGATCTCCCTCATATGTGAATATGTTGATATTCTTCTTTGGGCTGATTGTGAGGTGATGGTATTTGTTGGACCTGGCTTTTTGACAGGGTCATCCCCAAACTTTTTGCCTCCTTCCTCCTATTTTTTCTGACCTGTTGTTGTTGGCTTTTGACCTCTGGGCACTTTACCACTGCTAACCAGTGCTAAAGTGCATATGCTCTCTGTGTAAATTGTACTATTGATTGGTTTATCCATGATTGGCTATTTGATTTACTTGTAAGACCCTAGTAGAATGCACTATATGTGCCTAGGGCCTGTAGATTAAATGCTACTAGTGGGCCTGCAGCACTGGTTGTGCCACCCACTTCAGTAGCCCCTTAACCTTGTCTCAGGCCTGCCATTGCAAGGCCTGTGTGTGCGGTTTCACTGCCACTTCGACTTGGCATTTAAAAGTACTTGCCAAGCCTAAAACTCCCCTTTTTCTACATATAAGTCACCCCTAATGTGTGCCTTAGATAACCCCTAGAGCAGGGTGCTGTGTGGGTAAAAGGCAGGACATGTTCCTGTGTAGTTTATATGTCCTGGTAGTGTAAATCTCCTAAATTCGTTTTTACACTGCTGTGAGGCCTGCTCCCTTCATAGGCTAACATTGGGGCTGCCCTCATACATTGTTGAAGTGGCAGCTGCTGATCTGAAAGGAGCAGGAAGGTCATATTTAGTATGGCCAGAATGGTAATACAAAATCCTGCTGACTGGGGAAGTCGGATTTAATATTACTATTCTAGAAATGCCACTTTTAGAAAGTGAGCATTTCTTTGCACTTAAATCTTTCTGTGCCTTTCAATCCACGTCTGGCTAGGTTTAGTTGACAGCTCCTTGTGCATTCACTCAGACACACCCCAAACACAGGGTACTCAGCCTCACTTGCATACATCTGCATTTTGAATGGGTCTTCCTGGGCTGGGGGGGTGGAGGGCCTGCCCTCACACAAAGGACTGCCACACCCCCTACTGGGACCCTGGCAGACAGGATTGAACTGAAAGGGGACCTGGTGCATTTCTTAGCCGCTCTTTGAAGTCACCCCCACTTCAAAGTCACAATTTAGTATAAAACAGGGACTCTGCCCTACCTCATCAGACACTTGCTGGAGAAGAAACCTGAACCAGAAGCTACATCCTGCCAAGAAGAACTGCCTGGCTGCTCAAAGGACTCACCTGTCTGCTTTCTCCAAAGGACTGCTGCCTTGCTGTTGGCCTGCTGCCTTGCTGAACTCTTGTCTGGCTGTAAAAGTGCTCTCCAAGGGCTTGGATAGAGCTTGCCTCCTGTTCCCTGAAGTCTCAGGACCAAAAAGACTTCTCTTTTTCATTTGGACTCTTCGTGCGCTGAAAATTTTGATGCACAGCTTGTTCCGCGGCGAGAAAAACGCCGCACACCGACGCTGAGCGACACCTTCCCTGAGAGCGAAACTTCGATGCACAGCCCCGCGGAACGACGCGCAGCCAGAAAACAAGCAGGAGAATCAACGCACAGACCCCGGGACATCTGGTAATCCTCGCGACCCACAGAAAGAGACTGTCCGCGCACCGGAAAACGACGCACGACTTCCCCGCGTGAAAAATAACAACGCAAGTCCGTGTGTGCTGGGGAGAAATCAACGCACACACCATTTTTTCACGTATCTCTTCTTCTGCAGCCCTTTGCGGAGATTTTCCACTCCAGGTACTTTGTGCTTGAAAGAGACTTTGTTTGCTTTTTAAAGACTTAAGACACTTTATATCACTTTTCAGTGATATCTTTACAATTTCATATTGCATCTTTGATTGTTTTGACCTGCAAATACCCAGATAAATATTATATATTTTTCTAAACACTGTGTGGTGTATTTTTGTGGTGCTATATTATGGTATTGTATGATTTATTGCACAAATGCTTTACACATTGCCTTCTAAGTTAAGCCTGACTGCTCTTGCCAAGCTACCAGATGGTGGGCACAGGCTAATTTTGGATTGTGTGTGACTTACCCTGACTAGAATGAGGGTTCTTGCTTGGACAGAGGGTAACCTGACTGCCAACCAAAAACCCCATTTCTAACATTGGTGATCAGCGGTGAGGATAGGACTTGTGTTTGTGCAGTGACATACAGTAGCTAAGTATTTCACTACCTACCCACAGTTGAAGGTCAACTTGATTTTTCATCTTTTTGCTTTTGGTTCTCTGATGTCCTCCTGGATATATTATTTATATTTTGGACTTTGGATTTTGGTTTTTGCCTGTGATACCTTATCAGTTTGAGAATGGGTATCTACCGTGTGTCATACGTTGTGCCTACTGAATCCCTCACTAAGGCTGACCTAAGGAGGCTTTGCAGAAAATGGGGACTTCCTATATCAAGGAGATGCACTAAGATGGAACTGCTAGATATCTACATGACCTGGGGGGAAGAAAGAGGGGCAGAGGAAGAAGCAGCAAAAAACCAAATGACTAAGTACTCCTCAGATGAGGAGGAGGACTGCTCAGATGAGGAGGAAGACCACTCAGATGAGGAAAGAGAACCAGTGAAAGATGAATATCTCCTAGCTCGAGAGCGGGATCTGGAGGAGCTAGATGACTTTATTGAAAGGGCTGAGGCAGCAAGAGCCTTAGCCCTGGAAGAAGAAAGGATTACAGCTCAAGAGCTGAGCTGTGAAGAGCTGAAACTGGAAGCCGGAAGGGCTGAGTCCAGTTCAGATGGTGGCAGCAAAAATCTTGCATCCAGTACTGCTGAAGAAGGGCACAAGCCCAGAGATGTGGTGCCCAACTTGAAGAAGGGAGTTGACACACCCCAGTCGGTTCAAGAGTATGAGGTAGTTCCCGTTAGGCACAGGGTCCCTGAGAAGGATTGGGGAACTGGCACAGGGAGTCATATTCCTACTGGGGGAGGGACACTTTACTGGCTCTAGCAGAGAGTGACAGAGAAAAGGGTTCCCCCCTGGTGGACGTCCTGGATATAGAGTGTAGAGACATCCCAGAAGAGTATGGGTTGAGTGTCAGGGACAGTCCGATACTGTCTCACCAGTCTCACCAGTCTCAGGAGGGTGATGTAGAGTGCTTTTTCAAGGCTGAGTCACTGGATGGTTGGGTGAAGGGTACTATGGTTAATTCATGTGAAGGACAGAGTGATGTAATTGCTGGAGAGCATTTGTCTGGTCCTTATTTTCCAGAGCTACGCCAACACCAGGTGGAGTGTGAGTTCTCTGACCCCAGGGAGCTTACAATGGAGGCAGACTTCTGGGTGAATACCAGAGAGTCTGAAGAGGCATTTGGGGGTGCTCCTGAAGGGAGTGGTCTAGGTGTTTCCCAACCAAGTGAGGTGGGAGAGGATTTTAGTGTCCCAGGTAGGTCCCAGGTCCTAGAGGGTTCCAGGAGGGAACGCCAGGAGGGAAGCCTAGCCTGTACCGTAGGGCCACCGGTTGAGGGAAGCCCCGCAGTGTCAGAAGAACTTGGGGGGGTGACTGTAGCCAGAATCTCAACAGTTCTGGTGTCTGGCAGTTCCACTCCTAGTGAGGGGGTGCAGAAGTCCAGACAGAGGGTTGAGAGGGGGTTGCAGACCCCAGTGAAGGACCTGGAGAGTCAGGGGTCAGCTCTGAGAGCAGAGCCCCCCAGGAATGACCCAGGTGAAACCGTTTCTGGTTTGGGGGAGATCCAGACTCTGCCGGATGGGCAGAGGTCAGGAGACCTGCGCCAACCAGACTCTTGTGTGGCCCTTGGGGACGGTGTGTCCCTTGTGGGGGGTGAGTGTGCCCCCCAGGAAGTCCTGGCATGCCAGGCAATGGTTCAACCTCAGGGTGGTGACTCTGGGTTGGATAACCGGGTTCACAGGCTAAACTCTGACCTGGTGGGGGTCAGTGTGCCCCCCAGGAAGTCCTGGTGTGCCAGGCAATTGTTCAACCTCAGGGTGGTGACACTGAGTTGGATGGCCAGGTTCTGAGGTTAAACTCTGACCTGGTGGGGGGTAGGTGTGCCCCCCAGAAAGTCCTGGTTTGTCAAGCAGTGATCCAGTCTGAGGGTACAGACCCTGGGCTGGAAGGCCAGGTTCAGGGTGTCCCCCCGGACCTGGGGAGAGTGGCTACTGATAACAGTGCCCCTACCATGTTGTCTTCTGAGGAGGCCACTCCTAGTTGGAGGGTGCTGGACCCCAGAAGGGAGGGCAGGGGGAGGGAAGTCCAACCTGAAGGTACAGACCCCAGGTTGGAGGGCCAGTTGCAGGTTAACAGCCCTGCACTGGTGGAGGAATGGTGCAGGGCGGCTTCTATAAGCACCCTGACCATGTTGGACTCTGGGGGTACTGCTCCAGGAGGGAGGGTATGGAGCCCCAGAGGGGAGGACCAGGTTCAGGCTGTCATCCCTGACCTGGTGGAAGGGAGAGTGGTTAAAGGGTGCCCAGCACCTGGGGCTACCGCCCCCCACTCTCCACAGCCACAGTGGAGGGAGAGCTTTGAGAGGCCTGGGGCCTGGCTCTCATCCCTGACCGCTGTCAGTAACCACTGTGGCTTGCTGTCCAGGTGGACAGAGTTATCCCTGGGGAGGGGACAAGTGTCACACCCCAGGGGTAGAGTGGGCAACACCATTGTGTTGGTCCTGGTGGTACTATCCTGCTCCTGGGATACATCTGTGAGCAAAGTAAGGTTAGGTGCTGCACAGATGGGATCCGCAGGTAAGGAGAAAGGTTCCCCATGGAATGGGTTAGTGGGCCCTGAGAGTATGGACAGAGGGATCCAATTGGAGTCAGGAAGGCGAAGAACTGGAGCATGCCCCTGCTGTTGTGGGCCTGGGTCCTTGTTCTGTCGCCTCAAACAGGGAAGTACATCAGGATAGTGATTGTTCTCCCCTGGCTTTAGGCTGGTAGGGGGTCATGTTGGACCTGGCTTTTTGACAGGGTCATCCCCAAACTTTTTGCCTCCTTCCTCCTATTTTTTCTGACCTATTGTTGTTGGCTTTTGACCTCTGGGCACTTTACCACTGCTAACCAGTGCTAAAGTGCATATGCTCTTTGTGTAAATTGTACTATTGATTGGTTTATCCATGATTGGCTATTTGATTTACTTGTAAGACCCTAGTAGAATGCACTCTATGTGCCTAGAGCCTGTAGATTAAATGCTACTAGTGGGCCTGCCGCACTGGTTGTGCCACCCACTTCAGTAGCCCCTTAACCTTGTCTCAGGTCTGCCATTGCAAGGCCTGTGTGTGCAGTTTCACTGCCACTTCGACTTGGCATTTAAAAGTACTTGCCAAGCCTAAAACTCCCCTTTTTCTACATATAAGTCACCCCTAATGTGTGCCCTAGGTAACCCCTAGAGCAGGGTGATGTGTGGGTAAAAGGCAGGACTTGTACCTGTGTAGTTTATATGTCCTGGTAGTGTAAAACTCCTAAATTAGTTTTTACACTGCTGTGAGGCCTGCTCCCTTCATAGGCTAACATTAGGGCTACCCTCATACATTGTTGAAGTGGCAGCTGCTGATCTGAAAGGAGCAGGAAGGTCATATTTGGTATGGCCAGAATGGTAATACAAAATCCTGCTGACTGATGAAGTCGGATTTAATATTACTATTCTAGAAATGCCACTTTTAGAAAGTGAGCATTTCTTTTCACTTAAATCTTTCTGCACCTTTCAATCCACGTCTGGCTAGGTTTAGTTGACAGCTCCTTGTGCATTCACTCAGACACACCCCAAACACAGGGTACTCAGCCTCACTTGCATACATCTGCATTTTTAATGGGTCTTCCTGGGCTGGGAGGGTGGATGGTCTGCCCTTCCACAAAGGACTGCCACACCCCCTACTGGGACCCTGGCAGACAGGATTGAACTGAAAGGGGACCTGGTGCATTTCTTAGCCACTCTTTGAAGTCACCCCCACTTCAAAGGCACAATTTAGTATAAAACAGGGCCTCTGCCCTACCTCATCAGACACTTGCTGGAGAAGAAACCTGAACCGGAAACTACATCCTGCCAAGAAGAACTGCCTGGCTGCTCAAAGGACTCACCTGCCTGCTTTCTCCAAAGGACTGCTGCCTTGCTGTTGGCCTGCTGCCTTGCTGAACTCATGTCTGGCTGTAAAAGTGCTCTCCAAGGGCTTGGATAGAGCTTGCATCCTGTTCTCTGAAGTCTCAGGACCAAAAAGACTTCTCTTTTTCATTTGGACTCTTCGTGCGCCGAAAATTCCGACGCACAGCTTGTTCCGCAGCGAGAAAAACGCTGCACACCGACACTGATCGTCGCGACACCTTCCGTGAGAGCGAAACTTCGACGCACAGCCCCGCGGAACGACGCGCAGCTGGAAAACAAGCAGGAGAATCCATGCACAGACCCCGGGACATCTGGTAATCCCCACGACCCACAGAAAGAGACTGTCCGCGCACCGGAAAATGATGCACGACTTCCCTGCATGAAAAATAATGACACAAGTCCGTGTGTGCTGGGGAGAAATCGACGCACACACCACTTTTCCACGTATCTCTTCTTCTGCTGCCCTTTGCGGAGATTTTCCACTCCAAACCAGGTACTTTGTGCTTGAAAGAGACTTTGGGGGTTATTACAACTTTGGAGGAGGTGTTAATCCGTCCCAAAAGTGACAGTAAAGTGACGGATATACCACCAGCCGTATTACGAGTTCCATAGGATATAATGGACTCGTAATACGGCTGGTGGTATATCCGTCACTTTAAAGTCACTTTTGGGATGGATTAACACCTCCTACAAAGTTGTAATAACCCCCTTTGTTTGCTTTTTAAAGACTTAAGACACTTTGGGGGTCATTACAACCTCAGCGGTCTGCAAGGGAGCCAGAATACCGCCAGTGCTGGCGGTATGGCTGGCTCCGTATTTTGACTTTTCTGCTGGGCCAGCGGACGGTAACAGAGTTACCGTCCGCTGACCCAGCGGAAAAGGCACATCAACATTGCCGCCGGCTCGTAATTGAGCCGGCGGCAATGCTGATGTGCAGCGGGTGCAGTAGCACCCGTTGCGCATTTCACTGCCCGAAATTCATATGTCACCCCAGGGTGGACTCTAAAAAGCCCAGGGGGCATGATGGAGTTTATTTAAAACGTTGGAGACATACTTTTAACTTTTACATTCCTGGTGGTGAAAAAGTTTACAATTATTTTTTCATTACTGCAAGGCCTGCCTCTCCCCTAGGATAACATTGGGTTAACTTACTATATTTAATAAGTGCTAACTTTAAATTGGGTGCAGGTAGGAATTTCATGTATGTTGTTTGAAGAACTAGAATTAAAAACCCTCTTTAATGGAAAAGTCAGATATTAAATCACAATTATGAAAATATCACTTTTAGAAAGTTGGTATTTTCTGGTCCTAACCATTTGGTGCCTGCATCCTGTATCCTGGCTGAAATCACTAGGTGCGGCTGGCAGTTGGGCTTTGTGTATTGCTCCAAAACAGAGAGACAAAGAGCAATAGGGATTGACAGGAAGGGCCATCTCTGACTGGCGGGAGGAGCTGTCCCCTGCCGCACTTGCATATAATAAAGGCTCTGCCTGGGCACAGTTACAAAGGGTATAACACTAGTGTATTGTGACCCTGTTACAATCACTAATTCCCGGACCCAGACATATATTTTGTGTTGTGAAACTCATCGCTTTATAAATCATGTAGACCCCCCTCAATCTCACACAAATTAGCTTAACTTTTTGCGCTAAGTTTAATATCATCATTACCTATACCAAACCTTTAAATTATCTTTGTGTTTGCAATGTTCCATGCGCTTGTAATTATTCCTAGGTTTGACTAAAAGACCTCATGTTTTTGTTCTGCATGTTTGTACAAGTCTCGCTTCAATGATGACCTTATTTCTGTTATTGTAATTATTCATGAGCTTGATAATTATCCATGTGCCTGTAGACAGGGATTTTCCAGTCAGGTACTTTCCAGAGTGATTCATGTACCACCAATACGGGGACTTTCCAGTCAAGTACTGTCCAGGCTGATTCACGTGCCCTTCTAGAAAAACACTATCTACCTATAAATACTCGGTCAAACCCCAGTCGTGTGCTTGGCTTTATTTCCCAAAAAAGATCCCTCTCCCACTCTCCTGGATCATCGCACCAGCTTCTCCCTGGTCCAAACCCTGTGACATCTGCGACCTCATAGTCATCTCTGAGCAGTTCATCGGACTTCCTCAATCCCCACATTCCAGAAAAGGCCTACATGTGAGCAACGGTGGGGAGTCCTTTTCATGGCGGCAGCCATTCAGGAATCGGCCTGTTAGTCAATCCGACAAGTGAAGGCATACCCTGCATTGAAAGGAAGGACAAGCAAAAGAAGAAAAACAAGGATATTGCACTATTCTTAGTTTCTCGTCTGCAACAATTCTACAAAAAATAAAAACTTCAAGGCTTGTGAACAATCCGGGCCTAAGACTCCCACACTATCTGCTGGAAGTTCAAGTGTCTATTTGCAAACTTTTAAAGAGAAAAAGAGAATTCAAAATTAAGAAAAGTAAGAACAGTCACATAACAAGAGCATATGATGTAATATGGTGCCAGGGAAAAAGCTCTGAACTGTTACCTGAAGCTCACAAAAGGAGTGGGGATTTCTATCCCACAATAACTAAAAGAGTGCATACTTTCTGTGTTGTTATAAGCATCTCTGAGTGTATGTATTTCCATTGCTCAAATGTTATTTAAACTAACTATGTTAGTGCATTCCAATGCTAATATAGTGTGTGTTACCTCCCTTTAGTTGACTCTCCTGCATATCCCGAAAAAGGAAGACACTTGTGGCACTCCTGAGCAGGATAGCGAGCTGGACACCATTTAGATGGCGCAAGTCTTTGTTTCTTTTATTATTTTGTCCCTCCTAGGACAGTCTTATTTGAGGTTACCATTCCTTGGTTGGGTGTTGTGTTTGGAGAGAGTAGGGTCTAATTTCGTCTCTGATGACAAGTCTTCCAGGTGAGTGGCCTGACAGACCCCAGACAAGTTGGGACTAGGCAAGGAGGCATGGAATTTCAGACACCTCTGAGTGTGGAAACGTCCAGAACCTTCTCCTTCTTCAAATTGGGTACCAAGTGTAAATATTGGACCCTCAGACTGACTCTTCAGTACATCTGTGGACATGTGGAAGACTCAGAAGGGTAGTTGTGCTGCTCTGCAAAAAGGGCTGCCACTTTGCTGCTCTGATGCCCTGCTACCTGAGTGAGAGGACTGGACCTGCATCTTGAACCCCAGACCACCAGTGTGACACCAAGGGCTAGTTGACTTTTCTCCTGATCAGAACCCAAGGAGCAGAAATGGGTGGACCTTACAGTCTCTGAGAAACAACCACTATGCGATGAATCCATAGCGCAGGCCTTCGCATCACAAGCCTCTTGTCAACGGGATCCTCAACAACGATGCAGGACTCCATATTGCAACCCCACAGTTCTTTAGAACCACTAGTGCATGACGCATCTTCGATGCAGAGCTTCACATCACAGGCCCCTCATCAATGGCATCGTCAGTGACAATGCAGGACTCTGCAACGCAGCCCCACAGCTCCTCAGAATCACTGCGGTGTGACACATCCTCGATACAGGATCTCACAACGCTCTGCAAATCAGGATTTAAGTTGCTTTGTTCAGCGATCTCACTTGGTCCCCGTATCAGGCCGTACTCCTTCACAGTTGGCTTGAACTTGTAACTTTGTCCTGATACAGCGCAACCAGATAACCACAGTTGACACTTTGTGCTTCTAGGCACTGTTTTTAATTAAAACGTTGAAATTGCAATTCTCCAGTTCTACTGATTGGATTTTTTTTGTCATTTTGGTCTCAAATAATGTATTACATTTTACTCTATTTTTCTAAATTGATGTGGGATTTTTCTTGTGCTGTGTTTTCAATTCATTACTGTTATAGTGCTGCATAAATACTTTATAAAATGCCTTTAAGTTAATATGAACAGTATTTATTCCAAGCTGCCTGGGTTTAACCACAGGTTAATTTGGTGCTTGCTTGAATTTCACCCTCACAGAGATTATGGGGGTTATTCCAACTTTGGAGGAGGTGGTAATCCGTCCCAAATGAGACGGATTTACCACCAGCCGTATTACGAGTTCCATAGGATATAATGGACTCGTAATACGGCTGGTGGTATATCCGTCACTTTACCGTCACTTTTGGGACGGATTACCACTTCCTCCAAAGTTGGAATAACCCCCTATGTTTGCTGCTTGAGTAGGTTTCGCCCCCTCAACCAGTAACTCAATTTCCTACACATAATACGCAAATTGACCTAAACATGGTTAAAAGAGGTTTTATAAGTAATAAAGAAGGGATGGCTCAAAAAGAAGGGCAGTAGATGGCAAATAGACATCAAGGGTGCAATGCAGTGCTACAGGTTTGAGGCCTGAGTAATATGCAATTCTTTGGTAATTTCCTTATTCAATTGTAATAAATACTTTAGACCAAAATGGTTTTAAATTGAAGAATTAAATTACCAATGATTCACTGATCACTCAGCTCGAAAACTATCTTTTCTAAATTAATTGATTAAAATAAGATTAATCCAAAGAAATAAATTGAGTATTGAAGAAAATGTCAAAATGCCTATAGGAAAAATTGGGATGCATACGTCAAAGATTGGCTATGTGTATTAGCCTACGTGGGCACTAAATGACAACCTTGGAACAATCACAACACAAGAAACTGTTACCAGCATTGTGCTCAAACTCACAGAGGCCAAAAAATCAGGAAAAGAGTCAATTACAGCAGGCAATGGTACAGTCCATTGCTTTCAGCCTTGCGGAAACATTTAAATGGGACTCAAATCACAGCTTCAAGCTGAGACCCCTCAGCCACAGCTTCTTACTCCTGGCGGAAGTCCCAGTTTCTTGAAGGTACTGAAAAAGTCACCCCCTGTTTCTCCCCCAGCTCTCCTGTTCAATGGGATGTCTTCAAGTGTGCAGGCCTCTGCGCATGGAATTTTTTTTGTCCCACAACCCTTAATCTGCTTCTACCTACCCAGAATGCATTGCTTTAACCCTACTTTGAGCCTGGACCACTGTCACTGATAATCTGTTGTTACATCACCTACCCGTTCTTTTCTATGCAAAGCCCTTTAACATTCTGCTGAATCACAAAGTGCTATACAAAAATCTAAGTAAATAAAATGGAATAAATGCATGTGCATTTATGTGCGTGCCTGTGTATACGAATCTCTGCAGTTTTGACTATTAAAATGTTCACATTTTTCTATGGGTGTCTCTGACTGTTAGCTATGTTCTCATTAAAATGTGCATGTCGGTGTATGTCAATTTCTGCACGGTATTAGTGCCCTTACTAGAATGTGCGTGCTTGTGTGCTGTGTAAATGCATGACCTAATTTCTCTGTATGTGAATGTCAGCATGCCTTGCGAATACTTTCTTGAATATGCGTGTCTGTGTGGACCCGTACAGGCAAGGTCTTGTTCTAATATGCTTATCTGTGTAGCTAAATCTCTGCACATTGTGCATGTGCTCAGTGAAATGAGTTTGTCTGTGTGGGCATGTATCTGCTTCAAATTGTTAGAATGTGCATTTCTGCGTATGTGTATCTCTCTACGGCTGTGCATATCCTTATTAGAATGTGCATGCACCTTTGGTAGGTGTCTGTGCGAGCTAACTAGAAGGTGCATATCTGTGCATGTTCACCTGTGCATAGATACACACGATCTTATAGGAATGTGCATGTCTGTGTGAGTGGATATCTGTAAGACCTTCCTAAAATGTGCATACCTGTGCATATGAATCTCGTCATGTCTATGCATGCCCCTGGACGTCATTTATGAGTTGGCAGAGGTCTCAGCTGTGACTCCCAGCTTGCCCCTTGCGACCCCTGGCACTGCCTCTGCGATCCCTTGTCTCAGAGGCGGCTAAAGCAGTGCCAGGATCACAAGGGCAGCTCATCCTTATGGACGCTGCTTGGACCTCCAATTCCTTGTTTTCAATCAGTTTTTTTTATTACACTAATAGTGAATAATTATTTATTCACTATTAGTGTAATAAAAAATAGAATACAGTTAGCTGGAATATGACCCTCCTTGGCAGCTGAGGTATGTAAAAAATACTTTTAGCCGTATGTTGTCTGCATGCTTGCGGGTGAGTGTGTTTATATAAATGAGAGTGTGTGCATGATTGAATGTATGTTTGTGCAGGGGCAGCTGACAAATATTGAGGGTGGTGGGGTGCAGAAACGATTGGGAGTGGGTGCGAGGAGGGGGAAAAAAAACAAATAAAATAAAAATAGCTTACCTCGCTTTCAAGGTGACGTCCTCCTTGCCTCAGTTTCTATCTTTTGTCCAGGCTCTAACTCCCTTCACCAATCCTGTCGCTGCTCTCAAGCTGTTAACCAGCATGACAGAAGTGCTCCTGAGGGCACTGGAGGCCTGTGCTTGCTCTCAAGCTAGCTGTCTGAGACAGCTGGGTCGAGAGGTTTAAAGTGTGCAAGTCTAGCCGTCGCAAGACGGCCGACCAAAAGCACATGCACACTTTAAACAAGTGCACAGGCAGCCCACAGCTCTTCCCTGTGGCGCCTGACACTCTGGTTGGGGTGAAGGATGAAAAATAAAATGGTGATAAATTAAGTTTATCACCATTTTATTTTTCATCTCTGGGCACTGTCTGGGGGCATTTTTAACAGTGGGTCAATGCTCCTCCGCTGTGTTTGTGTAAGAATATGTGTGTTGAGTGAAAGTAAAGATGAAATGGTTTGTGATGTCCCTTCCACTACCATTGGCATTCTAGTGAATTGACGTCCATGTGCATGCCCTCATTAGAATACGTGTCTGAGTCTTAGCATGTGGTGTACATGGATGAATTTGTTTTCATGGCTCTTGGGAATGTGTATTTCTGTTACTTTTCTTGGCGCAGTTTAGCTCAGTAGAGAGGAACCGAACTGTTTGTGAAGGAGTCCACGTCGGTCAATAGCTGCGCGTTTTTCCACGCTCCTGGAGCCCTGCCAGCACCCCCAGAAATCGTCCAGGCAGCTGGCTCTGATGGGATATTGATCGCGGCCTTGTCCCTTTCAATGGGACTCAGGACTCGGCAGCCATAAAGCAGGTTTCTCGTTAGCATTACAGGGGCGTTTGACGCCCCTCTGCTTCTTTATGTAAGAAACATTGTTCAGCAGGTATTACCGACCGTGTGCCTTTGCAATATACCACAATCCCTGCCAGTTCACGAAGCCTCCGACAGACTGTTGATATTGGCAACAAATTTGATTCTCTCGACATGTCAGTATTTCGGAAAAGAACATTGAAACTCCAAAATGCATTATGTGTTCATAATGTGCCATCCATTGCCAGGAATGCAGCTTAGTCAGTGAAATGCATGCGGTGTGAATCTCAAATTTCCCAGCCAACACAGCAGCGCGCAGCAGGGTGTAGGGGTGAGTTGACCAAAAGGTAAAACACCCATCAGAGATCAGAAACCAGTGGGTGCAGTTTTCTTAAACTGTAGAATGGACTTACTGCCAATAAATATATTTTTTAAAGTGTGCAAATCATTAAGCTCTAACTTTACAGATTCTCTGAAAATTGACATACAGATTTGAAACCTGACACACCTGCTACTTAGGGAAGTGCAAAGAATTGTGCTGGCTCCTACCTTGTGATCGCTCCTAGAGATGGAACTGTAGGAGAGTGACATGCAGACAGTGCTTAATCAAAAGTTTAAAAGAGCAATAGGTTTGTCCACATGTACACAGAGTGGCATGTAGACAGTGCTTAATATCAACTAGTGGTTGCAGGTGGGACCCATTGGGACTCATTTTTGCTTTCCAGAAATTGTTTTCTATCATCCGACTTTGTACCAGAGCTAGACACAAAAGGGTAGAAAAGGGATGAAGAAGGAGGAAGAGAGGATAATAAAAGGGTGACGAAGGGAGAAAGTGGATGAAAATAGCCTGCAGAAGTAAGATAAGGGAGCAGGGATTTTCTAGCTGTGGTTGAAAGAGGGATGAATTGGAATCAAGACTAAAAAAACACGGTGTTTGACAATCCTGATATTCAGCAGCACCAGCTGTTGACTTCTGGGAAAAACTTTGGACCCGGCATGTATTCTTGCACAGATAGACCCTGCATACAGAGCCTGCAGGGGAGTGACATGGATATTGTTGAGCTGATGACAGTCTAGAAATGCGAAATCATACAAGCTGCATGCAGAGACGAAGGGCAGGAAGTACGCAATACTAACCACAGCCATCTTCACTTAATAAGAATGTTTAGAATATCCATAGGTAAAGCAACTTGAGATATCTTCAATGAACATGACTTGAACAATGAACATGACTTGAAGGGAAGTGGCATGAAGCACTGGTAACCCGGCTTCTCTAATGAGTGAGAATAGAGTGAAGTCATAAGGGGTGTGACTAACTGCAGCATCTCCCAGAATGGCTAACTGAGGTAATTTGAAAGGGAAGAGGATTCCTGGGAGTCCTCAAGGGACGGGTCTGAGACATTTGGTCCTTGCCACAGTGACAGTAAGTCAAGGAGTGCCTTATTTTTTCTCCCTTATTTCATATGTGCGGGGCCAGGTGACTAAAGTGGGGGAGGTGGCTGCCTGTGCATGCCATGCCACTTTGCTGGAACTTCAACAATTTCAGATTACATTACCCAGTTGGCTAGATCGATAGTTGTTGTGTGATAATGGGAGATTTATGTTATGAAACATTTTGCACCTTCGAGGAAGCCATGGCACAGCTAAGTGGTCCACAGAGGACATTTATTATTGAATGCCAGTAAGTCTAGTGCATTGCATTATACATGGAAGGGTACCCTGGCATCTGGAATTTTTAAGGAAATATCATCACTAACGTAATGTAGACATCCTTTGTCTTCTCCTATGTAGGGTACAATGAGTCCCAGGTGAGAACTGGCACTAACATCTAAGTGAGATAGTGACCAGGAGAAGGGGGATGCCTTCCTGAAAATACATTAACTAAGATGCTAAGATTATTCCAAGAAGGTGTAGAAAGAATTCCATATTTCATCTCACACACTTTACATATCTCCATAGCTCCTATCTGATATCTGTTTTCTTGCATACAATCCACCCTGCTCTTCCATGGACCTGTTGACGATGTTGATATAAAGATGCAGACTTTTTCACATACGACCTGAACTTGTAGGGTTGTGAATTTGTTTTCAGAGTACGTTCTCTTTCAGATCCTAAAGGGGGTGGATTTATGATTTGACTGGGAACTAAGCAGAGTGTCCTTGACTTCAACCCAAAGATTAAACACTCATATACTATTGTATGAGGGTTCAGGGTCTCTTGCTTGCCAAGACATGCATTGCAACTCCCTGGATAGAAGCCAGGGTTACAGTATATGAAGCTGTGTAGAGATAATGCTGTGTGAATGGCCCTCAAGCTTGAAGATTACTTAGAGTCTCACTAAAATTCATACATCGAGTAACACCAAATGCCCATCACAAGAATGGTGAACATACCATCTACAGTATGACTCACCATATACAATGAAATTGAATGCAAGCTTAATGACTATGAGCAAACCACCAGTGTAAAAGGAGGCCCCATCTGGATTCTAGGAGATCACACTCTGCAAAAAGCTCACTTCCTACGTGTACCATAGAGGTGTCCACATATAAATGAAGAAAAACTATGAACTAGTCCACCCAGCCAGACTAGTGCTCCCCTAGCATCTGAAAGCCATTAAAAATGTCATAAATGAGCAAAAAACGTTCTGATCATAAGACTCATAGATTCTCATGAAAACCTTTTCCACACCACTAAATAATTGCCTATCTGCCCAAGCATCACACCCTGGTACACAGCACAGTAAACAGACACATGATACTGATGGAGTACATATGTTAATTAAGAGATTTCTAATGACTTATGTGTGTGTTAACTAATGAGAAAAATGCATAGAGAAATTAATTGTAGAAAAATAATGTGCACGTTTGAAAATGTGCCCTCGGGGAGTGATCACCATGTGTACTAAAAGAACTAAAAGATGCAAAATAATGAAAAGCATATAAGAAAAATGCACTAAGATCTCATACTGAAATGTATAACCTATGTTTTATATTAATTCATTTTCTTAAATTAGCCGGACTAAGGGCCTGGGTTCGACTGGGCCTCGCACACTCTGAACATGGAGAGATCGGACGCTTTGCGAAGGACTGGTAAACGGGGACTGCAGCATTGAACTGCTCAAAGTTAAAGTAGCTAGAACATTCTGCAAATGCACCAACGGACAGGAGATGATGAAGACAATTTGATACAATTATGTGTAGTGTAGGCTAAATGTACTTTCCCAGGACTTGAACAATAGAGGCACTGACTGAAGAATCGTATGCAACAATTTTGTTACCTGTAGAGCCGGATGATGTTCTCATCGTAAGAAGAACCAATCAGTTTTATGGGATTCAAGACATATGCAAACTCAAAGATTTGGTAAACAAAAACCATAGGTTAATGCCATAAATTCCGATGGACTGACCAATTAGCAATTAGTGGAATGGACTGGGAGACCCTAATAAAAAGTCATGACAAAGGGGTGAGGATTCAGAACTGCGAGGATAAAGTTGATGACGTCAGGAGGCGCTTTCCGAGGTGCTGATATTGGGCTCATACTCTGTGAGCCTGATCTGTAGCTGACTTTTGATGAACTGAGGACGAAGACTGACTTGTTGCTAATCCATCCTGGATAGGTAGCTATGAAATGTGACTGATGATTTTGTGCCTTTTCTTCTAGGTACCAACTGCACTGTTTTATAGAGATTTATTCTTAGGTAGATTTTTCCAAATGAATGTTTTTACCTAAATTGTTTTTGCATGAAGACCCCCATGCTAATGCTCATCTTGGTTAGGAAGGCTGTTAGGGGTGACGTGGACAGAAACAAATGACCGACAAACTTTATTGCTGAATTACATTGTCAATGCTGATATTCATAGCTTATGGTGTTACTTTGTCGCATATGTTTCCTTCAAGAGTTAATGTCTTTAACTGATGAATTAATAAAGAGTTGATTTGAATAAACTTTGAACTAACAGATGACTTAGAATTGTAAGCAATAGGGAATAAAACTTGTTAACCCTTTCCATGAGTAGTAGTTATTTCTCATTAGTATGATTACTATTTTGGTTTCATAAATTGTTTATCTTGTTCTAATGATGTTGATTATTGGCTCAGTGATCACTGCATGACTAGGATACTCCATGCGATTCAAAAGGTTTATCGACCTATACGCATCCCCTTGTAAGTTTACTTACTAAGGACTAGGCGCACAAGCAGTTTTTGGTAGCAGCTTGATGGTTAGTTTCCTTGGAGAACTAGTTATGTGGTGATTACTGGTTATGATACTAGTCTAAGTTAGGGTATGTTGTTCATATTTCATGAGATTAGAATTTTGTTTTTCTGAAATGGCAATTGTAGCAAGGATGATGTCCCCTTAAGCCCAGAAATGACTTTTCCAGATCCTGGATCCTGCTAGTAAAATTGGGTATGTTCTCGGCATGTTTTGGGATAGTGTGAAAGTGGTAGGTTGGGCTTGCAAAGGATTAGGCAAACCGCAGGTGAATTGTGATGTATGTGAGGTAATTAGGGAGTCTGCGTACTCCAGTTGAGGTTAGTAGAGGTGTGCATAACCTGTGATATGAGAGTAGGGAAGTCGTCAAACTTCATATGTGTGTGGCGCTTTGTGCTCCAAAATTTCCACGTGGTTGTTGGTGATGTAGGGTCCCTGCGTGGTCTAAGACTCCGGAGTATATTGACAAGTGTAGGAGACACTTGGTTATATGTTGTAATCAGTCTGGTTTAATAGGTTGATCGGGCGTGGTCAACAAGTCATTGTGTGAGATAGATGAGTAAAAGTAGTGAAAATCTGTAATGTCTCTGAAGCGATTGGGTTCCTTCCTGTAGTAAACAAGCAGGTTTTTTTTAGTTATTATTTGATTAAAGGTGCTCGCAATAATTTGCATTAGTTGTGTGAATCGAGTTGAGGAGGATGAGCTGCAAGACTTTGTCAGCCGCTGTGTGTGAGTGTGACGTCAGAGTGTGCCGCGCTGGGATAGGTCGGTTAATGAGAAGAGTTGCGAGCGGACTGGCAGCCGTCTGCAGGAGGCAATTGGTTGAATAAGCGGGTGAATGGAATGTTGGGAGTAAAAGTCATTTCATTATTGAATTGAAGTAAACAAAACAGGCAAAATTAAGTTTTTCAAGGCATTTCGGAGTGCAATGAAGGGTGATACTTACAATAAGGTGTCAGTGGGGGAGCCGACCCAACCGGAAAATACTCTGGATTACATTGTGATGGAGGAGCGAGGTGTAGGACCGTGTTTGTGGTTGAAACAATGGTGAAAGCTAACGAAAAACTTAGGGTCATTAGCATTTCCAGAGCATGGAACATTTAATTTGAGAATTTTGGATCAATTGCGAATGTCATTGTATGATATGAAGCCATTACCAAGACCAGCACAGTTTGAAGCTTTAGCGGTTTGGGAGCCAGTGGCTAGACAGCAACAAGAGATGAATTTCAAAAAGAGAATGAAGTGAGTAGAGAAGTCATTAGATGAAGCTAGATGGGATTGGGAACAGAGATGGAGAGCAGTGACATTACAGGATGTCAAACTGTTTCCTGCAATTACAGAAGGAAGATAGCGCTAAAGAGGATGAGAGTGGAGGAAAGAAGAAAAAGGGAAAGTCTTACGTGGATGAGGACGATTCTGATGTTGAGGATCTCGTTACGCAGCTGTTAAGAGAACAAACTCCACCTTTAACAACCTATTTGGGGGGTCCAGGCACTTGTGTTGCTGCCACTACAAATGATCCGGCACAAGCCCAGGGAGCTTGGGGACTGTACAGGCAGACAATTACCAGGTGTGGTACAAAGTACCCCTAATGCAGAAACTACTACTGTAGTTCAAGCACAGATACATCCACCTTCGGTGCAGAGAATGTATCCATATGTACCAGTTCTTGAGACAGTCTCGAACATTATGGTGCCAAGGGAGCAAGTGCTCCCGAAGCCAATGTTGGTTCAGACAGACCCGACACCACTGTTATTTCCTTAGGCGCAGGCACAGGGTTTGCCGAAATTTACACCACTGATAGGAACATAATCAGATATTACACCAGTCATGAACCAGGCCAATGGGGGGAACATTCCCGCCAGGTGCGAATGTTAGGGCAGCTCCAGATGCAATATTGCTACCAATTACTGTTGGTCCGGGGGTACCTTTATTTGCACAGAAGAAACCAGACACAGGAGAACAGAATGAAATGTCACAGAGTCTTGTGAGGAGAGGAGTGAATGATCCTGTGCAGATGATGTAATCTGCAGGACAGACTTTCAATGGATCTATACCTTTAATGGATCTTAGTCCACTTGTAGCACTTCCAGATGCAGTGAATGGCCCGAATGTGAGTCAGAGTTTGAGACTTTTGACACTGCAAGCTCCAAGTGCAGTGGTGCAACAGTTACCAGTGCCAAATGCGAGTACCATACAATTACAAGGATTGTCAGCTCAGCAGTTGAGTGAATGGTTAGACAGGCGAAACACTCCTCAGAATGCATCCAAGGGAGAAGATCAGATAAATTGTGTAAGGCTAAGTATGGAAGCAATGGAGTTAGTTGAGTGGACAATGTGTGTGATTAGAATCTTACACAGAAGAAGAGCTGAGGTATTTGTGTCCAAAGATTACAAGAGAAGTGAGTAAAATACATAATTAGCAGAGAAGCATCAGGTTGACAGTGGGAAAATGAAGCATTTGAAACGTAGTTACCGATGAGATTTTGAGGCAAAGGATTTTGAGCACATGAGGTCAGCAGTAATGAAGGTTCATTTGAGAGAATTACTGCAGAGTGCTCAGTTTTGGGGAGCATTAGAGAAGTGGGAAGGTAGATGGACAAAGAAAAAAGATTAATGAAAACAGGATTCACAATCAGTCAAGATTCTTCCAATGAGAAATATTCCAGGAGGGCAGTTCGTTCATGTCCCATGGCACAGGAGTGATATATATTGTCCTTCACAAATGATTACCCAAAATTGAGAGAGAAGCCGGTTGAGAAGTATCGACAGACAGAGAGATTTGGGAAGCTTTCTAAATGTTTGTGGGAAGACTTAAACACGCTACTGGAGATAGTGGTGCCGGCAGACTTGTGGGTTGAGTGTAAGAGAGCAGTAGATTGGCCGACAAGTGAACCGGAAAGGGATAGAGTAACAGGTGCACCTTCACCCATGGTAATGAAAAATTATTACAAGGTGATTGAGTTTCTGAAGATGAGGATTTCTCCCAAAAACATTGATTGGCAGAGGATTGATAGAACAGTCCAAGAGTCTAAAGAGTCAATACATACCTACTATGAAAGATTGTTGAAAGCATTTAAGGAGTACAGTGGTAACGAAGCAATTGAGCTGAAGGGCATGTTGCATTTTGTTTTCAAATTCGTCGAAAGTTTGAGACCAGAAGGAGGGCAGATAATTAAGAATCATTTAATTTGCTGGCAAGCAAAGTTGATCGATGAGGTATTGCAGTATGCAAAGTACTGTAGCGATGAGATGGAATTGGAACAGAAAAAGTTGAAAGAGAAGGCGATGGTGATGCAAATAAAGGCAGCTCCAACAGGAGTGCAGGGAGCTATCGTACCTCCTATGCCACCGCAGCAGAGAGCTGTTATGTTCCAACCTCAAGTGAGGGGTAGAGGGCGAGGAATGGATATGATGCATGGACCGGATTTAGGGTCTGTGGTTGTTCAGAATGACATGCAGGGGATGAAAAAGATGTTGCTGTGTCATTTGTGCGGAAACGTGGGACACTGGAATCGGGAGCGTCCGTTGATGGCACAGGATTGTGTTGTTCAACAAGGTGACGTCAGTACATTTCAAACTATGAAAGTCCCAAGAATGAAAGGATTTATTCCTAATGTTCAGAATCGAGGACAGAATTTCTCACCGGTGCAGCAAATGCAGGTCCCGCACGCACAATTTACCTAGTTGCAACCAGTACAGCAGCAAGTCCCCATGGTACCTAGACAGCAAATGCAGATACCTCAGGCCCGATGGAACAGCAACAGGTGATGCTTACTCAGCAGGTCGCAGGTCAGTGACAAGACAGTAGTAATAACACAGTGCACCAGTTTCCATTTTACAGTGAGGATGAAATAAATGAAGAATGGATGAGTGACAGTTCGGATGAAGGAGCTTGTATGCTTGCTGCATCCTTAGAAGTAGATCAGAGAGGTCCTTTTGTGAAGGGGAAAGTGATGGGTTACAAGGTCTCATTCTTGGTCAATACAGGAGCTACATGCTCTACAGTAAGAAGCATAGAAGTCCCAAATCTACCTCTTTCAGGTAGGACAGTTCAAGTTGTGGGTGTGGAAAACAGACAGTTGACAAATCCAATCACAGAGCCAGTGCAGGTTGAAATTGGAAATTATCAAGGATTGCATAGATTTGTGGTGTGCGATTCCCATATCCCTTTTGGGAAGAGACTTAGGGGGTCATTCTGACCCTGGCGGTAAAATCCGCCGCGGCCAACGACCGCGGGAGCACCGCCAACAGGCTGGCGGTGCTCCCATGGGCATTCTGACCGCGGCGGTACAGCCGCGGTCAGAAACGGAAAACCGGCGGTGTACCGCCGGTTTTCCTCTGCCCTGGGGAATCCTCCAGCTGCGCCGCCATGGGGATTCCGACCCCCATACCGCCATCCTGTTCCTGGCAGTTTTGGCCGCCAGGAACAGAATGGCGGTATGGGGTGTCGTGGGGCCCCTGGGGGCCCCTGCAGTGCCCATGCCAATGGCATGGGCACTGCAGGGGCCCCCGTAACAGGGCCCCACATAGATTTTCAGTGTCTGCCATGCAGACACTGAAAATCGCGACGGGTTCAACTGCACCCGTCGCACCCCTTCCACTCCGCCGGCTCCATTTGGAGCCGGCATCCTCATGGAAGGGTGTTTCCCGCTGGGCTGGCGGGCGGCCTTCTGGCGGTCGCCCGCCAGCCCAGCGGGAAACCCAGAATACCCGCGGCGGTCTTTTGACCGCGCAGCGGTATTCTGGCGGTCCCAGCCAGGCCGGCGGCTTCCGCCGCTGGCCGGGGTCAGAATGACCCCCTTACTGTGTAAGACAAAATGTTCCATTTATTGTTCAGATACTGGGCTAGAGGTCCAGACGAATAGTGATGATGAAGAAGAACAAGCCAACCAGTGACTAACAATGCCTATGGAGAATACCATTTGATTGAATTTTTCCCAATGTTTACTGTGAAAGAATTGCATGCAGATTTGCAGGGAACCGTGAAGGAAGAGGTCTGGGATTTGACTGGGAAGGAAGTAGGTCTGATTAAGGGGTTAGAGCCGAGTAAAAACACTCTGAAGCCCAATGAAGTGTTCCTGCAGCTTTACAGTATATTATGGCACAAGATGTTTTGATGAAGGTGGCACAAATAATTGGAGACTTTTTAAAACAAGGAGTCTTGAAAGAAGTGCTGAGCAGCCCATGTAATTCACCTATAATGGATCTGAAAAAGCCATGTGGGAAAGTACGAGTTGTACAAGACTTGCGAAAAGTGAATGACATGGTGGTAAAATGTTGTCCGGTAGTGCCCAATCCAGAAGTGATACTGAGGAAAGTCATTTTCTTTTTAGTTTCAAATTCCTAGACAGAGTCGCCAGCTGGTGCAGGCTTCCACAAGAGTACACGGAGTCACCATCACTGTTTAATCAGATCTTGAAAAAGAACCTGTAGTCGTTGGAATTGCCATGCTAATCGATTCTTGTGCAATACATTGATGATGTGCTAATCGCATCCAGAAAGAGGGACGAGTGTAAACATGACTGAATTGCCCTGTTGAATCATTTGTGAGAATTCAGACATAAGGTCTCACCTGTGAAATTACAGTATTGCCAAAAGTCAGTAAAATACTTGGGACACCAGATTGAGAAAGGATTGAGGAGAATTTCCAGAGAAAGAATTACTATGATTCAGCAGAGAAGTCCTCCAACTTCGCAGAGAGATGTCAGAATGTTTCTGGGAATGGTGGGGTACTGTAGACAGTGGATTCCAAATTTTGCTGAAATTGCTAAACCTTTGCAGCAGTTGACACATAAGGAGGTTACAGATCCTATTACCCTAGATGAGGACCAGATGAAAGCATTCACTGAATTGAGAGAGAGTCTGTGCAGAGCTCCAGCGTTAGGAATGCCTGGTTACACAAAACCTTTCACATTGTTTTGTCATGAACGTGATGCTTGTTCTTTGTCTGTTTTGACACAGGTCCATGGAGGTGATTATCGCCCAGTACCCTATTTTTCAGCTACCTTGGACCCGGTTACAGCAGCTTTACCAGGTTGTCTGCACGCAGTAGCCGCAGTTGGTCAAAGTCTTTCCCAATGTGATGGGGTAGTCATGAGATACCCTTTGACGGTAATGGTACCACACTCTGTTGAGATTTTACTGACAAGGACAAAAACACAATATTTGACGGGCGCAAGGCTGACAAGGTATGAGATGAGCATATTGGGTGCTCCAAATGTAACATTGAAAAGAAGTACAGTGTTGAATCCAGCGACTTTGCTTCCAAGTGACACAGCTGAAATTGAAAAAGACGAAGATGTTGAACATGATTGTCTTGAGGTGACTGAGCTGTGTACAACACCGAGGCCTGATTTTAGAGACACGCGTTTAGAAGAGAATGACCAAATTGTCTTTGTTGATGGTTTGTGTCTCAGAGATGGGGCAGGCACACTGAGAGCAGGATATGCTGTGTGCACAATCACAGGCACATTAGAAGCTTCATGGCTTCCAGGAGTGTACTCTGCACAAGTGGCAGAATTAGTAGCTCTTACTAGAGCTTGCTATGTTTCTGCAAGATAAGGAGTCGCAATCTATACTGATAGTCAATATGGATTTGGAATTGTTCTTGATTTTGGCCAATTGTGGTCGCAGCAAGGTTTTATGATCTCTACTGGAACCCCAGTGAGAAATGGCGACCGAATCAAGGAGTTGTTGTATGCAATTCAGTAACCTGAAGAAATTACTTTGGTAAAATGTAGTGCTCATCAGAAGACACAGGATTACATTTCCTTGGGAAATGGATATGTGGATCAGGTCGCAAGGTTTTGCGCATTGAACTGCATATCGTTCAAAGACAAGTGGGAACTAATGCCTGAAGAAGAAAGTAACTGTGCAGGAAAATTCAGATGAGGAAGAGAAAAAGCTTTGGGTAAAATTTAAATGTGTTGAAAGACCAGATAAGATTTGGGTTTCTGAGGAGGGTCAGATGGTGCTTCCAAACAGTTTTTGACTCAGATGCCCAGGTGTTATCATGGCCAAGTACATATTAGAAGAGATGCCATGGTTAGGTTATTCAAGTTTGATTGGTTTAATCCAAAGTTCAGACAAGCAGCAGAAGCAGTATGCCATTGATGTGTACTCTGTCAGCAACTAAATGTGGGAAAAGGGACAGTGGTGAATTTGAGCCACACTGGAAGAGCAGGAGGACCATTCAGCAGAATGCAGCTAGATTTCATTGAGATGCCTACATGTGGTGGATGGAAGTAAGTGTTAGTGATTGTGTGTGTCTTTAGTCATTGGATTGAAGCATACCCCACACGAAGGAATGATAGTCTCACAGTAGCAAAGTTGTTGCTTGGAGATTTAATACCAGGGTTTGGATTTCCAATCTCTTTAGAATCAGATAGGGGAACACACTTCAATAACGAAATGATCAAACTCTTATGTGCAGCATTAAACATTGAGCAGAAGTTGGATTGCAGTTACAGCCCAGAAGCTTCAGGACTTGTAGCGCAAATGAATGGTACACTGAAATCAAGAATTGCCAAAATGTGTGCCGCAACAAATCTGAAATGGCCAGATGCACTACCTTTGGTGTTGATGTCAATGCAAAATATACCTGACAGAAAGACAAGACTGTCACCCCACGAGATTCTCATGGGCAGAGCAATGAGGTTGCCAGCAATTCCAGCAAATACTCTTGTCAGTATTACAGATGATATGGTGTTGGACTGCTGCAAAGGCCTGGCTGATGTGGTTTGATCTTTCTCTCAGCAGGTGCAGGCTGCCACCCTGCCACCCATCCATGACCCAGGTCACAATCTGAGAGCTGGAGATTGGGTCGTCATCAAAAAGCATTTTTGAAAAACTTGCCTAGAGCCACGTTGGAAGGGTCCATACCAGGTGGTGCTGACAACTACAACACCTGTGAAGTGTGCAGGACTGCCGAATTGGATACATGCAAGCCCTACCAAGAGAGTGGTGAGTCCGCAAGATCATGAAGAAGTGTTGTTGAGAGCACCAACAGCAGCGAAAGAAGTGGCTGTACCTGAGCCAGAACCGGAGCAAGTTGAGCCTGAAATTGACCCAGAGCTGGAGGAAGACGGATCAATCACACCAGTGAGAGACGAAAGTGCAGAAATACAGGAGGATGAGCAAGAGTCTAACTCAACAGATGCTGCAGGAGAATCAAATAAAGGAAGGGTTCTCCCAGAAGTAGCCGGTGGTGAAGCACAAACAGAGCAAGTGCCAGAACAAGAGAGGGAAAGAGTTGAGACGGAACAAAGCCAAAGTGGTCCGACTCCTCCAGAACCCGTTGCAGGTACATTAAGAGAAAACACCATAGAGAAAGAAAAAGAAAAGAGTCCAGTCCTGAAAAGAATTTTGACAGAAGGAACAGGGAAAGGAAACAATTGGCCTGAATCGCAAATCGGAAAGAAGAAGGAACTGGTCATAAATGAGCCGATAGAGGAAGAAGTAGATACTACAAGGAAAGATGAACTAAGTGAAGGAGAATTAGCTGGAGAGCGAAGGTTGAAAAGAAAGAGATTAGCAAGTTGAAGATACGCAGGTCCTGAGTGGGCATATACAGCAACAAGTGAATGGCCAAACAAGTTCATGTCCTTTTGTTTTGACAGAGAAGTTCCAAATCAGTACTTTGATGCAACGTGAAAGTAATCAATAGACTGAGTTGTTGAGCTAATCTGAAGAAACCTGAAAAAGAGACTGTTGAAATAAACCCGGAAAGAGACATTGATACCCTGATGTGACAAATTGAAATCCCAGATGTGACAAGCTGCTAACTGATTTTTGACAGAGGAAGAAAAGGGTTCCTGTGTGTGAAACTGAACTGAGAGAAAAGAACAGTTTGATTCTTCTTCATTCTTGATTTTTCCTGTTGCACTCTATTCAAGAGTTGATTCTACTTTCTGATTCTTTACAGATCATGGCTGAATTAAATAACTGCATTAGAAATATTAGATATTGCATATATTTGAGTGCTGGAGTAGCAATTATGTGTGGAATAATGTTTATAACAATGATTGTGGGTATGTCTATTCATGGGATGAAAGAAGCAGCTATTATTCCTGTTCTTGAGACTACTACACTAACAGCTTTAGAGAGGTTCAAACTAGATGAAAAATATTTGCATGACTATACTAATGCTCAAGGAGAGCTTTCTTCTAACGTGTTCTATCGATTGTTGAGTGAGTATGTGGAGACAATGGATGGAAGGAATTGTCTTGTGTGTACACAAATTCCTTCCTCTGTGGAAGAAGGCGTTACGTACCACAGCTTACCACTAATGTATGGCATAACTTGTAGTTTGCTGCTAACCATATTCTATAATCAAGAGGATACTCAATATTTCTATTCCAATCATGACTTAGGGCCTGATTCTAACTTTGGAGGACGGTGTTAAACCGTCCCAAAAGTGACGGATATACCACCTACCGTATTACGAGTTCCATAGGATATAATGGACTCGTAATACGGTAGGTGGTATATCCGCCACTTTTGGGACGGTTTAACACCGTCCTCCAAAGTTAGAATCAGGCCCTTAGTGTTTGCACCCATTATTAGATATGTGAGTAAAGTAGCTAAGGAGCATGATATAGTTTTAGTTAGGGGATTCTTTGAACCAACACTAACCTCTGGAACTGCTTATGCACACCGTAGCAACCTAACTTGTTTATTAACCCCATTAGAAAAGAGCTTTATAGGGCATACTGATGGCAGAAGGAAGGCATTGAAGGAGAAGTTAGGGAAAGGACTGGAGAAAAGGACTTATAAGAATGATTATGCTTACACTGCCATTAAAACACAAGGTAAATTAGCTTAGATGCATTACATGTAGGGAAACTTTGTATATATAGGCCAAAATCACACACTGACACTTTATTTGTGGGAATGAGTGAATGTACGCATGTGTTTTTGTTTCAGAGTATATGGACTTTTATGCTGAATGGTCAGGACCCTGTGATTCCTGGAATTTACTATATTTGTGGACTTAATGCTTATTACCGTCTTCCTAGAGGATGGTATGGGACATGCTATTTAGGGATAGTTTTCCCTAATATTTATCAGATAGATGATTTAAAGAAAATTCCAAAAGTGACTGAATTACATCATGAACGACAGAGGAGGGAGACCTCTTCTGCAATTGTGGGAGATATGTTTGGTGCAATAATTCCTTCTGTAGGGGTTATTCTGAATACAATTAAGATATGAAAGTTGTCTACTATTCTTGATAACATGCTGACAAACTTTACAGGAGCAATACTCCTGTTAAATACTGAATTGGCTGCGGATAGAGCTATGACGCTTCAAAATAGGCTTGCTTAAGACATCATTTTAGCGAAAGAGGGTGGAGTCTGTAAAATGATTAATGTCAGGCACAGTTGTTCCTACATTCCAGAGAATGATAAGGAGATAAGAGATTTGCTTACTAACTTAACTAATTCAAGCAAAGATTTGAAGGAACCAGGGGTTTAGGAGAAAGTTGGAAATGGATTTGCCTCTGTGGGAAATTGGTTTAGTCAAATTTGGAATGGGGTATTATGGAAAATTGTCCAGGGAATATTAATTGTGATTGTTTCCATATTAGGATTTTGGGGTACATGCAAGTTATGGCAGAAGACAAAATTAAAAAAATCTAAGAATGATCAGAGGAGGGAAGAACTACCTAGGAGACAAATTTATAGGGAAAACTCAAGAAGAAGGCAAAATACATTGGAGACAAATTTGTAAAGTGTTTACAAGAAAGGTGTGATGACACATTTAGTCATCAGAGGAGGGACTGATGGAGCAGATATGTTAATTAAGACATTTCTAATGACTTATGTGTGTATTAACTAATGAGAAAAATGCATAGAGAAATTAATTGTAAAAAAATAATGTGCACGTTTGAAAATGTGCCCTCGGGGAGTAATCACCATGAGTACTAAAATAACTAAAAGGTGCAAAATAATGAAAAACATGTAAGAAAAATGCACTAATATGTCATAATGAAATGTATAACCTATGTTTTATATTAATTCATATTCTTAAATTAGCTGAACTAAGGGCTTGGTTTCGACTGGGCCTCGCACACTCTGAACATGGAGAGATCGGATGCTTTGCGAAGGACTGGTAACCGGGGACTGCAGCCTTGAACTGCTCAAAGTTCAAGTAGCTAGAACATTCTGCAAATGTACCAACGGATGGGAGATGATAAAGACAATTTGATACAATTATGTGTAGTGTAGGCTAAATGTACTGTCCCAGGACTTGAACAATAGAGGCACTGACTGAAGACTCGTATGCAACAATTTTGTTACCTGAAGAGCCAGATGATGTTCTCATCACAAGAAGAACCAATCAGTTTTATGGGACTCAAGACATATGCAAACTCAAAGATTTGGTAAACAAAAACCATAGGTTAGAGTCATAACTTCCGATGGACTGACCAATTAACAATTAGGGGGATGGACTGGGAGACCTTAATAAAAAGTCATGACAAAGGGGTGAGGAATCAGAACTGCGAGGAGAAAGTTAATGACGTCAGGAGGCGCTGTCCGAGGTGCTGATATTGGGCTCATACTCTGCGAGCCTGATCTGTAGCTGACTATTGATGAACTAAGGACGAAGACTGACTTATTGCTGATCCATCCTGGATAGGTAGCTATGAAATGTGACTGACGATTTTGTGCCTTTTCTTCTAGGAACCAACTGAGCTGTTTTATAGAGATTTATTCTTAGGTAGATTTTTCCAAATTAATGCTTTTACCTAAATTGTTTTCGCATGAAGACCCCCATGCTAATGCTAATCTTGGTTAGGTAGGCTGTTAGGGGTGACGTGGACAGTGACAAATGACTGACTAACTTTATTGTTGAATTACATTGTCAATGCTGATATTCATAGGTTATGGTGTTACTTTGTCGCATATGTTTCCTTCAAGAGTTAATGTCTGTAACTGGTGAATTAATAAAGAGTTGATTTGATTAAACTTTGATCTAACAGATGACTTTAACTTGTAAGCAATAGGGAATAAAACTTGTTAACCCTTTCCATGAGTAGTAGTTATTTCTTATTAGTATGATTACTATTTTGGTTTCATAAAGTGTCTATCTTGTTCTATTGATGTTGATTATTGGCTCAGTGATCACTGCATGACTAGGATACTCCATGCAATTCAAAAGGTCCATCAACCTATACACGTCCCCTTGTAAGTTTACTTACTAAGGACTGGGCGCACTAGCAATACTTAAAGAAGTCTCAGAAAAGAGGCAGACAGGAGGTCTTTAATAGGCTAGAAAAATAAAACACAAAAAGGCAAACATCCAGAAGGAAAAACTCATCGCCAACAAATATGGATCAAGGAAATGTCTCCCGAAAGGACCAGTACCCTAATCAGCCACTACCAAAAGATAGTGCCCATAAAGTAACAGCTAAACTGGTTATTCCTAGGGACTAAAAACTACCACTAAATAAGAGATACTCACCCTAACCAATGAAGTCATGCCCTGTTTCATGGATAGTTATCTTTGCTGACTAAGAGTTTGGGGGTCATTCTGACCCTGGCGGTCGGTGATAAGGCGGCGGCCAACCCGCCAACAGGCTGGCGGTCCAAAAAATGGAATTCTGACCCTGGCGGGAACCGCCAACAGAGCCTGCCACTTTAACACTCCGACCGCCACAGCGGGACACACAAACAGCGCGGCGGTCACCGCCAACAGGCAGGCGGCAGACAATGTACCGCCCACCCTATCACAACTCACCAATCCACCACCTTTTCCGGGACGGGAGCACCGCCGATAAAAACACGGCGGAAACAGACTACGAACGGGAAAACGCTCACCTCTATACACTCCACGAGGACGGAGGACAGCATGGAGCCCGAATTGAACATCCTACCTGCTCTCGTCTACCTGCTCATCGAAGTACGAACTCCGGCGCAGACGACAACGGTGAGTACCGCACCTATGACACAGGGGAGGGGGGGAGGAGGAGGGGTTACGGGCACACACATACGCATCACACCCACCCCCCAACTATCTACCCACCAATGCAGAGCACCAAGTCAAAGTCAAAGTGACCCCACCCAAACCCCCCGGAATAACGAAAAGATATAATTAAATTGCGAAAATTAATTTATGTATAAAATAGGTTCATTGAAGTCATCGTAAAATAGGAAAATGAATCAAAAAAATCCAAGTGTAAACATTGCGTAACCGATAAATAGAGGCAATAAGTCCAGCACAGTCACTGAAATTTCAACTGTCCGTGGGCCAAAGTGTATCAACACATGGGCAAAGCCCACACAGGAGACCTGAGTCCGTTGGAGAGAACACTGCAGGGGCATCAGATGATAAAACTACAGGCACCTCAGGGGGAAGGGAAGGGGGGGCACCACAGCCACATGAGTCCACGACGCCAGATCCAAGAAGGGGCCGCCATGCCCACTGTTCAATCCTGGGGAGTGCAAAGCCTCAGTCTCTCAAGTCTCTACAGTGGGTGGCTTGCCCACTGTCATATCCTGGGGAGTGCAAAGCCACAGTCTATCAAGTGGATAACAGTCTCCACAGGCAATGGAGGAGGCAGGGTGGCCCGAGTGCAGCGTGAACAGTAGCATGACACAGAAACGGCACTGTCATTGGGCCAGCGGTGCTTGAGACGGCGGGGCCCAGCGGAGCGGTGCTTGAGATGAAGGGCCCAGCGGAGCGGTGCTTGAGACGGCGGGGCCCAGCGGAGCGGTGCTTGAGATGAAGGGCCCAGCGGAGCGGTGCTTGAGACGGCGGGGCCCAGCGGAGCGGTGCCTGACAGGAAGGGCCCAGCGGAGCAGTGCTTGAGATGAAGGGCCCAGCGGAGCGGTGCTTGAGACGGCGGGGCCCAGCGGAGCGGTGCTTGAGATGAAGGGCCCAGCGGAGCGGTGCTTGAGATGAAGGGCCCAGCGGAGCGTGCTTGAGCTGAAGGGCCCAGCGGAGCGGTGCTTGAGACGGCGGGGCCCAGCGGAGCGGTGCTTGAGATGAAGGGCCCAGCGGAGCGGTGCTTGAGACGGCGGGGCCCAGCGGAGCGGTTCTTGAGATGAAGTGCCCAGCGGAGCGGTGCTTGAGACGGCGGGGCCCAGCGGAGCGGTGCTTGAGATGAAGGGCCCAGCGGAGCGGTGCTTGAGACGGCGGTGCCCAGCGGAGCGGTGCCTGACAGGAAGGGCCCAGCGGAGCGGTGCTTGAGATGAAGGGCCCAGCGGAGCGGTGCTTGAGACGGCGGGGCCCAGCAGAGCGGTGCTTGAGATGAAGGGCCCAGCGGAGCGGTGCTTGAGATGAAGGGCCCAGCGGAGCGGTGCTTGAGACGGCGGGGCCCAGCGGAGCGGTGCTTGAGATGAAGGGCCCAGCGGAGCGGTGCTTGAGACGGCGGGGCCCAGCGGAGCGGTGCTTGAGATGAAGGGCCCAGCGGAGCGGTGCTTGAGACGGCGGGGCCCAGCGGAGCGGTGCCTGACAGGAAGGGCCCAGCGGAGCGGTGCTTGAGACGGCGGGGCCCAGCGGAGCGGTGCTTGAGATGAAGGGCCCAGCGGAGCGGTGCTTGAGATGAAGGGCCCAGCGGAGCGGTGCCTGACAGGAAGGGCCCAGCGGAGCGGTGCTTGAGATGAAGGGCCCAGCGGAGCGGTGCTTGAGACAGCGGGGCCCAGCAGAGCGGTGCTTGAGATGAAGGGCCCAGCGGAGCGGTGCTTGAGATGAAGGGCCCAGCGGAGCAGTGCTTGAGACGGCGGGGCCCAGCGGAGCGGTGCTTGAGATGAAGGGCCCAGCGGAGCGGTGCTTGAGACGGCAGGGCCCAGCGGAGCGGTGCTTGAGATGAAGGGCCCAGCGGAGCGGTGCTTGAAATGAAGGGCCCAGCGAAGCGGTGCCTGACAGGAAGGGCCCAGCGGAGCGGTGCTTGAGACGGCGGGGCCCAGCGGAGCGGTGCTTGAGATGAAGGGCCCAGCGGAGCGGTGCTTGAGATGAAGGGCCCAGCGGAGCGGTGCCTGACAGGAAGGGCCCAGCGGAGCGGTGCCTGACAGGAAGGGCCCAGTGGAGCGGTGCTTGAGATGAAGGGCCCAGCGGAGCGGTGCTTGAGATGAAGGGCCCAGCAGAGCGGTGCTTGAGACGGCGGGGCCCAGCGGAGCTGGCTTGAGATGAAGGGCCCAGCGGAGCGGTGCTTGAGATGAAGGGCCCCTGTTCAGCGCTGCTCCTCCCGGCGGTGCCCTGTTCAGCGGTACTCCTCCCGGCGGGGCCCTGTTCAGCAGTGTCTTTCTGCACGGTGGGGCCCTGTTCAGCGGTGCCTTTCTGGACGGCGGGGCCCTGTTCAGCGGTGCCTTTCTGGACTGCGGGGCCCTGTTCAGCGGTGCCTTTCTGCACGGCGGGGCCCTGTTCAGCGGTGCCTTTCTGGACGGCGGGGCCCTGTTCAGCGGTGCCTTTCTGGACGACGGGGCCCTGTTCAGCGGTGCCTTTCAGCACGGGGGGCCCTGTTCAGCGGTGCCTTTCTGGACGGCGGGGCCCTGTTCAGCGGTGCCTTTCTGCACGGCGGGGCCCTGTTCAGCGGTGCCTTTCTGGACGGCGGGGCCCTGTTCAGCGGTGCTTGTTCTGTAAGTCAAGGGAGTCAGACCTGGCCACGACTCCCTGCTCAGTCGCCCTCCGACCGTGCAGTTGCTGGACCCTTCGGTGACGGTGTCCTGGGCCCTTGGGTGTCCTCCCTCACACCCGGGATGGGGCTTGTGGGGCCCTCCTGGTCCGCGCTCCTGCTGGCTGACTTCTCCGCCCTGCTGCCCTTGCCCTCCTTCGATGTGGCTCTCTGGGCCTTGCCTCCCCTGGATGTTGTGGCAGGTGAAGTGGCAGAACTTTGGTCCTTGGGGGCAGCCGTGTCAGTCGTCCCGCGGCGGCCCCTTACTTTACGGGTCCTCTTTCCAGGGGGGGGGCTGGCTGTCCCCTTGCTGCTGACCGATGTATCACTGCTGGCAAAGGGGGGACTCCAAAATCCATGCACTACGTTGACCCTTGAAGCCGGGCTGGTGGTGGCTGAGTCGCTCTTGGGACTCTTAGCAGATGGAGGGGGGGGTCAGGTGAGGGAAAGAGGTCAAGAGTGGAGAGGTAAAGTTTTTTAGGACCAGGGTAAAGGGTAGGTGTAGTGGTTATGGGAGTGGAGGAAGAGGAGGTGGTTGTAGGAGAGTCAGGTGTGCTGTCCTTGGGTGAAGGTGCATGGGCTGGAGGCTGTCGTGAGGTGGTTGGCTGTTGGGTGGGTGGCTGCCTGCGTTTGTGTGTCTTGGAAGAGGGGGTGACAGACACAGTGGGAGAGGACACAGGGGACGTGTAAATGGCAGTGGGGGTGGTGACTGCACGTGTGCGGACTGTACTGGAGGGTGTGCTGGTGATGGAAGTACTGGCTGTTGGTGGTGTGCATGCAGGTGTGAGTAGAGACGTCACAGGGAGGGAGGAGGGAGACGAGGAGGTGGGGGACACAGAGGTGGTAGTGGCTGTTGGCATGTCTGCATCTGGGTGTTGCTTGGGTGAATGTGTGTGTGATCTGTGGTGCTTATGTCTGGATGAGCTGCCCTTGGGTGTTGAGGTGTGTGCAGGCTGGTCTGATGGTGTGGGTGGGATAGGCAGAGGAACAGGAGACAGAGACAGGCTGGAGGCAGTTAGAAGAGGGAGGCTGGAAACAGGGACAATGGCTGCCGTCAGTGCTGAGGCCAGAGCATTGAACGATCGTTGATGGGCAGCCTGACCCGAATGAATGCCCTCCAGGTATGCATTGCTACGATGCACCTCCCTCTCTACCCCCTGGATGGCATTCAAAAGGGTAGACTGCCCAACAATGATGGTCTGTAGGAGGTCACTGAGGGCAGCAGGAGTAACAGGGGCAGGGCCTGAGGTGCCTGGGGCGAAGGAGACGCCCGCCTTCTTGGGCGAGCGGGCACGGAGCGAAGGCAGAGGGGCTGCTGGGAGGGCAGAGCTGGTGCGCTGTGTGGCGGCTGTACCTGTAGAGGCGGGGGGCACGGATGTTGCCGCCACCGCTAGGGAGCTCCCATCCGAGGACGTGTCGATGTCGCTGGTGTCACCACGGCTCCCCGTTGTGAAGCTCCCCTCGCCCTCCGTATCACTGGTGGCCTCGGTGTCTGTGCCATGGCCCACCGGGGCCTTGTGAGTTGCAGCTCCCTCGTGCTCCGGTGCCAATTCTCCTCCACCTGATGATGCTAATGCACACATGCACAAGAAGATAAAGAAAAAGGGTGGGGGGAGACATAAAAACAGGTTGAGTGCATGCATTGTCAACACCGTTGGCGGAGAGGACAGACACAGGAGCCTCATGCACTAAGCCGCGCAATCGGGGTACACTACTCAGTACTTGTGACTAGGCCAACAGGTCTAGGGACAACAAACGCGCACATGGGTGATGCAGGACCATGGATAGCTGTACTTGTCACCCTACAGAGGTGGGGGGCGGGGGCACAGGGACATGGCTAAAGGAGAGGACTACACTACAGAAAGCGCCCTGGCCTAATGTCACCCACAGCCCTCTTCCCCCACCCAGGCACCTCCACTGCGCGTAAAGATAGCTGAATGTGCTGGTACTCACCCCCTTGTGTCTGCTGTGATGTCCTCACGCGCCCATCCAAATCGGGGTAGGCCACCGCCAGGATCCGGGACATCAGGGGGGTCAGGGTACGACTGGCACCCCTCCTAGGTTGGGAGGCCATCCCCAGCAGTGACTCGGCGGTCTTCCTGGTCCCGCGGCGGATGACCTCCCACCTCTTGCGGCAGTGGGTGCCCCGTCTGTTGTGGACCCCCAGGTTCCGGACTTCCTTGGCGATGGCACGCCAAATGTCGACTTTCTGATGGGCGCTGACCTATTTGACATGTACAGGGTGGAAATTGAAATATCATCAATTTTCCGCATGATAGATGCGATTGGCCCCCCTCCCCAACCTTGCCATGTGGCACATGCTCTCATCTGTCGTGCCTTGCACTCGTCATTGTCTCCCCACCCCACCATCTTACATCCACCATACACAACCCAGGCATAGCCCATTCAACGTGCACACAGTGTACTTACCTGTTGGTCTGGAGGACCGTAGAGTTGCGCATACTGGGGCAGGACCCCATCGACAAGTTTCTCCAACTCTTCTGTAGTGAAGGCAGGGGCCCTTTCCCCAGTCGCAGCAGCCATTGTATCTCCCAGACCGAGGTCACAGCAGCACTTGCAGTATAGGTCCTCTCCTGTGGATGATCAGGTCTCGAGTGATTAACCAGATAGAAAATGGCGGTCACGCCCGCGGCGGTGCGTACCGCCGCGGTGCGTTCCGCGACCGCCGGCGCACCTAGTCATTGGCTCGTGAAACCCATAGGGTTCGATGTTAACCAATGCGGCTTGGCGCCGCGGTCTTCGACCGCCTACCGCCACGGTGTGTCACGCCAGCGCATTGACCTCACATCCCACTGTCACACTTCTCAGGTCAGGCAGCCGCCATTTCAAGGGCTCACATGGCTTAATTTCTACTGCGTCACACAGGCCTAGGCCTTGCATTGCCACTCATACAAGCCATTCAATGCATTGAGAATCGTGTACTGTGCAAGCTGTAGTTACGTACCTGTGGGTTGCTTGACTCTGTACTCCATGTTGTCCTTCCTAGGCACCGTCCGCTGGGACTTGCGAGGAGAAGGATGAATCCTCCCATGCACCGACCGCTGGTGGACCTGTCGACAATGGAGGAACGTCATATAATACTTCGATACCGACTTGACCGAGCCACTATACATGAACTGTGTGCCCAGCTGGAGCCAGCACTGATGTCCCCCATCCGCCAACCCACAGGAATTCCCCCTCTGGTGCAGGTTCTGTCAGTCCTCCATTTTTTGGCAAGTGGGTCTTTTCAGACAACAGTGGCCATGTCATCAGGGATGTCTCAGCCTATGTTTTCCAAGATTTTGTCCAGAGTGTTGTCTGCCCTGACGAAATACATGCAGAGCTACATTATTTTCCCTGAGGAGGGTGATTTGGCCACTGTGAAGGGTGACTTCTATGCCCTTGGACATATCCCCAACATCATTGGTGCCATTGATGGGACCCATGTGGCCTTAGTACCCCCAAAAGACGATGAGCAGATGTAAAGAAACAGGAAAAGTTACCATTCGATGAATGTCTAGGTGGTCTGTTTGGCTGACCAGTACATCTCCCATGGAAATGCCAAGTTCCCTGGGTCAGTGCATGACGCGTATGTTATGCGAAATAGCAGCATCCCTTATGTCATGGAACAGCTACAGAGACACCGTGTGTGGCTAATAGGTGACTCTGGTTACCCCAACCTGCCGTGGCTACTGACCCCAGTGAGGAATCCCCGGACCAGGGCAGAGGAACGGTACAATGAGGCCCATGGGCGATCTAGGAGGATCATAGAAAGGACCTTCGGCCTCCTGAAGGCCAGGTTTAGGTGCCTGCATATGACGGGGGATCCCTAATGTACTCACCCAAGAAGGTGTGCCAGATCATCGTGGCCTGCTGTATGCTTCACAATCTTGCATTGCGACGCCAGGTGCCTTTTCTGCAGGAGGATGGTCCAGATGGTGGTGTTGTAGCAGCTGTGGAGCCTGTGGAGAGTGAAGAGGAGGAAGACGACGGGGACGACACGGACAACAGGGACACAGTCATACAACAGTATTTTCAGTAGCACCCAGGTAAGAATCCCCCACGCCATTTTACATTTACCTCTGGCCTCCTGCATCTCTACTTTCTGTGTTTCCCCCCTGTTCCTTTCAACTGAATTGTGACTTTCCCTTCCCTTTTCAGAGCTGTATGACCCACTGCGTGACTTCTGGTTTGTTCGCCCATGGAGTAAAGCACATTGACATTGGTATGTTGTCATCACAATGTAACTGAACATTTTTGAACCGTTATGTGTAATACATTTGTTAAGAATACAAGCAGACTCCTGAGTGTTTTAAGTGCAATTAGTGATTTATTTAAAGTGCTACATATAGGTCAATGATAGTAAAACGGTGATGGGTGGGGGTGGAGTGATGTCCATGGCAGAGTCCAGTTCTCGGTCGCACAGGTGCATTGTCCATATGCCTGTGGAAGGAAGGAGCAGGGGCAGTTCAAGGTTGGACAGGGTGACAATGTGGGACAGTGGAATGACATCCGGGGGTATCTTATGCTGGCGGGGGTCTTGGCATCCTACTCTGTCTTCCTTTTTGATCTCAGGCTCCTCTTGCGGGGTGGTTGATCTTCAGTAGGAGGTGGGGTTCTGGTGGCCCGTCGTTGTGTGGGGGCCTCCTGTCCACTAGCGCCGGCGGAGGTGGTAGTCTGTTCCTGGTCCGGGCTGGTGACAGGGGCCCTTTGGGGTGCCACATGGTCCCGCAATGTGGTGACTATTAGGTTCAGGGCCAGGACGATGTTCCTGAGCTCCTCTCTGTACCCCATGTACCGTTCCTCCTGCTGTGCCTGGATCTCCTGGAACCTGGCCAGTACCGTCGCCATCGTCTCCTGGGAGCGGTGGTATGCTCCCATGATGGTGGTGAGGGCCTCTTGGAGAGTCGGTTCCCTGGGCCTGTCCTCACCCCCCTGTCGCACTGCAGCCCTCCCAGTTGCCCTGTTTCCCCGGGCCTCTGTCCCCTGGACGGTGTGCCCACTACCACTGCCCCCAGGTCCCTGTTGTTGTTGGGGTGTTGGGTCAGCCTGGGTGCCCTGTAGTGGCGGACACACCGCTGATTGACCTGTCCTGGAGACAGAGGCATGGGCCCGCTGGGAGGGAGCTGTGCTGATATTCCCAGAGGGGGTTATGTCTGCTGTGGCCTGTGTCTGTGTGTGGGGAACCGACTGTCCAGAGGTCCCCGATGGTCCAGGCTGGTCATCAGGTTCTAGGTCGACAGAGCTGCTGTCCTCACTGGGGGCCTGTTCTGGGGGTGGGATGGACATATCTGGACCCTCCTGGCCGGTGTGTTGGCGTTCGGGGCCTGCAGGGGTGAAAGAGTATGGTTATTGATTCTGTGTGTTCCATGGCGTGCGATTTGTGGGTGCCCTTGTCCCCCAGTGCTGGCATTCCCTTGTGGCAGGAGTTGTGAGGGTGGTTTGTGGGGGGGATGGGTATGTGCAGTGGTCATGCATAGGTGATGGGTGTCCATGGTTTGTGTTGGCATTCAGGGTTTGGTTTTGGGTTGGGTGGGTTGTGCTGGTGAGACATTGGCAGGGAGGATGTGTGCTGGGGGGGTTGGGGGTGAGGGTGGGGGTGTGGGTTGGCATGCTGGTGGTTGGGGGGGGAGTAGTTGAGACTAGACTTACCAGAGTCCATTCCTCCGCCTACTCCAGCGAGGCCCGCAGGATGCAGGATGTTAAAGACCTCTTGCTCCCATGCTGTGAATTCGGGAGGAGTGGGTGGTGGTCCGCCGCCAGTCTTCTGCACAGCGATGTTGTGTCTTGAGACCATCGACCGTACCTTCCCCCGTAGGTCGTTCCAGCGCTTTTGGATGTCTTCCCGGTTTCTGGGATGCTGTCCCACAGCGTTGACCCTGTCGACGATCCTCTGCCATAGCTCCGCCTTCCTGGCTATTGTGGTGTGTTGCACCTGTGTGCCGAAGAGCTGGGGCTCTACCCTTATAATTTCCTCCACCATGACCCTGAGTTCTTGGTCCGAAAACCTGGGGTGTCTTTGGGGTGCCATGGGGTGGTGTGGATGAGGTGTGGGGTGGTGTTTGTGGTGATGTGAGTGGTGGTGTGTGGTGATGTGTGCGTAGATGTGGTGTGGTTGATGATGTTGGGTTCCTGTGTGTGTTGGGGTTTTCGATTGCTGTGCTCGCTCTCTCTCTCTCTATCGCCTTCTCTCCGATTTCCAACTAGTGGGGGTTTGTGGGTGATGTGGGTGTGTGTTTTATAGTTGCTTGGATGTGTGGGGGTGGTGTTTGCATGTGTATCAGGTGTGTGTATTTCAAATTGTCCAATGTGGCTGTGTTTTGGAGCTGGGTGTGTATTTTGACCGCGGCGGTGTGTACCGCCAATGGAATACCGCGGTTGAATGACCGCCGCGTGGATTCGTGTGTCGTAATGGCATGGGCGTGTTTGTGTTGGCGTGGCGGTGGAGGTTTGGTCATCTCCAGTTTATCGCTGCCCGCTGATGAGGCGGCCTTCCGTGGATGTCAGGTTTTTGGCGGCTTGGCAGTTGTCGGTCAGAATGACCGTGGCGGTTTACCGCGGCCGCAGCGGTAGAATGGCGGTCTTCTGACCGGCGGTAAGAGCCTTTTACCGCCGAGGTCAGAATGACCCCCTTTGTGTGTAGACACAATACAGCAGAGTGAAACGCAATTCAAGATTAAATAATGCCAAATGCAGTATTCATCAATTAAGAACTTGTTTTTCGAAAAGAAGGTCCAGTGAGACTACAGAAGAACATCATAGAATTCAAGACACATGAAAGAATTTGCATTAGTGTGGCAAGCGGTCTCAAGAGAGACCAAATATCTTTAGACACCGACCTTGGTATTCTTGAGCAATTAGGAACATCTGTAGGGTACACTCAGGATGGAATATAGCAGTCACACAGTGGTCACTTGCATATTTGTTTGACAGACAGTGTCTCAATACACTCCTGAAAGGGTTGTGCAGGATCAATCAATTAATCAGTTTTTTTTAAAGCGCAGCTACTCACCCGGGAGGGTCTCAAGGCACTGGACCCAGGAGTATATAAAATGTACATTATCATTCAACATGTAGGAAACGTTTTTTGCCATGCTTCCTCAATTGTTTCAAATTGTTTCCCTCAACAACTAGCATTTTAAACTTTGGTGTAGCTAAGGTCTCTAATCAGGCGTACTTTACACTTGCTCTGCTTAACTGGATAAATGTTTTAATGTAACATTGATACACCAGTCATTTTGAATATTCACCTGCATATGTGTGTATGCAAATCATTTACACAACTGCACAAAGTTTAAATGCTACTAAAGTCAAATTTACAGTTTTTTGGTAACCATACAGAATAATCAGATATTGATTGGTAATATTGCTACAAACATGAATGAATTGAGAAACATGAATTGCTGAAACTGACCTGCAGTGTTTAGAAAGAGGACATATATATTCTTGGCTCATCTCCTAGTATTCAAACGAAATTACCTCTGTGGCTGAAAGAGCCACTAACTGTTGCATTAAAAGTAGTCCATACAATAGATAAAAGAACGGAATGAAATAGCTGCTGGGAGGCAGTCTGCCTTCACTAGCTATCTGGTTGCATTGCTGGCTGAGCTTATTACATACATACAGCTGCCTCTGTGAGCTGAAAAATAACATATTGTTCTGACATCAGGTATGTAGGTGCGAACTGCCTCTGAAACTCAGAAAATACTTTTTATTTACAAAAGATCAAGGACTAGTATAATGCTTAGAAGTAGTCAATGAGAATGTTACTGTTATAGAGTCCATTGCAACAATGTGGGAGAACCATTTTCTGTTTATGCTCCTCATACGCTGCCTAAATGTTTCCCTTCTTTGTGGCTATAATTCATAGTGTATGTATTAGATAATGGCGTAGTATTAAAATAAATAGTGTAAAAGGTATATTCCTTTTTCTAGTGATTCTAGAGTGTCTTATTCATTCATGATGAAGATGTAATGTTCCATTTGTTGTGCCTGTCACGTCTCATGACACTGATTGTTACCTAAAACGTATCTTGCACAAAAATTGCTCAGTAGATTTTGTATGGGTTGCAGTCCAACTCGTTTTCTGATTCAGGTTGGCACAGGTTGGCACATTGCCAGAGTCTTTAGTGCCATGGGGCCTAGAGCACTGAACCTTGTGACTCTAGACAAATCTAAAACATATATCACTAGGCCTTCTAGGCCATCTCCTTTTGTGAAAGGCCACTGAAACAAACTTCTCTTTTGAGCTGGGGGAGAATCCACAGAATTAACAGCCCAAAGCCATGTGGGGGTAGTGCAAATAGCTGCTTAGATTGAGAGAATGCCTTTGATCTTTGTTAGTATGCAATGGGTAGGCACTGTACAGTGTTTATGGAAGGAGACAGATGGGCAGAAGGGAATACAGATTTCACCATGATGGATGTCTGGGGTAAAGGAGACTATGAAACCTGAAACCATATTCCTGGAGTTGGAACTGAATCAAATTTTAGCAAATTGTGGAAGGGGAAGCGTTGGCATATTTCTTTGATTTTATTTGGAATCATCGCAAATTGCTTTGACTGGGGTTACTCTTAAATTCTACTGCTTGGCCCACTGCCTGAAGAGAGATCCATTTGAAAAGATTAAGCAAAGAAAATGTGTCCTTTGCTACACATAAGTATTCCTGACTACTTGATAGTGGATTCATGGGGAAATGTCTTCAACTATGTCCCAGACCTCTGTGATTGTAGAGCTACTTCACAGAGTTAATGGTGCTAGCCTTTTGCTGGTTCCCACGACTGACATACAGGTTCATGTCTTGTCGCTGAAGCCATTTTAGTAATACAGAACCTCTCCTCCTAAGCTGTGGTGCAAAGGTGGTCATAAACAAAGAATGATTTGACCTGGCTGGTTACACTCTATTCAAACAATTACAACTAGAGATTTTTCCTTCTCACTCATGTAAAACATCTCTCCTCTCCCTGTGAAGTGCATAAGGTTGTGTGGCCAAAGAGAAGTGGTGTTGCTGCACTGAAATCACAGGAACCAGTTATAAAAGGGAATTGTGCTGTACCAGGCCAGGATCTGGATTTCAGTGAAGACCTAATGAAAACTGAGCTTGGGCAATGGCGTATGCAATTTTCAAAATGAGGGAGTTACAATAAGTAACATCCCTGGAGAACCGAGCAAGGTGGCAAGCCTACCCAAATAGTTTTGCAAATATTTCGCTGTTTGTATCTCAACTGCATATTTGTTGTGATATTTTGCAGAAAAATGGCCTACGGAACTGTGCATCTAACTTCAGACTGTATTGCAGTACACCAACCAATCCATATTTTCCAGGTAGGTGACAACACTCTCCTTTCCAATGACAGAACTGCCCCCAGGCACACAATTCAGCTCAATCTCTTCACCCCCTTCAACACACTCAACTATTAATCTTAGATTCATACCTTTGAAACTCATTAGCTTCTCGGACACATATCTACAATGATTCTACCAGCTACCTCGCAACGATTCAACAGTTCATACAGAGAGGAACTGTATGAACCCCAAAAGTCCCATCTTCTGCAAAATATCTTAGGAATTAATCATCTTTCCCATCATCTTATCTTCTGTCTCTACATGGAAATTTTCAGATCCCTGCTTACTGGCAAGAACCTCAAGGTCCATCAAGATACTAAGGCCCTCGTTATGACATTGGCGGTAAATCCCGCTTATCGTTGCGGTGACGGCCGCCAATATACCGCCACAGTGACGAATATCCATTCGCCATATTATGACACACACCAATCCGAGAGAATACAGCCCCATGCACAAATCTGCCAGCCCAAAGGTCAGTGATAAAGTGGCGGTCACAACACCCATACCGTTTCGTCTAAAGAACAACGCCCATCACACTATGACTCATGAATCACCACGGTGGACATTCAACAGCGCTAAACCATTGGCGGTACATACCGCCGTGCTGAGAATGGACACCCACACACAAAAGAACACTACATTGGCCAATATCAAAAACACACACCTGACACTAATACACACACCACACACACCCAGAGCACTATAAAACACACACCCACATTACCCACAACCTTTTACAAACAACAATTACTGCCAGGAGATTGACACGAACAGCACAGAGACAATTAGACACACACACCACTTACAGCCATACATCCCTCACGCAACCCACAACACACACCCCACCACGTTACTCAACACACTCTCACCAACACACACCACACAACATCCATGTCCCCACAAAGGCACTCCCGTTTCACTGATGAGGAGTTAAGGGTCATGGTGGAAGAAATTGTCAGGGTAGAGCCACAGCTGTTTGGAGCACAGGTACAGCAGATATCCATTGCCAGAAAGATGGAGCTATGGTGGAGAATCGTGGACAGGGTCAATGCCGTGGGACAGCACCCAAGAACAAGGGATGACATCAGGAAGAGGTGGAACGACCTAAAGGGGAAGGTACGTTCCATAGCAGAAAGGCACCAGCTCGCCATACAGAGGACTGGCCGTGGACCCCCACATCCTCTCCCTACAGCTCACAGCATGGGAGGAGCAAGTCTTGGAATTACTGCATCCTGAGGTACTCGCTGGAGTAGCCAGAGGACTGGACACTGGTGAGTCAAGATTTACTACTTATTACCCCCATACCTGCATGCCATCACACCCCTTCACCCTCACTCCCATCACTCCACTACATCCCACACACTGCACCTACACATATAACTAACAACAATGCCAAGCCCTGCATGCCATACCAATGCATGCACAGGCCTCCCAGCCCTGCATGGACACTCATCACCAAAGCATGCACAGCATAGAGGAACTAACAATCACACAATACATCACCATATACAAGCAAAGGGTGGCAGGGCAACACCGACGATAGAGGGGAAGCCAAGAATGTATGATATATCACAGACATGAAGCATGATACATCACTTACATCCCCACATGTGCCCCAGCCAATCTCAGCAAAGAGGAGGTGCCACAACTATCTAGTCCTCCAACAGAAGATGCCCCCAGTGATGAAAGTGACTCTGGACTTCAGGATCTGGACAAACAACCTGGGCCATTACGGACCACTGGACAGCTGGTCACCCTAGCCCACTCAGTCCACCACAGAGCCTCTCCCATCAGCATCCAACACCAAAGCACCCACCCAGCGTACCCACACCTCTGTCCCCAGGATACGTCAATCAGCAGTGTGCCCACCTGTACAGCGACCCCAGTCCACACCTCACCCCCAAGACAATCAGGGGCCTGGGGTCAGTGGCAGTGGGCACACCGTTCAGGGGACAGAGGCACAGGCCAACAGGGACACTGGGAAGACTGCTGTGTGCCAGGGGGAGGACAGGACCAGGAACCGACTCTCAAGGAGGCACTCTCTGAGATCCTGGGAGCCTACCAAAATTCCCAGGACATGATGGGCCAGATCCTTGACAACATGCAGGAGAACAGGCAGCTGCAGGAGTGACAGTATCAGGGGATCAGGGAGGACTTGCAGGCTATTAACCCCACCCTGATCTCCATAGCAGGGCTGCTGGCAGACATGGCCAACATCATGAGGGAGGTAACAGCACAGCAGCCGGCCCTTACCACTAGCCAGTCCATTGACCAGCCCTCCACCTCTGCTACAGCTAGTGGGCAGGAGGCCCCGCCACAGGACTCACAAGCCAACCAGCACCCCTCCCCCTGCAGAAGGTGAACCACCCTGCAACTGTTCCCTGCAAACCAGACAGATGCCAGAGACACTTGCCAAGACCACCTCCAGGAAATGAGACTCTCCTGACTGCCCCCCTTGTGTCTCACACTGTCACCTTGTCCACTTGGAGCTGCCTTTGCTCCCCTTCCTATGAAAGGGTACATGCAGTCTGAGGGCCAGGTTGTGCAACATGCAGCATGCCACTACTATCTGGCAAACCTTCTCGGGTGAGAAGCACAGGGATCCACCTGTCAGATGAAGGCAGCTGAATCTGGCCTTCAGGATCCCGAAGATTCTCTCATTGATCTGTTTGGTTCGCCCATGGTCTTCATTATAACGTTCTTCTGTCCCTGTCCTGCATTCCTCACAGGGGTCAGCAGCCACAATAGGTTTGGGTAGCCTGAGTCACCTGCAAGTATTGAGGGATTACATTTAGTCTCACACAATGATTTGGGGATGGCACCTGAAGGCATTCACTAACTTACAGTTGGTGGTGACTAAGGCTCATGTATTAGCCACACCCTCTGCCTCTGTAGTTGGGCCATCACATTTGGGATGCTGCTATTCCTCAGAACAAAGTCATCATACACTTACCCAGGATATTTAGCATTTACGTGGGAGATGTACTGGTCCGCCAGGCACACCATTTGCACATTCAGTGAGTGGAAACTCTTACAATTCCTGAACATCTATTCATTCTGGTTGGAAGGAACTAACGCAACAAGTGTACCGTCAACCTCCCCAATAATATTGGGGATATGTCCATTGCAAAGAATCCGGCCTTCACATTGGCCAACTCTTCCACCTGGGGGAAAGCAATGTAGCTGCAGAATGTGTTTTACCAGGGCAGACAACACTCTTGCCAGCACGATTGAGAACATTGGCTGTGACATTCCTGATGTCAAGCCCACTGTCACTTGGAAAGAACCAGTTGTTAAGAAATGGAGCACTGATAGCACTTGCACAAGATGGGGGATCCCTGTTGGATGACGGATAGCAGATGTCAGGTCAGACTCCAATTGGGCACACAGCTCTGTGATTGTGGCCCTGTCCAGTCTATAAGTGACGATAATGTGCCTGTCCTCCAGTGTAGCCAAGTCCACAAGGGGTCTGTACACGAAGTTATGTTTCCACCTCCTATTCATCCGCTGTGGTAGGTATCTAAGGGACACAAGAGTGAGTAGGATGTCACAATTTGAACAATGGAACTGCAACTTCAGTGTACATGGTGCATTTATGTTATGGGACAGTGGGAATGGCAAGGTATGTGCTAATCTAGTCTGTGACACAGTTAATGTTGATATGACCATTGTCCCCCCCATGAAATGGCTACCGCCTGTCCTGTATGTGTTGACTTGTGAAAGGGAGGTAATTCCGCCGACGTTGGGCACCGCAGTCCAATTCCTCATTGGATAATATGGGGCTCTATGGAGTACAGTGGCCAATGGGGATCTGCGCCGGAGTGACAGTGTACACCTCCAAGGACATGACTGCAATTTTCTATCTGATTCCACACTTGTTTCCTGACCTTCAACAGTAGAACACCTACACTGCATGTGCTGCTGTGACCTGTGTCTGGAATCTACCATGGCCGGTGTGACCAGGGAAAGGGCCCCTGCCTTCACTTCGGAGGAGTTGGCTCGACTGGTGGATAGGGCCCTAACCCTGTACGGACTGCTGTATGGGCCTCCAGACCAACAGGTGAGTACACTTTGGGCACAATGCATGTGAGAAGGATGCATGGAGATGTGTGTGCAAGCATTGTGTCATCGGCGGGGTAGGGGGAATGTCTTGTGGTGGTGTCCATGGTGTGCTCCGGGCGATGTGTGTGCCAATGGTGATGGAAACAGGATTGGTGGGCCATATGTGTGACAGGCTGGACTGTTGGTTTAATGGTGTACTCCTGTCTGTATGCCTCAGCAGGTCAGCACCCATCAAAAGGTCCATGGCAGGCAGAGCACCCACTGTCAGAAACAGTGAAGGACCTGAGACACTGGGCACGGAAGACTGCGGAGGCCCAGCTGGAGATGGCCTCACAACGAGGAAGGGGTGCCAGTTGGAACCTGACACCCCTGATGGCCCGCATACTGGTGGTGGCCTACCCAGAGCTGGAAGGGCACTTGAGGGAGTCACAGCAGCCACAAGGGGGTGAGTACAGTCGGTATTATTCTAAAATTTGGCAAGTGGGGTGGGATCCGGGTGGTGGATGTGAGTTAGTGGGTGCCAGGCCAGACATTGCAGCGTGGGTCAACTCTAGCGTACTGGGTATGTGGCAAATACAGTTAACCTAGATTGGTAGCATTCCATTTCAGGCAGGGCTTTGTTGGTACCTGAAGCGGTGCAGTTGGTGGTGTGTGGCCCTCATCTTGCCGTAGCATCTAGCCAAATCACTGGGAGTGCAATGCATAGTGCTCAAGACTGATCCCTGTGTGTGACAGTGCGGTGTCTGCCAACTGTGGTGTTGGTGCAGTAACTGACCCAGTATTTCCTTTTTCTCTCTCCCACTTTTTTGTTTTGTCATCCTGTCCATGTGTGCATGAGCATCATCTGGCAGAGGAGCAGGGGCACCAGTGACAGAGGGAGCTGCATCCCACAGGACCCTGGGGGCAGAGTCCACCGATGCCGAAGGAACCAGTGGGATGGAGGGTCATGGGAGCACCACGGCAGAGACAGAAGGTGAAAACACAGATTCAGATACCTCCTTCGATGGGAGCTCCCTGGTGGTGGTGGACACCTCTGTGACCACCCCAGCTGCATGTACAGCCACCACCACCGTACCAGCACCGCCCTCCCGGTAGCCCCTCAGCGAGTTTCCCGTTCCCGCTCACCCAGGAGTGTGCGCATCTCCTTCGCCCTAGGCACCTCAGGCCCTGCCCCAGTGAGCTCAGCTGCTTTGAGTGAGGAGTCTATTGACCTCCTGAGATCCATCTCTGTAGGGCAATCAACAATTGTGAATACCATCCAGGGGTTGGTATTCCAAATGCAGCAATACAATGAATTCCTGGAGGGCATCCACGGTGGAGTGGTGGCACTACAGAGATCGATTCAGGCTCTCACCTTCTCTCTGATGGCAGCCATTGTCCCTGTTTCTACCGTCCCCCCTCCAACTACCACTTCCCAGTCCCAGTCTCCTCAAACCCAACCCATCCCATGCATACATACTGACGAGCATGCACACACGACAACACCCAAGAGTGGCACAGTCAAACACAGGCACCACACTTCATCCCACAAGCACTCACGCAAACACCAGACAGTTGCACACACAACCACATTCACTGCTTTCACTGTCTCCCCCTCCTCTTCCTCCTCCACCTCCCTACCAGTCATGTTCACACTCACACCTGCATGCACTGCACCAACATCCACCACCAGCATCACCACACCAAGCAGAACACACACCTCAATAGCAGACACCTCCACAACATCCATACATGCTTCCCCTGTGTCCTCTCCCATCCTGTCTGCCCCCCTCCTAAAGGACACAAACGCAAGCACTCACACACCCAACAGCCATCCACCTCACATCAGCATACTGCCCATGCACCTGCACCCAAATCCAGCAGACATACACCTTCTACAACCACTCCCTCAACCTCCAATCCCACCCCTCCTCCTTCCTCCCGCACCACTGTCCCAAAGAAGCTTTTCCTTGCCCAACTTGACCTCTTCCCTCCCCCATCCTGCCAGTAAGAGCAGGGTCCTAACGACCCAGCCGAGCACCTCAGCCAAACAGTCCACGCAGACAGTGGTGGCACCACCTTGTTGTGGTGGCAAGTCAGTGAAGGATCCCACTCCACCAGTCAAGAAGGGGAAGGATCCCACACTTCCTGCCATGAAGGGGAAGAAGCCATCAACCCCTGCCAGGAAGGGTAAGGATTCCACGCCCCATGTCACAGAGAGAAAAAAGCCCTCTACTCCAGCGGAGGCTGTCAGGGTGACACCTCCACCACCACCACCACCAGTGGTCATGGGACCCCCACCGTCAGCTGGGGAAGTACAGCCATCACAACCAGTAGAGGCTGCCCAGGAGGCACCTCCATCTGCACCAACGTGCAGCCATCACCACCAGCAGCGGCAGCCCAGGGGGCATCTCCATCTTCCACCAATGTACAGCCATCACCACCAGAAGAGGCTGCCCAGGAGGCACCTCCATCTGCCACCAATGTGCTGCCATCACCACCAGCAGAGCCTCCCAGAAGGCACCTTCATCTGCCATCAACGTGCTGCCATCACTACCAGCAGAGGCTGCCCAGGAGGCACCTCCATCTGCCAACAACGTGCTCCCATCACCACCAGCAGAGGCTGTCCAGGAAGCACCTCCATCTGCCACCAACATGCAGCCATCACCACCAGCAGAGGCTGCCCAGGAGGCACCTCCATCTGCCACCAACGTGCAGCCATCACCACCAGTGGAAGCCATGTAGGCCACCCTCCAGGGGCTGCTGTACGAGGGGACCCCATCAAGAACCACTGGGAAAGTCACCTGCTCCAGAGACTGTGGCCTTGCACTCCCCAGGACAGAGAAATGGGCATGGAGCACCCTCCAGAACCAGTAGGAAAGTCACCCACCTGAGAGACTGTGGCCTTGCACTCCCCAGGACAGAGAAATGGGTATGGAGCCCCCTCCAGAAACAGTGGTCTTGTTTCCGACTTTGGCTGAGGTGACCCCCCCAGAGGTGCCTACCCACTGGCAAACTGATGCCCCTGCAATGTTCTATCCGGATGAAGTCAGGATTTGAGTTGGGCCTTGGACTGTGCCATGTAGCCATGTGGGCCCTTTGTACATTGGACTGGGCAGTGTCCCTTTGTGTACATTTGCACATATCTGTTTCACGGAAAATTCAATTATTTATTAGCTGTTGACATCAATACATTCACCTTGGTGCATTCTTGCATTATTCAGCCGTGTATCGGGTGCAAATTGTTTTTCGTCTCCAGCTGGTTGTGTGTACGGTGTGTTTGTGTCAGGTGTGTGTCGTGCATGTGTGTGTTACTATCGTTTTCCTCCCTCCCTCCCTTGTGTGCTTGGTGGCTGTACTCACCGTCATTGTCTTCGTTGGTGTTCCAGGTGGACCATCGGAAAGACTTGCAGCTTGGGTTCCGTGGTGGCTTTGATCTTTTTTGTGTCTCCGACGGTGAGCCTTTTCTCTTCTGTGATGTGTTTCCGCCAGGCTTTTGTTGGCATTGGTACCGCCCTGGAAAATGTGGTGGATTGTAGTGTATTAATATGGTGGGCGGTACTTTGTCTTCTGCCTGGCTGTTGTTGGCTACCGCCGTGGTGAGTGTTGTTTCTGCCCTGGCAGTTGGTGTGGTACATTGGCTGACTATGAGAGTTATCACTGCCATGGACATAATTTGACGGTAGTTACCGCCAGCATGTTGGCGGTATTACCGCCACTTTATCACTCACTACCAGGGTCCTAATGAGGGCCTAAATGCACTCATACAGACTTGGATACACAACTATTTACTAAAGTTCTGTGAGTTTCTCCGATTAGCAAGCAGCTACAAACAATGACCCATATCCATACTCTGCTAGCCAGCATGTACCTAGAAAGCTTCATAATTCATCTGACATTTATCACTCCAAAAGCACATAGATTCAACATAGACCCAGGTGACAGTAGCAATCCAAGCCACATTAGGCCATCTCTTATTCATGAAAAAGCGAAACCCTGCAATTCAGAAATCAATTTCAGAACAATGGTAAGACCTTCACTGATCCTCTGACCCACAGATTGAAGCAATACCCTGCTCACAAACCTATCTGATGATACTTTGACAATACTCAAAGACTCCATTTTTGATGTGGCATTTCTCTTTAAAATAATAACTTCAGCAAACTGACAAAGCGTTGTGAATTAAATTAATTACCCCTCGTCTTCATGGCCATCATAAATGGTACCCTGACTTTCAGACAATGAAACTAACCACCTGAGGATAGCAACACTCAACCAAAAGCCAATACTTTGCTAGACTGAGAACAAAAGTATGCAAGAAAGAAAGACCAGGTGCAGAGCCTTCTTCATCTGCTTTTCCAGAATATGAAAAAGCATCCACATGAACATCAGATCTACTCTGCCTCACCACTAATTGTGAAAGATGCAGATGGCTCTTCACTTCAAGGATCACAGGAAGAATGCATCTGCTATGTGCATATCTGACTAGGACCTTACCCCAGGGCTCTCACCCAAAGTTAAGTACTCCGTTGCTTCCTAGCTACTATCTCACATGTACATAGGCATGAATCATAGGCATTTCCATAAAGAAAGTTTTGCTGCATGAACCTAACTTCCAAGGGCGAGCCGTGAGCTACTCAAGAAATCAGTTTATAGTTTAGAAGTTATGTTGTTTGGGATTTGTGGGAACACAAACAAAGCTCACTTGAAGATTGTGGTCTCGCTCTCGCCCTCATATATTTTAACAATCTGACTTGCTACACCATACTACAATCTCTGTCACTGCCTGACAAAAAGCTACCACAGCTAACATCAATAGATCATTCCTGATAGACTGAAGATTTATCCTGCTTGCTTGGGATCCTATGTTAAAGTTAGACTAATGAACAAAAAGCACTGTAAAATGTCTCTATTATTTAGGTTCCTGTCTGTAGAGGTGACAGTATCCTTTCATCAATCTTCCTCTTGGTTTCCTGTAGACAACATGTGGGCATTTTCAGTGTTGTGTGGGAGAGGTCTGCTTTTTAAAATCTTTGTCCATCACTTTGTAAGTATAGCCCCTATTTCATTAGGAATGAATGCTCATATTTATCAAGTTTTTGCTTCACAGTCGTGCCACGCAAGGGGGTGCAAGGGCAACTCAAAATCTGAGTGAGCTTTATGACGCCACGGAAGGCCAACTTGTGTGGTGCTGCATAGCTTCATAAATCTAGAGTAATGCAAGGCAGTGCAAGTCTCTGCCTTGCATTACTTTGAGTCAGCGAGGCGTTGCATGGATGGATCATGGGTGTAACCCCACATCTACCCATGGATTTTGGTGCAGTCCCAGATTTACCATTAGTGGTAGATCTGGGATTGTATCACAATGCTATGCCACCCTAGGTGAGGTGTAAAGAGGAGAAATATCTTTATTTCTCATAGAAAAAGAAACATTCTTCTCAGGACTGTTTTTGTGCAGGAAGATGTCTCTTCCTGCATATCAACAATCCTGCCTACAACACAAGCACCCTTACAACATGACACAAGGATGCCTGTGTTGGCAAAAGGCATCCACAACTGTGATTTTACAAGGGCAGGGTTTTAGGTTTCAGGGCAGATGTTCAGGGTAGGTTTCAGGGGTGTGGGAGAGTTTTAGGGCTGAGGGCAGAGTGGCTGGGGTAGTTTTAGAAAGGGGCCAAAGAGCGGAGAGAGAAGCAAGAAGGATCGGGAGAGATAAGTGGGCGGGGCCGGGTTTGGGGGGGTCGTTTTTAGGGATGGGATAGTTTTAGGTCTCAGGGTGGGTGACGTAGGGTAGTTTTTTAAAAGTGGCAGGGTTTTAGGGCTCAGGGCTGGTGGTTTGGGGTAGTTTTAAGAGCAAGGCAGAGTCAGCTTTAGGGCTCAGGGCAGTGGGTCGGGATAGTTTTAAGGGCAGGGTGGGGTCAGTTTTGGGCTCAGGATGGGCGGTCGGGGTAGTTTGAAGTGCAGGGCAAGGTCATAGTTAGAGCTCAGGGTGGGGGATTCAGGTATTTTTAAGGGCAGGGCTGTGTCACTTTTAGGGCTCAGGTTGGGGGGTTGGGGTATTTTTAAGGGCAGGATGGGGTCAATTTTAGGGCTCAGGGCATGTGGGAGGTTGGGGTAAATTTATTAAAAGGGGGTGGGGTTTTAGGTCTCAGGGTGGGTGGTGGGTGTTGAGGAAGTTTTTTTTTAAAGGGGGCAGGGTTTAAGAGCTCCGGATGGAGGAGTCGGGATAGTTTTTAGGGCAGGGCGGGATCAGTTTTAGGGATTGGGGCAGTGGGGGTTAGGGTAGTTTTAAGGGCTGGAGTAGGGTAGATTGCAGGGCTCGGGTATCAGGCATTAGGGGCAGGGCAGGGGATAGCGGGGTGCAATTTACCATGCATTTACCAAACATGCTTTTACAATTAAATTTGTTGTAAAGGCATGCATCGGAAAAGCATCCATGGTAAAGACGTGGTTGTGGTTTTGACCACATTGTTAAGGCATGCGTGGTTCAGGCATGCATGGTTGTATCATGCAACCAATGTGGGAAGCGGCCTAAACAACACAGGCTAAGCCACACAAGCCAGTTCAACTCAGGTGTAACAACGCTTGACTGAACCACAACCCTCCCATTCTCTGCCTTGACGCATGTGCCTAAACCACATATATGCATGGTTAAGGCAGAGAACAGTCTGTGGTCTAGCTGTGCGGATAGGCAGAGAAAAAGAGAAGGGGAAGAATTGGGACAGGTAAATGGGGCTGGGTTTGGGGGGTAGTTTTCAGGTGTTAAAGAGGGTTTTAGGACTCAAGACAGGGGTGGTCAGGAGGGTCGGGTAGTTTTTTTGATAAGGTCAGGGGGGTTGGGGTAGTTTAAGGAGGAAGGGACAGTTTTCAGGGGTGGGGAGAGTGTTAGGGATGAGAGCATGGGGAATGGGGTCAGGGTAGGGCCAGAGCGCAGAGAGAGGAAAAAGAAGGCTCAGAAGAGGTAAGTGGATCTGGGTTTTGGGGGATAGTTTTTATGGTGGGGCAGTTTTAGGTCTCCGGGCGTGTGGGTGTTTGGGGTACTTTTTTGTAAAAGGGGGCAGAGTTTTAGGTCTCAGGGCGCTTGTGAATAGTTTGTTAAAAGGGCAGCGTTTTAGGGTTCAGCGCTGGGGAGGTTGGAGTAGATTTAGGGGCATGGTGAGGTCAGTTTTAGGCCTCTGGAGGGGTAGGGCTAGTTTTAGGGACTGGGGTGTGGTGGATTGCAGGGTTGGGGAAACAAGTGTTAGGGGCTGGACGGGGGGCAGCAGGGTACAATTTTCAAGGCCTATAATTTTACCAAAAATGCTTTTACACAAAATTTGTTGTAAAGGCATGCCTTGTAAAGGCATGCATGGTAAAAATGCGGTCGTGCTTCAGACCACGTTGTTAAGGCATGTGTGGTTCGGGCATGCGTGGTTGTGTCATACAACCTTTGCATGTAGGTGGTCATCTACGTTAGCTGGTAAGGTAGCTGGTGTAGAGGACAGGTAGGGGCAAAGGTACTGTCTTTAAGTAGAGGTATATTGGGTACCCAGGCTGGGGTACAGATCCATGTCTGTATACACATGTTTAAAAAAAATCATGTAGGGTTGAATACTGTACCCATGGTCAGAAAGAAAAATTAGTGGAAAACTTGATAAGATGAAGTTAAATCTTGGGTCAGAAATAAACAATTATTATCTTTTGATAGTGGAATGAAGATAAGTGAAACGAGGCAGGAGAGTGATGCAAGTGGTGATGGTAAATGAAGACAATGGTACTGCCTCGAGATGTAGGTGGTGGTAGTGGGAATGGAGTTGCATACAGTGGTATCAAATGGTGTAGGATGTTGGCAGAGGTGTGGTGAAGTAAAGAAGATGAAGCAACTAGCAATACCTCTGGTCTTGGCAGTATAGGTGGTTTAGGGTGAAGGTCATGTTCAATAATGTAATGTGATGTTTGTACATCAAACCTGTGAAATTGTTTTAGCATTCAAGACCACTGAGTTAGTAGTGTAGGTGTGATGTAGGTTACATAGCATGCAGGTGGCGGTTAAGTGTTCTAGGGAAAGTGGGTTGTAGCATTGGCCACATGAAAAATTAAAGCATTGTACTTATTGAGGTAAGTTATAAAATGAGACTTTTTCAGTTCCTCAGGACATTCCAAGGTTTGACATGTTCTCTTCAAATGTGTATAGAAGTAGTGGAAACAGTAATAGCACACAGAAATGAGGTGGTGTAGAATGTGTAAGATTAAGGTGTCCTACACCCCAATATTTATGAGTAGACCTGATATATTTTCTCTAATTCTGAACTATGGGCCAGATGTAGGTAAGTAACAAATTGCGACTTGCAATTTGCGAGTCATAGCGACTCGCAAATTGCAACTCGCAATCCAAGATGCAGAAAGGTATCTCAGACACCTTCTGTGACTTGCTATGGAGTTGCAAAGACCCACCTCATGAATATTCATGAGGAGGGTCGCAGTTTGCGACCCCATAGCGAGTCTAGGCACTCACAGGGATGGTGGCCTGCTGGAGACAGCAGACCACCATGTCCGTGACTGCTTTTTTAATAAAGCCGTTTTTTTTTCTTCTCTTTGCAGCCCGTTTTCCTTAAAGGAAAACGAGCTACAAAAAGAAAAAATTCCGAAACCATTTGGTTTCGTTTTTTTCAGAATAGGCAGTGGTCCATGGGACCACTGCCTGCTCTGAAAAAATATTTTTGTGGGCATTCACAAAGGGGAAGGGGTCCCATTGGGACCCCTTCCCTTTTGCGAATGAGTTACCATCCACTTCAAGTGGATGGTAACTGCGAGTTGGTTTGCGACCGCTTTCGCGGTCACAAAGCAACTCTACATCGCGATGCGGTCGCAAATAGGAAGGGAACACCCCTTCCTATTTGCGAGTCGGAATCACATTTAGCGAGCCGGTACCGACTCGCAAAATGTGATTCTGCATCGCGTTCAGCCTTTTGCGCCTCGCAAACTGCGTTTTTCGCCGTTTGCGAGGCGCAAAAGGCTTCCTACATCTGGCCCTATATTCCTAATATTAGACAGATCAAAAGCCAGTGTGAGTGGCATGAGGTGGAAATAAATGTTCTCATTCTACAACATATTCTTAACCGCAATTCGTACCAGACGTAAAAGCCCTGCAGCCATTGACAGGTGTTTTTAAATCCATTAATCTTTGTTTTCTTGTTTTCGTTTCAATAGTAATCATGTATGCTTGCATGTTTTATGTTTATTTATTTATTTATTTGGGTAAGAGGAGCTCCACAGATTAAGACATGTACATTAAGATTACAGGAACCCTATCAGTAAACGTTTGACAGATTATCTGCCAGAAAAAGTGGGATGAAAGAGCAAGAAATACTATCTTCTAGCAGCACACAACTAACAGCATTGCAGACAGGTGCGCATGCCTAGCCTTAGGCATATGTTTGTCAACTTTTCTTTAGAGTTTTTATTTTAATTTTAATAAGGATCAATTGTGTTTGTATTTTATCATTTTTAATTGACTTGGTGGATGTAAATTCGTTTTTCAGTTCTTAGTTTCCTAGTGATATTAGTTTTAAAGTAGTAGTTGTACAGTATTGAAAAATGTTTCTGGCATCTCTAAAAATGACACACCACAAACAGTATAAAACATTTACAAAACCTAAAAAATAATCATATTGTAAATATATTTTTTTTAAATATTGTGTAGTGTTTTTGTGTTTAGGTGTTTTTTTGCTTTAGAAATAATTTGCTTCTGTGTTTTATGTTATTGCTCAGTGTGAGAATCCCTGTCTGGGGAGACCTTAGAGTAAGCAGGGTTTCCAGGCACCACTCTGATTAATGGGAGCCTTCTACCTCTAGTATTCTTGGGTCCCCATACTGCATGCACTCAAATCTTAGACCAGGGTCCCGGTTCAGAAGATGAGTCTTAGGATAGTGAGGTGGAGCAGGCCTTTGCCTCACTCAGGGTGGTGTTGTGGAATAAAAACTCAGAACTATGCAGCACACAACAATTTCACTCAATTACTCAATGCCCAGCAGGTGTTTTTACTTTAAAAAGGAGACATACATAAATAATACATACCAACTTACAAATATATACAATATTTCAGGTGATTCATCAGTTTCAAGCCCTTGAGAAGAGGGTGCAAACAAACTTCCCAAAAATGTATCCCAAGGTGCAACCAACCTTAAACCTCTTGTTTGCTCCTGTTCTCTGTAAGGTACCATGTGACTCAAAAGACAAAATCCGTCATTCTCCCTATTATGTCTAAAAAAAAAATTAGAGCAAAAGATTTATTGAGATATTCATAATACAGATAGAAGGCTTACTGCCTTTGTCAACTCTTTTAAGAACTGCAGATGCAAGCTTTAAATGTAATCATTTTAATTGAAAGCCTGCTGTTGGACCTGGCCCTTTTTACAGGGTCATCCCCAAACATTTTGCCTTCCTCCTCCTATTTTTATTGACCCTTTTTGTTGACGTTAGGACTCTGAGCACTTTACCACTGCTGATCAGTGCTAAAGTGCATGTGTTCTCCCTTCTGAACTTGATATGATTGGCTTGCACCTAATTGGCACATTTAATTTATCTATAAGTCCCTTGTACAATGGTATCCCTATACTCAGGAACTTTACATTAAATGCTACTAGTGGGCTTGCAGCGCAGCTTGCACCACCCACAAAAGTAGCCTTTCAAACCTGTTGCAGGCCTGCTACCGCAGAGCCTGCGTGTGCATTTTACTGGGACCTTGACTTGCCAAGTCCAACTACTTGCCAAGGCCTAAACTTCCCTTTTACTACATAAAAGTCACCTGTAAGGCAGGCCCTAGCTAGCCCTATGGGCAGGGTGCTATGTATGTAAAAGGTAGGACATATGGGCTCAATTTAAGAAAAGTGTCTCTGCCTTCCAAAGCAGCGCCACTTTTCTTGCACCCCTTAGGGCCCCCTAATGCCACCATGTGTACACCGTAATTAACATATGGTGCACCATGGTGGTAGTTAAGAAACTAGGATCAACATTTATGATGCTAGTTTGGCACTTTGCAGGATTAGCACCAAAAAGTGTTGAAACTAATCCTGCAAAGTACAGTGAGTCCTATTGAAAACATTGATGTGCCTCCTTTTAATGCCTGCTCTGTGCAGGCATTAAAAATGCCGCTAGAAATGGTGCAATGAAATCTTTTAGATTTCATTGCACCATTTTCGTGGGTCCCCTAACAAGGGAACACCTCCCCCTTGCATACATTAAGCCTGGCACAGACATAATGTGGCACAAGTGGTTACAAAGTGGCCCAATGCATCCATTGCCCCACTTTGTAAATATGGTGCAGCGTTATTCCCATAATATTGCCACATTAACATTAAAAAATGACACTAATGTGGTGCTATATGGAGCTTGGCCCTTCTTAAATTCGGGCCATGTCTTTATGTACTACATGCCCTAGTAGTGAAAAACAGCTCATGTAGTTTCTCACTACTGTGAACGCTGCTCCTCTCATAAGATTGCAAAGAAATACCCAAACATATGTCTGAGTGGTATTGTCTAATCTATGAGGGGTGTGTTTGGTATGGTTGGAATGGTAGTGAGAAATTACTGGTGAAGGTGGGTTTTGTATTACCATTATAGAAATGCCACTTTTAGAAAGTGAGCATTTCTCTGTGCTTATGATCCTGGTGTTTTACAGCTTGCCTCCAATCCACGTCTGGGGCAGAGTGACAGCTGAGCTTTGTGCATAATTTTCAGACTTCCTGTGCATAGGGAGGGAGGGTTGTCATAAGAGTGCATCTGCATAATAAATGGTCTTCCTGGGCTGGGAGAGGCGGGGCACACCTGCATTTTTAAAGGCTGTGCACTGGCCTCACACAAAGGGCTCGATGAACCCTCACTGGCGTCTGGAGCCAGTGCGGGAGGATAGAGGGGACATTCCTGGAACTGGTTAGTGCTAGTTGGAACCCCCTCTCATCCTTTGTGGAGGCTGCGCAAAATACGTATAAGGACAGGGGGCTGTTCCCCAGATCTTTAGACTCTGCATGGACCCACCAGGGGAACCTGTTATGCTGCTGTGAGGAACCGCCATCAGGACTGACCAGTGGCCTGCTGGGTCCCAAGGAGGACTGTTGTTTTGCTCCAAAAACCCTGATGTGCTGGCCACTGCTGCTTTACTTCTCCTTGGACCTTCCCCAGTAATCTCCAGGGGCTTGGTGTGTGCCTTTTTCCCCCCTGTTATGACTACTTCAATGCCTATGGAGAGCGTCAGTGTTTCCCTGCATCAGTGTGGGAAAAGCTCTCTGTGGTTTCCTACAACAGTGTGAGGAGAGCACTTTATGCCTTTTATCTGCAGTGCGTGAAGGGCGCTGCATGGCCACCTGAAACAGCATGTGAAGAGCGATTTAGTAGTGGTCTACTGTGGGCATTGGAAGCGCCCTCATAACACCGCAGTTGTGGCCCCCTTTCCCCACACAGAAAGAGTGGAAAGGAGCCTGTCAGCAGCTTTTCATCGAAAATGAGTAGAGCTCTCATCGGTCGGTGCCCCCAAGGCACAAGCGAGTACTTGATTTGGGTACAGTCACCGCTGCCACCCTGGATGGTGACACCGTAGTGGTGAAGCTTGCGCACCTTGTCGGGTGCGGGTGCTTTAGTGGGGACGGAGCGCAGGACCTGGGGAACCCCCCCAGGGTGGTGGAGTCCTCCTGGTTGGGCCTTGTGGATTGCGGAGTACAGGAAGGAATGCCCAGGTACTCTTGTGAGCCAGCAGGCAGGAGAGACCCATCTCTGGAGACTGGCATCTCCCAGAGTGCTGGCCATTACTCAAGCTCTCCCCACCAGCCTTGAGGAGTGAGGATCCCTGACAGTAGGGAGGACTGAGGGAGGCCTCCCTGCGGACACCAGAGGCATGGGGGGCGGGAGGAGTCCTTCCCCCAAATTGTACTTACCAGAGGCCACTTTTAGGTTGTCTGCTGTACACGGGGTGGGAAGGAAACATCCACAGAGGCCCTGGTCCCGCTAGCTAGGCAAGTACTCTGCTCCGTACAGAACTGGTCTGGTCAGTATTTATGGCCCCTCAAGTACCAGGAGTGCAGGTACAAACTGACCTTCGTGTAGAAGGAGCTTTGGATCCCTTATGAATTATCCTGTCCCCAAGGTTGTACTATGCCCTCTTTGTGATAAAGGTTAGGCCCTGATTGGTTATGTCGTATTCCCTTACAAGAACAGATGCATTTCAGAGCCTAAATGGTAAGCATTGGAGGAGGTACAGTATGGTATGACCTGCTTTGGGGAGGGTAGTGCTTTCTATGACTTACACCATTTGGGAAACGGTTCATTTTATGTGCACTCATGATGATGTCTTGGTATTCATGATGACATGTTTATTGTGACATGTGCTCGAGGGGAATGTTTCACTCTATGTGCCTTCATGATGATATCTTAGCATCCCTGAAATGATGCTTATTCTGACGTGCATTTTTGGTGATGATAACAACCTGACTACTGCTTGTGTTGCAGGCTACTACTAGTAACCTATGTGATTACCGGACTACTGCTTATTTTCGCAGAGTACCAGTAACCTGTGTAATGTTCTGACAACTGCTTGTGTAGCAGGTCATTACTGATACATGTCATTTTTGGTCTAATCATTTTTATGCAATACAGTTTATTTTTATATAACTTGTTGTTGTGTCCCCTTTGTGGTGTATTTATTGTGTCACCTGTGTTGTGTGTGTGTGGTGCAAACGCTTTACACATTGCCTCTGGGATAAGCCTGACTGCTCCTGCCAAGCTACTAAGGGGGTGAGCAAGGGTCTTCTTGGATGAGTAACTCCCTCGTCCTGACTAGAGTGGTCGGTTCTGCCTGGCTGAGGTGCACACCCTAGCCAACCAGAAACCCCACTTATAACACCTGCGCACTATTCTGTGTATGTGCAGCCCCTGGTGCTTCAAGATCTCCGACAACAGCAAATAACACATAAGCCAATAAGAATTTAAACTATACATATATGGTAGCAGTAAGGTTCTGCATCCTCTATAAAGCTTGCACAATGGTTTCAGAGCTACGGGTGGCAAAGGGTTTATTTTTTTTATATTCTTCTCTCATATTCATTTTATTTTATTTTACCATTCCTGGCATTCTCAAGCAGCAACATAGGCAGTATTGCAAGTAATGAATGGTTTGAAGCACGACATAACTTTGATTGTTACAGTCAGAAAACCTGTTGTTAGAGCTCAGCTCAGCACAAAAACACCGCTTTTTTTCTAAACACTGTTTTCTTAAAGTTAATGAAGATGTTTAATCATTGGGGGCTGTCTCCAGCCTGCCTAAACTATTCCAAGAATTAGCGGGAAGCTACATGCCAATTAGCATATTGTTCTGAGGATGGCTTTCATTGTCAACATTTTTGTATTAATTTAAATTAATTCAACACAGATTTCCCCCTTTCTGTTTTCCAGTGACTAAACCTGTGTGTAACCTTAGGATTTCAAGTTCGGAGCTGTGGCAAATATCAGATGCAGTTAAGCCTGTGCATTCATATGGCTGTGATTATACACCCACAGACATGTCTATTGTTCTAGAACCTTTATTCCGTCGCATATCTGATTTTCTATGCACAATACATGAGATTTATGGGGCCAATTTACAAAGGGAAATCTGCATGGGGTGGATGCTTGGGCACATATATTACCGCCTACACCTGGGTGTGCATTTCCACCTAGATGTAATTCATGAACTATGGGAGGAGATTTAGGTTCAGCTGCTTGGACTGAGAGGGATCAGCGTCGGCTGTGATCTGTTTAAGCATGCACTTTAATTTATAGAAATGTGTCGGAGTGGAGACCTCATCTCGGTCAGTGTCCGAGTAGTGGTTGCTAGAGGAGCCATGGCCCGATGCCTTGACCTTTTTGATATTGCATACACGGTGCATTAAAGGCAACACGAAACTGGAAACCAGTGAAATGTCAAAAGGCCTGAAGTAATGTGATGAAAGGGTTCAAAGTGCAGGAGGGGGGTGCACACTAATTTTGTATCAACTGTTATTAGTTTATGAGGGTCTGGTGATCCTATTAATACTGCTCATAAAGTCCAGGGGACAGAGTGCAAGGGCAGCTGTGATTGTTACTCTTTGTGGGAAGCTTAGGCAGGAGAAAATCTGTTTCAGGAGTCTAAGCATATTGATATAAGGTTTACTATGTTCTTCATTTATAATTCCAAATGTAGGCCAACATCTAAAAAGATGCCATGTCTTTTTAATCTGTCCATTGAGGAGGGTTGCCTGTTGTAGTGCTACAGCCAACAATGGGATATCCTGCACGGGCAGCAAATTTCCCTATCTGATGAGTTCTATTTTGTTCGATTGGGCAGTGCTTAGGAAAACACAGCTGGATGGCAACCTGTGATTCAGCAGTCCTTTGGCAGATGGATTTGTCATGAACTGTGTCCCTCATTCATCTCCTCGAAGTGTTCTTGCGCAAAGGTACAATACTCCAATTTGTCTGTTTGCACACCTGCAAAAGAAGGACAGGCTGATGGTGTGTATGGAGTGTGAGCAGTGCTCTGAGAAACGTGTTGAATCCCTGAAGGATTTGGTAGGTGGGATACATCAGTTCAGTCAAGAAGGAAAGCATGTCCCATGAAGCCGCAGAATTCTCAGAAGACTTGCAAACTGTGGTCATCATTTTGAGTTCATAGAGTATACATTTCTTGTGGTCCATAGTGTAAGTTGCTAGATAGTAGAAATGTGCTGCAGGTGAGACCTTAATGCCAACATATTGAGAACTTTGAGACAGTTGTTATTTTTGAACTGGATGAAAGTCTGAAAGGGCTAATGAAAAGTAATCTACTTTCATTTTCCTGTGGCCCTTATAAACTGATCTATGCTGTGGTTCTCTGATGGTTACGTAATGGTTCTATCTTCCCCCAGGCAGAAGGAGACTGTGCACCTGCTGGAACAGCATGGTCACTTGTGGGGGGGAGGCGGTAAGGGGGTGGCTGGCTGGACTGAGAGGTGGGGCTGGGCTGCAACCTCAGGAGGCATTTAGGCACATACCACACTGCGGGCGCTCTCGGAGAGGAGCTTGACACCTGCCTGAACCCAACAGACTGCCCCGTGAGGCCTCTCTTGAACTGTGGCTGTCGCCTTATTGGCCTACCTTTAACAACCCCAGACCCAAGGGTCAGCTGGTGTCAGCAGAGCAGGCCATCCCCAATACATTTCACCAGGTCATAGTCGCTGACAATCGTGAGAGCCACCTACCGGTAGCTCTGGTTCCCTTTGAGTGGGGGGGGGGGGGTCTCTGGTACTCTGAAAGTAGCTGTGAGTCCTGCCATGCCTGTAGATTGTCTGTTAGGCAATGACCTTGAGCACCCTACCTGGAAGGAGGTAGAGCTAAGGTCTCACTTGGAAATGTTAGGATTGCCTGAGTGGGTCTGCATGACCACACAGTCCATGGCTGACCGAGAGGGAAGTCAAGGACGTCTGGAGCCTGGAACAATGGCCCAGACAACTGCCAAGAGGAGGGGCAAGGGGCGCGGGAAACCGGTCCCAGAAGTTCCCGCAGTGGTTGATGGGGTTCCTGAGGAGGAGGCCCCCGAGCCAACTGGGGAAGACATTGCCACCCTAGGTGATCTACCTGAGCTTGCTGGCTGGCAAGTTGAGGGTGGACCCACCAGGGTGGAAGTCTGCAAGGCGCAGAAAGAATGTCCCACTCTAGAGGGCATGAGGAAGCAAGCCTCAGCCCAGGCAGCAGGTGAAGCCTCTGTCGAGCACCACATATATTGGGAGAATAATCTCCTCTACAGTGAGCCTAAGGTTCCGGCCATTGAGGCAGCGCGTGCGCTGGTGGTCCCCCAGTGTTACCGAACCTTCCTACTGGGTCTGGCTCACGACATTCCCCTGGCAGGACATTTGGGGCAAGACAAAACCTTTAACAGGCTTGTCACCCACTTTTATTGGCCCAGAATGAGGACAAACTCAGATACGTCCTGTAGATCCTGTCCTACCTGCCAGGCCAGTGGTAAAACAGGAAAAAGGGTTAAGGCCCCCCTGATTCCACTTCCTGTCATTGGCACCCCCTTTGAAAGGGTGGGCATCAACATTGTTGGTCCATTGGACCCCAAAACTGCCCTAGGCAACAGGTTCATCCTGGTTTTGGTGGACCTTGCCACCCGTTACCCAGAGGCAATCCCTCTGAGGACCGTAACTGCACAGGTGGTGACCAGAACTCTGATGGGGATATTTACCTGTGTGGGATTCCCAAAGCAGATAGTGTCTGACAGAGGCACTAACTTCATGTCTGCATACATGAAGTCTATGTGGGATGCGTGTGGTATAACCTACAAGTTCACCACACCCTATCACCCCCAATCTAATAGTCTTGTAGAGAGATTCAACAAGACCTTGAAAGGCATGATTGGTGGCCTCCCTGAGGCCCTGAGGCGTAAGTGGGACGTCCTCTTACCATGCCTTCTCTTTGCTTACAGAGAGGTACCCCAGAAGGGGGTAGGGTTCAGTCCCTTTGAGCTTCTCTATGGGTACCCTGTCAGGGGACCCTTAAGCATTGTCAAGGAGGGGTTGGAGAAAGCTCCAAAGGCACCCCCTCAGGATGTGGTCAGCTACATGTTGGCCCTCCGCAACCAGATGAACCGGTTCTGGAAAGAGGCCAAAAGTAACCTTGAGGCTAGTCAAGAGGTAATGAAACGCTGGTATGACCAGAAGGCCACCCTGGTAGAGTTTCAACCTGGAGACAAAGTGTGGGTAATGGAGCCAGTAGAGCCTAGAGCTCTCCAGGACCGCTGGTCTGGCCCATTTGAAATAAAGGAGCGGAAAGGGGAGACCACGTACCTAGTGGACCTCCAATCCCCTAGGAACCCCCTAAGGGTGCTCCATGTCAACCGAATGAAGCCTCATTTTGAGAGGTCTGAAATCAACATGCTTCTGGTCACAGATGAAGGAATGGAAGAGGAGAGTGAACCTTTCCCCGACCTCCTCTCTGCCCAAGAAGGTGATGGGTCAGTGAGAGGTGTCATTCTCTCTGACTCCCTGACTCTAAACCAGAGAGGAGACTGCTATGAGCTGTTGGAGCAGTTCTCCCCTTTGTTCTCCCTTACTCCTGGACTGACCCACCTCTGTGTTCATGACATTGACACAGGTGACAGTCTCCCTGTGAAGAACAAAATGTACAGGTTATCGGATAAGGTGAAGGCCAGCATCAAGGAGGAGGTCTCCAAGATGTTAGCTTTAAGGGTTATTGAGAAATCCAGTAGTCCCTGGGCCAGCCCTGTGGTGTTGGTCCCTAAGGCTACTGCCCTAGGTGCGAAGCCAGAACTCCGGTTCAGTGTGGACTACCGGGGTCTCAACTCAGTCACACGGACTGATGCTCACCCCATCCCCCAAACTGATGAGCTCGTTGACAGACTAGGCGCTGCCAAATTCCTGAGTACGTTTGATCTTACTTCAGGGTACTGGCAGATCGCCCTGACTGAGGGGGCTAAAGAGAGATCCCCATTTTCCACACCTGATGGCCATTGCCAGTTCCGGGTGATGCCATTTGGGTTGAAGAATGCTACCTTCCAACGGTTGGTTAACGGGGTCCTAGCTGGCAAGGATGCCTTTTGTGCAGCCTACCCGGACGACATAGCTGTCTACAGTTCCAGCTGGGAGGAACACCTGCTCCACCTCAAGAAGGTGCTTCAAGCCCTGCAACAGGCAGGCCTGACCATCAAGGCTAGTAAGTGCCAGATTGGGCAGGGTTCCGTGGTGTACTTGGGACACATAGTGGGTGGTGGCAAAGTGCAGCCACTCCAGGCCAAGATTGATTCTATCAAGGCCTGGCAACCACCTAGAACACAGACTGAGATGAGAGCCTTTTTAGGCCTCACTGGATACTACCGCAGATATGTCAAGGGCTATGGTACCATTGTGTCACTCTTGACAGAACTCACTTCCAAGAAACAACCAAGGTTTGTGAATTGGACAGAGGCTTGTCAGAAAGCCTTTGACTCTCTGAAGGAAGCCATGTGCACGGCCCCCGTGCTCAAGGCCCCTGACTACTCCAAGGAATTTATTGTGCAGACAGACGCTTCAGAGCATGGAATAGGGGCGGTCCGATCACAGCTAAATGAGGAGGGCCTAGACCAACCAGTAGTCTTTATTAGCAGAAGGCTATTAACACGGGAACAGAGGTGGAGTGCTATTGAGAGAGAAGCTTTTGCTGTGGTCTGGGCACTGAAGAAGCTGAGGCCATACCTGTTTGGGACTCACTTCCGGGTTCAGACAGACCACAGGCCCCTCAGATGGCTCATGCAGATGAGGGGTGAAAATCCTAAACTCTTGAGGTGGTCCATTTCCCTACAGGGGATGGAATTTACGGTGGAGCATCACCCAGGGGTTGACCACGCCAATGCTGATGGTCTCTCCAGATACTTCCGCCTTAGCGATAAGAGCTCCCAGGAGGTTGGGTAGCTCTCCCCACTTTCAGCTGGGGGGGACACATGTTAGACCTGACAGTATTAGGGTAGTCACCCCTAACTTTTTGCCTGCCTCCCTCCACTTTTTGGACACTGTTTTTGCAGGCTTTTAGACTCTGCGCACTTTATCACTGCTAACCAGTGCTAAAGTGCATATGCTCTCTCCTTTTCAACATGGTAACCTTGGATCATACCTGATTGGACTATTTAATTTACTTATAAGTCTCTAGTAATGTGCACTATATGTGCCTAGGGCCTGTAGATTAAATGCTACTAGTGGGCCTGCAGCACTGGTTGTGCCACCCACTTAAGTAGCCCCTTTACCTTGTCTCAGGCCTGCCATTGCAAGGCCTGTGTGTGCAGTTTCACTGTCACCTCGACTTTGCATTTAAAAGTACTTGCCAAGCCTTAACCTCCCCTTTCTCCACATATAAGTCACCTCTAATGTGTTCCCTAGGTAACCCCTAGAGCAGGGTGTTGCGTGGGTGAAAGGCAGGACATGTACCTGTGTAGTTTACATGTCCTGGTAGTGTAAAACTCCTAAATTCGTTTTTACACTACTGTGAGGCCTGCTCCCTTCATAGGCTAACATTGGGGCTGCCCTCATACAGTATTGAAATGGTAGCTGCTGATCTGAAAGGAGTAGGATGGCCAAAATGGTAATACCAAATCCTGCTGACTGGTGAAGTTGGATTTAATATTACTATTCTAGAAATGCCACTTTTAGAAAGTGAGCATTTCTTTGCACTTAAATCTTTCTGTGCCTTACAATCCATGTCTGGCTGGGCTTAGTTGACAGCTCCCTGTGCATTCACTCAGACACACCCCAAACACAGGGTACTCAGCCTCACTTGCATACATCTGATTTTGAATGGGTCTTCCTGGGCTGGGAGGGTGGAGGGCCTGGTCTCACATAAAGTACTGCCACACCCCTAATGGGACCCTGGCAGACAGAATTGAACTGAAAGGGGACCTGGTGCACTTCTTAGCGGGAAACATCCTTTATTACGACGTCTTTTTAACGAAGTCGTGGTTAACGAAAGCGCAACAACGCTTTTTTTAACCACGACTCCGTTATTTTGTGCCTTAACTACGTATGTTCTGAACTACGAACATGCGTGGTTAAGGTACAAAGAAGGGAGTTGGCGAAGGAGGAGGACGCAGGTCACAAGGGGTCGACTAAGGTAAGTGGGGGGTTTTAGGTTTTGGGTTTGGGTTGGGGGGTGGGGCGTTTTTGGTTTTGGGGAGGGGGTGGGGGGTCAGGGGGTTTTAGGTTTTGGGGTGGTGTTGGTGGGGTGGGGCGTTTTTGGTTTTGGGGAGGGGGTGGGGGGTCAGGGGGTTTTGGGGTGGGGTTGGGGGGGTGGGGCGTTTTTGGTTTTGGGGAGGGGGTGGGGGGTCAGGGGGTTTTAGGTTTTGGGGTGGGGTTGGGGGGATGGGGCGTTTTTGGTTTTGGGGAGGGTGTGGGGAGTCAGGGGGTTTTAGGTTTTGGGGCGGGGTTGGGGGGGTGGGGCGTTTTTGGTTTTGGGGAGGGGTGGGGGGTCAGGGGGTTTTAGGTTTTGGGGCGGGGTTGGGGGGGTGGGGCGTTTTTGGTTTTGGGAAGGGGGTGGGGGGTCAGAGGGTTTTAGGTTTTGGGGCAGGGTTGGGGGTGGGGCGTTTTTGGTTTTGGGTAGGGGGTGGGGGTCAGGGGGTTTTAGGTTTTGGGGTGGGGTTGGGGGGTGGGGCGTTTTTGGTTTTGGGGAGGGGTGAGGGGTAAGGGGGTTTTAGGTTTTGGGGCGGGGTTGGGGGGGTGTTTTTCGTTTTGGGGAGGCAGTGGGGGGGTGTTTTTCGTTTTGGGGAGGCAGTGGGGGGTCAGGGAGTTTTAGTTTTTGGGGTGGGGTTGGGGGGGTGGGGCGTTTTTGGTTTTGGGGAGGGGGTTGGGGGGTGGGGTGAGGGATGTAGGGTCAATGGTGCATATTAGTAATGCTTTTATCAGGAATGCCTTTACAACGAAAATCGTTGTTAAGGCATTCGTGGTAAAATCATTAGAAGTAGCAACGAGGTCGGTGTTCCGACCTCGTTGTTAAGGCACTAGTTGTTTAGGAAATTGGTGTTCCGTCGTACAACCCTTCTTAGCCACTCTTTGAAGTCTCCCCCACTTCAAAGGCACATTTGGGCATAAAACAGGGCCTCTGCCCTACCTCATCAGACACTTGCTGGAGAAGAAACCTGATCCAGCACCTGCATCCTGCCAAAGAAGAACTGCCTGGCTGCCTAAAGGACTCACCTGTCTGCTTTCTAGAAAGGACTGCTGTCTTGCTGTTGCCCTGCTGCCTTGCTGAACTCCTTGCCTTGCTGCTGAAGTGCTCTCCAAGGGCTTGGATAGAGCTTGTCTCCTGTTCCCTGAAGTCTCAGGTCCAAAAAGACTTCTCTTTTTCATTTGGACGCCTTGTGCGCAGAAAAATTCGACGCACAGCTTGTTCCGCAGTGAAAAATTCACCGCACGCCGATCCGGAAAGACGCTGCTCAACGCGACGTCTGCGGTGCGACCGGAACTTCGACGCACGGCCTCGCCTGGACAACGCCGCCCGACTTCAGAAAGGAAATCGACGCGACACCTGCCGTGAGGGAGAAGATTCCACGCACAGCCCACCGGAACAACGCACAGCTGGAAAACAAGCCTAGGATTCCACGCACAGACCCCGGGACATCCGGTAATCCCACAAACCACAGAAGGAGACTGTCCGCGCACCGGAAACCAAAGCACGACTTCCCAGCGTGAAAAATAACGACGCAAGTCCGTGTGTGCAGGGGAGAAATTGACGCACACACCATTTTTCCACATATCTCTTCCTCTGCGGCCCTTTGCGGAGATTTTCCACTTTAAACCAGGTACTTTGTCCTTGAAAGAGACTTTGGGGGTCATCGACCACGGGAGCACCGCCAACAGGCTGGCGGTGCTCCCGAGGGCATTCTGACCGCGGCGGTTCAGCTGCGGCCAGAAAGGGTAAACCGGCGGTCTCCCGCCGGTTTACCACTGCCCTTGTGAATCCTCCATGGCTGCGGAGCGCGCTCCGCAGCCATGGGGATTCTGACACCCCCTACCGCCATCCTGTTCCTGGCGGGTCTCCCGCCAGGAAAAGGATGGCGGTAGGGGGTGCCGCGGGGCCCCTGGGGGCCCCTGCAGTGCCCATGCCCATGGCATGGGCACTGCAGGGGCCCCCGTAAGAGGGCCCGCAAAGTATTTCAGTGTCTGCTAAGCAGACACTGAAATACGCGACGGGTGCAACTGCACCCGTCGCACCCCTGCAACTACGCCGGCTCAATTCTGAGCCGGCGTCCTCGTTGCAGGGGCATTTCCTCTGGGCCGGCGGGCGCTCTTTTGGAGAGCGCCCGCCGGCCCAGAGGAAATGTCTGAATGGCCGCCGCGGTCTTTTGACCGCGGTGCGGTCATTCAGCGGCGGTACCTTGGCGGACGGCCTCCGCCGTCCGCCAAGGTCAAAATGACCCCCTTTGTTTGCTTTTTAAAGACTTAAGACACTTTATATCACTTTTCAGTGATATCTCTACAATTTCACATTGCATCTTTATTCGTTTTGACCTGCAAATATCCAGATAAATATTATATATTTTTCTAAACACTGTGTGGTGTATTTTTGTGGTGCTATATTGGGTTATTGTATAATTTATTGCACAAATACCTTACACATTGCCTTCTAAGTTAAGCCTGACTGCTTGTGCCAAGCTACCAGAGGGTGGGCACAGGATAATTTGGATTGTGTGTGACTTACCCTGACTAGAGTGAGGGTTCTTGCTTGGACAGAGGGTAACCTGACTGCCAACCACAAACCCCATTTCTAACACCAGGCATATGTGAGATGGGTCTCCTGTGCTGCTGGCTCACCCTAATTCCCTCAGACCAAGCAATCTTTCTAAAATTTTGCCCTGATGGCCGCATGGGGATCTCTTCAAGCATATGGGTGTACGGACGGGTGAACGTGGGTAGTGCAAGGGGATTGAAGTGGGGCCGAATCCCCAGGATACACACCCCTCGTCCCACAAAGGCAAGGAGGAATACACGTAAATGGCTTCTAAGCTGCGTTCCCCTGATGAATGAGATTCCCACCTGCTGGCAGCTGAACCCGCCAATAAATTGGGCAGGACTTTGGTGGCCATTGGTGAGTCCCGGGAGACTTTTGAAGCCAAATTTGACACCTTCAAAAGTGATCTATAATCCTTCAGGAAAATAAACATAAGTTCTCCGAAAAAGTCAACACAAATCTGCAAGCTATAGTGGAAATTCAGCTGTCTCTATGTATGCAGTCACTGAACAAACTTGAGTTAAAGATTGAGAATAGCTGAAAGTAAACTTGATGATGTGGAGGGTCGCTCCTGCCACATCACCCTATGGCATTCCTAGAGACTTGGATCAAAGGGCCTATTGCTCACACAACACTCTCACCTTATTTCTTTGAATGAACATGCTCATTTGGTGCCCACTAACATCGCCACTCCTGGGGCACTGCCCAGACCCCTCTTGGTGAGGCTCATTAACTATTGTGAATGAAATGCTGTCCTGGTGGTGGTTAATGAGAAGGGAACATTTCAATATGAGAATGCCAGAGTACTGTGTTTTTCCTGATTACACACTGACTGTCCAGAGATAGTGGACCTCCTCTCTCCAGGTCAAAAAAAGGCTGTGTGAGGTTGGTCTTAAATATGCATTGTTGTTCCCAACGAAAACTGCAGATCTCAGATTGCCAGTGTCCTCACTTTTTCACAGATACAGGAGGGCTGGGACTGGGTGGAAATGTTCCACAAGTGGACCTTTAACTGCTCACTGTCACCTTCTTTGTGAATGACTAAGGTAGCTCAAATAAATAACACTGTCTTTTGGCTGCGCCACAGGTGTACAAAGTGGAGAATACCCTCTACCATACAGTGCAGATAGTAAGTGTGCCATGCAGTTGCCACGGACTCTCGGCAACTCCACACCTGCTTACTTCAGACTTCTATGTGTCAGGGGACAACAAGTTATCAGAGGACTCTGGCTCCAATACACCTACTCACCAAGTGTTCACGGCTTAGTCCATCAAGGAACTGGAGTAGCAGCCCTTCAAATGTTTCCTAGTGTCTGCCATGCACATATTGGGGTCATTTGACCCTGGCGGTCTTCTGACCGCCAGGGTAAATGTGGCGGTCCCATCACCAACACCCTGGCGGTGCAGACCGCCACATCTCCACTCATACTGACATGGCAGTCAGAACAGCCGGGCCCGAGATGATTATTTCCGACCTCTCGGTCCATAGAAGACCGCTGGCGGTATTAGGAGCCAGCCTTCTGACATGGTTTCCGTGGCAGTAGCACTGCCATGAAAACCATGGCGGAAAGGCTACAGGTGACAGGGAATTCCTTCCCTGTCACCGGTAGATGCCCCCCCCCCCCAGCAAGCACTAGACTTCCTCATCCCACCCCCTCCCGCCTTCAGACATATCGCCCCCCACCCCACCTGCAACCCCTCCCACATACATGCACACAGACATCCACACGCATACACCCATTCACCTACACTTACATACACGCATCCACTCACACCCATCCATGCACGCATTCACAACATCCATACACGCACTCACAAATACATTCACGCACACATTCACAACTCCATTCATACATGCATTCATGCACGCATACTCACACGCATACACAGTCATATGCAGACATGCACTCATTGCTACATTCAGACATGCATACAACCATGCACACACACAGACACCACACATTCATACACACACACACAGAACACCCCCACCCTCAAAACCCCCTCCCCTGTTGGACGATCACCTTACCTGTTCCGGGGAGAAGGTCGTCTGGCAGGGAACGGGATGGGGCACTTCCACCACCCAGCAGCATCACCAGCAGGACACCTCCAGGCCATATTATGGCCCATAAGATGGCGGGTGGTGTCCTACTGGCGGGGCAGGGCCTTTGGTGGAACCACCATAGCGCCTCCGTCTGACAGCACTACTACTGACGGATTTCCACCCAAAGTGTGGCGGGAATTCAGAAGTACCTGTGACATGGTGTGCGGGAGACGGCCAGCACTGGCGGTCTCCTGGCACCTGTGGCTTTGGCGGTCTTCCTGGAAGACTGCCAAAGTCATAATGAGGGCGTATATGTCTGCCTCTGTGTGGTTCCGTTTCTCAGCCCATTTCAGCCACTAAAAATGACAGGCCCCATTGTGGGATCCAGTTCAATGTCTCCCTTCACTTTCTGATTGCTTGAGGATTATCCTGTTCCAATGCCCTTTGTCATACTGAGCAGGTTGCCACATCCTTCTATTCACTCCTTCTGCATCCTTGCTGGGGAGTTACAATTTGTTTTGTGCTCATTCCCCACCTCTTCTCCCTTTTGGGATGTTTTGGTTTTCTTTCCCTTTGCTTGTATTGTCCCACTTTAATGGAGGGTTGCAAGGTTAGCAGTCCTGTGGATGCTGGTTGCATCCATCAGAGATCGAGTTGGTGTTCCTTTGAACACACATTCCCCAACCCATATGTCTACCTCCCACCACGGGAACCTCTACATCTCTCGGATTGTCTGTGCACTGGCAGACACATACATAAATACATCTATATTTTTCTACACCATGACCATTGGTGCCCGTAGCATCATCATGTGGAATATCCGGGGTATGAATTCAATGCGTAAAAATTATAAAGTGCATGCAGTCATGCTCAGTTGGAAGGTACATATTGCCTTCCTTCAAGAGACTCACCTGACAGCTGCGAAGGTGCCTAAACTACAGTTCAAATTGAGAGGATAAGTATTTGGTACAAGCAACTCTGCTTTTGCCAGAGGGATGGTATTATTACTCAGAACTGGGGCATTGATGGAGTAGACCGAATGCACATTGACACAGATGGACAATTTATGCTGGTAGAAGGGGCCTCAATGGTTACCCCCTGAACCTAGTAGTTGTTTATGCATTGTGTTTGGACCACCCGTATTACTTCAGTCATGACTGATTTTCCGGATGTGCTTGGATTGTCGGCAGGGATTTTAACATGATCCTTGATGCCTTTCTCGTTCTCTCAATGCAGCCACTCTCTCAATCTCCTATATTGTTAAATGCGTCAAATTTCCATTTATGGTTTGCTTACTGGTACCTCGATGAAACCTAGGAAGTAAAATACCTAACGTGCTACAAACTGTTGTTTTATTCCCCCAGTCCATTAATCACATTCTCGACTTGACAGGTTTGTCTGCTCTACACCCATATACAGTTTCATGCATAAATTACCATCCTTGAATACTGTTAGATCCTAATTCTTTATTTATGGAGTTAGGTTGGGCAGGCCCACCCTCTCCAGCTCCCACATGGCAGCTCTCAGCTTCGATGCTGGAGGATATAGTCTGCTCAACAAAATAGACTCCTTCTTTCGGGACAACGCCATGTTTTCCTCCTCCCTGTTGATTGAATGGGAGGCTTTTAAGGTTGTCACAAGAGAACTTTTTGTAAAAACCAAGGTTAGGGTTCAGAAACTTCAGCCGGACTAATCTGGGACTGTATCTGACCCATGCTCCAACACGGTTGGCCTGAATCTGATTCAACCTGATAGCTGTGATTGACGCTCAATGTTTTTAGGCAATATTTGACACTGTGGGCCAGATGTATGATTTTTCCTGATAGTGATGACCTAATTGCGATTTTCTGCGAATTGCAATTAGGTAATCACTATGTGAATGTATGAAACTCCAGGAGTTTCATCTAGAGATTCCCAACGGCTCGCAAATCGACCTACCTCATTAATATTCATGTGATCGGTCGCAATTTGCGGCCCATTGTGAATGGCTACAAACGCAGGGATGGTGGCCTGCTGGTCTTAGAAGACCACCATGTCTCTGAGTTTTGCTTGAAGGAAAACAGGATGCATTTGAAAAAGAAAAATTAAAGTTTTTCTTTTAATTTTTTAAGAGCAGGCAGTGTTTTCACATGCATTCACAAAGGGGAAGGGGTCTCTTGGGGACCCCTTCCCGTTTGCGAATTGGTTAACACATACTTGAAGTAGGTGGTAAAGTGGTAATGTTTTGCGACCGCATTTTGGTCACAAAACATTCCTGCATACCTCTGCGATTCTGTATTAGGAAGGGATGCCTTTGACACTCCCCTTCCTAATACCAAATCGGTGTGTAGTCGCAATTCCAATTTGCAATTCGGTAACAAATTAACGAATTGCATATTGGCATTCATACATACCAAAATGCATTTTTGCGATTGCAAACGGCCCATTGGGACATACATCTGGCCCTATATTCCTTACAAATTCTTAACTCATGTTCTACTGGTTGAATTTGCTCTTGTTTTATTTACTAAACTATGCTCTATTTTTCTAACCTGATGTGTGATATTTTTGGGTGGTGCTTTCACTGTTTTAGTGTTTATAGTGTTGCACAAATATTTTGCACATTGCCTCTAAGTTAAGCCTGACTGCTTTGCACCAAGCTACCAGGGGGTTGAGCACAGGTTAATTTGGGGTTAACTTTTTCCTTACCCTGATGAGGATTATGGTTGCTGTTTGACCAGAGCTCTTACTCCAATCAAGCATTAATTCAATTTCTTCCAGGCATGTACTCCCACCTACATAAGAAGTCTACCAGACTCTCCATGTGGTGGACACCTGGAGCAAGCTTGTTGGATGGCTCTACAGAACCTTTCTACAGCTGATGAACCAATCCCATAACTCAGTGTGCTTGGCTTGGCGACAACTCTAGCCCAAACCATACATGACTGTGACTGGCTGAAATTATTAAATCGCCCTCAGAGGGTGTCCCTTTAAGCTCGATTTAAATATATGCATACTTATTTAATGCCAGCCAGAATAAATTGGATTTTTGTAGGTGCAGACTTGGGATGTTCTTGCTGTTTTGTTACCCCCAGCAGACCTTATTAACATGCTGTGGGCCTGTCCTGCTCTACTGTATTATTGGATCAAGGTTTTGCATATACTCACGAATACGACGGGCCTCTCTATACCTAACACACCTCTCTAAACCTAACAAACTATTCAGGTTGCATCTTGGCCTTTTCCCTCGGCAGCCCTGGAGAGACCTGCAATTACATTTTTGGATTTGGCTCTAATGTTAGCTAAACATGCCATTACTTTGCGGTGGAAACACAGTAGCGCACCTGAAGGGACTACTTGGTCATGTATGCTGATCACATTGGGCTAACCTGAGAGTAAATTTCTTCAGGAAGGAACGAGCAGGCCTTTAGAAATAATTTATATAACACGCATCGGACATGCTCTTCAAGCCTTTGAAGAGCATCACAAAAGAGGATGATACTCACCCACCTTGACGTACTCCTCTTGGACATAGTATTTGCTGTCCTTCTGATTTGTTTGTGATCGCTGGGCTGCGTTCACTGGCCCTTCCGGGAGAAATTAGTCAATAGATAAGGGTGCTCTTGTTAGACGCCTAGAAAGTCTTGATGGTTTCACTATCGTTTTCTGCTTTTTTGGTGGTAGGAAATGCTATCTTATTACTGTTATTTCTAGTAACACAGAGATGAGGGAGAGAAGTTGGTTTGTGCAGGGGTTTCTTTGTGCTAAACACTAAAAAAAGTACATGCCACAAGTATGGACCCTGCCAGGTTTGGGTGTGAGGGGAGCTATTACTTGCCACTGAAACATTGTTATTTGAGTTATGTATCCTTACTATGTAAACAAAATATGCATGTATGCCTTAAAAAATTTTAAAAATAAAAACAAAGAAGGAACCGTTGTGATGGCAGCACTTTTGAAGGTGGCATAAACCTCTAAATTTGGCATCCAAGGGGTTGCTTGCCAAATTCTAAATGAGGGCCTTGGCCTTGTTTCAAAACACTATTTTTTGGAGTCCTCCCTTGAGATTTATGATTGCATATATTTGCATCTAATTATTCCCCGAGAAGTAACCTCATCTTTATAGATATTTGACCATATTTCTTCAGATACATGCATGGTATTAAGGTATTGGCTTAAGAGGGGGAAGTGGTTGTTTATTGTCAAGTGAACTCTATAGTGCTAACGTGCCTTTACTGTATTGCAGTTTATGAACGAGCAGTTTGAAAATAATTTAAATCACAGAGCATATTTATATAAGGCTGAAGATATACTCCGCTTTTAGAAACACATATTAATAACCCAGAATGTACTTTGTTTATATTTCATGGATGTTAATTGTGTTTGTGAGTCAACGGAACCAAAGTTTTGACAGGTCCAGAGAGCTGCTGATTTTCAGCAGTTCTCTAGTTCAGCCAAGGTTTGTGACCTTTAACTGTGATGTGAACCCTCTCCATAGGTTCTGCAAGAATAATCTACTGGGCTTTCTTTATAGACCTTAGGCAGCAGGAAATCATATTTAATAAATTAGGCATCTTCAGAAATGATTTGTTTTTTAGGTTTGCATGCGGTAAAAGCTGTGTTGCATTCAGCTGCATCACACATTATTCAATGTATGCAATGTAGGCATTCCCCGCAAATTCCAACACGAATGTAGCTTAGTGGTAATTATGGATGTAGCACTGCATCACGCATTATGTGGAAGCATAAAGCAAAAATGCACCAGAATTGTTGCACATTGTCAAACCAGGCAGAGGAAATGACACAGTGACTGTGGTATAAAAACATCAACATCACAAAACACTTTGGAAGCTCAGCTAAGCCACCAAGTTTGTCATACTGCAACACAGAGTAGCTAGGAGACCACCACCACTACCACCAAGTAGACAGCAAAGGAGGAGGGAGAGTGTTTCCGGTAGGGCATATTCCTCACTGACCTCAGGGAGGAGGACATCATACAGTTCTACAGACTCGAGAGGGAGTCCATCTTGAAATTGCTGAAGAAGATTGTGTCAAGTCTCCAGCTACCAACTGCAAGGCCCAATAACATTCCACCACATGTCAAATTGATGCATGTGGTGCACATATTGGCATCAGGTTCCTCCCACGTCACAATAGACAGATTGGCAGGGATTTAATAGGTAACATTTTCTGCCCTTCTCCCCTCTGTTTTGGAAGCCAAAATTAAACTCAGACCTCAGCACCTTCTCTCCCTCAAAACTACACAATAACAACTGGATACCAAGCAAGGATTCTATGCCATAAATGGATTTCCTCATGTTTTTGATGCAATTTAATTCACACATGCAATTGGCCCCTCTTGCTGCAACATTACTCCTGTACAGGAACCGCAAGCACTTCTACTCCATCAATATCCAGGTCATAGTGGACCATCAGTGAATGGTCAGAAATGTGCTGGTTAAAGAGCCTGGCAGTGAACATGATGTCTTCATCCTCCACCACAGTATCATCAATGAACGGATTCAGAATGGCAGATATGGGAATGGTCTACTCATTAATAATAAAAGCATAAATATATATCATACTTAGAAGTTGTGATGTGTGACAGAATAGTCATCACTGTGTAATATGTGCACATAGTGGGAATAACTTACTCCAAACATGTAGACAAAGATTTCCAGTTGTGTCATTCCCTCACTAGTCTTGCAATGGTAGTAGACAAAAGTCAACTGTGAGCAGTATAGTGTCCTCTCACATTGTAAGAGTGAACAGAACCACATTTTCTGCACTGGTTAACAAATCAACACACAAATCATGTTATTCACAACTAAAGTTTATATGAGTTGAAAGCATACATATTAGCTAAGTGTGAAATGTGTGAATGTTCAATATTGGATCTAATCTCAGTAATTAGTTAAAGTTCCACTAAAATAATGGGTGTTGAACAAATCATGTGTTCCTGAGTAAATGTGTCTTACATTGCAGAAATGTTGTATGTTGTCAAAAGTATCAGATCACTAAAAGAATAAGACATTGTAAATTCTATTTATGTCATGCACTGTAAGTATAGCTTCAAATCATGTATAAATGTCAAATCTAGGTACATATGTGATACCAAAACAAAAAGTACACATATGTGTCGGCCATTCGTACATTCTAGCTCCAAACATACACATCTACATCTCATGTGTCTCAGGGCATCAACGTAAAACTGGCACAGTCAATTATTATGCTGTCAAATATGTCATACATTAGTAAATAGCATAGAAAAAAATGCAGTCAAAGTACATTATCACAGTGTATTCAGGATCCTAAACAAAACACTCTCTTGTCACGTCAATGATGGCAGAATCAAGTAATATAAGTACTGAATCACCTACATGGCAAAATTACATGCATACATGTGAAATCTGAACGTGTTGTGTATAGGGTTGTAGTTTTTCTTCATCAGTTTTTTACATCTGAACATGGCATAATTGCCATACCTATGTGTCCATACAAAACCCATTAGCTGTTATTTGTCAAACAACTATATATAATTTCCATGTCATATGTTAGAAATTGATTAAATGTTCTAAGAAAATAGTCATGCTAAGTTCAGCAAACAAATCAAAGGATCAAAGGCTGTGCTAATGTCATGTAGGCAAGCAAGGACATCGTAGGTGACAAAAGGACAAATGTATGTGTGACTGTCAACATGTTGACACTTTCACAATCTATATAGGCTGAATCTATAGAGCTGAATCTATGCAAGACATTCTGATCATAAGTTTGTAACTCTGCAGATGTAATGAGTGAAACTTACATTGAGGCATTGAGAACATTCCAAAGTACTTATCATAATAATCTACTGCCTGAACATGAAAGTCAGCCTGTAGCAGTGTCCGATGTCTCAGGACATGGACAATATGTGCAATGACACATAGAACGTGAAGATACATTTAGAAATAAATGGTCAACAGTACCTAACACGTATCTGTTAAAAGTGAATGAAATGTGTATGGGTTTGCCTGTATATATAACACACATGTTCAGTTATTTCTAATAAAAAATCTACAAATTCACTTACTGTTGTTTTTTCCACTTTTCAGTTGTCCAAGGATATGGGGTGCAGCCATTATTTGTGACCCCAATCCACAGTCCTCAGTCAGAGGCAGAACAATTATGTAACTCAACTCTGACCAACACAAGGAATGTAGTCGAGAGGATGTTTGGGTTCCCAAGGTCTTGTTTCCATTGCCTGAACATGTCAGGCGGAAGACTATTGTACTCCCCAACTACAGTGTGTAAAATCATCATTGTGTGTGCAATATTGCTCAACATCTGCTTAAAAACAAATGTTTCCTGGGACTATGAGCCAAAAAATCCAGAAGGAAAAGGAAGAGGATGCAGACAATGATGGAGATATACTATACACAATGGCAAGTCAATGGAGACGGGGCCAAATAGTGGCCAATTGTTTTGCTTAATCAAAATCAATTGATGGTAAAACTGACAGAAAATATGACAACTTATCATCCAGTAAATCTTTTTTAAATCTTACATTGTGTTATGTATGTGTCAACAGGTGATGCTCCTCCATTAGGGTGGAGGAGCGTTGCCTTCCCCCCGCCAGCAGCAGCGGCTGCCAAAGATCTACAATAAAATGATGATAAACTGTGTTTGTTATCGTTTTATTATTGAAAGGGTGGAGCCATGGGCTGTGAAGAGCACAGAAAGGGAGTGCAGAGCACTCCCCCTCAGTGCGCATATATGTTTGCCCAGCAGTCTCAGGCCGGCCAAACATACCTGCGCTCTAAGCTCTGTCCAACCCAGTGCCAGGTTGGAGAGAGCAGGCAGACTCTCCCAGTCTTTCTGGGAGTGCCCTAGCCGGGCACTCCAACCAATCCAAACGCTGCTGTCATGCTGCAGCGTACAGATTGGTCGCAGGGCAGGCTTGGAGCCTCTGCCTGCGGCAAAGGAAAAAGGAGCTGTGCAGTGGTGCCTGTGGCGGCAAAGGCGACGGATTAAGGTACGTTTTTTTTTTTATTATTAATTTTTCCTCATCACCTCCCCCCAGCGCCGCCCTGCCCCCACCACATGCTGCAAGCTACTCCTGTGTGTCAATGTGCAAATCCAGTCAGCCACATCTTCCAAACTAGATGTAAGCCTCAACATGTATAAATCATGTTGTCTGAGCTGTTGATCAATATTGGGCAATAAGTCCTAAAAAGACAAAATCAATGCAGCAAGCCGTTTGATGCAGTGCACTGGATGAATGGGACAGGACAGGATTGACACATATCTACATAGATATGAATCATTCTTGTCCTCACACTTTTAAGCAGTGCAGTGCAGCACAGAATGCTGTTGTGCTGTGTTCTGCAGCATCAAAATATGTTTCATATGTTACTAAGTGTATGATAGATCACAAGTAGCCTAAAAAGTCATTCCTTGAGGCAAAGTCCTAATTGTAGTGTATCTCACATATGGACTAGCATGCAAACTGGCAGCACTTTGCAGGAGAAAATGTTGCAACACATACCATCACAGACCAGAGGTGACGGCTGTCACGGACAAAGACCTACCCTCAGGTGTAAATGTCAAAATGTCAATAGTAAAAAATGCAGTCATGCATATGTCCACAGTTGGCAAAACATGCATTTACCATGCTTTGCACAGCAATGCAAGGAAGCTCACAGGCCTGCAACAAAACATAATAAACTGCGGAAGTAGCTATGTGTGTCAGTAAGCAGAGTAGTGAAACAAGGGAGATGTTTGTGAACCATCACATCCCAAAGACAGAGGCCTACATTTATACTTTTTTAGCACCGCATTTGCGCTGATTTTTAACGCATAAGCGGCGCAAACTTACTAAATACAATTGTATTTTGTAAGTTTGTGCCACTTTTGCGTCACAAAATGATGCAAAGGCGGCGCTAAAAAAGCATAAATTTGGGCCTGAGATTGTTAATGTGTGAAGCTTGCTTGTCAAAATGAAAGCACAAATGTATGTGTTCAATTTCATTGAAAAATGTGCATTGGAGGAGTTGGGTTGGAAATTCCCCCTGGCCTGAGTGCCCGACTACAGTGCACCTTGTGGCTCAATAAATAAGGTATATTTCCAATGGGAAACATGGAATATGTGTGTGTGTCATGCCATAGGCCTGTGCCATGGCTTGCAGTCTTGTTTGACAAGGAGGGACACACAAAGACCTGTCCTCATTCTTGATGTATGCTACCACCTTCAACAGGAGTAAGATGGAGATAAAGTGGGTGTAGGAGCATAATGTTTGTGAACATAAAAAATGAACATGACCATTTAACCCTGGTTCACTACAGTGAGGTCTACTGGCTCAGTCACCTCTTCTAAAGTTCTGTTGCTGTGTGTTACACTCACCCCTGCCCAGTATCAGGTTGATTTGGAAATGTGTGCATGATAAACCATGTGGAGAATGCATGTGCCTATGCAAGACATACACAACACATAGGTTGAAATGTGGATCAGTGTGCACATGGTTAATGTGTGTGTGCTGGTAGTGTGTGTTCAACACAAAACTCTCTACTACAGCACACAGTGACTATAGAAGCAAACAGTGTGGGCAGACTGAATGTGTGCACTACATGTCAGTATTCTGGTGCCAGCATGATTCATGTGGATTACAGTATTGATCACTGAATGTCCTGTGACTGTACACTGACTGCAGATGTGGTTTTTCTGCTACATTACATGGAAGAGCCTGGCTCACTTTGTGTGTAAGAAATGGCATGCCTGGTCAAAACATGAGGATTAGAGGAATTACACCATATGGAGTGGGACTGTCAAGCAAAGCTGCAAGATGGGTGGCAAGTGCATCGCATTATGGGAGACCCAGCCTGTCCTGGGCTTCCCTAAGTCTGTGTTGCATCTGTGAGCCATCACAAGAAAGGGGCCTCAACACATCTCAGGAAGAAAGAGATTTTGCTGACTAGGGAATATTAAAGAGTGGGGCACATGCCAAAGGATATAGCTTTACATTGACATATAACTGTGGCAGACATCAAGGTTGGTAACACATATTGTAAGAAAGAGGGTGAACTATGTGGTAAGGTTGGGGCCTTATTGTGCAGTACACTCACTAATCTCCTTGGGTCCAGTCAGAGCTAGTTACTTAACTTTCAGCTCAACCCTTTGGTAGCTGTGGCACAGAGCAGCAAAGTGTAGCAAAGGAACAATGTGTAAAGCATTTAACAACACCAAACAATGATGAAAGAAAGTCACCTAACAAGAAAGAGACACAACAACAATTCATAAAAATAGAGCATATTGTTATGAATTTTTAGAATCCCTGATGACTATAATTCACCAGAGGGTTCCGGAGATATGAATTTTTAAAGCATTTAAAAACTTTAACATCAAGCGCTCACAAGCATTAAAAAGTCAAAACTTTGCAATCTTTTGAAAACCTTGTAAAGGTTTGAACCAATGAGTTCAGTAACCCCAACCTAGGTTTGGTGACCAAATCTGACAGGATAAGGGGTTATGAGTCTTAAGAGAAAACTGTGTTCAGTTACCTCACCACCAGAATGTTTTTAATGTGAATTCCCAACATTACCAGACAACTGCCATTAAATTCTATTGAGTGATCCTGATGCTGAGGGATGCAGGCTTAAGGATTCTCCATAGATGCTGTGTGGTCCACGGGGGTGAAGTCCGGTTGAGTCCTTGGTGCATAGGTGAGTGGGAGCAACTCTGGCCATGGATATCGGGGTCCCACGACGTCCTCTATGCAGGGGTCAAAGGGCTGCTGATACAGACCTTTATTTCTTGGAACACAGCTGTTCTGGTTCAAACCTTTGGGTGGGAGCTAGTGTACCCATGGGTGTACAAATCCGGTTACAACCAACACTCACTGGTCCAGCAGACTTGGGTGCAACTTCTGGCTATTTTCTAATTGTCTGTTAAAATGCCCAGCGTTAGATAGCAGCAAAACAGCTGCGGTGGCTACCAGGAATGTGATGTTAGACTTTTCCAGCTTTAGTGTCCCCATTGACATTCTGGGGAGCAAGCCAACTGATTCTTGGAGTCTCTGGTTCAGATTGGGCTGGGAATCACCTTTTCCCTGAGCCAGGCATGCAGAACAAGGTCCAAACATTGCTAGCCCAGAATGCGACAGGTGCAGTCACTTCAACGTTGCATCCTCTCTTTGTGCTCTTCCAACGGGGTCAAATCGGTCTTCTTCTCATCTTTGGTCCAAATCTAGTGGGTACTCAAATCTCTGGTGCCAGGGTTGCTCTTTATTTCCCAGTAAAGTGCCCCAAGTGGACAACTGGGTCACTAACCAATGGGCCAGTAGGTCCCTTCCACCTGGTGACACAGTTCCAGTGATATGTGGCATCTGGTTACCGTAGAATGCATCCTGCATGCCACAAGCAACATGCCGAAGTCATCCTCAAGTGTTAGGACCCACTCATAGGGATGTGGCTATCATGGGCAGCATGCCCACGGAAAACTGGTTCTGAAACCAGCTTTCACTTCCTTGGCCCTGGCTCTACCCTGTCTAGGGGAAACAAAAGGCTTCCTGCTTGAGAATGTGGTCACAGCAGCCCTTCAAAGGCAACATCCCCCCTTGATGCTTGCGTTTTGGTCTAACACCCTTTGCACATCCTGAAGGGTGTGGCCGCCTCTCCAGTGTGCCAACAGCCTTTGTTCTCAACCTGGGAGCTGTTCACATGTCTCCCCAGGTGGGCAGAAACATGTCTCACTCCCCTGTAAAGTCACTGGACTTGCTGGGTCAAAGAATGGCAACTCTCGCAAAAGTGGGCAGCATTAAATTGGACATAAATAGTGACTGTACCATTGTGTCGCATTTGATGTTCCCCTTAATTTGATACCTTACATGACATAGTTAGGTAGCCTCTGTCAGAAGTTAGACGCATTGGAGTGCCAAAAGTTAACACTGCTATTCTCTTATAAGGCTTCTTAACAAACAGCAACACTTTAGGGTTTTGCTGTATAGAGATATCAAAAAATATATGTCTGTCCAAGCGACATACAGCTCCTTGCCTTAGGGCTTCATATGCCTGCCTTAGAGGAGACATATATATAGTTACAGGACTAGTGGACTTTGACATTAGTGGTAATGGCGAAGTTGTGTGTGCAGTGCATGCACACCCTCTTCAGTCAGCAATGGCAGCCCAAAGTTGTGTTTTCAGTTTGTCACACAATGGGTACCATATACTAGGGGCTTATAAGTGAGTTAGCAAGTGTCAACTGAGAGTACCCTATCAAATATATTATTCAAAAGGGGAAAGAACATTGTCACTGAGGTCTGGACAGCAGGCCTCAGTGCGCATTCAAAGTAAATAACAGTAACTAGTAGTCCAAAATGGGGTAAAAAGTTGGGGGAAAATTGGAAAAAGCCTGCTTCTTTACACATATGAAAACTGATGTGTGAGCATTCTGATCTGGATTCCTGATTTGCTGTGCCGCAGTGTTGCCTACTGTTCCCCTGTTTGGGCGATAAGGACTGCACATGCATCCTTTGAACCCAATGGGATTCCAAGGGCAATCCGCCTGGCCTCCAGTCATCAAGTCTTTGGGATATGAAGGACTTCCAACTACCCAGCTTTATAACCTGGACACAGCTACTTATCACTCTGACCTGCCAAAAGGCCTGACCCCAGTCCTGGACCAATGGAACTGGGCATAAGTTGTTTGTTCCAGCAGACACCATGCTTCTAATGTAGTTCCTGCACATTGCCCCTTACTATAACTTCAGAACTACAACTGCGCAGTGCATCCATCATACAATGTACATTTGTGCAGCAATGCATCAGCAAAATCAATGCAAATGTTGAAAACATACTGGTTACACCCAGGAAATGATGTAATGAGTGTGCAAGGTGGTATACTAAGAAGTGTGAAAGTTAGTTTCACTTTATGTTACAGTCTGTTAGTGTGAACTGATTGTTGGTGGTGTTTGGAGAGTGCCTGTAGAACTTTTTCAGTCTGTGGTTTAAGTTGATGTCTGGTGAGCTCCTATCCTCTGTTAATTGTGTCAGTTTTTTGTGATTTTGTGGTCTATTTGATAAGTATTTGTCTTTGAATTGTCAGAAGTTTGTAAATGTTGTGGTTTATGTAGATTAGGTATAGTTAAAAGTTTAAGGGGTATTATTTTGAGATTTAGGGGGTCATTCTGACCCTGGCGGTCTTGGACCACCAGGGCAAGAATGACGGAAGCACCGCCAACAGGCTGGCGGTGCTTCAATCCCTATTCTGACCGCAGCGGTAAAGCCGCGGTCGCACCGCCGGGGCCGGCGGTTTCCCGCCGATTTTCCCCCGGCGGTGATAATTCTCCAGGGCAGCGCTGCAAGCAGCGCTGCCCTGGGGATTATGACCCCCTTACCACCAGCCTGTTTCTGGCAGTTTACACCGCCAGGAAGAGGCTGGCGGTAAGGGGTGTCCTGGGGCCCCTGGGGGCCCCTGCACTGCCCATGCCACTGGCATGGGCAGTGCAGGGGCCCCCTAACAGGGCCCCGGCCTGCTCTTCACTGTCTGCATGGCAGACAGTGAAAAGCGCGACGGGTGCAACTGCACCCGTCGCACGGCCGCAACACCGCCGGCTCCATTAGGAGCTGGCTCCTGTGTTGTGGCCTCATTCCCGCTGGGCCGGCGGGAATGTTGGAATGGGGGTAGCGTTATTTTGGCCGCATGGCGGCCGCTTGGCGGTTCGCGCCTGGCGGGCGGCTACCGCCACCCGCCAAGGTTGGAATCACCCCCTTAATTTGTTAAGTAGGGATAGGTAGGGTTGTGTCAGAGAAGGGTAGGGGAAATAACTTTCCTGAGGGAGAGGTTGGGGGCCTCATTTGGCTCATTATGCACTACCTGTCACACATGGCGGCCTCAGGGAGTAGAGTTAGCCAAAGCTACCTCCCCCAAAGGATATAAAACACCGTTGACAGTGGGTGCATTGCACATGGATTTATTGTTTGGAGGAGATCACACCATCTCCCAAATGAAGCATCAGTGGTCTGATGTTGTGGCAGGTGAGGCACATCTGGTTGACCTGCTTGGGTTGGAGACTGAAGGCCCCGTAGGTATGTATGTATGTACTATCTGCATTTAGTTATGTTGGTATATTAGTTAGGCTAAGCTTATACATCAAATTGTCTGATTTGTTAATATGTCCAATGGATATTGCACCATGCAGCTATCTTTTAGTGCAAGGCCAGTCTTAGAGTGCAATTAAATTTAGCAACACTGTGCCACTTTGTGTGCCTCAGACTGGCTTCATAAATCCAGTGTAATGCAACTCATGGCTCATTGCTGTACAGCTATACCCTGCTCCAGGCGGCTGTACTATGAGTTGTGCATGTCTGTTCACATTAAACACACATGGATTTTGAATCATTTCCAGATGTCACATTTGTGATAGATCAGGGAAGAGTCCAAAAATGCTATACCTCCTCCGGTAATGCATAGGAAGGAGATATATGCTTAATTCCTTTTATTTTACACTTCCTATGTGTTCTGCATTGTGCAGCACAAGAAGACAACTGGAAAGGCCTCAGTCAATTCTTTTTGTGGCGGAAGGTTCCCCTTCCAGTACAAAACAATACAGACCTGGTTACAGGGCATGCACCTTTGCACCATGTGGGAAGGTTACATGCATTCCTGCTAGTCACCTCTTTGTGTGCCCTCGCTATGAAAAGTATGATGTGGTCCCTTCAGTGTTACCTATGGAGGATACCTGTCTTTTCCCATCATAGGTCACCTGTGTTCTACATAGGGCAAATAGTTTCACTCTTTTGACATGGTGCAAACTGGCCTGAGATTATGCTGGCCAACAGTAGTTAAAACATCACATGCCTGAGGCATGCTTCAGGCATGTGGTATTAGATACCTCTGTCCTTCAACATCCATCCTGCTCAGACCTGCAAGGTGACTATCTGCATCCCATATTCATGCAATTTACACATATGTGTGTCAACAGTGCTGAATTTCTAAGTACACTGAGATGTTGTATTACATGCACAATTTTTACTGTGTGTGGTTGACTATCTACAATGCAATGTCTACATCTTTGTCTTGTAGGTGGGCATGTCCCATTCACCCACGATGAAGTAGACAGCTTACGGGATCCAAATGAAACCAGTAAGTGTTATGAGTACGTGGTTGTAGCTCTGCAATGAATGTGTGTGATCTATGATCATTTTTACACTGTGATTTGGGAGGTATACATCACCTGCCACGAAATTACAGCCAGTGTGACATCACAACAGAACATGTTAGTGTGAATGTAGGGGCTATATAAGTTTAAACTCTCCTGCTACATGTTTCCAGTGTGACTGAATTTAGGTGTGGGTAAAGATTCCTGCTGATCAATACTTAAAGTCCTTGTTGCCTCATACCTGTCCCAGTACCTGTATGTCAATTCAAAACACAAATCGTGAAAACTCGAAGGAGAGTGTCAGCAAGGTAGCCATCACATTCCCAAGCTTTTATCAGTGATAGATGCTGGCAGTGACATCCCAGGGTTTATCCACATCACAGTTTTGGCACATGAAAGAGTACAAATGGCATTTCAACACATGTTTCTGTAAAGGTGTTAGTCAAATTAGTTGAGTATGTATAAATCAGCTTTTGTAAAACGTTTCCTGAGGTATGGCTGTTGTAATCCTGCCTCAGGGGTGCCTGAGAACTCCCTCCGAAAAGTCAATGTCATTCCTATGTGAAATGGAGTGACAGAAGAACAATTACACTGAGGCCCTGGGGGCTGCATTCATGTAGGCCTGCTACCCTGTTGATCCATGGTGTACAATTCATTACCCGACTGCCTGACTGTTGCACATTGTGGGGCCTTCTTATGAGCTAGTTGGCGTCACTCTTGTACCATGCAACGTGGTGCAAGAACAACCCAAAACTTACAACTGATTCACAAAGCCGCGCAATGCCACTTTCAAGGCCCTGTGTGGCGTCATGAGTCTGAAGTAAGGTAATGAAGCACAAATTGCTGCATTGCTTTACTCTGCCCTAGGAATGCATTCCGTGGGTGCTGCATCTGTGTTCCCATGCAACTCTCATGGTTTTTTAAACATTCCCAGATTCACCAGAATAGGTAGACCTGAGAATGTCCCAAACAAATATGCCTTATCAGGTGAGGGGTAACAAGGAGAAATATCTGTATTGCTGCTCTTCACTTCCTCTTCCTATTTGTGCTGCATTTGTCAGCACACATAGAGCAAGGAATATGCCTCTTAGGATTGGTACTGTGCAGGAAAGTGTCCCGTCCTGCAACATGGAAATCCTGCAAGCAAAGCAGCCATCCTTGCATCATCTTGGAAGGGGTACTGCAATATACCCCCACAAAGCTCTTGTACAGATGACTACTCCTGCATGCATACATAAACTACTGAGATGTATTAACATATTTTAGTGCGCTGATGAATGCAGACCAATGAGAATGAGAGTTCCTAAAATTAAATATATAAAGGTTATCATGGTCTTGATGCAACTGTTTCCCAGATAAGTCAGAAATAAATGTATTTGACTAACGCTAAATTGGTGAAGTGTTCAACATTAAAGTCAACCAGGAGGGAGCCACCCACGCTCTGTCTTTTCAGTGACTACCTGACGCACAGTAAGTGAAGTCAGCAATGTGTGCTGCCTTTTGCAACTCCAGATGAATTATGCAATGCAGAAGCACACTAGCTGTACTTGCTTACCTTATCACTGCTCAGGTATGTGACTAACTTTGCCCCCTACTTTGCATGATGCTAAACCTACACCAAAAGTTTACAAAGCTGGACCATGTCTACAACGTACTATTGACACTTGGTTATAATTGAAAATCACTGTTATTAGTGATATGCTTATCATATTGTGGCTAACTATACATAGTATACACCTACACTGACCTCATTTGGGTCAGTTTTACATGTTGTATTAGGAAATGTCTTTGTTCTGATGTTGTATTGCATATATCTGTATCTCAGAATTTGGTGTTGGTCTGGACTTCCACTTATGATTGCATGACAATGCCAGCAAAATTATGGAAACATTGTGTACATTTGAACAGTTATATGTGCTTAATTTTACTCCCAAGGTAATATGACAGAGGACATGTTTAAGGATCTTTGAGGGCAGAGAGGACCAGTTAAGGCACATCTGGAAAATTGATAATTCCCATCGTAAGATGCCTGCAGTGTACCAAATGTTGAAGGCCAGTGGACTCTGGAAGAGTGGGAACAGGTCGCAACACAAGACATCAGCTGCCCAATAACGATCAGAGGGTCCCCAAATTTTAACCTCACATGCCTCACACATCACATGTAAATGTGGAAATATTGTGTGTACGTTGTCAGTAGGTTCTCACTGTGTGCCTATCATGAAATTTCATCTTGCTGACACATTCTGACATGACATTGCTAAAGTACACATTGCTAATCAGGACACTGCAAAGTGTGGAATTGGTGTATGTGCACATACCAACGCACCATGTCCAAATAAATTTAGCTCAATTTAATTCACATTCACAAAAGTCACATTGGTGCTTAGATATCTAATATGTTTGTAGATCTTTGGAGTACAACTGTACAGAATTCAATATGCTTATAAAAAATAACTGAGTTACTATCTTGTAGATATTCAAACTTCACATTACATCATGTGAGTTGTTTTGGGCTCATAAAGTACCATATTCACATAGTAAAAAACAAGGCAAAGGTTGGGTATATTTACAATTTATTTTACCCATGGAATAAAAGAATTACAATTGTGCCATGACCAGTGAGGAGGAGAACATTGCCATTAGGGGTGTTGATATTGATTTAGATGACTAAGTAGACAAAAACAAATTGCAGAACAAACAAATAGTACTGTCCTGGGTGCCCAAGAGGGTGGCATGATGTCAGGTACAGGACAGATTTCAAAACTGGCTAGCGGGCTAGAGCTGAATAAAATGAGGTGCAGTTGAGACATTTATGCCTGATGCACAAATAAATAAGGACAAGAACAAGGGTATTTTAGGGCGGGTAAGGGTATTTGGTGGGCAAGGGTGCTTTTAGGGTGGGTTTGGTTTCTTGGATGGGAAGTGTTTTTTAGGGTTTAGGGTGGTTATGGATTTATTGGCTGGTATGGTAACTTTAGGGTCTGGTGTGGGGTTTGGGATTTTGGGTATCAAGAGTTTTTTTAGGGATTTAGGTTGGGTGTGGGTTAATAAGGTAAGAGACAAACCCTTTACAGGTAAGTACACACACACAGATACGAAGGGTTTGTACCTAACTGTAAAATAGTAAAATTTTTGTTGTAAAGGTATGCGTGGTTAAGGCATATTTTTGTAAAGGTTTGCGTGGTAAAGACACGTGTGGTAATGGCATGCATGGTACAATCATAAAACCGGATGGAAGGTTTGAATCACATAAGAATAGGGCTGAATGGATGTTAGGTTTGAGTGTCTCCTTGAGGGAATTATCCCATCATTAATGGTTCCAGAGGCTTAGTTTCTGCTCTAATAGAGTCATACAAATCAAAGGTTTGTGGTTTTTATAGACCCTCATACAAAAATACTTCACATTCAAAGTAATCATTACAGGAAACAGTGTTTGTCCAGAAGACCTTCATGTAAGGTTTTCGCATACTTAATAATGACACTGAATTTAAAACAAAAATGTGGGATCCACTGAATTTAAAACAAAAGTGTGGGATCCAAGGACTTCTCACTAAGGGAAAGTGCCCAACACTCACAATATGCCAGCCACTTTCCAATGGTGAGATCCCCGCCATAAGGTCCTTACTTTCATCTTTATCCCTTTGGATGTCTCAGTCAAGTTGCCCATCTACCCTACAGCGAGTATTCTTCTACTCCAAGGAATGGAAGAAAACCTTCTTAATTATCCATACATTACATGAAACAGACCGTGGTTAACCCCCTTCCTCCCATCTGTTCACCTCTCTGCTGGCTGCCTTGGCATATCTCTTACCTACATTTTCCCTTCATCCCATCCCTGACTCACTCCTTGCTTCACTTTGTCCCTGGCTTAGCTTTCGATTGTCATTATTTCATTTTCTACCTGCAGTAGTTCTGATTTCTGCCCACCAATTTTGTTGTATCTTGACTGCACGTAGGCTCTGATGTTTACCGGACCTTAGACTCAGCTCATCACTGTCTCTGCCTTGTTCCTTGTCTCAGTATCTCCCCTGGCCAGACTCTACCTCAATACATCTCATCCTGTTGCACCTACCTCATTGAGCCAATGACTCTTCCTCCACCTGTTGACCTCCCATATTATTTCTCCTACTGGGTCTCTTACACTCCTTCCACCCACTGTATTGGCTGTTGCCATTTTCCTTCCTCCCTCTGGTACCCTAATGCAGCACCATATGTCTAACATGTTCCTGGCACACATGTCAAGGTGTGGGCACCTAAATAAGGAGCGTTTTCAGCTAGGACCGATAACCATGTTATGGAATCATTTCATCCTTTTGTCATCTAGAGACATGTTTATAAAGACTGCAAGAGGCCTGTATTTCTCTGCTATACAAATGTTCTTGAAGAGTAGTGCAGATATTGATGAGGTTGGCATAGTGGCATTCATTCTGAGCAGAGTGTTTGTGCCTATCTTACTAATAACAAAGTTAATATCAAGAAAGGGTCATCACCATTCTCAAGTAAACATGTTGAGAAAGGCACATGAATATGATTTTAAGAAAACTCTTTTGTTCCCTAAGACTGTCTAGATGCAGAATTGATCTTCCGGCCTAATAGCATTTTTCAGGATCCAATGTAGAACACTTTTGCCTCAGTTATGAACATGATAACTCCTGGTCTTCAGAATCACCCATTCTCCACTCACGTGATTTGTGCCAAACATTTCTAGTTGTTTTAAAATAATATTTATGGGATGTAAAAGCTGAGATCATCTTGACTGATTTGTCAGATTCAAATCCAATGTTCCACAATCACTACTCATTCGTCTTCACACTTCATCATCTGTAAATTATAGAGAATGACTTGTGGGGAGCTCTTTTCACTTCTAGGTAAGGACAAAACAACATATGGACCACATGACCAGACATAAGCGTGGAGCTGTAGGCAATTAGCATGGCAATTTACTTGAAACATTATTATTCAGCTTCCTTTAGACTGCTAGGTTTCTACCAGCTCAAAGCATTATTAGCAAGCTCCCAGTGCAGACTGCTGAGATGCATCTGTAGAAGAGATTTGGTACTACTCAGGGTTTAGACCTTCACGTGGGAAAGAGATGGTTAGTGTGAATGTCTAGGATGATGTCCTGGCCAATATTGATATATAGAGTCTGTGTATGTAGGTTCTGCTTGAACTCTCTGCAGCCTTGCACCCTTTTGCGAGCTTGCCCTGGTGGTCAAGCTTTTTTGCTTTCATATATATCTCTTCTGGGTGACATTTGTAAAAGCAGGGTCCATTTTCAATGATGGCATCCCCCACCAAAACATAACGTTTGATGGCGCCCTGAAAAATGTTTTGTCCTTACGAATTTACTAACCTTTATTAATTAAAAGGAATTGGTCTCAGTTGAATGACTCAAAAATGGAGGTTATTGTAGTTGACCTAGACCATGGTGGGACATACATCCCCTACAATGGTCCCAATACTAAGCAGTTTGGGGTGTTATTTGTTTCCATAGTTTTGGTTGGCCCATGGATCACCCAAATGCAAACATCATGAAACAGGCACCTACCTTTGGTAAAAGAAAACATGTATCCTATTTGCCAGTCAGTGTCAATTAACATCCCACCACAGTAGGTTCTCAACATATTTTATAACAGCCAGGAAACATGGTCACACAATATGTGGTGAACACCCTTGCAATTAGCTAGTCAGCATCCTTTTTAGCATGAGGTTATTGTCTACAAGCATTCACAATGCTACAACCTAGCAAAAGCTACATAGTATGTTTATCTCTCTGATTAACTGTTATATACACGTCCCTTTGACCTGAGGTGCAGGTCATTGACTCAAGCTGATTCTGATGGAATGTGACCATAATGCTTAGGAATGCAATTACCATCAAAGCTTTAAAGAAACATACAACTCCTATCATGTCTAACTATCTACCAGTGTGGCTTGCTTCCGACAAGCTTAGACTTCCTGTCAAAAATGTTCTCTCTCCTATATAATGTTGGTATGCAAGGAGGAGATGTTTTGGTCTGTACATGTGCATGCTGTATGACATGAATGAAGACAAGAGAAAAACATGGTAGCTATGATTTTGCTTGAGCTGGTGGTGCAGTCACATGACTGCATTGACTGTTTTTGATACTTATCACTCGAGATTTGGAGTGCTATGTGCAGCTGCACAAGCAAAGGTGTCCACTACACCTCAATTTATTCGTGAGCTGTACTGATATTTGGGTTGTGAGATATTTGTGGGATATTTTTATGTGATATCTGCCCAAGTTGAGTTGAAACACCTCTTACTACCACCCTGACGTCTATGCAGATTATTAATTCCTCATTTATGCAGTTGTAGCTAATGGCAGCTTTATCTGAGGAAGTTTGTCTGTGAGGAGGAGATAGTGCTTTATGTATATTAGGCAGCTGTGTTTGATTTGTAGTAGGAGGCGGTGCCTGATTTATTGTAGGGAGCAGTGCCAATTTCAGCCAGGACATAATAATAAAACGAAGGTTTGGTACCTGTAACTTGCTCATTCAAGCCTTTTTTTATATCTTGGTGTTGGGTAAAATTGGAGTTGGGGCACTTTGAGATGCATAGTCCAAGATCCTGAAGCAGGAAATCCTGAGAAAATATGGAACTATGCTAAGCTTAGAATTGAACTATAGAGGAAACTGAGAGCTGAAGTGGACGTGGGAAGTTGTTAAAAATCACCAAATTACCCATGGGAATAAAATAGCAGCCATGTCTCTGGAGGGTCCTTCAATGCACTCCTGCCTGCCACAGATCGTATATGATTTTAAGAATATCATAATCTACCTATTTAGCTTTCAAGTGTAGGTTTAGAAAGTAGACGTAAGTGTTTCAGGTAAAAAGGATGTTGTGCTTTAGCAGTTCTGGGGAGAAGTGTGAGGGGACTGTAGCAGCAATGTCTTCACTACTCACCAAAGACTATCTCTGTGACATTGCTAATGCGTCCCTCACTAGATAATTTACTAGTTCTGGGACTCGTTTTAGGCCGATTAATCTTTTGACCCTGATTGAAGACACCTTAAGACGAGATAACCAATCAACATGTCAATCAATAAGTCAATAACGTCATCAATAGTCACCATAACAAATCAATTAGATTAATCAATAACATTAATAAGATTCAGAAACCACCATGACCTTTCAGTCATGAATAACCACACCAGTTTACTAAGATTTTATGATGTTTATTCCCTATTGATTACAATTCTACTAGTAAGTTTATTAGTCTCAAAACCATGAAACACATCTGCATTGTCATAATATGGCAACTCAAATAAGATTTCATCAAGGCAAAGATCATGAACATTAGAACATAGCAGGAAGTTAACATGGGTTGACCTTAGCAGAGTATCATTAGCGCGTTATTCAACAAAGCATTGATTCAGTCATTTGTCTATTTGAGTCTGTCTAGTGAACCCCTTAACTAAGCTCGAATTAGCATTGGCATGTTGGGCTTCATGCAAAACAATTTAGCAACACAAATTTAGAAAACATCTAACTATGGTCTATGTCAAAAGAAACAGTTGGTACCTAGAAAGGAAAGGCAAACAGACAATTACAATTTCATCATCAATATAGTTACCATCTGTAATGGGTCAGCATACAGAGTCAATCTTCGTCCTCAGGACATCAGTTGATTTGCCATCAGCCAGGAAACACAGCAAAGTTCAGCAAGACAGGGTAAGAAGGGACACTTCCCTCATAAGGAGGAAAAGTATATAATCGGGCAAGGTAAGGGTGAGGATGGTTTGAAGAGTCAAATAGCAAATTTTTAGACAGAGTGACAAAGTGTCTGGGTAATAGCAAGAATAATTCGCAATGACATCTCTAATGGCTCCTCGTGTCAAAGGTTTTTATCCCTTTTCTGTTGTACAGTCCCCTAATTTCTAATTGGGCAGTTTTGGCACACCACTATCTCCATCCAATGGTTCTCTAGTTGTACCATCAAAATTGTCACCTCATAACACTTCTCAAGTAGTTTATTGGTTCTTGTGATTGACGTCTCCAACGAGTAGAATGTCCGGTATGATTTCATATTCTCGTGGTCCTCTCGCATCCCCAGTCAGTACTTCCATTGTCTATACCGGTTTAGGCGACCTTGTACCTGATACAAGTCTACACTGTTGCATTCAGCAAGAATGTTTCCTTGAGCAAGTCGAATTTCATGAGAACGGATCTACTACGGTTACACTCATCTTCTAGCTTTTGGAAAAGTACAATTACATGTCCTTCAGCAAGTCAGCACACTGCACGTTAGAAAAACACATTTAATATGAAACCGGGCAGTTAGGCCTCGACTCATATATGAAACCGGGCAGTTAGGCCTCGACTCATGCTTACTATGGCCTAGTGATTTATTAGCAAATCCTTAACATATAACTCTTACTATTAGTGTAGAATCATTCATTAACACATCATTATTTCATTATTAATCAATTTAATTAATCATTGTATACATTGACGGCCACTCCCTGTGGGAACATTTCAAATGCACGTTTAGCAAAAACACATTAATACATTTTCTATGCAACATTATTATGTATTCGTTCATAAAAATGTCATGTTAGTTTTGAGTATAAGAGCTACGCTCCCTCAGTCCCTCCTCTGATGACACTTGTCATCACACAAAACCTTTCCCTTCACAACCTTTCACTTTTTTAATTGGCGAATTTCACTTTCTTCTCCCCTTCTTGATTTTTCCCAAATTTCTTTGAACATTTTCTCCTTTTTCTTTTCTTCTTTCCTTTAATTGCGTTTTGCCAATTTTCTTCTAATTCTTTTACTAATTTTGCATGATAACCATAGTCTGAATAAAAAAGCTAGAACAATCAAAATCCCCCATATTATTTTTGCAAGTATCCCATTCCAGATACTACTAAACCAACTCCCTACTTTAGCAATTCCCTTTCCAAACATTTCCCAAAATCCAGGTTCCTTCAGCTCCTTCGAACCTGTTCTATCTCTTGTTAAGTTAGTAAGCATACTCCTAATCTTATTACTATTGTCAGGTATGAATGCACAACAGTGGTGCTCATTAGGCATTGTACAGACTGTGCCACTCTTCGCTAAAAGAATGTCTAAAGCAAGCCAGTTTTGAAGAGTCATAGCCCTCTCTGCAGCAAGTTCAGTATCCATCAGAAGTATAGCCCCTGTGAAGTTTGTCAGCATGTTATCCACAATAGTAGACAACTTTTGAATCTTTATGGAGTTTAAGATAACCCCCACTGAAGGAATTATGGCTCCAAATATATCACCTACGACAGCAGCTGCTGTCTTTCTCTTTTGTCTAGTATGATGTAATTCAGACATTTTAGGAAACTTCTTTAAGTCGTCAAATTGGTAAATCTTTGAGAAAAATATTCCCAAATAACCTGTCCCATACCATCCCTTTGGAAGACGGTAATAAGCATTAAGTCCACATATGTAATAGATCCCAGGGATCGCTGGATCCTGTCCATTTAACATGAATGTCCATTTACTCTAAAACAGAAGCACATGTCTGCATTCACTCGTTCCCACAAATAAAGTGTCATGATCAGATTGTGGCCTATATATACAAAGCTTTCCTACATGTAATGCATCTATAGCTAATTTGCCCTGTGTCTTTATTGCACTATAAGCATAATCCAATGCAAACGTTTGTTTTTCTATTCCCTTTTCTAGCTTTTCCTTTAAGCGTTAGTAAGCAGGTTAGATTATTGCGGTGCGCATAAGCTGTCCTAAATGTCAGTGTAGGCTCAAAGAAACCCCTAACTATTTTTATGTTATGTTCCTTAGCTCTTTTATTTTTTAAAACTCAATTATAGGCACAAAAGAAAACACAACATCTAGATTAGAATAGAAGTATTGAACATAATCTTGATCATAGAATCTTGTTAATAGCAAACTACAGCTTATTCCGTAGGTAAGCGGCAAACTATGATAAGTAACCCCTTCTTGTACTGATGAAGGAATCTCCGTGCACACATAGCAATTCTTCGCATCCATTGTTTCAACATACTCATTCAACAAGCGATAGAAGACATTAGTAGATAGTTCCCTTTTCGAATTAGCTCCCTCATGCAAATACTTTGTATCCTGCTCAAACCTCTCCCATGGTGTTAGTGTAGCAGACTCAGGAGTTGAAGCACTGTTAATCGCACTCTTATCCACCAATGGCATTCCCACAATCACACCTATAATTATCATTGCGCACACACCATCCCAAATAACACTCAACCAACCACAAATCCTACCCCTATTATCATTATTTCTAATGTTATTCATGATCTGTAAAGAATCAGAGAGCAGAATAATATAAAGCAAGCAATCAACTTGAGGATGATCTAAAGCTCTTTTTTTTTTTTCTTTTTCTTCTTTTCGTGCAAACTCTCACTCTTGGCAAGTATTTACAGCGTTTCACTCACTCCCAGGACCCTTTGTCAAATCAGGTTAGAAGCTTGTCATAATCGGTTTTTCAGAGTCAATTCAGGTTAACAGTGTCACATCTGGTAATTTATCAGACTCTTTTCTCAGGTTTCTCTCTCTATTTAATTTCAATTTAACACATTCTCTTTCTATGGTTGAATTGAGGTGCCGTAGTATTGACCTGGAATTTCTCGATCAAAACAGAATGCCAAGAATTCTTGTTGCCACTCAGCTGATGTTGCATACGCCCATTCAGGACCTGCGTACCTCCTGTTTGCAACTCTCTTACTTTTCAGTTTGCGATCACCCTGCAACTCTCCTTCACTGAGATCTTCTTTCCTGGTTGTGTCGATTTCTTCCTCTATTGTTTCGTTAGGGACCACTTTCTCCTTTGCAGCTTGTGGCTCCGGCCAGTTATCTCCTTTAAGTGTTTTCCTACCGCTTGGCCTTTCAGGATGTTGAAAAGTGCCCTCCTCTTGTGCTATGGTGTTCTCTCTTGATGGATCTGCAAACGGCTCAGGAGGAGTCAGAACACTTTGACCTTCTTCTACCTCACCACCTTCGCCTTCAGGGTCTGTCAGGGGCTCAACTTCGAACCTGTATCCGTCCGCTTCTGGGAGAACCGCTCTTTGGGTCGGTCCTCCTGGCGCCTCAGTTGAGATAGGCTCACTGTCACCCCTCTGGATCTCATTTGCTGTTTGAGTGAGCAAGCCGTCTTCAACGGGCTCTCCTTTAGTCTCAGTTCCCCTTTGATTACTCTCCCTGAGATTTCCTTCTCTGCAGCTGTTGTTTTGGACAATTCAAGTTCCTCATCAGTTGGACACGTCACCTTCTTTGTGTGACTAGCATGGATCCAATTTGGAAGTCCTGTACATTTCACAGCAGTAGTAGTTGTCAGTATCACTTGATATGGCCCCTTCCAACGCGGCTCCAAACACGACTTCCTCACGTTTTTCTTGACAACAACCCAATCACCGGCTTTCAGGGTGTGACCTGGATCACTTATCGATGGCAATGTGGTAGCTTCCACCTGGTGAGAGAAAGAGCGGACCACGTCAGCCAGACCCTTGCAGTAGTCCAACATCTCTGATATTCACAAGAACATTTGCAGGCACTGCGGTCAATCTCATTGCTCGGCCCATAAGGATCTCATGAGGAGACAGTCCTGTTTTCTTGTTGGGTGTGTTTCTCATTGAAATCAGCACTAAGGGCAATGCATCTGGCCATTTCAAATTTGTAGCTGCACACATCTTTGCCATTCTCGACTTCAAGGTACCATTCATCTGCTCCACTAGTCCTGATGCTTCATGACGGTAGCTACAGTGCAACTTCTGTTCAATGTTCAATGCAGAACATAAGAGCTTAATCACCTCATTGTTGAAGTGACTTCCCCTATCTGATTCTAAAGAGATCGGAAACCCGAAACGTGGTATCAACTCCCTAAGCAGCAACTTCGCTACTGTGAGACTGTCATTTCTACGTGTAGGGTAAGCTTCAATCCAGTGACTGAAGATGCACACAATCGCCAACACGTCCCTCAGACATCCACACACAGGCATCTCAATATAATCCATCTACATTCTGCTAAATGGACCTCCTGCTCTCTCAATGTGGCTCAAATTCGCCACAGTCCCTTTTCCCGCATTCATCTGCTGACAGATAATGCACCTGTGACAGATAACTTCTGCAGCTTGTCTGAATTTTGGATTGAACCAATCGACTTTGAACAACCTGATCATTGTGTCTCTCCCAACATGTGCTTGACCATGGTAAAACCTCGCAAACTGTGACAAAAGGCTGTTTGGCAAAACCATTTTCCTCTCCCCAGAAACCCATAAATCATCTGATCTTTGTACGCATTGCATTTTGAGCCAAGAGCGTTTTTCCTCTTTGCTGGCACAACCCTGTAACGATTTTAACTCAGCCAGTGTGTCCACCACCCTTAATGCATACCCTGAGCATGTTTAATTTTCAGTTTCAGGTAACAATTCCCATTGGTCTTGAAACGATATACAGTTCAATGCACAAAACCTTGCAACTTGATCTGCATATCCATTTCCCATTGACACAAAGTCTTGTGATTTAACATGAGCATTGCATTTCACCACGGTAATTTCAAAAGGTAACTGAATCACGTGCAACAATTCCTTAATTTTCTCACCATTTTTCACTGGAGAACCAGAAGAGGTTAGGAAACCCCTCTGGGACCATAGTTGGACAAAATCATGTACAATTCCAAATCCGTATCTGCTGTCAGTATAAATAGTGACTTTCAGGTTCTCAGCAGCGTGACATGCCCTTGTAAGAGCAGTGAATTCAGCCACTTGAGCAGAGTATACTCTTTCGAGCAAGGATGCTTCTAGGATACCAGAGATTGTACATACGGCATATCCAGCTCTCAGTACTCCTACTGAGTCTCTCAGGCATGAACCATCAACAAAGATAATGTAATCATTTTCTTCCAATTGGGTATCTTTAATGTCGGGTCTCGGTTTGGTGCACAGATCTTTTACCTCAAGACAATCGTGTTCTACCTCTTCAGCATCATCAATATCTGCATTCTCGTTAGGAAGCAAAGTTGCCACGTTCAACACAGTACATCTCTTCAGAGATACATTTGGTGACCCCAATATAAATGTTCCATACTTAGTCAAACGAGCATTCGTCATATGCTGTGTCTTTGTTCGGGTCAACAGAATTTCAACTGAATGTGGGACCATTACTGTTAAGGGATGTCCCATCACTATACCGTCACACTGAGTGAGGCTTTGACCAACTGCTGCAACTGCACGCAAACAACCCAGTAAGGCTGCTGCGACTGGGTCCAAAGTAGCTGAAAAATATGCTACTGGGCGATTTGCACCTCCATGGACCTGTGTCAGGACAGACAAAGAAAAAGCATCACGTTCATGACAAAACAATACAAAAGCCTTTGTGTAATCAGGCATACCTAAAGCTGGTGCCCTGCACATGCTTTCCCTCAGTTCAATGAATGCCCTCATCTCTTTTTCGGACATGGTTATGGCACCCGGGCCATCCTGAATCTCCTTGACAGTCAATCTCACCAAAGGTTTAGAGATAATCGAGAATTTGGGGATCCACTGACGACAGTAGCCTACCATTCCCAAAAACATCCTAACGTCCCTCTTGGTTGTCGGGGGATTCATCTGCAATATGGCTGTCACCCTTTCTTTGGATATTTTCCTTGACCCTTTTTCAATCTGGTGACCTAAGTACTTCACCTCTTTCTGACAGTACTGTAGCTTCTTTGGGGACACTTTGGGGGTTATTCCAACTTTGGAGGAGGTGGTAATCCGTCCCAAATGTGACGGATTTACCACCAGCTGTATTACGAGTTCCATAGGATATAATGGACTCGTAATACGGCTGGTGGTATATCAGTCACTTTACCGTCACTTTTGGGACGGATTACCACTTCCTCCAAAGTTGGAATAACCCCCTTTATGTCCGTTCTTTCCCAAATGATTCAGTAAGGCAATAGTATCGTACCTGCAGTCATCTTTCGTTTTGGACGCAATTAACAAATCATCAATGTACTGTACTAGAGTCGAACTAAAAGGCAGTTCTAATGATTCCAAGTCCTTCTTCAATATCTGATTGAAGATGGAAGGTGATTCAGAATACCCTTGAGGAATTTGACACCAACTGTAAACCTTGTCCAGGAATTTGAAACTGAAGAGAAATTGGCTGTCCTCATGAAGAGGCACAGAAAAGAATGCTTGAGACAGGTCCACAACTGTGAACCACTCCACATCACATGGAACCTGAAACATAATCACGGCTGGATTTGGCACTATGGGGCAACATTTTACCACAATCTCATTAACTTTTCTTAGGTCTTGAACAATTCGAACCTTCCCACAAGGCTTTTTCAGACCCATTATTGGTGAATTACATGGGCTGCTCATCACTTCTCTTAAGACCCCTTGCTTTATAAAGTCTGCAATTATCTGCGTCACCTGTATAAGAACATATTGTGCCATGTAATACTGCGGTACCTGGGGAAACACAGCATTTGGCTTTACCTCTACTTTGACTGGTTCTACTCCTTTTATTAGTCCCACTTCCTTTCCTGTGAAGTCCCACACTTTCTCTGTCACTGTTCCCTGTAATTCAGCTGGTAAATCAGTCACTGTGAACATCGGGAAGAAGGTTATCAAAGGGTACTCCTCATATGCGGTCTCCTTCTCTGACTCTGAGATCTGACCATCGTCCCCTTCATCATCACTGCTTGTCTGCACCTCAGTCCCTTCATTGGAACAGGTAATCGAACACCTTGTCTTACACAGTAAGGGGCATATTTATACTCTGTCTGCGCCGATTGTGCGTCCAAAATTTGGACGCACAATCAGCGCAAACGTTGCGCCGTATTTAAACTTTGACGCCCGAGCCCGCGGGCGACAAAATTCCGCAGTGTGCGTCATTTTTTGGATGCGGCAACCCACCTTGCGTTAATTATATGCAAGGTAGGCGTTCCAGTCCAAAAAATGGCTTAAACGGTTGTGCGTTGTATTTATGCTTTTGGGCAAAAATGACGCATAGCCGGGAGGCGGAGCCAGAAAATGACGCACAGCCCGATTTGCGTCAAAATTTAACACCTGGGTCAGGGCAGGCGTTAAAATGGGGCAATCACACCTGTATTTAATCAGAACACACAGAACAAACAGCAGAGCAGCAGAGCAGCAGAGCAGCAACAGGGAGTCATGGAGGTCATTCTAATCCAGCGTGCACGCAGACGCAGAGCCCAGCAACAACAACAGCAGCTACAACAACACCAGCAGGGACCCCAAAGGCAGCGCAGAAGGCAGGAGAGGATATTCCACCCAAGAACAACCCTTCAGGGCCTCAGGGAACACAACATCATACAGAGGTACCGGTTGAACTGGCAGGCCATTCAGCAGCTGCTGCGAAACATTGAACAGCAGTTGGCCCCCACTTTGGTGACACCCCACACCATCCCAACAGAAACAAAGCTGCTTGGCGTACTTCATATGCTGGCAAGTGGCTCTTTTCAAACAACTGGTGCCCTGGGAGGCGGAATATCACAACCATTATTCTCCACCTTTTTGCCCAAAGTACTGGACCCCATCATTCGACTGACACCCCGCCACATCTGCTTCCCTAACACACTGCAGAAGCAGCAGGAAACTAAACAGGGGTTCTACGCAATCAGTGGCTTCCCACACGTCCTAGGTGCAATCGACTGCACACATGTACTCCTTGTGCCACCTGCTGCAACTGAACACCTCTACCGCAACAGGAAGCACACACATTCCATCAACGTGCAGGCCATTGTCGATCACCAAGGAATGTTCACCAACATCGTGGCTAAATATCCTGGGAGTGTACATGACTCCTTCATCTTCCGTCACTGCACCATCAATCAACACTTCCAGGATGGACGGTATGGCAATGGACTACTTGTTGGTAAGTACAAAAACCTACTTATATATACACTGCTCAGCAACCCTCTATCACACAACACATACAACACAACAGCAACATGTCGACAGGAACACACTGAGGTCGTGACATCACTAGCCATGTTTCTTAAGTCACCATTGAACCTGTCACACATCGGATTATACTGTACAGCCTAATGTTAAGACATTAATGAGTGTGGTTGCCTAAATGTCACCTTGCTAATTGTAAGTGTCCCAATGACCTTTACATTAATACATTGCAGAAGTCTAAAGGAATGGGATGTCCAGGGTACTTTGATATGAATGTGTTAACAACACTTTCAATTTTAACTCTGCATGGAACTATCATCTCACCCCCAGTGAAGACACACGGACACCTGTATCACAAGTCACAATGATAGGGAGGGCACACTGTACTGAAAATCCCAAAACATACAGCTGACAAACGGTTAGCAGACAAACACTTGCTCAGCCAAGGAAACAACACAATGCAGATGGTATAGCCTACAAGCATAGGATGTCACATTAGTACACAAAAGAGATAAAGACAACACAAGACAACTACTGCCATCAAAGGTCTTTTCAATAGTGCCATCTACATCAACATGATCCCATTCATTTTCTCTTGCAGCTGATTAGGGGTATGGCATCCAGCCATGGATTATGACACCATTTGGCAACCCGAGTACAGCTGCAGAGCGTGCATACAACAAGGCCCATAGGAGGACACTCAGCATTGTTGAGCGGACCTTCGGCATCCTCAAGTCAAGGTTCCGCTGCATCGACATCACTGGTGGTAGCCTCCTATATTCCCCCGAGATGGTATGTAAGATCATACTAACATGTTCCATCCTGCACAACATTTGCATAAGAAGGAACATTCCCCTCCTGGAACCAGACCCATACATGCCTGAAGACGAGGAAGAGGAGGATGCTGCCCTGCAACCTAAGGGGGAACAACCAAACACGGCTGCTGGAGTGCGTAGGCGACAACACATTGTGAACAATTTATTTTAAATATAATCACCATCACCACTTTATGAACTATTGTAAATAAACACTGATAAGAAACACCACATCATGGTCTGGCTAATCATTTCTGCACACCTTTAGCTCTAACTATCAGAAGAAGAGTGTCGCCTCATGGAGCATTGATGATATAACAATCAGGACACAGAAAATCCCACTACAAATGTGATGCCTATCATACAACGGTCACATACACACACAATGTAATTGACCGACATCCTGTACAGTTCACCTTTGAAATGCAATAGCTGAGGACCACATCTATTACACACATACATGTTGGAAACATGGTTCATCGCAGCATATGGCACACAACTAAAACACCATCACTCAAGTAGGGGAAGTCAGGCCTCATACATCAGGCAGTTCACATGCTTTTACTTCAGGAACAGGAATGTATGACCAGACCCTTGACAGCAGTAAGTCCAACTACATAAAATCTTTGCAAAGACTATCTGTCACTAGAGTTACACATAAGCAGAACATACACAGCACAAGTGCCACCCAAATGTCAAGCATCCAGCGCATTACATCCCATCTACATGTCAGCCCTTTTCTAAAATCCTGACACACCCATGCGCCTGGTCACACCCCACCTGTCTGAAGAGGTGCCTGGAATACAAATATGTGTACCCTGATATTCCCTCATCTACACACACACACTAACAAGAGTCATCCAGTGTGCCACACCCTTTCCTATGGTATACCATTGTAATAGTACTATCGGACTGCGTGGACGTCAGCTCAAATAATACACTGGCTTGGAGTTTATAAGGCCTGGTATTACCTGTAGATTGCTTCCTGTGTGAAAGGTACTGTAGGCCATTTGAAAGCAATTCTCATCCGACAGGACTTGTGAGACACTGATGGAGGCCACACCGGTGATCACCTCCATGCACACCACCCAAATTTACATGCACCGTCCCTGCTGATGCCTCCAACAGCATAGATGTTGACATTTTGGCAAATACACCGTTAAGCATTGCTACGAATGCAGCCCTGTAACACTGTATCTGGGTTCATCTGTCACCTTCAAAACAACACAGGACATACACAGTTTGACATGTCAACTGTCTACTGCTCCCTCCGACCAGTCTTAGTCAGACCACTGATCATGTCAATTGTGAAAGAGCTGGATCCTGACTGGCCCTGCATCCTGTCAGCCTGACTGGCACCTGTCCGTGGGTCACCCTAAAGATTCCCGGTGGCCACATATGGACCACACTTGCTGTTCAAAACCTCTCATTCCTCAGAGGCTAATTTGTCATTTGCCTCATCAATGTATACTCAAATACATTGTATTGCATCATCTGACTTTTATTTGTACCATATTTGTTACAGTGCCCTTGAATAGCTAAATCATGCCCCATCCCTTGTCTGGGCCTCATTAATGAATAAACTACAAAGTGTGACAGTGTACCTGGCCCATAGCCTGGGATGGTGTACGTGGCCTCCAGCAGAACCAGCAACCTCAGATAATGTCCATGAAAAGCCTACACATTTTAGAACCCTGACAGTTCACACGCTGAGTAACATCGTCCAAATAATAGAGATGGCCCGTGTGTGGTGAATAGCAGCCATATTATTCTGCACAGAGGCTATGATGTTCCCAGATGCAGTTGCATCCACAGAGGCCAACCTGAGTACAAATGTTGCAATGACACATGCCGGATCCTGACACCTGAGACATTCTCTCACTCAGCACACCAAGGTTGCCCAGTTGAAAGTCTCATTACACGTCTTCAGTGACAGGGTGGGACCATCCACGTGTAGGTTACCATGTCCTCAATGACTTTACTCACATTTATCTCCCAAGGATACTCATTAGATACACAATTAGCTGCCACTAACTCATGATGAGACCTGGACGTAACAGTGACAACATACACCTTAACAGTTGATACAGGATCAACATTGGACCACACACATGAACATGACACCTCTGTGCAATTGATCACAGGAAATATGTGGACACGGGCTTCCTCAGATGCTGGTATACCACATCCACTGGAGAGGTTTGGCTCAGTTATATGTCATCAACTGTGGCCTCATAATACATAACTGCTCCACCTTTGGCTCTCTGGCACAATTACAAGGTACCCACTTCGTCAAGGCTTTTCCCTGACTCACTGTCAGAGTCACCAACAAGTGCCCTAGAAACAGTTTACAAATATCCAGGACAATAGGAAGGTCCGACTGTGGCCAATTCTCATTACCAAATGTCAGCCATCCATCTGGTGCATGTTTTTCCATTTGTGGTGTCTACCTTACCCAAAACCTTGGTAGGCCACACAATGGATGTTGCCACATGTATGACTCACACATGTCCTAACACATTTACACATTGACTTGCATCTATGGTATGGACACATTGACTACACATACTACAAGAACATTTGCTATAATGCATCTTGTGATGCACACACACTGGGCCTACAACTACATTAGTGGCCACTGCACATAGGCCATAGGCATTGAGGTATCATATCCATGTACATTACACTGCTATCTTCTCCTGATGGCAAACATGGCCAAATTCTGCAAGACATATATGTAGCCCAGACATTTGGTCAACTAGTGCGTCAGCCAACCGTCAAACTCCAGCTGAGGAAGTAGTGGTGCATTGTCAGCTGCAGTATGATGTCTCACATATGAACATACACCACCAATCACCAAAGTGGTTGCAAGCAGCCTATCACAGTAGTGTCCCAATTGTAACCTAGCATGAAGATTGAAACATGCCACTAAACCAGGTAATGAATTAAGGGCCACATGCATCAAAAACCTAATTTCTGTTATAACATATGGAACTTTAAGAATTTGCTATTAAATCAATGCTAAATGGTATGTCAGATTTTTCTAAAGCAGTAATATGGAAAACTTCAAATGGGCAAATGGTATTACTGATTTGCAAAAAGAGAATCATACTCAATTTGCATTCATGGGCCTGCTGCCAATGGTTTAGCAGTACAGAAATTGGGAAAACCGTTGATTAATTAGCAAGTCGGGAACAGCAAATCCCAGGGTGCTGGGGGCCTAAGTCCCCCTCTGCTGCAGCCCAATTAAAAACTTTTTACGGACACGTGAAGCACACACATGCTTAAGGGGCATGTGTGCGCTACATGTCAATAGTAAAACATTTTCTTTTTCTAAATAATCTGGTAATTAGCACATGGTTACCACCAAAAGTTGTTTAGGCGTCAATTGCATTACCTAAATGGCCATTTTGCAATTAGGAAAAGCTTGATACATGTGCTCACAAATTAGCTAACAAGGACAACCTGTTGGCTCTTTCATATTTGGAGAGTCGCCATTTGCAATTATCTACATGTGTGTGCAATTATAAGTAATCTCCATTTTGGTCAATCCTTACTATTGCACTGTGAATGCCTTCCATACATCCTGAAAGGCATATTTGCTTTCGTTAAGCCCAGTATTTTGCATTTAGCACCGTTAGGTAAAGCAAATTTGCATTAATCATCTGGACATAAAAAAATACATAATTTGCATTATGCGTCATATTATCACGCATACAGCATGTGCGTCATATTTTTTGACGCATAGGAGTGAAAATAATGCTGCATCCAAATATTATTAATAATTGGTAAATAATATTTGGATGCAGCATATTTTTCACCTCTGGAAGTGAAAATGATGCCACATCCAAAATATATTTACCAGTTATTAATAATATTTGGAGGCAGCATTAATTTCACTCCTGTGCGTCAAAAAATATGACGCACAAGCTGAATGCGTGGAAATATGACGCATAATTGAAAAAAACGGCGGCCATGTTATGCAGGATGTGATGTAATAGGATATCCTGCTTACAGATTCTGTACAGTGGGTGTACTTTCACTTTCACTTTGCAGTCTGTGATTCTTCTAGACTGTGTGGCTGTGTGCAGAGTGTTGTCCTGTGATTTTGTGCTTTTGTGTCCTGAGTGCTATCTTACTTGTTGTTTTGTCATTTAAATATTGTTGTATAATACTGTCTGAGTGTGTGTTGTTGACATTTGTCCAATCCAGTGGTGTATTTATTGTCTGTGGGAGTCTGTTGTGGGTACTGTTATATAGGGGATAGTTGGGCTCTTCTAATTTTTAAGTTTACTTTGTATTTCCTTACTCCTACTTTCCCCCTTTTCTCCTTTCTTCTTTTTTTCCACTACATTTTCCCATTTTCTGTGCTGAGATGTCGGGTAGGCCACATCTTGCCAGGATGGGTGAGGAGGAATTGGGGGGGTTCATATGGCTGGTGTGCCATTTCCTCCCACTGATGCTCGAGGCTGGGGGTAGGGTGTCACAATGAGGCCCGAAAAGTCTGGTGGGGGAAGGTGCGGCATCACTTGGTGCGTGTGTATGGGAGCCTACGCAATGACCACCAGCTGAAGCACCGCTGGGCTGACCTGATCTCCAGGGAGCAAGATCTGCTGGACCACCTGGGAATCATGATTGGTGGCCCTGTTGGTGAGTACAGATCATGTAAATGTACACAATTAAAAGCTGGGTAGTGACATGAGGTGATTGGTACACAATCTGCCAGATAAGTTGCTGACTGTGTGTAATGCTGAGGAAACATACAGGGTAATTGATGCATTATGTGTAGGATGACAAATGCTAGCAGTCAGGCAGCTCATGCTCTGCAAACTTACAGGATGCTTGTTGCTTAATGTAAATTAGTGCCGCCTTTGTGTCAGACAAGCTAAACATTAATGCGGCAATCATGACTCTACAGGTCACAATTGCCAGTGAAGTATGGATGTACTAACATCATACCTACATTTGTTGACGCTATAGCTAGACTGACATTGGAAACCCTACATGATGCTGAAAATGAGTGCTGCCTTCACGCCAGTTGATGATAGCAATGTGGCACAGACATATGTCTCGTGTGTGTCTGGTGAGTGTGTAAGGAAAGTGTTCACAGAAGTGCTATGCCTGTTAGGGATTTATGTGCTCCTTCATATTTTATTGATACATGCCAGATCTGGACATGAACCATTTTTGGAAAGGAGTCAGGTGCCCTCAGCTAACATCTTAGACAGGTATTTGTTGTTTCTTGTGCCAAAATCCGATTAGGGATGGCAGTCCAAAGGTATGGACTAGGGTACAAATATCTATGTTTGGTGGCAGTCACCATTGTTGGGACACATCAATTTATGAAACTGTAACAACATGAGGTATTGCCAAAGTCCCTGCCCCTCTGTACAATGTACCTATCTGTCACAAAAGTGTCATGACCACATAGGCTGTTTGACAGGTCATGCAGTCCTCAAGTAACCAGCCTTTGGATGTCTCTCTTGGATGCACATGATGAGACGAATACACACAAATATTGTTGCTGCTCACTAATGGAGGTGCATGTTTGCCACCACATGACAGTCAGGGCCACTGCATGTGTGTAGAAGTGTGTGTAACTGTAGCAGTAGACCCATCCTATGTAAATGTTGGCCGTGAGATATTCCATGCAGTATGAGCATGTCTGAAAGGATTTCATTACTTATGTCAGCTTACACATTGTTTTTGTTATTGAAAGTGTTTGTCAGTGCACTGATTCTGAGCACATTCTTCCTTCCATGCTTTACTGGTGGACCTGCACCGTACACAGTGGGAGAGGTGGCTCGTTTTGAGGACCCCGACACCTACAGTGAGTGTTGACATGGGTGTTATGTTTTGTGTTTGCTGGTGATGTGTGATGGACTCCTGTGTGTTGAACACATTGCAAGGTGTGATGCGCTGCCCAATCATTAGTCTTGTTCCATTAGTGGGATTTCAGTTCTTATAACATTTTGAGTTGACCAATGCTTATCCAATTGTCTGATCTAGGGTTTGTAGACCATTCCTGTAGGCCCCGCTATGAGAACTGGGGTGAGTCATGTAGAATACACTAGTTACAATAATAGTTGCACTGGGACTCGTCTCAAACTGAGTCTGCATGTCAGACTCACATTCTCCCAGATAGCTTCTGCAAATTGCTTTTCTGAAGACTGCTGCTTCCCTATTCACCGATGTACTGAGTACACTGTAGGTTGAACCTTCTGGGAGCATGTACTTGCACATGTTGTACCACAAGTGTGTGGAACTAAAGTGCAAAGGCCTAGGTGTGCATGCTAATCATGATCATGGGTGTTCTTGCTACTCTGTGTCTGTTGAAAATAATGCCTCACTGGAAGTATGTGATGTTGACCTAGGTCAGTACATTCTGACATGTGTGGGCCTTGGATAGGTCAAGATTTAGCTGACTCCGATTTGTTGATAGCCCTTACTGGTGGTGTGTGTGTAGAGCCAAACACATGTTGAGCTTTCTATACACTCCTGGGTGTGCATGTAGTTTGGAATTGTTTGTTGTTCTTCCCTCCCCCCTCAAACACAGGCATGGGTTTGTGAATAGGGTACCTAGGACAGAAGCAACCAGTATGTTACACATACTTGTGACTATTTGAAAGTTTGTTTTGAACCTAGTGTACACACTCAGGTATGGCACATGAGTACTATACTAGCAAATCCTATTACAAATAGCAGACCTTGTGGTTTGTGTTTATCATCACATACACTGACATATGTAGTCCAAGCAATAGGCGGAGGATGTGCTGCATGATTGTTAGCTGACAACTGTCAGTACTTTGATGGCAAGTTATTGCCAGTTGTTACCCATCATGTAGGTTTTGGATGTGCTATGTGTGAGATGACCTTTGAAGGCAGGCTTTCCATGTACTTCCTCTGAGACTTTCAATGATCTGTATGGTGATATGAGCTGTTACAAGTACAGTAGATGTATTGTCAGATTGACCACTTGTGCTATTTCACACAATGCAATTCCTATGGTAAATAGTTGCCCTTTGTCTTCACAGCTGCAAACATGACACCCGCCCAGAAGCATGAATTTGAGAGACGGGCCATGAGGTACAGACACATCCTGCAGGTGCAGTTGGGGTTCCGAAGGATGGCCCGTACATACCAGTCAGATCGGGCCTCCGGAGCATGGTGGGCTTCACCATAGGGTGGCCCTACGTTGCCCACCACAGCCACCACCATCAACAACCACCGGTTCTCCCCAGGTGGCCCCACCCACAGCGGGGACAGTTGTCCCTACATCTGCAGCACACCCATGCCCCAGCAGTGTGACAGCTGCAGGACAGTCTAGTGGGCTAGGCTCCACATGGCCACAGAGCACCTCGGCCGGGACACAAACGCCACCAGCACCAACAGTAGACCCAGCGGCATTCCTGGCTTTGGAACATAAGATGGACCGAGTTTTGAAGAGGGTGAAAATCTTACCCAGGATGTAAAATCGATCAGGCGGACCCTCCGGAGGGCCAACCTCTAGAAATATCTTTTTGCAATGGACATGATTCCCTCCCCTCCCTCCTCTTTTCTTATTCTCATGATTACTGGGCTTGGGGGATTAGTGTTAGGTTAGTATAGGCTGTTAGTTTAGTTAGTGTTAGGGAGGGGGGTGGGGGGTCCTGATTCTTTCTACTTTAACTTATTAAGTGTGTGGAGGGCAATGTTGGGGTTCCTGTGTGTTTCATTTAAAAAAAGAAAAAAATTAAAAATTATGAAAAAAACAAAAAACAAAAAAATATATGATTGTTTAGGATAGTATAGTATGTGTGTAGGTTAGTATGTGTTGTCCTCCATGTGTCCTGTCTCATAATGGGGGGTGGGGGGTTGATGTTTAGAACGATTCGTTACATGTGATGAGTAAGTTTAGCTTAGGTTAGTTAGGGACAGTTGTGGGTAATGGGTAGTCAGGTTAGATTAGGGTAGGTATGACTTTTCCCTTAGTTTCCTCTTGTGTGATTAGTTTTGAACAAATATATAGATAACCCTTTACATTATGTGTTAACTGCTACTTGATCATGGCCTTGGCATCAGTGTAGATGATTGTTGTTCTATGACATTTGTGTCCTCTGCTACAAACAAATACAAACTGAGGTGTAAAATGGCAGCTACCCCAGAGCTACCTTGGTAAGAATCCACCATTTGTTTGAACCACCAATCAGAGTTGACATGGATCACAAAGGATTTTTGTTGATGAGTATGTTTTCTACGTCACAAAGTGTGCTTCCAGACTTGGTATTGGGGGGACAGTTTTTGGTCTGACTGCAGTGTGATGTTCAGGGACCCCTTCTAAGATGAGTTCTTGTAAACACTCTTCTCTTCTTGTCTTCATGACTCACATAGATCATTTGTGTCACTATTCAGCATGATTACCTATTTGGATTTTAACTAAGAAAGATTAATTCATGCAGTGTTTTGTGGTGTTTGCTTAGATTAGACTGCACAGTTCCATGTGTTAGTATTGCATGGTGACAACATTTATCAGCCACTATTAGTTGACTTTGATATCCCTTGAGGAAGCATTATTCTGTCCAACACAGCATGATGGTGTGTGGTTTCTCATTTCATCAGTTATTCTCCTCAGGATGGGCAGGCTATGATGCAATCCTGGCCACTGTGCAGATGTATCTGACTACATGATGTCAGGACAGTTGTATTGACAAGCTACATGATTAGAACACAGGCACATTTGTGTTATCCCCTGCACAGTTGATGTGTCAAATTACACAGAGACATATTTGTTGTGCAAGTGCTATTTATTGAAAAGTGCTGTAGTGCAATATGTACATTGTACATGTTTGATGAGTCCGTTCTAGTGAAATCTTACATTGTGATCCTACAGAAGGGGTGTAGGTAATGCTACTGACATGCTGGGGTGATGTTACAGACAGTGCAGAGGGACAGTATTTGCCGATTAGTAGGAGAGAGACATTCACTGGGCATGCTGACAAGATATACAGTGGTTAGCAGAACAGTCATTGAGTAGAGTTGTTGTATGACTGGCATTTGACCAAACGTAGGACCTTGGTAAAAGTTTGCCATGGTGCAGGAACTAGTGCTTCCGGGTACTCTTCCGTGTGAATGTGATCTGTTCCATGTCTTCTTCTTCTGATGTGTGTGTTGCCTGCTTTGTCCTTGTTGTTGTTGGTTGTGAAGGGGCAACACACACCTCAGTGTTAGAAGACGTGGAGTCAGACATCCCGGTCGCTGCTCCTTGTGAAGGTCTTAAGGGCAGTACTGCAGCAAGGAGGATCTGCTGGTTCTTGAGAATAGCAGCCACATCACGATGGTAGGCAGCCAGGTCGGCCCTGAGGGAATCATGATTGCATTTGTGCATGCAGTGGAATGTTTGGAGTGCGAGGTGTTGTGGCAACTACCTTACTGCAGAGGTGAATTCCTTGACAGTTTCTTGTAGTCCTTGCAGTATGGATGTTAGGGCTTGCATAGCTGCTGCCTGATCTGCAGATGACATCATGCACAAACGCACCCCCTCAAGGCTGGCTGCCATATTTTGCATCCCCACCCGCACCTCCTTGGCCAGCTCCCGCTGTACTCCAACTACAGTTCTCTCAAAGCTGGTGCCAGTGTCGTCTGAGTCCTCAGCTGTATTTGAGCTGGCAGGTCTTACAATTGGGGTGGTGGGTGGATCCTCTGCGATGGCTGCTTGTTCTGTGCGCCTCCTTGTGACTGAAGGTGGGGTCTGGAGGGTTTCAAGAACCTTTTGGATGGTCTCCTGGGGAATGTTTATCTGCTCGTCATCCATGTCATCAGGGAAATCTGGGACAGGCATATCGGCAGGAGATCAATCTTCCTCTGCAATGAAACAGGGTACAATTAGTGTCTGTGTTGTGACAATTTTGACGTGACGTGCCTGCCTTTTGATGAATTCACTTTGTGATCTTGTTTTGTATTAATATCTGCAGTCCTTCAGGTGGGCACTGTTTCAGGCCTATAGCCCACCTGTGTGTTACATGTATGTTATTGAGTTATCAGACTTGTCATCCTCATTGCCTCTAGGTGTTGCTTTATGCCAAATAGAGAATAGCCCCCTTTTTGTCCTACTCGACCCTCCGTGTATATCCATTCTCATGGTGAGACCTTTCACTGGCTGTGGGTGTTCTGATGGCCCTGGCTGCACACTTAACTATCAGGACCTGCCCCAATCCCTGATCTTTTACATCAACTTAATTGTAATTGACATGTAGCATATCCTATGCATGGCAATGTTATGATGTGATATGGATGTTGACATTGTTGATGTGTCCTGCTGATGTTGGGTAATGTGTGTTACATTGGATTGCCCTGATAATGGTATCAGTGTCCTATTTCTCCCTCTGACTGTGCAGGTGTATTTTAGTGACCAGTTACATGTGTCCCCTCCTCAATGATGTTGTCTGAGCAGTATGACATTTGTGATGTTGCCTTGTTAGCCAGGCACAGGATGGACCCTGACATATGCAGCATGGGTGTGTCCTTAGTGCTGTGTCACTCCTATTGTTGTTTACATTGGCTGTTGTTTGTGGCAACTATGGGCATTGACATTTGAGTGTACTGGGGCCTTTGTCTTGTTTCTGGAGATTGTTGCAGTTGTCATCCTCACCCCCTAATTTAGGTATGTATGTTCCATGGGGAGGTTACTGCCATTGGCTACTTGAGCTGCACACAGATCAGAGGTGGTAGTGGCAACTGTTGTTGCAGTTACATAGCAGTTGTCGGTTTGGCTAGAGGATTTCTAATAGGGCCCTAGTTAATGTAGGAGGTATGTTTGCTGACGAGTGCCAGGATGTAAGTTTGACGTAGTGGCCTTCCCTCCTGTCGTGGCTTTCCCTTTGCTCCATCGTTGGCATTGCAGCATGCCCCCATGGGACTGTTGTTGGTGTAGTGTAATGGTGTGCCCCAGCTTATGTTTGTGCAGGCCATGCCCCCCTGCCATGCCCCTTTACCCATGCCACTCCATGTATATGATGACTTACATGCAATGTGTAGTAGGTATTCCCCCCCCTGCTCACAGTTGACATTCTTGCATTTTAATTCCCCATGCGACTTACCCTGCATGTGTGTTGTTTCTTGGTAGTCTGCGCTGTCCTGTGCTTGAATCCCTGTGACGATCTCCTCAACGATGACGGCTGCGAACATCTCCTCCATGTGGTCCAGGGCCTCCTGGTGTGCTGGACTCCCCCCTCCAGTCTGCAGTGCTGCCTTCCTGTTCCTGGCCATCTTTTACTTGGTCCTGCGCTTGCAGTCATGCCATATACGTTTTGCGGTGTCGTAATTCGACCCACAGTCATTTCTGCTGCGTTAACGTTGTTTTCGTTTACGACTTGACGCCGCGGTGTGCGTCAAAAATAATGACTCCCACCTGTTGTTTGCGCCGCAGTATAAATATGACGCCCGCACGGCGCACCAAAATGGCGTTAGCCGGCGGTAATTTGTTTGCGCAAAACTGCGCCGGCGCAGTTTTGCGTAAAAAAGTATAAATATGGGCCTAAGTCTCTTCCCAGTAGGGATACGGGACTCGAGTCACAGACTACAAATCTATGTAATCCCTGGAAGGTACCAATCTCAACTTGGACCGGATCTGTAATTGGATTTGTCAGGAACTGATTTGCCACTCCTACCACCCTTATGGTACGCCCCGAAAGTGGCAATTTCTGAACCTCTGGACTTCTGACTGTAGGGCGTGTAGCTCCTGCATCAACTGGGAACGAAACCTTATGACCCATCACCTTTCCCTCTACATAAGGTCCCCTCTGATATACTTCTAGGGACGCTGCAAGCTTGCACTCCTCACTATCTGAACAATCATCCAACCATTCATCATTTATTCCATCCTCACCACACAATGGGAACTGTTGTACTGTATTATTTTGACTCATTGTTTGACCTGTGACCTGTTGAGGAAGCATCATCTGTTGCTGTCCCATTGGAGCTAATGGTAACTGCATTTGCTGTCTAGGTACCATGGGAATCTGCTGTTGTACCTGCTGCATCTGTGCTGGTTGAACACGTGGCATTTGCATTTGTTGCATGGGCTGGAGACCCTGCATCTGCACCATGTTATTCTGGAAGTTCGGATTTTGACCCCTCACTTTTGGACCCCTCACATTTTGAAATGTACCGGCATCATTGCTTTATTGCACAACACCATCCTGCACCATCATTGGGCACTCCTGCTTCCAGTGTCCCACGCCCCCGCACCCGTGACATGGTAACACCTTTTTCATCCCTTGAACATCATTTTGAACCACAACGGTATTCAAATCTGGACCACGGTTCACAAAACCTCCTTGACCTCGACCTCTCTGTTGTGACTGAAACATTCCGTTTCCTTGCTGTTGCTGCTGTACCATCTGCTGTACTCCATTTCCCTCCACCCCTGCTTGAGCTGCTCTAATTTGCATCCCCATCACCTTCTCTTTCAGCTTGTTCTGCTTCAATTCAATCTCATCGCTACAGTATTTTGCATACTGCAACACCTCATCAATCGGCTTCACTTGCCAACAGATCAAATGATTCTTAATCATCCGACTAATCTCTGGTCTCAGTCCTTCAACAAACCTGAACAGAAGGTGATTCATGTCTTTCGGTTCTATGACCTCAGTGCCACTATAGTGTTTGAATGCCTTCAACAACCTCTCATAATAAGCATGTATCAACTCTTTGCCCTCCTGTGACGTTCGATCAATTTTCTGCCAATCAGTAACTTTTGGCGACACTTTTTGCTTCAAAAACTCAATCACCTTATGATAATACCTCATCACTTCAGAAGAAGGTGCTCCAGTAATCTTGTCCCTTGCCGGTTCCTCTGTCGGCCAATCCACAACCCTCTTGCATTCAAGCCACAAATCTGCTGGAACTATAATCTCAAACAGGGTATTCAAGTCTTTCCAAAGGCACTTCGCGAGCTTCACAAACCTGTCCGTCTGCTGGTACCACTCTATTGGCTTTTCCCTCAACCTGGGATAATCATTTGTGAATGACAGGATGTCACCCCTAGACCACGGTACATGGACTAGAACCCCTCCAGCTGTTTCTCTCATTGGTAACATTTGTATTGTCCCCGTGTCTGGTGCAGCTTTCGCCTGCTTCGGTTCTGGGCAGTCACCTTTCTCCTTATCTCTCTTCTTTGCCCATCTGCCTTCCCACTTCTCTAATGCTCCTCAAATTTGAGTGCTCTGCAATATCTCTTTAAGATGTGCCTTCTTTCCGGTAGATCTCATGTGATCAAAATCTTTAGGTTTGAAGTCTAACCTATAACTCCTCTTCAAATGCTTAGTATTGGCCAAGTCTATGCCGTATTTGTCTGCTAGGTTTGCCAATCTCTGATGCACCCTGCTCACATCTTTGGTTATTTTGGGGCACAGAAACCTCAATTCTGCTTCCGTGTCTGACTCTAATCTGTTCACCCCATTGTTCCTTCTACTAATTCGGTGGCTTCCACACCCAGCCTCACAAAATTCAGGTATTCCTCTCTTTCTTATCTCTCTGCAGTCACTGAAGTAGTCTGTGAAGTGTTGAGCTTATCTAACCACTCATTGAATTGTTGCGCTGTTAAGCCTTGCAACAAGGCATTTCCAGACTGCATCATTGGTGTCTGTGTCGTATTTGTACTCATCACCTGTGGGGTTAGTGTACCCAGCCCTGCCTGCCTCATTGTCTCCAAAGGAACCCCGATCGGACTGAAGTCCAACAAGGATCTAGATCTTTCGGCTGTCTGTCCCCCCTGTGTCATTCCCTGCAAGTTTCCTGTAAACTCTCCTCTTATCGCCTCTTGAGTCATTACTCCGTGGTCACATACACTAGGCTTAGCTTGCGCATACAGTGGCACTGGTGGACCAGCAGTGATTGGCAATGATATAGCAGCTGGTGTCTGTCCAATTCCCAAACCCTGTGGAGTATCAACTCCCATAGCTTGATTCATCATGGGTGCTGTGGCTACCGACTGCGGTCCTGTGACGGAAGTGTAGCTTGGAACCACCTGTTGCTGCATATGGGGCAGCAATTGTGGAGTTGGCTCAATCTGCACTAACTTTGCTTTTGTGTATACTGGATCAGGTGGCACCATCAAACTCGTAGTTGTCTCTAATACTGGGACATCAGGGTAAAGCCTCTGAAGTGGCGGTGGCTGCAACTGTATCTGTCTGTCTGGTGCAGTGGGTACACTGACACCATTCTGTATCGGAACTGTATTGCTTGTCTGTCCTGTATTCGTGATTCCCTTATTTTGTGTCAGATCTTCAGGACCCGTACTAGTACTCGGTCCATTATCATTCATGGCATATGGTGGCGGGCGATCATGTAACAACTGATTAAGAAACTCCTCATCGTCTGAATCATCTGTATCTGCCCAAGACTTCTGAGTCTCCTTTGGCTTACTAGAGCCCTTGTCTGTCTTACAAGTGGCCTTCTTTCCCTGTGTTTCGGCTTCTTGAGTTATTGCCGGAAACATCCTAACTCCATCTACTATTCCCCTTCTCCACATCTTGGTCTCCTTATCCCATCTAGCCTCCGCCAGAGTCTTTTTTGCTTTCCTCATTCTCCTCACAAATTTCTGCTGTCTCTGTTGTATGGCCAGTAAATCCCAAATCGCCAATGCCTCAAACTGAGCTGGTCTCAGGGGCGGTTTTTGCTCACTTAACACCCCAAGTTTTCCAAAATTCTTATATTTAACGTTCCGTACTCCGGAAACGCCAAACATCCCCCCTTTTCTGTCATTTTGCACCACTGCTTTAGCCAAAGACATGGCACGACTCCCTTCTCCTCCATTACGGTATAAGCCGGAGTATCCTCTGGCAGTGTAGGCTCCCCCACACTCGCTGTAATATATGTATCTCCCCTCAAAGCACTCTTTAGAGCCTTGAAAAACTTCATTTCTGCGTCTTTTATTTTGTTTAGAATCTAATCAGGAAATGATTTTAACTCCCAGAACACTCTTCGCCTACCCTCTCAACCAATTGCCTCTCACGGACGGCTGCCAATCCGTGTGCGACCTCTCTCAGCAACTGACATATCCCAGCGCAGCTCCAATGAAGTCACACTCACACACACTGTAGCTGACAAAGTCTTGCGGCTTGTCTTCCTCACTTTCTATTCACACAAAAACTAATGCAATATATTGCGAGCACCTTTAACAACAAAAACCCAAATTTGCTGGTTTACTACAGGAAGGGTAACACAATCGCTTCAGAACTTTATGGAGCTTTTACTTGAAGCCTCGGCCGCTACTCTCTCCTTCTCAGATCCCACACTCGCAAGCAGAATTCGACTCGCAAATCCTACTCTCGACTTGTCAATGGTTCGTTCTAGTGCACTTTAGAACTTGCTAAATCTCCATCGAAGGTTTCACTCACACATTTGACTCAAACTCGACTCATCAACCACGCCTGACTGACCTATTAAACCGCACAAATTACAACATAAAGCAAGTGTCTCATACACTTCTCAATATACTCCGGAGTCTCAGATCACGACAGGTCTGTACATCACCAACAACCATGTGGACAAAGCGCCACATTCACATGAAGTTCTCCAACTTCCCTACTCTCATACTGCAGAGTACGCCTACTCCTACAAAAACATTATCTGGCTTAAATTCACACAAACTTCACAATTTACCTGCGATATGCAGAAGCTGAGCAAGCGCGAATTCTACACCACACATGCTAGAACGCTGAGAACATACCCAACTCACTTAGGCAAGCTCCGAGATTCTGGGAATGTCATGGGGAATTTAGGGACACATCATACCTCCAATCTGCATTATTTCAAAAACACTTTTAAACAATCGTCCCTCGTCCTAGAGCCCCCAAAGGGCCAAACCGTCCTCTGCTACCAGAACTGCTAACGTGTCCCTCACTAGGTAATTTACTCGCTCTAGGACTTGTTTTAGGCCGATGAATCTTTTGACCCTGATGGAAGACACCTTAAGACGAGATAACTAATCAACATGTCAATCAATAAGTCAATAACGTCATCAATAGTCACCATAACAAATCAATTAGATTAATCAATAACATTAATAAGATTCAGAAACCACCATGACCTTTCAGTCATGAATAACCACACCAGTTTAGTACGATTTTATGATGTTTATTCCCTATTGATTACAATTCTACTAGTAAGTTTATAAAGGCCAGAAGTATGATTCTTGCCCATTGCGATTCGGTAATTGCGATTTTTAAGAAATCGCTATTACCGACTGGCAAAGGGCCATGTATCACATTTGCGAATCGGTAATAGCGATTTCTTAAAAATCACAAATGCAATTACCGAATCGCAAATTGCGATACTGGTCCCATTCGCAGCTATGGGCCTGTTGGCCCATAGCTGCAAATTTTTTGCATTTCCAAAATTGCGATTTCTGAACCAGAAATCGCAATTTTAGAAATGCAAAAGGGTAGGGTGCTGGGGGCCTAAGGCCCCCTCTCCTGCACCCCATTTTTTTTTTTTAACATGTAAAGTACACACATGCCAAAAGGGCATGTGTGCTTTACATGTTACATTTAAAAATGCAGTTTTACTGCATTTTTTATTTTTGCACCAGGTTACCACCTGGTTGCAGACCATGGTATTTTGCATGTGCAAAATACCATTCTGCGAAAAGTCACAATTTGCGATTTTTTGCAGAATTGCCTTGCAACCTGGATTTTGCGAATCGCAAATTGCGATTCGCAAAATCCAGGTCGCAACGCAAAAAATCGCAATTTTTGCGATTTCTATTTTGTGATCTGCGAATGCCTTTTATGCATTGCAGACCATTATTTTGCACTCGCAAACGGCCGATTTTGCCGTTTGCGAGTGCAAATCTTTTTGATACATCTGGACCTAAGTCTCAAAACCATGAAATACATCAGCATTGTCATAATATGGCAACTCGAATAAGATTTCATCAAGGCAAAGATCATGAACATTAGAACATAGCACAATGTTAACATGGGTTGACCTTAGCAGAGTATCATTAGCACGTTATTCAACAAAGCATTGATTCAGTCATTTGTCTATTTGAGTCCATCTAGTGAACCCCTTAACTAACCTCGAATTAGCATGGGCAGATTGGGCTTCATGCAAACAATTTAGCAACACAAATTTAGAAAACATCTAACTATGGTCTCTGTCAAAAGAAACAGTTGGTACCTAGAAAGGAAAGGCAAACAGACAATTACAATTTCATCATCAATATAGTTACCATCCGTAATGGGTCAGCATACAGAGTCAATCTTCGTCTTCAGGACATCAGTTGATTCGTCATCAGCCAGGAAACACAGCAAAGTTCAGCAAGACGGGGTAAGAAGGAGGAAAAGTATCGAATCGTGCAAGGAAAAGGGTGAGGATGGTTTGAAGAGTCAAACAGCAAATTTTTAGGCAGAGTGACAAAGTGTCTGGGTAATAGCAAGAATAATTCACAATGGCATCTCTAATGGCTCCTCGTGTCAAAGGTTTTTATCCCTTTTCTGTTGTACAGTCCCCTAATTTCTAATTGGGCAGGTTTGGCACACCACTATCTCCATCCAATGGTTCTCCAGTCGTACCATCAAAATTGTCACCTCATAACAGTTCTCACGTAGTTTATTGGTTCTTGTGATTGACGTCTCCAACGGGTAGAATGTCTGGTATAATTTCATATTCTCATGGTCCTCTCGCATCCCCAGTCAGTAGTTCCATTGTCTATACCGGTTTAGGTGACCTTGTACCTGATACAAGTCTACACTGTTGCATTCAGCAGGAATGTTTCCTTGAGCAAGTCGAATTTCATGAGAACGGATCTACTACGGTTACACTCATCTTCTAGCTTTTGGAAAAGTACGAGTACATGTCCTTCAGCAAGTCAGCACACTGCACGTTAGAAAAACACATTTAATATGAAACTGGGCAGTTAGGCCTCGACTCATGCTAATTACGGCCTAGTGATTTATTAACAAATCCTTAACATATAACTCTAAATATTATTGTAGAATCATTCATTAACACATCATTATTTCATTATTAATCAATTTCATTAATCATTATATAGATTGACGGCCACTCCCTGTGGGCACATTTCAAACGCACGTTTAGCAAAAACACATTAATACATTTTCTATGCAATATTATTAAGTATTAGTTCATAAACATTTCATGTTAGTTTTGAGTATAAGAGCTACGCTCTCTCAACATCTAACACTTTAAGTCAAGCATCATTGCCCTTCAGAGTAGTACATACAACCCGAACTGTACTAGACCACCAGATCCATTTCTGTGTAGGAGAAGTGGATGTCAAGCTCTACAAAGATGAAAGAACGTTAAATGGCCTCCATAATGCCCAGCACAGGATAAAAAGTGTTGCCATAGGGCTCAGATGAAGCTTCTCTTTAAATTATACATGGCTCTTAACAGGAAAGTGAGGGTAGCTCTGTTTAACAAGCTGAATTAGTTGTGTAAGCTAAGAGTCTCTTCAGTGTCAACAATATTCCTATAGATAATGGGTTAGCAATGAGGTAGACTTAAATGTATATGAACATTTCATACAAAGTGTTAACTATGGGCTAAGAATATTTCCTTATCGGAGCGGCTGATCAATTTCCACCTATCTTCTGCTCTAGTGGTGTTCTGGAATGATTCAGTGTCAGAGGTGGGCAACATAGAATATAATCTTGCTGTTTCCTCTTCTGGCTGGTAGTGCTCCTGCAGCTGCTGCTCTTGCTGGTGCTGTCATTTAGGTAATCCTGAGTGCTGTTTCCACAGCAACAACATTTTGCAGGTGGGAGAGAATCAATAACTTCCCTTTTTGTCTTCAGATAGTCTTGCCTCTCATTCACAGCCTTCTTTTCATCAGTTTCCACCTCTGGAAAAATACAAGGCAGCTGAAGTCCCCCAAAACTCCATGAATCACATGAAAGAACAGCATGTCCGCTGATGCAAAGGTATGCCAGCAAGCAGCAAACCTCTATGGGAAAAGCATGTTACGACGCACCTCCACTAGAAAACATCGCACAAACGCCTTGGTAATGGGGATACAGGGAGGGAAATCCGAGATGGGTGGATGAAGTGTGACTCAAATTGAAAGTGCAATCTCTCTATCATCCTGTTACTGTTGTTCTCGTCTGTTTGGCATGAAGAGTAACAGGTGGTCGGGTTGACTAGTGAGATACCAGGTGCAGAAGCAAACCCTTCTCACCCTTCTGATGCTTCTGTATCTTCAGCTCCTATTTTCATAAACTGATCTTCAATTCCATGCCAAACATAGCTAGTAGCTTCATAAATGCCTTCTGGCTCAGCAACAAACTCTTCATTTTCTACATCCTTCTCAGATTCAGCGTTCTCTAAGGATGTTTCTTCAGCAGACATTAGGTTTTCAAAGGGATATGATGAGCTAAGTTGTAGAGCTGGCATCTCCTCAAATCTAGTGACTAGGGGAAGGAGTGGGCATGTTACACATAATTTTTGTAATAGAGACAAATCATTTGCTAACTTTACTAAAACATAGAATGAAATATCAACTACATTTTTGTTGAGTTGAAAAACAATGAAAGTCGAACAAATGTAACCCTCCTGGAATAGTCCCCATTACCTGTTGGGTCATAGGAAAACATTTAGAATGACTGATATCAATGTGCATATCTACTGGTTTCAGGAATCCATAACCTCAAGATTTTCTCAAAAGTTAGGCAGTAGGAATAACGAGTGAATGAAGCAAAAGGTCACAGAAAGACAAAACATGAAGGTCCTCTAAGTAGAAAACAAGTGAAAATACATTATTAATTGGAAGAGTATTTTTTTTAGTCCCTCCAAAAATAATATACAATATGCAAAGCTTTTCCATTTGATTCCCTCAGGCCAGTACCTGAATGAGATCATGAGTGCTGACTAGAACTGAATAAAAGATGGCACCACTGCATGTATGTGGTGCCTAATGCTTTTCTGTTCTGAATCCAGAATTGTAACTTTTGTACTTTTAGATTTAAACTATGCTAATGCTTTGAGGCCGCAAACTCAACAGATCTATGCATTTGTACTACTGAGAATATATAATACTTTGTCTCAAATGTACGTTGAACATCATCAAAGGCCGACATTTGTCTTTAAACTGTTATTGGATTTTAAAGGTAGAATATACCTTATTACTAATGGGATGGTACACCCTTTTAGAGTCTTATCAGGGTGTGTTCTCATAAATGAATCCTACAATAGAATGGGGGATCTTTTTAGAATGTGTATCCAATAAATAGAAAATGTGCATCATTTGCATAAAAGGTATCTATTGAAGTTGGGAAGGGGAAGTCCAAGGGCTTAACTGCTAGACATGTACATTTCAAGCTGGAAAGCTTCAATTAAGTATCACTCACACCACCTGTTGTGTTTTTATTAGTAAGAGGTTTCAGATGTCTAATTATGTGTGAAAGACAACGTTTTTATAAACCTACTTGTGCCTAGCAGTTTGAATGACATACTAAACTGCTGACATGCCTGACTTATGTGAGTTCTAGGAGGCTGAGTTTACTTTACTGCATAGTAGAGTCAGCAGATGTGTTATGTTGTTGTATGTAATGCTATCATATGTTATCACCTATAATGTGGTATTTTCCTTTGTAATGCAGTATTATGCTCTGGCAAGGTAACTCAGGAAGTTAACCTATGACGGATGATGTCTGCAAGTGACAAACAGTTTACAGTTCTGAAACTCAGTAAGTCCTAGATCAGCCTTTTTCTTTCAGGGTTGATCAGGAAATAAGTTGCTGACCTGTCCGGTTCTGCAGCATTGGTATCTATCAAACATTTACATGCTTGAATCATTCCCCATCGCCACAGAGAATTATTGTCTTGAATTATTCCCTGTGGCGACAGGGAATGACTCAAGCATGTGAATCTGTGAAGGATCCAGTGCTTGAGAAACTCACTTCTTTTCACTTGATCGGTAGTAACATCCATCTGCATTTATAGTGTTTGTAAATAGCGAGGCCTGTGTTATGAAGTGCTTTATAGATATGTTATTATTGATTGAATTGAAAAGGTGCTTAGCATGCCGACCTCCGAGGTGGCTTAACATATTATAACAATATTATTACTCATTTCAGATGCATTAAAGACAGTGAATGGAACAATTATGGTGTGAGGCAGGGCCCTATCCATATCATCCTGTTTATGTAGGCATATCCCAGCAAGAATAAAGATATAAAGGAAAACATGAGCATAGATATTAACCAAGTATGAAGGATAACCAAGAATGAAAGATAAATCTGTATGGATACAGGATACATTATAACAAATACTTCTGTAGAGCTTCAGGTTCGCTCATTCCTTAGTGATCCTGTTCTACTTCTAGTTGGCCATTAACCATGAGGTTCAGAGGCAGGCTATTGCATGTTAAATGTGTGTTCACAGGAGACTGCTGAAGCATGAGTTGCCAACCATCTTGAAAACTGGTTGAACATGTAGTAATTTATAACAGTTACTATTTGCTCAGCAAATAAAAAAAAAAAAATCTCTCACCTTCTTCACCATCTGTCACATTCTCTGACGAGAAAGGCTGATGTTCAGAAACATCAGGAGATGTAGGCCATTCTGTAACTAAATTGTATAAACAGAAGTTCATATGAAAGGCAAGATGTAGAAACTCAGAGTTCATTGATCATCAAGCAGCTCCATAGGCATAGGCTGAAGAGCCCAGATAAGTTGTATCTCTCGGAGGAGTGCAATGTGATGTACTTCATAAGAGAGGCCTTGTATGGGAAACAAATGAGAGACTCATCTCAGTTGCTTCACAGTTCCTAGGAATAGGTGGAACAGGAATGCTTGGTTAGTAAATCGTTTTTCTACTGTTTCCTTTTGTCCACAGTTATCTGGTGCCTTTTTTAATGATCACACTTATAAAACCTATTAACCCTTTTACCAGGAGATCAAGAGAATGAGAGAGATGTATGAGCTGTCTATGTTTGCGTCTTCCCAAAATAGAATCCATGTCACAAAAAGCAATTGAAACATAAAGGATAGGGCATACGCCTGGTGAATAGCCTAATTCTGGGGAGCCCTTGAAACCTTTGAGCAATATGTAACTACAAAGTTCTCCTTGTCATATTCCTCGAGATCCATGTGTTTTTCAGGCTTAGGGACCATATCATTTGTGCTAAGGAAGCATTCTAGTATTCAGCAGGAACAGAATATTGGACACTATGGGCCATATTTATACTTTTTGCGATAGCGCAGTTTTGCGTCAAAAAAATTTGCGCCGTCTAACGCCATTTGGATGCGCCATTCGGGCGTCAAATTTATACTTTGACGTACGGCGGCGCAACCAACAGGTGGGAGTCATTATTTCGTGACGCACACAGCGTCGGTCTGTCGTAAGGGAAACCCACGTAAAAGTGACGCAAATCACTGTGGGTCGATTTACGACAGCGCAATCGTGAAAACGCCGGTTTTTTTCACGCTATTGCGTGACATTTTTGTGCGAAAACTGCACTTACAGGAGAGGAGACCCAAAATGGATCCTAGATGCCCCAACAGACCCCAGGAGGATGAGAGCAGACCAGGAACCAGCCAGGAGGAAGCATACAGGAACCAGGACATGTTAAAGAAAAAAAGAAAGTGTCGCTTCAGTGCAGAGGAGCTGGAAATCCTGGTGAAAGAGGTGACGGAACACCAGCACCAACTTTTCATATCCTCAAAATTGCCACTCAGTAGGAGAGAGGCCATCTGGAAACAAATTGTGGACAAGATAAACAGTGTGGCTGAAGAACGCCGGACAGTCACCGAGTGTAAGAAACGCTGGCATGACTGTAACCGTAGGACCAAAGAGAAAATGGCCAGGAACAGGAAGGCAGCAATGCAGACTGGAGGGGGGAGTCCAGCACAACAGGAGGCCCTGGACCACATGGAGGAGATGGTCGCAGCCGTCATCCCGGAGGAGATCGTCACAGGGATACAAGGACTGGACAGCGCAGACTACCACGACACTACGCACATGCAGGGTAAGTCGCATGGGGAATTACAATGCAATAATGGGGACTGTAAGCAGGGGGGGATACCTACTACACAATGCATGTAACTTAGCACATATATGAAGTGGCATGGGGAAAGGGGCACGGCAGGGGGGAATGGCCAGTACTGACCATAGCCGGGGCACGACAAAATACTGCCACCACTACAGTCCCACGGGGACATCCAGTAATTACAAGAGAGCCAAGGGAAACCAGTGACAGGTGGGAAGGACACTATCCTGAATCCACATCCAGGCACTTGTTTTGCACAAACTATTCCCCATCAACTAGGTCCCTACCTGTAATGCAGTAGCAAATACAACAACTGCAACTTAACTGCCACCACAGTTGACAATAACACCTCTCATCTCTGGGCAGCTATAGTACCAAATGGCAGGAACCCCACCCTGGAACATACATACCTAAATTAGGGGGTGAGGATGACATCTGCAACTACTCCTAGAAATAAGACAAAGGTACCAGTACACTTAAATGCCGAATGTCCATAACTGACACATACATAAGCCTAAGTAAACAGCAATAGGAGCCACACAGCACTAACGACACACACATGCTGCATACGTCAGGGTCCCTCACGTGCCTGCCTAACAATGCTACATCACAAATGTCATACTGCTCAGACAACAACATTGACGAGGGGAAACAGGCAACTGGTCAATGAAACACATCTGCACAGTTTAACCAAAAAATAGGACATTCATATGATAAACAGGCCAATCCAGTAAGACACACATGAGACCCCATCAGATACAAACATCAACAATGTTTACATCCATACCACATCCTAACATTGACATACATAGGTCATGCCACCTAACATGTACAGATCATGCAATGTGAATAAAAAGTGTATGGTGCAGGGCCTGTGAGGCAAGTGTGCTGGCAGGGCAGTCACAACACCCACAGTCAGTCAAAGTGTAGCGTGGCAAGTGAAACGTATACTTTGCGCAATAGCCTCAGGCTGGAGGCCTTTGTGCATCTTATCATGAATGTACTTATACTCATTTGCTCACATCTAAGTGCCTCAGAGCACTTTGCACTAAATGAATCTCATTGCCCTTCCTATCAGTTAATGTAGCAAATAGTCAGTCCTAAGGTGTTGGCAATTAGTCAAATCACCCTGTTTTGCCTACTTCTGCACTGGAGTTTGCCAGAACATATTCACTCTGTGCCCCAGTCAAGGATACCGTCTGGTTCGTTGATGATAGATGTGGTAGGGGTTAAGGTTTGCCATTCCTGCGTAGGGAAACTTTGTCATCACAATGAAATATGCCTTTTAAATTCACTTCCTCATCCCAAGACACGCATGGGGGAGTTTACAAACAGAAAATCACATCTAGATGCTGCCTGCCTTGCTGCTGATGCACAACCAGATCCCAGCCCATTCCTCTGATATGAGGGATGATGTCTCCCCTGTGATTCAGACAGCCAAGCTCCAAACTTAACATGCTGTGCTATATATAGAACAAGCAGAGGGAGAGTAGAAACTGTTAGGCACCATGATAGCTGTGTACCAATGTATTACTCTCCTGCAGACTATTTCAGTTCTAACTGTGTGTATTGTTTTGGTTATTGGGGCTCACACCTAAATTCCTACAAGTCAGTTGTACAATGAAACTTCATATCAAACAAATACTGTCTGTGTCATTTGTGTATGGGAACATACCGGAAAAGATAGAAATGTGTAGGACCTGAGTGACCACCACTTCCCTGAGAAGTCCCAAAGATGTCATGGGCTTGGACTTCTAAACATTCCTCTGTTGTGGGAGACCAGAGGCACTGCTAGTCTGTCTGAGCTAAATAGAATATCTGGGTGACAGAGTTATTTACAAGTGGGTCAAACTTAGTCCCCCACACCATTAGCTATCCTGCTGCCTAGAAAGCCAAGAATCACATGTAGGATAATGAGAGCCCACCCAAACAAATGTCCCTCCATAACAATAGTGAAACACCGAGGGAGGAGTAGGACAAAAAAATGCATATTCCGAAATAATTACAAATCAACACCTAGAGATGACCTGGCAGGCATGTCTGATGGCTCCATATCATACATGTGACACACAGGTGGCCATAGGCCTACAACAATGCCCTATGACGGACAGCAGATACCAAGACAAAATCAGAGTACAAAGTTAAGGCATCCAAAGGCTTGTATCTTAGTGCAAAATGATCTCAACACAGACACACTAATTGCACCCTGTTTCTTTGCAGAGGAACACGGATCTCCTGCCGATATGCCTGTCCATGAGTTCCCTGATGACATGGATGACGAGACCATCAACCTCACACAAGAGACCATTGACATGGTCCTCGAAAGCCTCCAAACCCCCCCTTCAGTAACAAGGAGGAGCCAAGAAGAAGCAGCCACCACAGTAGAACCACCCGCCACCCCAATTGTAAGACCTGCCAGCTCCAACACAGCTGAGGACTCTGACGACACTGGCACCAGCTTCGAAAGAACAGTCGTTGGGGTCCAGCGGGAGCTGGCCAAGGAGGTGCGGGTGGGGATGCAAACTATGGCAGCCAGCCTTGAGGGGGTGCGTTCGTGCATGCTGTCAACTGCTGATCAGGCAGCTGCAATGCAAGCCAGAACATCGCTGTTGGAGGAACGTTTAGTAACACAGAAGGCAATCTGCACAGCTGTCATCCAGTTGACCAAACAACTCCAACAGCAAGCCAGTCAGCGTGTGCACGAATGCAACATCGAACCCCTCAGGGCCGACCTGGCTGCCTACCATTGGGATGTGGCTGCCATTCTGAAAAACCAGCACGCCCTCCTTGCTGCAGTACTGCCCTTCATAACTGGACAGGGATCAGCCCCCGGGATGTCTGCCTCCATGTCTTCTGACACTGAGGTGTGTGTTGCCCCTTCACAACCAACAACAACAAGGACACACCAGGCAACACACACATCAGAAGAAGAAGACATGGAACAGATAACATTCACTCGCAAGAGTACCCGGAAGCCCTAGTCCCTGCACCATGCCCTACTCTGACCAAGGTCCTACGTTTTGACACATGCCAGCCTCACTCCAACTACCCTCAATGACTGTTCGGCAATCCACTGTTTAACTTGTCCACATTGGCTGTAAATGTTTCTCTCCTACCATTTGGCAATTCCTGTTCCTCTGCACCGTCTGTGACATCACCCCAGCATGTCAGGAGCATCATCCACACCCTGTAAATAGGATCACCATTTCAGAATGCACCAGAACGGACTAACCTAACATTGTTAATGGACTTTTTGCACTACTCCACCTAAAAATAAATATCACTTGCACACCTATTGTGTCTCTGTGTCATTTCACACTTCAACTGTGCAGTACATAACTCCAAAGTGGCTGTGTGGCAACCATGTCGATTCTCTATACTACTGTCCTTATTTCATGTATACTGAAACATCTGTGCAGTGGACAGGATTGCATCATAGCTTTACTAGACTGAGGAAAATAACTGATGTAGGGACTAAGCACACACAATCATGCTGTGTTGGACAGAATGAGGCCCCATCCATAGCTATTCTAGACAACTAATGGTGGCTGAGAAATGTAGGCACCTTGCAATACTAAAACAAGAAATTATGCTGTAAAATGAAAGGAATGATAACCAAATTACACTGCATCAATCACCCTTACAGCGTATACTACCATGACGGAAAGTCATGCTCAAGCAGTACACACATGATGTAGGTCAGCAATGACAGCAACAAGACAAGAGTGTGAACAAATACTCATCTACAAAGCTCTCCCTGAACTTCACAATGCTGTCCGACCTATCTATTTACCTACAAAATCAACTCTGGAAGCACTCTTTGTGAAGTAGGATACCAACCCCAAATCTTGATGATCTATGCACACTACCAATGGTGGCTCTCCCACATGGTGGATACTTACCAAGTTAGCACACGGGTAGCTGGCATGTTAAACCTCAATAGCCTGGGGATAGCGAGCATAGGACACAAATGTCATACTAAAACTTTCTGCTACACTGATGTCAAGGCCATGAAAAGGTAGCACCTAACGCATCAGGTAAAGGGTTAACAACATTTTTATTTCCAATAAGTAATAAAAGAGGCAACTAAGGGAAAGATAAACCTACACTAATCTAACCTGACTACTACTAACCCACAACTGTCCCTAACTAACCTAAGCTAAACTTACTCTACACATGTAACGAAACGATCTAAACATCAACCCCCCACCCACCATTATGAGACAAGACACATGCAGAACAACACTTACTAACCTACACACATACTACACTATCCTAAACAAACATATATTTTTTTTTATTTTATTTTTATAGATTTTTTTATTTTTTTAAACAGGAATCCCAACATTGCCCCCCACCCACCCACCCACACAAAAAGATAAGATATAAAGAAGAAGGACCCCCCACCCTCTTACCTAACACTAACTAAGCTAATTTCCTACACTTATCCTATAACTAACCCCCCAAACCCAACTAACAGTATGAAATAGGAAAGAGGTGAGAGGGGAGGGGTAAAAGTTCTGGAGGGCAAAATGTCTACTGATTTGGCCTCCGTAGTGTTCGCCGGATGGAGCGCACCTTCTTCTTCACCTCAGCCATGTCCTCCGTCAGGGTGTCAACTTTTCCAATCAACCTGTCCAATTTCCTTGACAATGCGTGGAAGTCCGCTGGGTTGATCTGAGGGTCAGTGCAGGTCTGGGTGCCGGTGGAGGTGGATTGTGTTGGTGGAGTGGTGTGGGCACGGGACTGCCCTGCTCCCACCACACGGCTGGGTCCAGGTCTGGATGAGGATGCCTGGTCCGTTGCTGGGTCCACTTGGCCAGACCTGGTGGATGTAGTGGCGGGGGTTGTTGGGGGCACCGTTGGGGGAGCCTGTGGTGTGGCATACCACGCCCCGGAGGCCCGTTCCGAATTGTATCTGCGGGCCATCCTCCGATACCCACACTGCACCTGCAGGATGTGGCTGTACCTCATTGCCCGGCGCTCAAACTGGTTGCGAGCTGCGGCACTCAGGTTTGCAGCTGTGAAAGAGAAAAGGCAAATATTGAGCATAGAATTTACAGTGGGTTGAATACCACAATGGGTAATTTGTCCATTACTAGCAATGTATTGGTTGCAGCAATTGTTACAACATAGTTCACGGGAAGGCTCAGAGGAAGTACATGTGAATCATGCATACTGAAGGGCATATCACATATAGCATATCCATGTCTCTACATGATGGATGACATCACCCTAAACTACTCATACAATTCATACCTAAGGCATTATACATTATGGCACCAGCTCATCCGCATACTGACTTCACTACATATGTCATTCTATGTGATAAGAATCACACTCCTCACTCAATGGCATTTCGAAATAGTTGTGTGCTAAGATTGAACCCCTGGCCATGAATCATATGTCGACACTATGGGCCAGATGTAGGAATTGATGGGAAATCAACTAGCAAATTGCAAAGCTGAACGGTGTCTCTGACACCGTCTGCGAGTCACTATGGGGTCCCTAAATCCCACCTCATGAACATCAATGATGTGGGTTCCAACTTGCACCACCTTAGCAACTATGGGCACTCACGGGGATGGAGGCCTGCTGGGAACAGCAGAACTCCATAGACGTGACTGCTTTTAAATGAAGCAAGTTATTTTTCACCAAGTGTAGGCCCTTTATCTGAAAGGAAAATGAGCTGCGATTTGTTTAAATTCACAACAATTGATTTTTCGTAATTTACACAATAATTATTGCTCCCCTAGACCACTGGCTGTTTTGTGCAGGAGTATTTTGGGCCACTCACAAAGGTGAAGGTTCACAATGAGGACCCCTTCCAGTCAGCAAGTTGGTTAGCATCCACTTCAAGTGGATGATAACAGCTACTCACTTTGCAACCACGTACTCGTTAGCAAATGGGATTGCCTACCACTGTGATTTGCAAGTAGGGCTGGTAAACTCCTTTATTTTTTTCATTTAGAAAAGCATTTTGCGAATATGTACATGACCACCAAAAACATTTCGGATTAGGAAACAGACGTTTGCAACTCACTAACATCAAATTATGCTATTTGCAATGTGTAGACATTTTGCTACATCTGGACCTAGGTACAAACTCAAGTCACAAAAGGTGTTAAGTACGTGTAACATACTGGTTGCTACAGTCCTAGGTACCCTGTTTCACAGTAACATCCCAGTCTTTGTGGGTGGTGTGGGAAGAACAAACAACAATCCTATGATCAATGCACAACCAGGAGTGTACAGAAAGTTCAACAAGCATGTGCCTTCACACACAACACCTATGAAGGGCTAGCAACACGTTGGAGTCAGCCCAACCTTGTCACATCCCAGGTCCACAAATGTCAAAATGATATGACTTAGCCCAACATAACATACTATTAGTGAGGCATGTTTTACAACACACACAGAGGAGGTAGAACACCCATTCACATATTTCAACAGAACACCTAGGCCATTGCACTCAAGTCACACACACTTCGAGGTCACCTTGTGGAAGTACATGCCCCCGGAAGATCCGACCTACAGTGTACACAGTCCATCCTCAACTAGGAAGAAGCACTTGTCATCGAAGCCATGTGCCTAAGCTATCTGGGAGACTGTCAGTCTGATATGCTGACTCAGTTAATGGCAAGTTCCTGACCATGTCTAACATTGACCAGTGTATTCAAAATGAGTCATGCCATTCCCAATTGTCGCACTAATTGAATGACCTACTGCCCCTCAATCTGAGAGATGACTAGGTATTGCTTTACAGAAACATTATTCCAATTTGATATCACACCAAAACAACAAAGCCAATGAACGGCCAGCACATCAAATCATGAATTATCCTGAACACACAGTAATCCATCATGCTTCATTTCCAAACAATGTAAATAGCACTTAGGCAACACTCACTGTAGGTATCGGGGTCGTCAAAATGGGCCACCTCACCAACGGTGTACGGGGCTGGTCCACCTGTAAAGCATGAAAGGAAGATTATACTCAGACTGGGTGAACAGACAAATAATTTCAGTTACAATGACAGTGTGTGAATATTACATGGTAATGATACACTTTCACACATGCTCATCCTGCCTGGCTGACTTTGTATTCTAGATTATCATTGGATGAGTCTCCTGCTCCAGTGACACACCCTACTACACTCATGCAGTGGCCAGGACAGTCATGTGTCGTCCAAGTTAATCCTCCATTAGTAGTCCCCAACAATCAGCATGTGCATCCCAGAGAGAAACATTCCACAACTGGTTCCATGAGGACTGCATGACCACTCACAATCAAACAGGCTATGTGGACAGGTTCAACACACAGCAACCAGACACACATGTGACATATTTGTGGACAACATGACTAACTTCATGTGACGTGAAGGCAACACACATGTGTAGCATCATCATGTGTTTGCAATTTTCGGTCTAGCTATGGCGTCTACATATGTAGGTATGTTGTTTCTACATGACGTACTCACTGGCCATTATGACCAGTAGAGTACAAATAGAGCAGTTCACGTGTTGCTTTTCAGACACAAATGCAACAGTACATTCCATGCAGCTACAGCCATCTGGTATGTGTTGCAAAAATGAGGCATCGGCCTGGTAGCATAGGTCTTCATACACATCCTGCAACAAATACACATTTGGACACATATGTATACCTTTGTAGCGCAGCATTTGCATCATTTTGTGACGCAGAGAGGGGGCTACTTAGCAAAATACAAATAGATGTTGCATTTTACTGCTGTAATTGGGTGTACATGTGTAGCAAAAATGGGGATTTATGTGTATACCCATGGGCCTAGGTTTCCCTAGCATAACACGCAGTCAGCTACTTATTTTGCAGATTGGCTACCAATCATCACATGTTCACGCACACATTCCTATTATTCCCATGTAATTGATTAGTACTCACCAACATAGCCACCAATCCGGAGTCCCAGGTGGTCCAGCAGGTCCTGTTCCCTGCTGATCAGATCTGCCCAGCGGTGCTTGAGTTGATGTATATTCCTCAGACTCCCGTAGACCCGGACCAGGTGATGGCGCACCTTCTCCCAACGGATTTTCCTCGCCTCCGTGTGATACCCCTGTATCACACGGCCCCCAGCCTCCAGCATCAGTGGGAGGAAATGACTTACGAGCCATATGAAGCCCCCCAATTCGTCCTCACCCATCCTGGACAGGCGAGGCCTACCTGACATGATGAGAGGTGTAAAAAAGTACAAAAAAGTGGGAAATGGGGAAAGGTAGAGGTGTGAAAGAAAAATAAGAAGGAGAAAAATAGCCCAACTAACCCCCCAAACTATGCTACCCACAACAGACTCCCACAGACAATACAAACTATCACAGGTATAGATAAAATAACACTAAACAGACTGAGACAATGTTAGACAACAATAAAAGATTGACACAAAGACAAAATACAAGGCACACAGGACACTAAAGCAGTAAAACACAGGACAACACCTTTCACACAACCACACAGTCTAGATAACTCTGAGACTGCAAAGTGAAAGTGAAAGTCAACTCCCAGTACAGATTTGGTAAACAGGATATCCTATTACATCACTTCCTGCATAAAATGGCCGCCGTTTTTATTTTCGCGTAATGCGTCATATTTTCACGCATACACAGATGTGCGTCATATTTTTTTGACGCATTACAGTGCACATGATGCGGAGTGTAAAAATATTATATGAATATGAATATTTCAAATTGTACATGAGATGACCAATATATTGTGCATGTAGCGTCAATTTCACCACGCATACATCATGGGCATCATTTTTTTTACACGTACAGTAGTGCACATGATGCGGAGTGAAAAAAAATGATTTGAATATGAATCTTTCAAATTGTACATGAGATGACCAATATATTGTGCATGTAGCGTCAATTTCACCACGCATACATCATGGGTGTCGTTTTTTTTACACGTACAGTGGTGCACATGATGCGGAGTGAAAAAATATGATGTGAATATTAATAATTAATACTGTACATGAAATGACCAACATATTGTGCATGTAGCGTCAATTTCACCACGCATACATCATGGGCGTCGTTTTTTTTATACGTACAGTGGTGCACATGATGCGGAGGGAAAAAATATGATATGAATATTAATAATTAATACTGTACATGAGATGACCAACATATTGTCCATGTAGCGTCATTTTTACCACGCATACATCATGGGCGTCATTTTTTTTACACGTACAGTAGTGCACATGATGCGGAGTGAAAAAATATGATATGAATATTAATAATTAATACTGTACATGAAATTACCAATATATTGTGCATGTAGCGCCAATTTCACGACGCATACATCATGGGCGTGGTTTTTTTTACACGTACAGTAGTGCACATGATGCAGAGTCAAAAATATTGTGGATGTAAATAATAATTTGAAGGTGAAATATCAAGACACTTTTGGATACATTTGTATCTGACTCTGCATTGTGTGCACTCATGTACGTGAACAAATTATGACGGCCATGCTGTATGAGTAGAATATGGTGCAAATTTATCCAAATGTCTTCATGTGTTTAGCTTTGGAAAGGTGATTTGTCATGGTAAAACGGTGCGATGTGAGACACATTTGTGTTTGTATATGACAAATGTCCGTACTTTTATGTATAGACGGCCTTCACACTGTGATGTTTGGGATACGTTAACTAATGTATTGACCATATTTGACAACATATTTGGTGTAATTGCTGATGGCTATTTTGAAATGATGTTTTGATACCATTATGTATTCCGTCTCCAAAATGTCCCCACCTTTATGATGGGGATGCTTTTATCTGTAGTCCTAACAGGGAGTGGTAGAGTCACTTTCAGTTTTTATGGGGCTGACCATGTCCCATTATGATTTTGTGTTTCATATTTGTGTAGGACTTGTGACATGGAGGCCACACATGTGCCTTATGCATGTGTTTAGTTCACAAGTACATGATTCTTGTATGTTTTGGGGGTGGTAGAGGTGGAGTTAGGCCCCCATCACCCTAGGATTTGACCATCCAGAATAGCTACTGTATACATGGAGTATTTTTCTCATATCCTGGCAAACCTGCAGCAGCGGGCGAATGTAAGGCCATATGGTATGAATGACTGTTGACCATTCATTCATCTCATTAGCCCATTTGACGTTTGCAGTAATGATGATTTGGAGCTAAGTTGCATACCATTTTCATATGACTAAGGGGGTCATTCTGACCGCGGCGGTCGGCGGTCGCCGCCCGCCAAGCGGTTCCCGCCGAAAGACCGCGGCGGTCATTCTGGCTTTCCCACTGGGCTGGCGGGCGACCGCCAAAAGTCCGCCCGCCAGCCCAGCGGGAAACACCCTTCCCACGAGGACGCCGGCTCAGAATGGAGCCGGCGGAGTGGGAAGGTGCGACGGGTGCAGTTGCACCCGTCGCAAATTTCCTTTGTGGGGCCCTCTTACGGGGCCCATGCCCGCCAGGAACAGGATGGCGTTAGGGGGTGTCAGAATCCCCATGGCGGATTCTCAAGGGCAGCGGGAAGTCGGCGGTACACCGCCGACTTCCCGTTTCTGGCCGCGGCTGAACCGCCGCGGTCAGAATGCCCATCGGTGCACCGCCAGCCTGTTGGCGGTGCTACCGCCGACCTCCGCCATGGCGGTAATTACCGCCAGGGTCAGAATGACCCCCTAAGTTTGCAAGACTCTCAGTGTTCACGATGTGATAATGCGAAGATTGTTTTGCTTGTCTGTGTCCCTTTCTGCATAAACTGGTTTAGTGTCATGTTACAATCTTCCTGCTAGGTTCAAACTGGGACACAACTGTGATGGTCTACTTTCAAATATTAGGTTGGTTGTATGACATATGTGTACATGTGTGTGGGAATGTGGATCCAGTATGACCTGTCTGTGTGTATGTTGTCACTGTAACTTCAAGGTCTCCTCCTGAGTTAGTGGCAGCTGATGTTGTTGCAATTGTGTATTGCTCACATCATACACTTGAGAGAAGCCATTGATGACATGTTCACGTACACATGGATGGTCCCACCCTGTCTCTGAACACGTGTGATGTGACTTTCAAATGATCTCCAATTTTGGGCTGGATGAGAGACTGTTTCAGTTGTTTGGATCCGGCATGTGTAATTGTCACATTTGTACTCTTGTTGGGCTCTGTGTATGGTAATGTAACATGTCACATCCTACCCTCTGTGCATACAGTTGTGATGTTTATTTTTGGTGTGATGAATTTTAATGGCATTCTTGATCAATGAGACGACATTCATCTTCAGCTATTTCAAACTAAAGGTGGTCAGAAATGAATAGGCCAAAGCATGATGTGGTGTTTGTGATCTGTGTTTATTTACAAGTGTGGAATACAAGTGATTATAATAACTTAAGTAAAAAAATTGTTCACAAGCTGTTGGCGCCTACGCACTCCTGCTGCAGTGTTAGGTTGTTCCCCCTCCTGTTGCAGGCCAGCATCCTCCTCATCATCATCCTCAGGCATGTCTGGGTCCGGTTCAAGGAGGGGAATGTTCCTTTGTACACAAATATTGTGTAATATGGCACAAGTGAGTATGATTTTGCATACCATCTCTGGGGAGTATAGTAGGCTTCCGCCAGTGATGTCAAGGCAGCGGAACCTTGACTTTAGGATCCCAAAGGTCCTCTCCACAATGCTGCGGGTCCTCTTGTGGGCGTCGTTGTATGCCCGCTCAGCAGCAGTATTTGGGTTCCCATATGGTGTCATTAGCCAAGGCTGGATGCCATACCCCTGATCAGCTGAAAGAGAAACACAGAATGGTATCAATTAGATGTAGGAGGCACTGTTGTACGTATCTTTGATGGCAGTAGTTGTGTTGTGTTGTCTGTGACTATTTTGTGTACTAATGTGACAACCTATGGTTTTTGGTGGAAACTTTGGCATTGTTTTTTTTCCTTGGCTGAGCAAGTGTTTGTTGTCTAACTGTTTGTCAGCAGGATGTATTGGTTTCTCAAGTACAGTGTGCCCTCCCTTGCATTGTGACTTGTGACACAGGTGTCCGTGTGTCCTCACTGGGGGTGCGATGATAGTTCCATGCAGAGTTGAAACATGAAAGGGTATTATAAACGTTCATATGAACATAGCCAGGCCATCCCATCCCTTAAAAGTTATGCATTGTATTAGTGTACAGGTTATTGTGAGACTTCCAATTTGCAAGGTGACATTTAGGCAACCACAGTCATGAATGTCTTCACACTAAGCTGTGGAGTAAATTCAAATGTGTGAGAGGTTCAATGGTGACTTGTGACACATGGCTAGTGATGTGAGTACCTCAGTGTGTTCCTGTCTAGGTGCTGCTATTGTGGTGTATGGGTTGTTTATCCTAGAGGGTTTCTGTGCAGTGAGTATATAAGTAGATTTTTGTCCTTACCAACAAGTAGTCCATTGCCATACCGTCCATCCTGGAAGTGTTGGTTGATGGTGCAGTGACGGAAGATGAATGCGTCATGTACACTCCCAGGATATTTAGCCACAATGTTGCTGATCAGTCCTTGGTGATCGACTATGGCCTGCACGTTGATGGAATGTGTGTGCTTCCTGTTGCGGTAGAGGTGTTCACTCGCAGCAGGTGGCACAAGGCGTACGTGTGTGCAGTCGATTGCACCAAGGACGTGCGGAAAGCCACTGATGGCATAGAACCCCTGTTTTGTTTCCTGCTGCTTCTGCACTGTGTTAGGGAAGCAGATGTGGCGGGGTGTCAGTCCAATGATGGCATCCAGTACTTTAGGCAGGAATGCGGAGAAAGATGGTTGTGAGATTCCACCAACCAGGGCACCAGTTGTCTGAAACGAGCCACTTGCCAGCAGGTGAAGTACGGCAAGCAGCTTTGTTTCGGTTGGGATAGTGCGTGGAGTCACTAAAGTGGGGGCCAATTGCTGTTCAATATTTGTCAGCAGCTGCTGAATGGCCTGCCAGTTCAACCGGTACCTCTGGATGATGTCTCGTTCCCTGAGGCCATGCAGGGTTGTTCGTGGGCGGAATATCCTCTCCTGCCTTCTGCGCTGTCTTTGGGGTCCCTGCTGTTGTTGTTGTGGCTGCTGTTGTTGCTGCAGGGCTCTGCGTCTACGTGCACGTTGAAGAAAAAGCACCTCCATGTCTCCCTGTTGCTGCTCTGCTGCTCTGCTGCTCTGTTGTTTGTTCTGTGTGTTCTGATTAAGTACAGGTGTGTTGGCCCCATTTTAACGCCTGCCCTGACCCAGGCGTTAAAATTTCACGCTATTCGTGCTTTGCGCCATTTATTTGCGCCGCCTGCCGCGCAGGTGTTATTTTTGCCCTGGAGCATAAATACCACGCACCGCTATGTGCGTCTGTTTTTAGACGGGAACGCCTTCCTTGCATCTCATTAACGCAAGGAAGGCGTTCACGCTAAAAAATGACGCTATTTGCCCATACTTTGGCGCTAGACGCGTCTAACGCCAAAGTATAAATATGGCGTTAGTTTTGCGCCGAATTTGCGTCTAAAAAAACGACGCTAATTCAGCGCAAACGGAGTATAAATATGCCCCTATGTATACCCCAGCTTATGCTGATTGTGTATGTGCAAACAGCATAGGATGATAGTGGTCTCTGCTTCTGACAAAAGCTGCAGCCTCCAGACAGGGGCCACTGGCTGAAACATGTCGAGCTGCTAGACGAAGAGTAATATTCGCTTCACTGCATCCCTCAGTTTTAACCATCTGCTGCCTTCTAATAAATTAAAGGTAGTCTATACGAGGACACAACCGAGATTTTTTTTCTGTACTTTTTGGCTCCCATTCCTGTTGGACTTGGCCCTCCCTGCAGAGACATCCCCAAACATTTGTCATTCACCCCTCCTGTTTTTTAACCTGTTTTCTTGGCTTTTAGGACTGTGCGCACTTTCCCACTGCTAACCTTTGCTAAATTGCTTGTTCTCTTTCCTTTTAATATGGTAACTTTGGTCTACACTCAATTGGCACATTTAATTTAATTGTAATTTCCTAGGCCTGTAAATTAAATGCAACTAGTGGGCCTGTAGCTTTTATTGTGCCACCAACTTGAGTAGCCCTTTAAACACAGGTCTCAGGCTTTCCATTGCAGCCTGTGTAGGCAGTTTTAAACTGCCATTTCGACCTGGCAATATAAATGTTTTGACAGGCCTAAACCTTCCTTTTTAACACATATATGTCACCCCTAGGGTAGGCCCTAAACATCCCATAGAGCAACAGGCACTGCATTTCAAAAGTTGGGCAAGCACGTTTAAGTTTTACATGTCCTGGTAGTGAAAACGCTCACATTTGTTTTTCATTTTTGCAAAGCCTCTCTTAAAAAATAACATTGGGTTACCTTATTACACTTAATAAGTGATTACATTTGATTAGGAACTAGTAGGAAAGTCATGTTTGGTGTCTGAGGAATTGTAATAAAACCCCTTTTTATTGTTAAAGTCAGATTTAAAGTCACAATTCCACTTTTAAAAAGTTGGCATCTTCTTGTCCTAACCATTTGGTGCCTGCAAGCTGTTCCTGAATCACATCACTAGATGTCACATCACTAGATGTAGATGGTCTTTGTGTATTTCTCCCAGGTATTGACAGGATTGGCCATCCTAACTTAATGAAGGGGCAGAACTGTCACTGACCACGCTTGCACTTCAAAGGCACTGTCTCAACACCATCACAAGGGACTTCACATTAGCCTATTGGGTCCTCACACAGACTGGGACCAAATCAGGGAGGCAGGAAAATCCATGCTTCTCTGTAGGGGGTAAACTCTAGAAGCTTCTTCGACTTGAAAGGGGGAACTAGGTATGAAAATATGGCCTTCAGAACTACTTTCTAGTACAACCCTAGGCCTGTGGACAATACATAGGAATGGCCACCCACTGCTCTTCTGCCTGAGGCCTGGCCTGTTTGCTGAGAAGGAAAACTGGACATCCATCCTTCATCCCAGGCTGAAGTGACTCCAAGGGTCAGCTTACTGACCTCCTGTTCTGAGGTACACAGACACAACAAGCTCCAGAGGCCTCCCTGCAACTTCCCAGCTAACGTGCTGAAACTGGACCTGCAACTGGACATGCCTGACTTCTCTGCTACAGTGAGTTCATGATCCCCAAGAGTTGCCTCCGTGGACCCTTAATGTGGCATCACTTGAGATCCTTAAAAAAAAAGAAAAATCCTGATGTTTTGGGTTCTTTGCGAATGGGACAATTCATGCCAAGATCTTGCCTTCCACCGATGTGAAGCTCCAGTGAACCTGACTGTTTGTGCCACAGCGACCACCAGTGATGATCGGAAATGCAAGACCTGCACTTCGCAATACAGCATTGACAGCCTGCTATGACCGCAAACGTGATTCTCCAGCACTGATCATCTGCAACATCTGACTTGAGCTTTGCAGCAACGACCGTCAGCAATGCTTTCCCTGCCAATTCTTCGAGCAGGACTTTAGAAGGCACATTTTTTAGCCGGACTAACCTGGTCCTTGTATGCAGCCTGAACTTGTAACTTTCATCTGGTGTTGCACAACCAGATAGCTGCTAGTGGCACTGTGTGCTTTTAGGTGCTATACATAACTTAAATATTATAAATTGCACATATATCTGGCTCTACAGATTGGATTTTTGTTGTTTTGGTGTCAAATAATTTATTAAATTTTACTCTATTTTTCGAAATTGGTGTGAATTGTGCTTGTGTTCTTTTCACTTTATTGCTGCTTGTGTGCTGCATAAATACTTTACACATTGCCTCTAAGTTAAGCCTGATTGCTTTTGTGCCAAGCGTCCAGAAGGTTGGGCTGAGGTTAATTTAGTGACTTTTTGTTGTTCACCTTGACAAGGATTGTGACCATTGCTTGAGTAGAGTTTCATCCGTCTTCATGAACAACCCATTTTCTTGCAATTCACCATCCCTCCATCCTGTGAATATCAATGATGAAGCATGACACCCAGGGTGGTGAGTGAGGCCGTTCCTTACAATTTCTGCAATTGCTTGCAATTCTTGGTGATTTTTCATGCACATCCAAGGTCATACAGCAAAAAAAAAAATCTAAATATTATCAAGGCATGAGCCCTATGCTTTATGTCTTGTTTGCTTTTTGTGACATGGTTTTGTAATGTAACCAGCGCCCCATCCACTTTGTAATCCTTAGAAAAGTTACAGCAGGTTCCTAAATATCTGACAACAAGAACACTAACCTTAAAACTAGATATTAAAAACAGGATTGATATTACTAGTTTCTACTAATATTTTCATACAGGCCCTGAAACGTTGTCTTGGACGTAAGCGAGATTCCTAAAATTGGTGACTACCCATGGTTATGTTCTAGGGGAACCAGCCTGAAGTTGGAGAATTTTGCTAAACACTTTAAATTAATTTGAAGTTAAATATGCTAAATTGTGTTTTCTCAAGGTTTCCTGACACTAAGGCCGATATTTACAAGAACTGTGGTGCAGGGAGGCACAGCAAATGCCTTGCTGTGCTGCCCTGTGTCACCGGGAAGGGATAGAAATATGCTGTATCTACAAGATATGGTGTATTTCTGTCCTCTCCCCCTGTGCTGGTGCACAGATTGGTGCCATGCACCAAAGCAGGGAGAAGGGTGCCTGCATTGTGTGGATGAATGTTTTAGTGCAGCAGGGGACACTTTCCTGCACAAAACAATCAATGGAGGTGTTTCCTCCATCTATATGTGCTGCAGAAAGCAGCACACAGAGAAAGAGAAAAAACAGGTAGAAATAAAGATATTTATCCCTGTTTCGTCACTCTTACACTGCCCCTGGGCTGGCGTAGGATTTTGATGCAATCCCAGGTTTACAAAATCTTGTAAATCTAAGAATGCATCAAAATTCATGATGTTTAGTGGGAACACCCACACAACACCCATGGGAATGCCTCCCTGATACAAAGTAAGGCAACGCAGCGACTTGTTATGCATTGTCTTACTTGATATCCACAAGGCCATGAAAATTCACGCAAAATGGCTTTGCATGGTCTTGTTGATATAGGCCTGCACCCTGCACCACCAGTGCAGGCCACTTGTATATGGTCCTTAATGCAGAAGCAGTCAAGAAATCTGTGAGTTGTAGAGCTGATTTTTTTTTGTGGTTTGCTAAAATTGCTCCACCAGGCAGGAATATAATTATTACATTTTTCATTGCATTACATTTGAATTAAATTTGAATTTTAATTTAGTTTTCTAAAGTTCATAAGGTGTGTTAGCACTAGGAGTCCTAACAGCACAAAGTAACCAAGCTGAAACCTAAAACAGTTTTAAAAACAACCAGGATTCCAAAGCCTCATGACCATTTTTAAAAAATGTATTGATTTATGAGGTGAATGGCCATTTTGATTCACAACTGACAAGTGATGAACACAAAACTACACCCGCCCAAAGAAGCTTTGATGGTAACCAAAAATGTCATAGAAGACCTCAGATTTCTGTTTGGCTTGTACCAGTTGATTTTATTAGCAAAGGGAGTCGATTTGGTACAAAACACAGGAACTGATTTATACTTTTTTTGTGCTGCATTACCGTTATTTTTTGATGCAAAAGCAGCACAAACTTACAAAATACAATTGCAAGTATTTTGTAAGTTTGCACTGCTTTTGCGTCAATAAATGACGGTAATGCGGTGCAAAAAAAGTATAAATCAGGGCCACAGTTTTATGAGCTAGACATAAAGCTTTGGACTCCACCCCCTTTTTTCACCGGAAGCGAATGGACTTCATTCAGAGTGAAGATGCCAACACATATTTTGGGAGATTCTTTAAGAGGAAAGCAGCCGCATTGGCAACACCTGAAGCTTGCTGAGAACTGACTGATGACTCCCCATATAACGAGCATTACAGTAGTCAATCCGTGAAAGCATCAAGGCAAAAACTACATATTTTTGCATCTGGTAAGGAGTAAAAGGTAGCATTTTCCTGAGGGATCTGAGCATTAGAAAACAGGTAGATGTCACTGTTTTGATATGTTCACTAAAGGACTGATCAAAAGTCTATCAAAAGTTTCTTCCAAATTCCTTACTTTAGAAACTGGAATTGGAAGTGAACCCAAAGTCTGAGGCCACCAAGAATGATCCCAACACAAAGAGTCCTTTCCAAAAACTAAAACCTCAGTTTAAATTAATTTAATTTCAGACAATTGGTAGTCATCCAATTTGCAATATCCTTCATACATCAATTAAATCCAGAAGCCACTTCCTAAAGATTATCTGAAGTGGAGACCACAAGTTGTGGCATAAGCCACAGTTGCAAATCCATTAGAGCTAATCAATTTGATCAATGGTCCCACATAAATATTAAAAAGTGTGGGACTTAGTGATGATCCCTGAGGGACTCCACAAAGAAGGACAAAAGATTTGGAGTGATACTCCCCACAGACTGCTATCCTTGACAAAAGAAGCAACAAGATTGTGTGCAAGACCAGTAAGATTGGCCATATCAAAAGCAGTTGATAGATCCAAGAGAACCAGAATGGCACTTCCACTGTTGTCCCTGATTGCTCTGATCTCTTCTGACACCACTAAAAGTGCTGTCTCTGTACTACAACCTGACCTAAAAGTGAATTGTTCTTTCTCCAGTAAATCATTATTTTCCAGATAAGTAGATAAAAATATGTTGAGATGTTTTTCAAGAAGTTTGTCCGGAAATGGAAGTCGTGATATAGAATGATAATTTTTCACCTTGTTGGGATCCAGCAAGGACTTTTTTCTAAGCAGGAAAATTGACGCCTTCTTCCAATCCTCTGGATAAATTGCTGTTGTAATAATGACATTTAGCAGTGTTGTCAGTGTAGGTGCAAGGCTCTGTTCCACAGATTGCATTGCCTTAGGTGGCCACGGATCCAAGGGGGCTCTAGATTTTACATTACCAATCAACTTTACTCTTTGATCAATGCTCAGTAGTGGAAAGGTCCAAAGGTCAGGACTGCCCTGTTGTTGTTGCGAGCACATTGAGCTGGACAAGGTAACAGAGTAAATAGCATTGAATTCCATGAAAATTGTATCTACCTAGGATTTGAAAAACTCAGCAAGCTTTTCACACATCCACTGATCTAAAGTGTTATTGAAAGGAGATGCTGGGTTTAAAAGAGCATGACACTAAAGAGTCCAGTTGAAGAATTCAATGCTGATTCTATTATTTCCATAAAAAATGAGTTTTTTTCTGCTAAAATTATTTTTTTATAATCACTAATTCCTTTTCTGTTGTCAGCTCTTCCCTTTTCACTATATTTGCATTTCCAAATTCTCTTGAGTCGGCGACATTTTTGTTTCATAGTTGTAAGTGAGACTGAAAACCACAGTGCCGACGGCTGTGACCTGGATGTTTTAACTGTTTTTACAGGCACCTGCTTTAGTGCCACTCTCTTCAACCAATCATGACAAACAGAGACAGCTCCATTGGATTCATAACCAAGATGCAATCAAGAGTATAGCCATTGTTATGAGTGGCTGACTTTACTTTCTGTGTCAGATTGAGATAATCAAACATCTCCACTAATGAGGTGCATAATTATTATTTGATCTTGTTCCCATGACAACAATAATGTATACGTTTGGGAATGGTGCCGCATTAATTAGATTTAGTGAGTCACAAACTGTTGCTACTTACTGTCTTTCAGATATACGCCTAGAGCGCCTAGAACACCTAACAAGATATGTTCTGTGTGTGTTGCTCTTGTAACAATATAATGGAACATATAAATTGTTTTCTCATAAACAAAAACTTACCTTAGTTGAGCATAACACTACTAATATTGAAAGTGACTGCCTTGCAGTTCACTAATACTTTTATGAGCTGCTTTGGCATATTGACAGATGGTTGTCATGCCAGCCTGCTTAGCAACAGGGCCCTACAGAACTAAGCCCAGCAAGGGTTACTCATTGCTTTCACCCACCAATTGGTTACCATCCACCATCAGACTGCGATGAATGATATGCAACTGGGGTTGGGATTTGCTGCAGAAGTGTTAGACTGTTGGCTCTATTGTGAGTATCCATATTGGCCCTGGATGTGTACTGTGGGGTAAATATCATTTTTGGGGGGCAGCCATCTCCTGCCGCATTGTAACTAGATGTTGAAATTTTTTCACAATGGACTCCCATTCATGGTAGTCGGAATGGCGGTGTGCGGAGAGATTTCCTGATATTTCTTTTCAGAGGACTTGGAATTTAGGGTTGTCCCATTGTTTCTATTGTGGTTTGTTCAATGTGCCTTATGCCTGCTAGGTTCAGTTCCCCATGGACTCTCTGTTGGTCTGCAGGCCTACTTGTTTGTCTTCTTTCCTGAGTGGTATCATTGTGGCTCCTGTGTTTTAGGGGGCCAGATTTTGGCTGGACTTCACCAGGTGTATGGAAGTCGGGTATGTACCTGGTGGTGTGGCAGACTGGCTATTCAGCATTGGTAGTCCCACTGCCTATATTGTTTAGTGTGCTACCTAGATGCCGGCATTCCTGCCTTGGGTTCCTTGATGGGTCGTTATGCATGTACACTGTGTGGTGTGTCCTGTTTGAGCGGAGATGATATTTCTCTGGGAGGCACTGGATTGAGGTGCCCACTGATCTGACACTGGACGGCCTGTGCATCGGTCAGCTTGTTAGATGATATGAGGGCCATGGTGGCTTCCTTTGGTGGGCCCTTTTTAAATATTGGATACAGGGGTTTATTAGGTCTGATCTTGTTGTTGACAGATGGGTTTCTCTTGCTGAGACTTTATTGCAGGCTTCATTGCAGGCTTCATTGTGGGCTTTCTGGGAGGCTGTTCTCATTGTCTGATTTTTTGTTTGTTTCTGCCATTTCTTTAGTAATTTCTTTAATCTCTGGGTGTGTGGTGGCATTGTAGATGAGGTGGCACCCACCTCAGTGCTGTTTTGCGCTACATTGTCTGCATTGGGCACCACTACTCTTGGTTTGTTAGTGAGCTTGTGTGTAGCGATTCGGGTCAATAGCTCTTCTTCTCTTTCCGTTAATGTGATTGTTTGAGGTTTGGGTGGGCTTCCATAGCATGAGCCCTGTGTGCACAAGCTGTGCTTTCCCTTAGGTTGTAAGGGCCAAAGCATGTGTTGCTCATGACTCTCAGTTCTGCAACCAATGTGTGAATCCAGGTGGGAGCGAGGACAGTTTGTCCACAATGTCAGAAATGTCAGGGCATAGGCAGTACAATGTTGACCTCTCTTTTGTTGGTCTCATTGATGTTGTCAAGCTTTTTGGCCATGTCCACCATTATGAAAGCCATTACTTGTAAGGTTTTCATCTGTATTTTGAGGTTTGTGATTGTCATGTTAGGGTATTTGTGGCTGCTGTCAGGGAGGATTTGATGGATCTTAACAGGTTGTCCTGTACATTGGAAAGTTTGAATGGTGGGTAGGATAGGGATCTTTGTAAAGAGCCGGTTAACTCTGGCTGAGGTGAAGCTTCTGGGCCTGTTTCATGGCCCATGGTGCGATCTGATGTTTGGGGGCCCCTCTTGTTTTGGGGACTTCTGCTTGTGCCATGTCCCTGGAGGGGATTTCCCTCCTTTATTTCATCCTTGCCTTCATGTACATGACATTTGTGGTGGAACTGGGTGGTAATTAATTCCCTCCAGTGGGTTGGGGAATGGTGAAGAGTTGCAGCTTGATCCAGTCGTGCATAACCTGCTTCCTTCCTCATCCTGTGGTGTTGCCAAAAGATCTAGTTGGGTTGAAGAGAGCTCAATTATTTAGATTATTCCACTCTCGCAATTTTGGACATGAGTGTGCCCTGATAGGGTGTGTAGTGGTGGGTGTGCCTCGGGCCCCAGCAGTCTGAGACTCAATGAGATTTGTGTCCTTGTTCATTTTCTTGAAAAAGGTGATGATCCCCACATCTCATTTTTTTTCATTGCTTGGGCTGCTCCTCTTTCGGAGCTTGGACAAGATGGGCCTTGTGGTCCTCCTTGCCCAGCTCATTCTTCCCTGTGCTGTAACTTGGATAGTGGATTTCTCCCTGCCCCTTTCGGTGCCTTTGCCTTTGTCTCTGCCTTCTGCGCATTCTTTCTGGCATTACATCAGTGTCCCTATGTATGGAGATCCTGAAGGATAGTTTCCAAGTCCAGAGTTGGCTTTGGGGTGGGTGCTCAGGCCCCTTGGTTCATGTCTTGAGACACAGATCTTAGGGCCAGATGTATGAAAGCTTTTTGCATTCGCAAACTGTGCGAATGCCCGTTTGCGAATGCAAAAAGCAATTTAAGAATGTATGAAAGACATTCTGACCGCAATTTTAAGGAATCGCTAAAATAGTGATTCCTTAAAAGTGCGACCCTGTTTAGAGAATCGCAAATTGCAACTCTCTAAATAAGAAATCGCAAATAAGGATTCCTTATTTGCGATTTCTAAGCACATGTAAGAATCAATTCCTAAATCCGATTTGGGCATTTAGGAATCGCTATTTACCACCAGGTTGAACCTGGTGGTAACCATGTGCAAGTTTTAAAAATGCATTTCAAATGCATTTTTAAAATTTACGTGTAAAGCACACATGTCCTTTTGGCATGTGTGCACCTTACATGTTGCAAAATATTATTTTGGGGTGCATCAGAGGGGGCCTTAGGCCCCCAGCACCCTGGGGTTTTGCATTTCCAAAATTGCGATTTCTGGTTATGAAATCGCAATTTTGGCAATGCAAAAAATTTGCAGATATGGGCCTACAGGCCCATAGGTGCGAATGGGGCCGGTATCGCAATTTGCGATTCGGTAATAGCATTTGCGATTTTTAAGAAATCGCTATTACCGATTCGCAAATGTGATACATTGCATTTTGCGAATCAGAAATAGCGATTTCTTAAAAATCGCTATTTCCGACCCGGAAAAGGCCTTCTTGATTCATCTGGTCCTGCGGATTTTTGCAGTAAGCTATTAACTATAAACTCCTTGTTGATCTACCTTTGCAGGTGCCTAAAATTGGTAGGTGGATTTGTGGCCAATGTCACTCTCTTTGGAACTGGGGCCTTCTTCCCAATATCTTGGGGAGAGAGATGGGGTGCCACCTCACCTCCCCCAAGTATGTTTAATGGCTGTAAGAGAGGGGGAGGAGCAGGAGAATGCCTTATTTATGTTTATAAAATGTTTATTATGTTTGATTGTGGTCGGGGGGCTAGCTCAAATAGTTGCTCTTGCGCGATCAGCATATGCGAGAGAGCGGGGGACCACACCGGGGCTGCAACACCTGGGTGAGCCACTTTCATGGACCATGAGGCTCGCCGAGGCTGCAAGACTTAGCCCGGAACACCGCTCTAGCATACACAATGTGTAGCACTATATAGCACCAAGCACCGACCCCCCCCCACCTTTTATTCAGCCGGGGGGCCTCAGGACCCCCACCTTCAATCCTTCAATCTCCCAGTATTGGGGTCAGTAACCCAGGGGACGGTGTTGAGTAATTTAAGCGGGGAGGGGGATTTTGCCTCTTACCTTGCTGTCCAGGCCTCCAGGGTCTTCTTCCTTTAGCCTGAGTCCCAGATAAGAGGCATCAAATCAGCTGCGGAAAGGGGAGACAACTGTAGGATCAGGATGTCTCCCTTGTGCCTCCTTTCATTGCTGCTAAAACCTGGAAGCAGCGCTTTTAAGTTTGAGCTATGGCGACCGAGTCAGCCAAGGCTGCCGACCTCACTTCTACAGTGCTGTGCTGCTCCTCCACCCCAATGCTGACACCTGTCCTGGCGTGGGAGTTTGTTTCAGTGGCAGAGGACATCGGGCAGCAGCCTCCTTGCCACACTCTTCTTTGGAGCTTCTCCCACTCCTCCCACTCACGCATGCATGCATTTATAAGTTTATTGGCATCCACCGAGCTAACAATGCACCAGGGGTCGTAATAAATATATGGCATACTTTCTCTTTTTGTGCCATGGTGCACCTGCTCATAGGTGCGCCATGCACAAGAGCACAATGCACCATATTACCATTCATGCATTGCCCCCCAGGACAGCCGCGAACTCATGTAGTCCTGAGGACAGCATATGGAAGTGAAATACAGAGTGGCTGCTTCAAAGCCGCTCTGTGTTTTACTGTGCAGGAGGTAACCCATAGGTTTTTAGCCAATGTATTTACAATTTAACTAGAAAATGAACACATTTTCCCCTCTTTTCGTCCTGAAACATTCAGGTAGCAAACTCTCATTGTGGGTGTGGGGCTCACTTCCTTGAGTGAGTAACTTCTCTTAAATGCTTTGTTTGTGAAGAAGTGGCTTCCAAACTGAGCAAACAATGAGACGTATTTTCATAGTAAAAATGGTGACTAAAGGTTTCAAATAAAAACTTCTTGATCTGCAGTGGATTGGATCCCTAGATGTTCAATAAACTACATTTGTATTTCAATATCGTTGCTCCTATCTGCATTGAAAATCTTAGACGTGCACCACAACTTTATGATCTGTCATAGAGCGACTAATTGAACAATTTAAATAGCTTGAAGAAAGACCTTCAGGTGAGTTGAGTACTTCTGAGTACCTAGCCTCTCTCTTTCCTGATTGGTTGTGAGCTATGCTGATAGGACCAGCTTTCTTATGTATGGATTCACAGCACATTTTAAAAGAAGTGACAGAAACTGCAAGAATAATTTTCTATACTGAGGTCTCATTTGCTCTGCAGTTAATCAGGAACCACATAATATAACGTGTTATCTTACCTTATCCATCATTGTCTACAGAAGAGACTGCCTGGAGTTCAAGGAACTGGAGTTGAGGCAAATTGGTGGTATCAGGCAAATCTGCAAGGAAATGAGCATCAACTGTCACATAAACATAAACAGTAAGACAGGGTATGTCTTCCCAGAATGCAGGGATTGTATACGGATCCTCTCAACAATCCTTTTGCACTTCATCACAGACTGTTACTAAAAAACATTCCCTAGATGGCAACAGATTGAAACCTAATATGGATTCTCACAGAAGGTCTGGATGGGAACAGATTAAAACAAATACCTCAATAGAATTCACTTATCTATCTATAGTTAAATGAAAATGGAATGTTTGTGTAATAGCATTATCAAGTCCTGACGTTTTATTGATGATGTTGGCCTCTCCCCGACCTTGTATGTCATCTCAAGCTAAGATGATCAGTTATACATATCTCACAGGGCAGTGAAATATTCTTATATTCAGCCATTAGCAGCTTGAATCATGTTACCAGGTTTTATCCGGCATGTCCATATTACCTGACAAAATATTTTCAAAGACTTGAACAGGAGAGTTTAGAAGGTGCACAGTTTCAATAAAGGAAGCAAATTAGAAAAACACAACTAATTTTAAGGAAATCAGACTGGCCAACCACAATACAGACTCTTCAGAAATGCAGTGATGTATTAGCACAAACGGACATGTGGAAATCCTGCAACCAGTTACAATTACAAATTTACAAAGGTCTTCCAGGAGAATCCATGGATACCTTGGAAATCTTTGTCAATTTTCACAATGAGTTAATCTACATCCTCAAAGGCTCTATACTACCATCTGAACATGTGCTCCTTTATTTTAAGGTGTAGACCCATGACTTTTATGCCAATTTATTTGACAATGTTACTATAACATGAAGAAAATCCTCTTTTATAAGGACGGAATTATGATAAAAAAATAAGGTTATCTGCTGCTCAAGATTGAATACGTTTGCTCAGTCAGTCACATTCAGCCCACCATGTACGCACTCACTCTTAAAGTTCATCATCCATCGCTGCAAAAAGCCTCTAAAATACATTAAAACGTTAAGGACATAGGGGGTCATTCTGACCCTGGCGGTAATTACCGCCATGGCGGAGGTCGGCGGTAGCACCGCCAACAGGCTGGCGGTGCACCGCTGGGCATTCTGACCGCGGCGGTTCAGCCGCGGCCAGAAACGGAAAGTCGGCGGTGTACCGCCGACTTCCCGCTGCCCTTGAGAATCCTCCATGGCGGCGGAGCGCGCTCCGCCTCCATGGGGATTCTGACACCCCCTACCGCCATCCGGTTCCTGGCGGGTCTCCCGCCAGGAACAGGATGGCGGTAGGGGGTGCCGCGGTGCCCCTGGGGGCCCCTGCAGTGCCCATGCCAATGGCATGGGCACTGCAGGGGCCCCCGTAAGAGGGCCCCACGAAGAATTTCAGTGTCTGCTTTGCAGACACTGAAATTCGCGACGGGTGCAACTGCACCCGTCGCACCTTCCCACTCCGCCGGCTCCATTCTGAGCCGGCGTCCTCGTGGGAAGGGTGTTTCCCGCTGGGCTGGCGGGCGCACTTTCGGCGGTCGCCCGCCAGCCCAGTGGGAAAGCCAGAATGACCGCCGCGGTCTTTTGACCGCGGAGCGGTCTTTCGGCGGCGACCGCCGTCCGCCGCGGTCAGAATCACCCCCATAATCTGAATGGATGATTGTTGAGCTCAGTCTTGCAAAATGTGTAAATGTTTATGAACGCCAGGGCAGTAGTATCAAACAATCCACACTGGTTTTTGAATGCTTTGGGTGATTTAAGCACGCTATTACTAATAAACTGGCCTTAGTATTTCAGTATTTGCCTCTATCTGCAGTGGAAGGGATGCACCAAATCACCATTGTTTGTCATAAAAAGGACAATTAGACGCATAAATATTAAGCATGGAGGCCTTCAGGAGTGCTGAGTATTCTTGCGTATTGGTATGCTATTCAAAGCTATTTTATGTGTTTGTCAGGAGCAGCCTCCTGATACGTGGATTTACAATCAGTTAGAAGGGTCTGATAGTGATTTTCTATAACACTTTTCTGTAAAAATGAAAAATATATTTTTCCAGGACAACTGCATAAAGTAATAAACAAAAAGCAAATCCTATCTTACTTTCTCCATTACCAGTCTCATCTTCTGCATAAGCAGTGGCCTGGAGTTCAGAGGTGCATGTGGGAGTGGGTAATTGTGCAAGGAAATGCATCAACACAGAGTCAAATAAATAAAAAACATTGACCCATATTTATAGTTTTTGTGCACAGCTTTGCATCATTATTTAACGCAAAAGCTGCACAAATTTACAAAATACAATTAATGCTGTGCAAAAAAAGTATAAATATGGATCATTGAGTCCATAATGCATAATTGAGTTACATTTGACCATATAAAACAAGCGCTCCCTGATCCTTCTAATTCACATCATAGATTAAAAACCAACAATAATGCCCCAGATCTGATCCTCAGTGATCCTCAGTGAAGATCTGGATGGAAAATGATTAACGGATATGGATCGTTAACCTTCACATCGCGTCCCTTAACTGCTACGTGGATTCCTAGAGACAGGAATGTTCGGGAGATGAATGTGAATGTCTTGTTCAAGATATTTGGAGTCTCTCCCATCATTGTATGAAATCTTAAGCCAAGATGATGTCTACTATACTTTTTACAATGGTGAATTGTTCTAATATCCACCCCTTGTGACTGTCAGTGTGTATCCCGATTTTCCCCTATATTTCTATGCGCCTAACAAAACGATCTTAATCACTTGAGCAGGATTCAAAACATGTTATTTTAAACAAAGAAGCATTTTAGATAAATTCACCTCAACTTCTGAAATCATACAGGACAGACATAATGATGCCCTCTTACAAGTGTAATGAAAAGTCCCAAAGCACATTTATGCTATATGTGCTAATGTACATATGAAATGCCAGTACATTTTCACAATTACAAACTCACAAAGATTTAAAGAGTTTGTCATAGAAACCTCAAATGGTGTAGGTTTCAAGGTGTAACTTGAGAAATCTAAGTGATTTTCCAATAATGAGGAAATCTACTCCCATAGATGTTAGTAGCAGCTAACTGAAGCAGAGATTACAAAGCAAATTAATCACCATCTGCAGGATAGGGAGGGGGGAAGCACAAGACTGCAATTTTCCGTAATAAGGCCCACATTACAACCCTGGCAGTAAATGCAGCCTCCCACCGTTCTGACGGCCGCGAACATAACGTGACTGCTGTGTTATTCCGCCACGGGTATTATGACCCACACTGAGAATTCCGCCACTATACAGACACCCACCCAAGTATGCCAGACCAAAGGTCAGTGATAAACACCGTTACCCCAACAGGAATACGCCCACAGTATCACGACCCACAAATCACCGTGGTGGTCTTTCAATCACGGTAAACCATTGGTGGTACATACCGCTGCGCTCAAAATACACACACACTTACAAAACTACACCATATTGGACAATTGAAACTACACACACCTGACACACATACACACACCACACCCACACACCCAATCCAATATAAAACACACATTACCCATAACACCTTACAGCAAAAAAAGATAGCAAGCAGAGAGAGACAAGCCAGGAGCACCCACTCAATCAGAGGCACAGAACACCATCACTCATACACCATTCACGCACATCACAGCATACACCAAAACACATCACCCCAACATCACCCCACACATCCTCACACATATCACTCATACCACATCCATGGCACCCCAAAGTCACCCTAGGTTTTCTGAGGAGGAGCTAAGGGTAATGGTGGAGGAAATCATCCGGGTAGAGCCACAGCTATTCGGATCACAGGTGCAGCAGACGTCCATTGCAAGGAAGAGGGAGCTATGGCGGAGGATTGTGGACAGGGTCAACGCCGTGGGACAGCACCCAAGAACCAGGGATGACATCAGGAAGAGGTGGAACGACCTATGAGGGAAGGTGCATTCCGTGGTTGCAAGACACCAGATAGCTGTACAGAGGATTGGCGGTGGACCCCCACCTCCTCCCCCACAACTAACAACATGGGAGGAGCAAGTCTTGGCGATCATGCATCCTGAGGGCCTCGCAGGAGTAGCAGGAAGATTGGACTCTGGTAAGTCAAATCTTAACTACTTCAGCCCCCCCACCCTACCTGCATGCCATCACAAACTCCTACCCCTACCCTCACCCCCATCACTCCACCACCTCACATATACCCCACCATCACAACCCACCCATCCCAATACCAAGCCCTGCATGCAACAACAATGCATGGACACCCATCACAGACCTGCATGGACACCCATCACCCTAGCATGCCCAGTAGAAAGACTCACCCAGACCACAAAATTACCACTCACACAAGGCCAGGCCGACAGGGACATCACAATCATAGAGGGAAACACACCCATGCACAATATGGCCCACGCAGATACATTAACAATGCATTTGCATCCCAACAGGACCCATACTCATCATTATCAGAGAGGAGGTGCCAGCTACATCCAGTCCCCCCCTAAGAGGCCCACATTGACGAGAGCAGCTCTGCACGCCTGGATCAAGATGACCAACCTGGCCCATCAGGGACCGCTGGACAGTCGGTTCCCCTGCCACAGTCCCAATCCCCCTCAGGAAACACCAGCACAGCACCCACCCAGCGGGCCCATGCCACTGTCCCCAGGACGCGTCAATCAGCAGTGTGTACACCACTACAGGGACCCCAGGCAACCCCACAAACACAGGAAGATCAGGGACAGAGGCACAGGACAACAGGGAAGCTGGGAGGACTGCTGTTCGACAGGGGGAGGACAGGCCCAGGAAACCCACTCCCCACGAGGCACTCTCCAACATCCTGGGAGCATACCCCCATTCCCAGGAGACGATGGGCCAGATACTGGCCAAGTTGCAGGAGACCCAGCGGCTGCAGGAGGGACATTACCTGGGGATCAGGGATGACCTAACAAAAATATACACCATTCTGGTCACCATTGCAGGGGTGCAGGCTGACGTGGGCAAGACCAAGAGGGAGGCAGTGGCACAACAAAGGGCGCCTGACACGAGCCAAACCGAGGAACAGCCTTCCACGTCCGCCGGCGCTAGTGGACAGGAGTACCCGCCACTGGAACAGCAGGCTACCACCACCCCACCCCCTGCAGAAGGAGAACCACCCCTCAAATGGTCCCTGCGATCCAGGCAGAAGACAGAGATCATTGCCAAGACCCCCGCCAGGAAATAGGACTCTCCTGATAGTCACCCTTCTGTCCCACTCTGTTACCCTGTCCACCTTGCACTGCCGTTGCTCCCCTTCCTATGCCTCTTGGACAATGCACATGTGATACCAAGAGACTGGACTCTACCATGGACTTTCCTCCGCCATCACCCCAGCTCCTTGTACATACTTATGAGCACCTAAATAAACACCCTTGAAACAAATACCAATCTGGAGTCAGTCTAATGATTCACAAATGTATTAGTACAACATTATCAAAGCATTGCAACGCTAATGTGCATAAAAGTCAGCCTTCACTGTGGCCAAATCCTCCACCTGGGGGAACACGATGTAGCTGCGCATGTGTTTCAGCAGGGCAGACAACACTTTGGTCAACACGTTAGAGAACATTGGCTGAGACATCCCTGATGTCATGGCCACTGTTGTTTGGAAGGAATCACTTGCCAGGAAATGTAGCACTGACAGGACCTGCACTAGAGGGGGGATTCCTGTGGGCTGGCGGATAGCTGACATCAGGTCTGGCTCCAATTGGGCACACAGTTCTTGGATTGTGGGAGAATCAAGTCTGTATGTTATGATAATGTGTCTGTCCTCCATAGTCGCAAGGTCCACCAGGGGTCTGTACACCGGAGGATGCCACCATCTCATATTCTGCCTCAGTGGTTGAAGCCTATGGAAGAGAACGGTGAGCAGAGGGTCATATTCCCACATCTATTGCACTAAAGCTGATTTATTTACGTTACAGAATCAGTATGTGAACTTGAGAGTCAGTTGATGTGCCAATGTCTGCTGTGACGCAGTTAGGTGCCATGCTCCGTGCCCCCCTGAAATCGCGGCTGCCTGCCTGACCTGTGAGGAGGGACAAGTGGAAATGAGGTAATTGCGCTGGCGTTGTGCGCCGTCGCGGTAGGCAGTCGATGACTGCCGTGCAACTTCGCATTGGTTATTATTGGGCCCTGTGGGCTCCAGGAGCCAATGGCAAAGTACGCCGGCGGTGATGGTACGCACCGCTGCGGACGTGACCGCCATTTTCTATCCATTCACTCAACAGGAGAGGACCTAAACTGCAAGTGCTGCTGTGACCTGTGTCTGGAAGCGACAATGGCTCATGTGTCTGGGAAAAGGGCCCCTGCCTTCACTGCAGAGGAGTTGGAGAAACTGGTGGATTGGGTCCTACCCTAGTACACTTTACTCTATGGTCCTCCAGACAAACAGGTGAGTACACTGTGAGCATGATGCATGGGCCATGAATGTATGGAGTACTGTGGATGTAAGCCACATGGTGGGGGGTGCTGAGGCGTCCTCGTAAGAGTGCAGCATGTAAGGTGGTCAGTGTATGTGCATCAGGGCATGGATGGGAACTGGTGGGCAATGAGTCTGACGGTCCGGACGGGTGAGTAATTCCCTTTTCTGCTGTCTTTTCCCTACAGGTCAGCGCCCACCAGAAAAAGGGTATTTGGTGTGCCATCGCCAAAGAGGTGTGGACCTTGGGGGTCCTTTACAGGCTGAGCACCCACTACCGCAAGAGATAGGAGGAATTGCACTGCTGGTCAAAGAAGATGGCGGAGGCCCAGCTGGGGCTGGCCTCCCAATGAGGAAGGGGTGCCTGTCGCACCATGATCCCCCTGATGTTCCGTATCCTGGCGGTGGCCTATCTGGAGTTGGATGGGTGCTTGAGGGCATCACAGGAGCCACAAGGGGGTGAGTACAGATTCTGAAAAGCTGACTGTGCGTGCTTTAGGAGGTACCTGGGTGAGGGATGTTGGCTGTGGGTGCCCTTAGGCCAGTGCGATCATGGCAGGGTAGTTCCCTTGTTGGGCAGTGTTAGAAATGGGGTTTTTGGTTGGCAGTCAGGTTACCCTCTGTCCAAGCAAGAACCCTCACTCTAGTCAGGGTAAGTCACACACAATCCAAAATCAGCCTGTGCCCACTCTCTGGTAGCTTGGCACGAGCAGTCAGGCTTAACTTAGAAGGCAATGTGTAAAGCATTTGTGCAATAAATCATACAATACCATAATATAGCACCACAAAAATACACCACACAGTGTTTAGAAAAATATATAATATTTATCTGGGTATTTGCAGGTCAAAACGATCAAAGATGCAATATGAAAAGTGATATAAAGTGTCTTAAGTCTTTAAAAAGCAAACAAAGTCTCTTTCAAGCACAAAGTACCTGGTTTGGAGTGGAAGATCTCGGCAAAGGGCCGCAGAAGAAGAGATATGTTGGAAAATGGTGCGTGCGTCGATTTCTCCTCAGCACACACGGACTTGTATCGTTATTTTTCTCGCGGGAAAGTCGTGCGTCGTTTTCCGGCGTGCGGACAGTCTCTTTCTGTGGGTCGCGGGATTATCAGATGTCCCGGGGTCTGTGCGTGGAATCTCCTTGTTTTCCGGCTGCGTGTTGTTCCGCGCAGCTGTGCGTTGAACTTTCGCTCTCACGGCAGGCGTCATGTCAATTTCCCTTCTGAAAGTCGGGCGGCGTTGTCCTTGCGAGGCCGTGCGGCGAAGTTCCGGTCGCCCCGAAGACGTCGCGTAGATCAGCGTCGGCGTGCAGCGGTTTTCTTGCTGCGGAGCAAGCTGTGCGTCTAAATTTTCAGCGCACGAAGAGTCCAAATGAAAAAGAGAAGTCTTTTTGGTCCTGAGACTTCAGGGAACAGGAGCCAAGCTCTATCCAAGCCCTTGGAGAGCACTTTTACAGCCAGACAAGAGTTCAACAAGGCAGCAGTCCAACAGCAAGGCAGCAGTCCTTTGTAGAAAGCAGACAGGTGAGTCCTTTGAGCAGCTAGGCAGTTCTTCTTGGCAGGATGTAGTTTCTTGTTCAGGTTTCTTCTCCAGCAAGTGTCTGAGGAGGTAGGGCAGAGGCCCTGTTTTATACTAAATTGTGCCTTTGAAGTGGGGGTGACTTCAAAGAGTGGCTAAGAAATGCACCAGGTCCCCTTTCAGTTCAATCCTGTCTGCTAGGGTCCCAGTAGGGGGTGTGGCAGTTCTTTGTGTGAGGGCAGGCCCTCCACCCTCCCAGCCCAGGAAGACCCATTCAAAATGCAGATGTATGCAAGTGAGGCTGAGTATCCTGTGTTTGGGGTGTGTCTGAGTGAATGCACAAGGAGCTGTCAACTAAACCTAGCCAGACGTGGATTGTAAGGTACAGAAAGATTTAAGTGCAAATAAATGCTCACTTTCTAAAAGTGGCATTTCTAGAATAGTAATATTAAATCTCACTTCATCAGTCAGCAGGATTTTGTATTACCATTCTGGCCATACTAAATATGACCTTCCTGCTCCTTTCAGATCAGCAGCTGCCACTTCAACAATGTATGAGGGCAGCCCCAATGTTAGCCTATGAAGGGAGCAGGCCTCACAGTAGTGTAAAAACGAATTTAGGAATTTTACACTACCAGGACATATAAACTACACAGATACATGTCCTGCCTTTTACCCACACGGCACTCTGCTCTAGGGGTTACCTAGGGCACACATTAGGGTGACTTATATGTAGAAAAAGGGGAGTTTTAGGCTTGGCAAGTACTTTTAAATGCCAAGTCGAAGTGGCAGTGAAACTGCACACACAGGCCTTGCAATGGCAGGCCTGAGACAAGGTTAAGGGGCTACTGAAGTGGGTGGCACAACCAGTGCTGCAGGCCCACTAGTAGCATTTAATCTACAGGCCCTAGGCACATATAGTGCATTCTACTAGGGGCTTACAAGTAAATCAAATAGCCAATCATGGATAAACCAATCAATAGTACAATTTACACAGAGAGCATATGCACTTTAGCACTGGTTAGCAGTGGTAAAGTGCCCAGAGGTCAAAAGCCAACAACAGCAGGTCAGAAAAAATAGGAGGAAGGAGGCAAAAAGTTTGGGGATGACCCTGTCAAAAAGCCAGGTCAAATAGGCAGGCTCTGGAGCATTCCCACCAAATGGTGTAAGTGGCCAGCTAATACTGGGCAGGGTCCTGTGGGTTTCTGGTGTGCAGATGCTGGTGTTAGCCATTGTACCCCATGGGCTGGTGACTGTCTCAGTAAATGGTTGGGCATGGCCTAGTGCATAGGGCTGATCCCTGTGTGTTGTGTATGCCAACGGTGTTGTTGTTGCTGGCATTGACCAAGTGTATCCTCTGTTTCTCCCCCCCTTTTTGTTTTGTCACCCTGTCCTTGTGTGCATTAGCATCATCTGGCAGAGGAGCAGAGGCACCGGCGACGGAGGCAGCTGCATCCCACATGGGCCTGGAGGCCAAATCCACTGAGGCACCAGGAGGACGGAGGGCGAGGGGAGCGCCACGACGGGGACAGGAGGGGAGACCACAGACAGCGACTCCTCCTCCAATGGAAGCTCCCTGGTGGTGGCAGACACCTCTGTGCCCACCCCAAAAACAGGTACAGCCACCACCCCCACCAGCACCGCCCTCCCAGCAGCCCCCCAGTGTGTTTCCCCTGTCTGCTCACCCAGGAGGGTGGGTATCTCCTTTGCCCCAGGCACCTCAGGCCATGCCCCAGTCAGCTCTGCTGCCCTCAGTGAGGAGGCTATTGACCTCCTGAGATCCCTCTCTGTGGGGCAGTCACCCATACTGAATGCCATCCAGGGTGTAGCAGGGCATTTGCAACAAACAAATGCATACCTGGAGGGCATTCACTCTGGCATGGCGGCACAACAGAGAGCATTTCAGGCTCTGGCCAACTCCCTGATGTCCCTGTGTCTAGCCTCCCTCCAACTCCCTCTACCAAGACCCAATCCCCTCAACCTCAGCTTATCCCAAGCACACCTTTAGACCAGCATTCACCTAAATCAACACACAAAAGTGGCTCAGGCAAACATAAGCACCACACTTAATCTCACAGGCCCTCACACAGGCACCATGCCCAAGCAAACACACCAACATCCACTGTCTTCACTGTGTCCCCCTCCTCCTCATCGTCCACCTCAAACGGTAGCGTCTCCACTCACACCTGCATGCACTACATCTTCATCCACTACATCCATCACCAGCACGCCCATCACAACACACCCCTCACGAGCAGTCACCACCCCCACAACCATGCACACGTACCCTGTGTCCTCTCCCAGTGTGTCTGTGACCCCTCCTCCCAAAGTATACAAATGTAAGCACCCACCCACCCAACAGCCATCCACCTCATAACAGCATCCAGCCCATGCACCTTCACCCATACTCAGCAGACAACACCTCCTACAACAACTCCCAAACCCTCTCCATATTCCCGTCCCAGTGTGTCTAAAAAACTGTTCCTGGCAAACATTGATCTGTTCTCTGCACCTCCCCCTGTCCTTCCCCTTGGTCCAGGGTGTCCAGATCCCAAGCCAGAACCTCAGCCACCAAGTCGGCGGACGCTGTGGTACCTGCAACTCCCAGAGGATCAAAGGAGGCACCGTCAGGCCAGGCAGTGTGTCACCGACCCCTGCAAAGAACCAACCCATTCCGCCACCTGCCAAAGTGAAGAAGGGGCCAGCATGCAGCACAGCCAAGGAGCATGACCCACCCAGCAAGGCCTCCACCAAAACTCCAGCTGCCAGTGCCAAGGTCCCAGCAGCATCTGCCAAGGTGAGGAAGGGGCAGAAAAGCCACGACAAGGCACTTCAGGCCTCAGAGGCTCCAGGTGAGGGCCTGGTGCCTACCATCAGAACCGACAGCCCCGCCACCTGTACCGTGGCCAGCCCCGCCACAATCACCGTCGCAAGCACCGCCACCTGCACCGCCACCTGCCCCGCCGCTGCCACCGCAACTGTCAGCAGAAGCATCCCTAGTGAGCCGTCCGAGGCTGGAGGAGACGGGCTGGTGCCTCCCTCCACCACTGGCAGCTCCAGCACCTGCACCACGGCCAGCACTGCCAGCATCCCCGTCGCAAGCATCGCCGCAAGCACCGCCACCTGCACCGCTGACAGTAGGACCACTACCAGTAGCAGCAGCCCCAGTGTGCGTCCGTCCGAGGCTGCAGGAGACAGCCTGGAGCCTCACACCACTACTGGATGCACCACAACCAGCACCGGCACTACCACCAGTTTGTAGCCTTAGTCGCCGCAGGATGGAGTGTGGCCCTGCCTCCATGGAGTATCATGCTACCTGTTCCCTGCAAATCTCGTACCTCAGACACCCAGGTGAGGGAATGTGAACTGGCACACCCCAAGTGTTGCATCACTGGGCATGAAGCCCCCTCCAGAACCAGTGGAGAAAGGCATCCAGTCACCCTATCCTTGGCAGGATGAAGCCGATTGGTCCCAAGGCCCCCTCCAGAACCAGTGGAGAAAGGCATCCGCTCACCCTATTCTTGGCAGAATGAAGCAGACTGGGCACAAAGCCCCCTCCAGAAGCAGCGGACAGGCCATCCACTTGAGAGACTTGAGAGACTGTGGCTTTACACTCACAGGACCAAGCAGTGGGCAAACCACCCACTGGAGAGACTTGAGAGACTGTGGCCTTGCACTCCCCAGGACCAAGCAGTGGGCAAACCACCCACTGGAGAGACTTGAGAGACTGTGGCTTTGCACTCCCCAGGACCTAGCAGTGGGCATGGGGCTTCCTCGAGGAGCAGGGGTGTTATTCCTTCTTCCGGCTGAGGTGCACCCCTTCCCCGTCCCCCTAAGGTGCCTTTGTGTTTACGACCTGATGCCCCTGCAGTGTTCTCTCCCTTTTGAGGCAGGAGTCAAGTGTGGGCTTGGCCCATGATTTTTGGCCCAGTGGGCCACAGACATTTGCAGAGGACAATGTACATATTGTAAATATTTGTATATACTGTTTTTCTATTCGTTAAGTATATCTGCATATTTCAAAATATCACTGATTTAACTCAATTCCTTCTGTCCTTGCATTCTTCGGGGGGTAACGGGGTGTAAATGTACTGTTGTTGAATGTGTTTGGTGTTGGGGGTGAGGGTGGGGGTGGGGATGCTGCGTGTTGCATGTGTGTGTCACTCTCTTTTTCCTCCCTTCCTCCCCTGTGTGCTAGGTGCAGTACTCACTGTGGTCGCCGCCGCCGCCTTTGATATTCCTCATGTATGAGGAGGTAGAACAGCATCGGCAGGACCTGGAGCTCGGGCTCCATGGCATCCTGGTTCTTCATTGAGTGTTGAGAGGTGAGTGGTTTCCCTTCCAAAGACTGTTTCCACCGTGCTTTTGATGGTGTTGGTACCGCCCTGGAAAAGCTGGCGGATTGGCGGGTTGTAATGGGGTAGGCGGTACATTGTCTTCCGCCTGTCTGTTGGCGGTGACCGCCGCGGTGTACGTTGCTACCGCCGTGGCAGTCGGAGTGTTGAAGTGGCTGTCTATGTTGGTGGTTTCCGCCATAGTCGTGATCCCATTTTTTTTACCGCCGGCCTGTTGGCGGTATTACTGCTGTTTTAACACCGACTACCAGGGTTGTAATAAGGGCCTAAGTTTTAATGTTCCGTGTTAAATAAAAAACATGTAAACAAGTAAATTACAAAATGTAAAATACAAATATGAAGCCCTATCACACTTTCATCAAGATTATTTTGTACAAAGACCACCATGAGTTCAGAGTGATTGGTGGTTGAAGGCAATTCTGCAAGTAAAAGAAGATGAAATAATAGTGACATAAATGAGAAGCTACCGTATTGGTCTCTCAGAATACACTGATCATAGATAAGAACCTCGCTCTCATTCTTCGTCACCACATCATTGATTGAAACCATAAACTGAGCACCAGGATGCTGATTATTAGACAGAGTGCAATGTCCCTGTTTGCTCCACTGCTCTCCTTTAAAGAGGGGCACTGGGGAAGATAGGTGCTGTGTGCGCTATTACAATTAATGTGCTGCCTTCAAGGCATCCTGAGACTTACTATATACTGTGGTCTATTATTCAAAGGTGGAACAACTGTTTAAGGCAGTTGTTCTGTCTTCCTCTAATCTGCCTGCAGAGGTCAAAGAAACACCCCGTAGGTGGGTGAGTACTATACACTCCAGCAAGGGGATGTATGGGGGGATCCATGTGACCCCCTTTAATCCCTCCAATGGCTGCCCTCTGGGGGCGCACTGCCGGCTTCTTTACGTCTGTGTCCACATCCATATTACAACGGAGACAAGATGTAAGGTCATTCACTCATTTGCATGTGGCTGCTCCCTCTTGCAAATGAAGAAATGTCCTCTCAAGATAGCGCTGGAGTTACATGTGTGCCAGAGCTATCAGTATTAGAGAATGTGCTGCACAGTCGTCTGTGACCCCTTCTGTAATCATACATTGGCCCAGGGGCAAAACATGGGTGCACAAGCCGGTTCCAACCCTAGGGCATTCTTTGTTTTATGGCCACAAATCTCAGAAGAACGAAATTTCAGTTGGGTTATATGCAGGTAAACCTTTATTATCCTTAATAGTCATGGTTCAATGGAACCCAAACTGCACATGAAATCCCATGAATAATTAACATCATTGATCTGGCTCTTCCAATCTATACTAGGATAGTTCTTTTAACTTCAAACAGTATTCTACTGTGATGATCTGTGTTTATTATATGGTACGGCTGTACAACCTTACCATGTAATACACCCACGAAAACTGTCAATCAGGCTAGTTTGGAAAACCTTAGGCTCAGCCCTGGGTAGCTATGGTTTAAAGCAGCAAGGCTTCAACAAAGTAACAAGTGTAAATCATTCCACACTATCAAACAACAAAATAAGAATACTACACAATACAAAAGAAATACAACACAAATTAATAAAAATAGATTATATTTTTGTGAAATTTTGGAGTTCAAGATGAGCAAAATCCCCCAGAGCATTCAGGAGATACAGATTTCTCAAGAACACTTAAATCTCAAGGGTAACTCAAACAGGCTTGGTAACTGTATAGTTTGTAAATGTTTGAAAAGTTTATAAGAGCTGTGTTCAGCTACACTGGCCCGACTTGGGTAACCAAACTCGACAGAAAGTCTTGGGAGCAAATAATGAGTATTTGGACAGCTACCTAGCCACCAAAGCATTTTCTAGTCCAGTTCTAAACTTTACAGCTCGACCACCACATACTTCATTGGAGTGGTCCTGATGCTGCGGATGCAGGAGTTGGAAGATGCTCAAGGATGCTGTGGGTGCTGCACGCTCAACCAGGGTGCCTTTATGGTTATTTCTTGTTTCATGGGTCAGTTGGGGTGACTTTGGCCACAGAGGTCAGGATTACTGAAAGTCCTCTTTGAGATAGAGGAATGCCAGCTGCTGCTGGGCTACTGGTCTCCGTCCACAGCGGTTCTAGCAACATCCTTTGGTGGAGGCTAGTGTTCCTCTCGGGTGCCCAATCTGGACTCAGATGACACTCTTCAGTCAGGCAGGCTTGACTGCAACTAGAGACTATCGAGGATCGGTCTCCTGGGGCGCACAGCAGCAATCAGTGGTGATTCCTCAGGAGTGGCAACAGATTAGCAACGTTGAGCTACCTGAGTTGTAATGGATCTGGTGCTGGTTCTAGGGGTTGTTGCGTGGGCTCTCATTATCCTAAATGAGACTACTGGATTTCTAGGTAGCAGGATCGATCACTGTGTGGGGGACTGAGTCTGACCCACGTGTAAGGAACTCTGTCACCCTAAATCCGGTTTTTGCTCCGGCTAACTAGCAGTGCCTCATTTCTCCCAAGGGGAAGAGATGATTGGGCTGCGGGCGCATGACATCTTTGGAACTTCTAAGGGAAGTCGTGGTTACTCAGATCCAAACCAACTCTCTCATTTACAGTATGATCTCATATACAAATGACAAAGGCAGTATACGTTTTATATAATGTTTTAATAAAACGACTGCATTTTAGATAATAAGGCGTGAGCCGCAATAACCAGAACCATACAACACAGTAGGATTGAAATAGTCACCAGGAGAGTAAAACATAAGAACAACGCTATCATGGTGTCTAATAGTTTCTACTTTCCCTCTGCTTGATCTTTTTCGAGCACAGCATGTTAAGCTTCTAACTTGCCTTTCTGAATCACTGGGGAGACATCAGCCCTCATACCTGAGCAAAGGCCTGTGATCTTGGTTCAGCATCTGCAACGAGGCAGTCAGCGTCTAGTTGTGGTTCCCTGGTCGGAATCTCCCTCTTGCGTGTATTGGGACAAGGAAGTGTTTTTATAACTAACATGTCAGCGTGATCACAAAATGTCCCTACGCAGAAACGCCAAAGACTAAACTCCTACCACGTCTATCAGCAATGTACCAGACTGTATCCTTGACTGAAGCACAGAGTGAACAAGAATGTGTTATGGAGAACTCCAGTGCTGAAGTAGGCTAAACAGTGTGATATGAATATAAAACAAGACCGTAGAACTGGCTATTTAAAAAATAACAGTACGAAGCCTAATAAAAAACATTTAGAGCAAAGTGCAGAGAGGCTCTAAGCTGCAAGCAAATGAATGAAATACATCCAGGGCGAAATGCACAAAGGCCTAAAGCTTGAAGCTAATGCGCAAAGGAGACGTAAAACTAACCACACTACAGGGTTAGTCAATTGGCTCTGGAGTCACTTCTTTGTTCTGGGGCTTAGGAGCAACTTTTCTCAAGCCAGGGGCCAAAGGCACAGACCTCTTTTTGCTAGCCCTAGGTGCTGCAGGTGCAGCCCAGCAGACAGTGTAGCTTCTCTTTGCAAGGCCAGGGGTCAACAGGACAGTCCTGCTTTAGTCCTTTCTCCAATTCCAGTGTGATATGATGTTCAAAATACCAGAGGTGCCATATTTATGCCCAGAAACTGCCCTGGGAGTTTGATGAGGTCACTAACCAATAGGCTAACAGGTTCCCTCCTGCTCTTTGATGACATTTTAGCTATATGTGGCATTGGGCAATCCCAGAATGCACAATTCTGCCTTCTCTCAAGGTGTCTAAACCATCCTTTGTATTTTATGAACTTGGTAGCCCACCCTAGAGGTGTGGTGACCTATGGGCTACAGGGACACAGCAAAATGGTTTGGGCACTGGTCTCCTCTCTCTGTTCCCGCCACCATCCTGTCTATCTGAACAAATCTGGGTAGTTCCTGAGACCTAACAAAACATTCTCAAAGAGACTTTAGCAAGATTTAAGAAACTGTATGGAGAAGTGTTCTAGAAAAAAGACACTTAAATTAATGCAATCATGCTGGCCAAGCAGCATGATATAATTGCACAAATCTGATGACATTTTGCAACTGTGCACATTCAAAAATGCCTCGTCATCGTAGCAATTAAACAATCACAGTAATTATTTCTAAGTGTGTCCTGGTGCAGTTTTCAGACATAAACTGAGAAACTTCTGGAAACTCTCAGAATTAGAAAATCACAAATTTCCATGTGTATATTTGCTAATTTTATACGAATCAGGCCTACAGTGTTTTTGAGACAGCTTAAGGGCAGGATCTACTGGGCTCACATTTTGGGGTTGAGGCATTTTTCTTCTGACCTACTATGGATTCTGAGCAACTGGGCCAAGTACCCCTTCAGTCCTTAACTCTCAGGAATAGAGTGGTCCAAGCAGTCCAGGGGTTCCAGGGTGAGGTGGATACAGGAGAGTGGACACAGACTAACAACTCAATGCATGTGCAGTAGCAGCAATAAATAATTGTCCAGACATATATTTACTTTCAGGATAAAAAAAGTATTCTACTTTAGGGTTAACAACAAATCGAAATTCAACATTCACAAACAACTGTACAGTCCCTCTGAGGTTGGGGGCTCTAGTGTTTCATAGGCTATTCCAAGTGTCCCGCTCCCTCCTCGCTCTAAAATAATGGTTACTGCCCATTAACTATAGGCAACATCCAGGGTAAGCCCCACTAGTAGTCCAAGTCTCAAGAGTCTACTCCGACTCTGTTTTGATCAATAGTGTTCCAGCTTCACAGTGCTGTCTTGCAAGCAAGGTACTCTGGGGACAAAAGCCTGAATTCAGTCTTACGTGCATGTGCAGGATTGGAGCAACCGGAATCCCTGAGCATACTACCTCTGCAAGCACTGGAGCTGCAGCAGCTGGTTCAGGTGAGTTCACTGCATGCAGTCGAGGCAAGCTGCACTTGATAATCTGTGTTCCTCACATTCAGTTGCACACCCACAATGACCGGAGGTTCTGCGTGATTCCGCGTGGCTCTTTCTTCCAGGGTAAGTCTTTGGTCTGTCCCACAATGGGAGGAAAGGAGATGTGAAGTTCCTGATCACTCATTCTGGATTAGGTTTGTAGGGGTTCCAACGGTGAGCTCACTCTTCTAGCAATGCTCCAAGTCAGGCTACACTTCTTGGTATATGGTGTACATTGTCTCTTCAGGCACCAGATCCAATCAGCACTGAAGGTGCATGCACGGAAGCCCCTCCTATCTATTTGAGGCAACCTCTCCTGGCATGAAGGGTTACTGATGCCTAACTGCACAAGGCTCTGGCCCGATTGGCAAAGCAATATTCATGATTAACTTCATGGTGGTCCTTCTCTGGCATACAGGGGTCCCCCACTTTGTCCTGCACATGGACAATGATCCAATCTGTGCTGCAGCTATTTACTCATACTGCGCTTAGGGAGTCCATTCATAACTATTTCCCAATGTACCTCGCTCCCTCCATTGCTCTACTCACAGGACACACTAGTCTTGTTTCTGACTCCAGGGAAAGTGGTCTTTATTCCCAGGGATAGTAGAAGGCCCTGGCCCCTAGACCTGCTCACAGGCAGAAGTCTTGCACAGCCTCTCCTTCTTGTACAGCTTGACTGGATTCTTGACAGTTTACATTGTTTGGGGATCACAACCTTCTGCTCTAATAGTCCATTTCTAGACCCAAAATATGATTTAGGGTCTGAGTATTTGTAGTTTATGTTGGGGGGTTTGCTTCCTTTTGAAGTGCCAACACTGCTGCCATCTCTTCCTCTTGAAAGCAGTCTGTCACAGCAGGAGTGACTTCAAAGCTGATATCCCAACAACACAGGCCATGGGAGTGACTAGAGTTCATACCTGGGTGTTGGACATAGTGATATGTGTATCAGAAGATTAACCGAGTGCCTCAGCCCTACTCTTTATGATTGTCATATCAGCCCCATCTCCTTCTTGAGAGGTGCCCAGGCCCCTTACTTGTGACTTCTCTCTAAATCAAGGAACACCCTTGAAGTGCATACAGAAAACCTGGCTCTCCCCTCTCCAGTGTGTCCCATACAAATTATTGGAAAGCAAAAATCTGTCAGTGGAGATTCTTCTATCTCCTTTCCATGTTTCAGTATGCAGTCCCTGGTCTCCAAAAATTGAACCCATAATCTGAGATGTGTTGTACCATTCACATGTAAGCATACACCCAGTACATGTATTAAACATGCACATATTGTACAACACCACATCTTTCATGTACTGTCCTACTCATAGGCACACTTAAAATAACACATGCAATCAACATGCACACACTGCCCAATAGTGTATTCCCCCTGTCACATACACCCAGCACAGATACAGCACTGTGTGCTGTGCAGCGCTCTACATCAATCAAATGTAGGCCAAGAGGTGACTTAGGCACATAGTAGTGGGACTTTGAAAGAATGAACCTGTAGGCCTCACTCCAGTGAAACAGGTTAACAAGTACTGGCAAAGCCAACATGTCTCGCCTATGTGAGCTAATGGCAATGTTTTGTAGCCATGCGGTACAGCAGAATAGATGCCTTTCAGTGTGGCTCAAACTAATTTTAAAAAGAGCTATGACACTGCGAGACTTTATTATTATTATTTTTATTATTATTATTACTACTATTATTAGCATTATTATATCCAGGCTGCACAGGCGCCATGCTGCTGTACAGCATTTCTACATATTATTGCTAAAGTCACTGGCACCCTCATCCTAGTTTTTCTTAAAACCTTTAGGAATACCAATGTAAGAACAAGTTCAAATGCTCAGCAGCTACCTGAGCATAGAGGCAGCAAGATCCTCACTTGTGCACCACTAATTGCAGTGCGTGTGTGATGTCTCGGCTTTCACCAATGTTGTTATGGATCTCTATGCAACTGTCAACAGGTAAGCAAGTATCACTGCAGGCTCTAACGGGGGAGGAGGCCTTAAGCAAACCTCTCCTTGCAAACAACTGAACAGTTCACTCTTTGCTGCTGGTGATCCTTTAGTCTTCTGCAACCCTCCACTCCCTAGTAGAGTCAGCATAGGATGTTGGATATCAGGTCCAGTGTCTGGAGGCCACATACACTCTCTCCTATTCATTGGTTGGTGCAGGTTGCTTGTTATTGTTTATTCAGGGAGGCCCACTCCAGCACTCCGTTTGATTCCTGTCACCTCCTGTTCTTCTTCTTGGCCACACTTCCTGTCCTTCCTGGCCACAGCACACTGATGATGATGTAACAATGATCATGGATGCCAGAAAAGCACTGCAGCTTTCAGCAATCAAGTCAGCTTCTTTAGTTCTCGACTGTCCCGTCCACTCAAGCACAGCAGCTGGACTCCTCTAGGCATTCTCCTCCTGCAGGAGTGTCTCAGTACGCTGGGCAGACTTATGCACTGAGGCAGCCCTCACACAATAATAAAGTTAAAACACAGCACAAAAAACCCTAACCAATTTACACGTATAAGGTGTATTCAAATAAAAAAATAACACCACAATGACAAAAATCCAATCAGTATAACTGGAGATATGAGTTTTTACGGTTTAGTAGAAAATTGCGTCAAAAAGCACAAAATGTCACTCTCTTTTATCTGGTCATTCTGGACCAGGGTAGAGTCACAGATTGGAGTGCGGGTAGAGATACAGGGACCAAATTCATAGTGTGGAAGAGTTACTTTCTCAAGTCAGTGCAAGGACTTGCTGTTTGCATTGGCAGGGACAGTGAGGAAGTCACTGTCAGCATGAGTAGCACATTGGAGTTTGCTTTCGGTGTCTCTGTTTTGGTGTGAAGACCCTCTTGCCACTAGAGCTTTGCTTTGACAGTAGACGCTGGAGCTCACAATTGGCCCTTATAAGTGCAATCAGGGTAGGACACAGCTCCTCCCACCCATCCTGTCTGGAGGACCCACTCCCCTCACACATAGAACTCTTTTTGTGTAAGTCTTGAAAGAATACCCACAGCGGAAGAGCCATTCACAGTCATTCAACCACGGACACTAGCAAAAAACACAATTGTTTTACGCAGGAAAATGCCAACTTTCTAAAAGTGGCATTTTCAGAATAGCAACCTAAAATCCAACCCTAAAGGAGGATTTTAAATTGCAATTCATTTGAGTAGAAACAACATTTTTCTATCTGGTCCGAAAGTAAACTTCTCACTTACTAAGAGTATTAGGGTAGCTGAGCATTAGTCTATGGTAGAGAGCCTTACACCAGTAAAACAATACTTTAGGAGTTTTTCACTGTCAGGATTTGTAAAACATAAGTATACATGTACTGCGTTTTGAATAATATCAACCTGTGGTATGAGCCATTAGGGTTTCTCTTTAGGATGACTTACACGTATTTAAAGAAAAGATTTGAGTCTGACAAAATGTTCATTTTGCAATGTCAAAAGGGCAGTTTAAAACTAGACTACAGGCTGCAGAGGCACACCTGAGACAAGTTTTACAGTTAGTGGGTAGCACTATGTGTGCTCTAGCCCACTTGTAGCATTTAATTTACAGGCCCTGGGTACTTATAGTACCATTTAATGGAGAGTCTATCTCTACTAAAATGTGAAAATTAGGTGTAGGTAAATGTTACTACGTTTTATGAAAAAACACAAACACTTGACGGTCAAGTGTATAGAGACCCAATGTCCAAAAAAACGAGTTGAGCAAAAATAAGGGATGAAGGCAAAAGTCTGGTGGATTATCATTCCAAAAATGTTAATTTTAGCAAACATGGGCCCATATTTATGAAAAATGCACAGTAGTTGTGCATCTTTTTTTTAATATGAGCTAACGACATTTCCTAACGCCATTCATGCGCCATATTTAGGAAATGATGCACAATGGCACTAAGGGATGGCTAGAGTCTCAAAAAAGATGCCAGCCAGTGAGGGATGGCATTAGGGGAAATGGAACTAGTGGGTCAAATATGACGGTTGGCTGATTAGCAGCAAAAAATCTGCTGCTAGACAGCCTTGCGTAATTTTTTGACACACAAGCAGCTAAGCATAGACAGTAGTCATTACCATTCCCAATGCCCACCACAGGGGACCAGTGCCCCTGGGCAAGCCCTACATACCCAGGGCCAGCCAGGGGCCCCATGTAGGGGCCCCCAGTGGCACACTACACACATACACATACATTTACCTGCAGCTTACATGGGATGGGCTCCCTCCTCCTGTAGTGTCCCTGTGGTATGAGTGGTGGTGATGCTGGGGGTTAGGGTGGGCACCTTTGTGCCCATTCCATGGTGTTTCCCCATGTAAATGGGCCTACAAGCACATTAACGCCTGGTCTGACTAGGTGTGAAATAATGATGCTAATTGGCTTATCGCCATTATTTAGGCCCGCCTCCTAGTTGCACGTTGTTTCAGCGTAAGGAGTTAAATATGGTGCTGGGGGGCTAGCGTAATTTTTAGGAAGGGAACACCTATCTTGTATCTCATTGACACAAGGTGGGTTGGCGCTTCCTAGAAATGGTGCTAACTCCAATATTTTGACGCTAGACCGGTCTAGTGTCAAAATATAAATATGGGGTTAAGTTAGTGCCCCTTTGGTGTCAAGTAAAATTCTGCTAAGGTGACGCTAGTTGTAAATAAATATGGGCCATGGAGTTTTACTATACTCTTCAAGCACACACCACTTATTCGGGGAAGACTGAACAGGCTTCCAGTACGACAGCAGAAGCTTAGCTGAGTGAGACTGGTGGCCATCTCACACGTCAGGATCAGCAAAAACACATTGTATACAGATAGAAAAAGGGTATGCTGACTCCACCACTCCATGATTATGTCTTAGGACACAGGCTGTATTCCCTACTAAGGCATGTTGGATGCCTGTCTCTAGTCCACAGTCCCATGCTCAGGGCCTCAGAACCTGCCACACAGCTAAGCTTCCCGCTATTATTGTAATATGTTCTGGGCACAAAAAAGCAGAATACCAGTGAAAACTGCACTTGATTTTCCTTAGAGTAGGGGTGCACGGCTGCAATACCAAGCAGCGGACATTCTTGTCCAATGTAAGTGAATTTTTCAAGTGCAAACATTATTATTGGATTCCATGGATATCCACACACTCTGACATGGTTTTTCATTCAAAGTAATTCAGGATGAACCGAATGGAGCTGAGTTAGCAATTGTTGTGAAAGTTTCTCTTGTATACTAACTGGAATGCCCCAGGACAAGTTCTTAGGACTGATCAATACCCTGGTATATTTGAACATCACTTCTGTCAGGCAAGCACTGGGGCTCTTATTACAAATGATGGGCAATCACAGGTGGAAAATGCACAGTGGCTAATTACCATTGGCATGGGATGCCAAAATTATTAGGTGCACTTAATTATGCGTTACAATCTGGAATTGGGAGACAACACACTACTAATGCGTCTTTTCCTTTGTTCAGAGCGCGGTTTGGCCTTCTGACAGGGGAAGAGTTATTATCTACCGCAATTTGAGATGTTATTGAAACGAAGATGACCATTATTTCTTGTGGAAAAGCATCTAACGCTAGTGTCTCTTTTCCTAGCATACCCTTAATGATAGTTTTCTTTCTGGTGAGGTAGTTTTATTCAGTTTATCATGGATTGCATCAGTGATATGAGAAAAACATTTATCATCTGTGCATCTGGTGTTTATTTCTGGTAATCAGTTTTCTACTGAGAATATTCGATTTGCTGGTGCAGACAAATAATGCTCCTGTTTCCTGTAGCAAGCCCAAAAGTATTGAAATATTTCCTTGGTGTCTCCTCAGAACTGGCTATAAAACCAAAAGACTTTTTAAGCAATTTGTTTGAAACTTTTTGATGTAAGGCACAATTTCAGATTCCTCAGAAACTGGTTAGACTCACTCCTCTGGTCACTCAGTACAGTTCAGGCTGATCTAAAATGTGACCAAGCAAATGCTTATTGTTTTCACCTGCTAGCTGAGTATTTATAGGTTCCACTGGTTTCTAGTTGTTATACACATTGTGCACTTATCTCAACTGTAATATCATGCACCACCAAAGAATAAATTATGAACATGTTTAGCAACATTCAAACTTCGGTCTCCAGCCAGGCGGCCGTCACTCTCTCACCCGCGGGATTATGACCCTGCCTACCGCCATGGTTTTCGTGGCAATCTTACCACCATGAAACCCATCGTGGTAGGCCCTATCAGTGACAGGGAATTACTTCCCTGACACTGATAGGGGTCTCCGTCGTTCCCCTCCCTCTCCACAGAGTCCTCCTCTACCCTCCTGCTCCCCCTTCCGACACACCGACATACATGCACATTCACGCAACAACATACACACCCATACACACACTCACACCCACATTCCCCCACGCTTGCATACATTCATTCACACACAGATCAACACACACTGACATGCATTCTAGAACACACGCATTCACACCACACAACATACATGCACACTCACACCCATTCATGGACACACACAGTCCACACGCCACACACCCGCATGCACGCACACAATCACACACACACACACACAAACACCCCTAACCTCCCACCCCTGTCAGAGCACCCAAATTTCCTGCGATTCTGCTGGCAGAAGCGCCCCCTTACTGACGTCCACCGCCATGACCGTAGCCGGAATTCCGCCAGTTGGCTGGCGGAATTCTGGCTATGGTCATAATATGGTGGACAGTAGGTAGCCGCGGCGACGGTGTTTTGGAAGCCGTCGCCGTGGCGTTAGGCGGTCATTACCACCAATGTCTTATTGACGGCCATAATGTTGTAATCTTTTTGTGATTAATTTTGAGACAAAGCAAATAAAAAGATTGGTGGGCTAGACACAACACCCTGAGGTTTTGGCGTTCAACTTGTGAAGTCAATAAATCTTGTGCTGGAGTTTAGAAACATGTTCCAATATGCAGAAGTTAAAAGTTAGTCAAACCGCCATGCCATGGACAGGTTACAGATTATCAATAACATTAGAGCACAGTCACAGATATAAGATATTTCCTTACTTAATTCCAGAAGAATACCTGCTCAATCCCTTGAGCCAGATCATGCACTGGTATTAACTTTGTAAGCCACATCAAATGAATAAAGGCCCCTATTTATACTTTTTTTAGTGTCGCATTTGCGTCATTTTTTTACGCGAAATCAATGCAAACTTACAAAATACAATTGTATTTTGTAAGTTTGCTCCGATTTTGCGTCACAAAACAGCGCAAATGCGGCGCTAATAAAGTATAAATATGGGCCAAACTGTTTTGCGCAAAATTGGGTTATAGGAATTGACATAAGATACATCCGCTGCCTCACATTTCTGTTGAGGTAATGTATGAGTTTTTCAGTGAAAGTTGAGGTTTCCCAGGAATCTACCAATCCCACCTAAACAGCTAAAAAGCCCTATATGTTGATTGACAACATTTAAATCACAGTTCTCCTTTAATATTTCAAAACTGCTTTGTTGTTGTCAATAGAACATCTTTCTTACATCTTTTTATACAGTACCCAATTTAGCAGAGATAGTCGATAGAGCTCTTTTCCATGTCACATCCTCTTCAATTTATTTATGGATTTTAGCAATTGGAAGCAAATACACTGTATCTGGCAAAACTTCAACCCTAGCCTGTTCCTTATGGGGGACAAGCAAAGTGAATACATTTTTGCCATTTTGTTGAGTTTATATGGGCTTATTTATATTTTCTAGGACCCAAGAAATAATCTCTAGTATTGTGGTTGGCTGACTATTGAATATTGAATTGAATAATTTTCATTATTATGATTGGCCAGGGAAGCAGTAAAAATGTAAACACTACTCATAACCTAATTTCTCATAGTTTGCTGTAGCTACTTTGAAGATGCCAGATGTTGAGTATGTTAAATATAATCTGCCACACCAAAGCAAGGAGCTGGTGTATCTCACAAATTTCATGTCAGATCTTGGCCATCCAAAGAGTTTACAGTAGCAATGTGTAAATCATTATGAGGAAAGAAGAAAAGAAAGAAAAGATTTTAGTTTGCCTTTTTTACCACCTGCAGCACATACACACATGATTCAGTCTTACCTTTTTTTGTTATCCTCTGCATACTCACTGCAGTAGATCCCCTCAAGCTCACAGAAGCCCACACTTTCCCAAACTTCTGTAGAAGAAATATTATCAGACCTTTTTAAAATATCAGGAAAAATATGAGGTTCTCAGGATTCTACAGTCATGCAGAGGGATTATCCCACTTTTCTGCTCAATCGTCCTACACAGTGATGGGCAAACATTCAAGCACTTGTCAATGATTAGCAAAGACAGGAGACTATGTATGGAGCTTAACTAAGAGGGGACGACCTTAAATCTTTTATATTTTTTGGGGTTAACTGTTTGCATAGGTGGAACAATTAGTAAGCCTGTTGTTACTGAAAAATATACAATAAAAGTAAATACATTTAGATTACAAAAGGACGATAGAATATTCATAGCGATCCAGCCTCACCAAGAAGTACTTTTTATGTTTTTTTTTTACTTTAGAGAGCACGTTTTAAAGGATTGTGGTTTGCAAATTTTAGAAACGCTCTTTATTAATTTACCTAATTACTAAGTATACAGGAAAAAAATACATTGCCATTATAAACTTAATTGGCCTTCTTAGTGTTGCAAACCTTTCCTTGCTGTAGATCTACTGAGCATTCAAAGAGGATGAACATGGCCCTAATATCCTGTTGCTACCTGATAAACATTTAAAAAGAGTAGTGAAATAGGCCCCTGGTAGAGCATTCATTTTAGGACATCCTCATTCCTCGCTCCTCATCCCTACTTCCCATTCCTGGTTCTCATCCCTGCTTCTCATCAATCATACCTACTTTTCATCCACCATAGATCATCCCTACATCTCATCTATCATCTTTACTTCTCTTCCATCATCCCTATTTCTCATCCATCATCCATCATCCCTACTTCTCATCCATCATCCCTACTTCCCATCCATCATACATCAGCCCTACTTCTCAGCCATCATCCCTACTTCTCTTCCATCATCCCTACTTCTCATCCTTACTTCTCATCTCAGTATGGATGATGTATGATGGATGAGAAGTAGGGATGATGGAAGAGAAGTAGGGATGATGGATGAGAAGTACAGGATACTGTACTGGACCATCCGCCTATGCCTTAGACAGACCTAATGTCCACTTTTCTGGCAGGAGGCCCTCAGCAATGAATGCTGTATAGACATAGGTAATCAAATAGTTTACCACTTCAACTCCTCAAATGACTAAGGAGCCCTTTCACTTTCAAAAATAGGTTCTCACAGGCAACCACAAGCTTTGCCTGATGTTCCATTACTACCAGTTAATAACCCCTTAGAGGCCACTCCATGGCCCTGACATCTACAAGACTGACAGGAGCTAGGAATATGAACACTAAATTAGGGACCTGGTAACCAGAACCACATATTCACTATTCAAAGAGTGGCGGGTAGCATTACATTTATGTTACACTATCACATATTTTACAAATATAACTCTTATTATAATTAAATATCGCATTTTGAGAAATGTCACGCTGCCACACTGGACCAATGAGATTATTTTCTTTGCTTGCACACCTTGTTTTCAACTGTGGCATTCAGAATGTAGCGGTTAGAGGAATAAGGTGGAGCTATAGTGACATCTCTCTGTCTTTGTCTACTTATGAAAGGAGAACACATCAAATCATTCAAGAAAATGAAAGGATAGCTGGGTTTACAAATTAAATGGCTGGATTAACACATTCATTGTACTTTTGAGACTGTATGTAATATTCATGTGGCATGTAAATACTGACAAAGTGCTTGACTCGTTTACAAAATTCTGGAGCATGCATACATGTAACCAACAAGAAATTGAACATTTGTACAGAAGAGCTTTATGGTCACACATATTACTTGCGTATGCCTATGTTTTTTAACACAATACCTTTGGTAGTATTGCAGTATGGAAAGAGCAGGTATGAAATGGACATCATCAGTGCAAGTGTGCTTTGGCAATAAACATATACTCCATGGATACCACCATTACAAGCTTCCCTCACTCTCAGGATATATGAAGCCTGAGCATCAGTAATATGTAGTCCTCTCATCCACAAAACAGGCACAGTTCAACATCAACCATCAAACAAACAACATGATCAGAGCAATCGTCCTTCCATGATAGAGCAGGAGAGAACAGAAACATTATCTACAGGTATCTACAGAGACAGGCTTCCTGACACAAAGACAAGATCACTGGGTCAAGCGTCACTCAATGACAGAACAGGAAACACAATGAAAGCAATAGTGCACACTTCCCTTATTGGCTGGAATTTTATAGTGCAGTCCTCCCTGCATCACAGAGCAAGTTCAGCATAGCAATCAGCAATGCAAACCTCTCCCATTCAAAGCATAACTATGACATGGGCATCACAGCTGCAAGCTGCCTTTGATAATGGAACTGACACGGCATGGACATCACCAGTGCAATCATTCTTCACTCTCAGAATACGCATAGAATTACCATAATTCACAGAGAAGGCAGAGCACAGGCATCAACAGTGAAAACATTGCTTGCTACAACTGAAAGGACACCATGGACATGGGAAATGGCCACCTTCCTCCCTCTCTGACCATGTTTCACCCCCTCACAGACCAGGCACATCAAGGACATCAACTCATCAATCATATTCCCTCATAATAACAAAAGGTACAGCTTGAAGAAATTGGGTTTTTGGTTGGCAGTCAGGTTACCCTCTGTCCAAGCAAGAACCCTCACTCTAGTCAGGGTAAGTCACACACAATCCCAAAATTATCCTGTGCCCACCCTCTGGTAGCTTGGCACGAGCAGTCAGGCTTAACTTAGAAGGCAATGTGTAAAGTATTTGTGCAATAAATCATACAATAACACAATATAGCACCACAAAAATACACCACACAGTGTTTAGAAAAATATATAATATTTATCAGGATAATTGTAGGTCAAAACGAATAAAGATGCAATATGAAATTGTAGAGTGTGAGAAACTGGGGCTGATTGCAGAGGCCCCCTAACTTTTTGCCCCCATTTTCCACTTTATGCTGGTGTTTTCCTGACTCTGATGGTGCCCTGGGTACTGCTAACCAGTCCCAGGGCCTGTGCTCTGTGTAAAATGGATATGCAAATTAGGCTAATTATAATTGGCTAAGTTAACCTACCTATAAGTCCCTAGTATATGGTAGGGCATGTAGGTTTAGGGACCACAGCATAGGTGGTGCACACCTAGGTGCATTGCTGAGGTGCCCAGTGTCATTTTAAAAGCAAGCCTGCCTTGCTGGCTGCTTTTAAATTAAAGTTATATGCAAATTCGACTTTGGAATTAAAGGTACTTCCAAAGTCTTAAACTACCTTATTTTTACATATAAGTCACCCCTAAGGTGTGCCCTATGTGCCCCTAGGGCTGGGTGCCATGTAACTATAAGCAGGGACTTTATAAAAATAGATTTATAAGCCCTGGTGAGGTAAAAACAGCCAAATTCGTTTTTCCCTCATTGAAGTAAATGGCCTTCATAGGCTAGAATGGGCAGACTTTATTTAAAATTTTAAAGTCTCCTTAAATGTTACATACCAAGAATTTGGTATCAAATTGATTGTTATAATAAATCCCACAACTTCCAGTTGTTGGATTTAATATAACTAGTGCAGGTAAAAAGTTTAGACTTTACCTAAAAAGTTGCCAATTTCAGCTCTGCATTGTTTTTGCTGCTGTGCTCTGATTGGCCAGCCTGCAGCAGCTCCTGCCAGGCTACTTTAATGAGGTGTGAAGTGGCCTGACTTCACACAAAGGAATGTGCTTGGGGGAGAGAATCTCCCCTCAGCAGATGGTGAGGCAGGAAGGGGGAGGGCTGCCAAACTGGTCTTCAAAGGCAGAGAAGGACATCTGGAGCACCCAACAACACCCCCACATCCTGCAACCCCAGACAGCTAGGTGCCCCCTTGATTAGATTAGGAGAGGGCAGGAGAGGGGTGTGTTTATGATTTTTAGCCACACCAGTGGGTGGGCTCAGCCAGATCTCTCCTCCAAAAATCAGATTCATCCATTTTGGATTTTTAGAGACTGTTGCCTTCTGGGATGGATTTTTGCCACACTTCCCAGGAAGTGGTCATCACAGGGGGACGACCCTGTCCCTGATTGGGGAACCAGGGCCCCCCTGCTTTTCACCCAGGAGCAAGGATAAAACTGGCAGACCTGCACCCACGCCTCAGATCCCCACCAAATTTCAAGAAGAAAGAACTACAAGGAGAAGAAGGACTGCCCTGCTGGACCCCTGGCCTGCACCTGGACCCTGCACTCAGAAAGACTGCACCAGCTGCACACTTGGGCTTCACCACAAGAAGGACTTTGCCTGGCTTCCACTGGTTCAAGGAGGGACTCCCTGTTTGCTACAGGTGAAAAATTGCTAACCAGAGTCCCCTGCACCAACTCCTGAAAAAGTGACCAGCTGACCACTGTCCAGTGGCCAAAAAGGAGTTTGCGCCAGGTGCATTCTGGGAGTTGAAGTCCGCACTTCCCAAGGACCATCACAGAACTTCTGGACCCTTGGGGTGAGCTGTGGACCCCAAAAGAACCTTAAAAGAACATCTGGGTGAAGCCCCAGAAGTTTGGAAAAGATTGGAGAAATTTTGGAAAAAAGCTCCATAAAGTGACCGACCCGACGCGGAAATTCTAGCCGGCTTGCCTCAACCGCGACCCGGCCTGACTTCGTGGTTCATCCCGGTAAAGAAAAACATCCGAAAAAACGACTAAGTCCGAACGTAAAAAGTTGACCGGGACCTTCCAGCCATCGTATCCGAGAAGGGCTCCACGGACGTCGGATCAAGATCCAGGTTTACCCCGGTCGAAGGATTTTCATCTCGAAAAAACGACTAAGTCCGAAGGTAAAAATCACCACCGAGGAAACCGACTTCGCGTATCCGGACAAGGGCTCCAGGAGGTCGGATCCAACTGGCAGGTTCGTCCCGGGGAAGAAAAACATCGAAAAAGAGACTAAGTCAGAAGGTAACTTTTTAACCGAGGCCTCCCGCGACTTGTAGCCGAGCAGGGCTCCATCGCGGTCGGCCTGAAAGTTTGACTTTGCCCCGGTCCTGGTGCAACCAGATGACCCGATTGGCGCTTTTCGTTTCTGAGCGCTAGAAAATAATAATACTTTAAAAATTCATATCTCCGGTTCCCCTGAACCGATTTTAATCGTTTTTGTGTCATTTTAAAGATAAAAATATAAGCTATTTTTATAAATTGGTTTTGGATTTTTAAACTGTTTCCTGTGTTTTATTTAATTACTGTTTTGTGATATTTGAATGCTTTACACTTTGTCTCCTAAGTTAAGCCTTGACGCTCGATGCCAAGCTACCAAGGGTAGAGCTGGGATTAATTTACTGAGACCTAACTGTACTTACGTGGAGGTTTGTGGCTTGTTGCTAGGTGTAGGTACCTACCTGCCCTACCAATAACCCATTTTCCAACATAATTGGAAGCAGCAACGGGATCCTGTACTTGTGTTCAATATCACGTTACAGTTTTAGATAAAACAAATTAAAAATCCTTTAAATTGTCCTAGTGCAAAAATTGTTTTTAATTTTTAATTTTAATTTTTTTTTTTAAATTAATTTGGATTAATTTCAATTATTGAATTTTTGTAATTTTTCTAAATTCCTGTTACCAATTTTTGCAAAAAGTTTTTGTTGACACAAAACTAGGGAACCATGGAGCTTGATCTGGCTAGCCTACCTACACTGACAGTAGTCCAGCTTAGGGGGTTGTGTGTTGAGAGAGGGTTGCCTGCAACCACTAATCTCAGGAAGGAAATCCTAATTAAATCCCTGACAGCATGGGCTGAGGCCCAAGAGGTAGAGACAGAGGAAGCTCCAGAGGAGGAAGAAAAAGAGGAAGATGCTAACTCTAACCATTCAGGGGAGGGAAGGCATCAGACCCTAAGTGAGGAAGAGGAGGAACGGTCCTCACTGGACACAGTCACTAGGGGCAGACCCAAAGCTAGTGGTAGGAAGGGGGTCCTTTCAGGAGGAGAGAACCCATCCATCAGGGAGAGAGAGCTGGAAGCCCAGCTAGCCTACATAGCTTTGGAGGCAGATAAGCTTGCCCTAGAAAAAAAGAAGTGGGCAAGCAAAGAAAAAAAAGATGGAAGCAGCGAGAAAGAAACTGAGGTGTCCCTGGGTGGGGGTTTTGCCCCCAGATTACCCAAAGGGGTGGTTCCTGCCTATGTAGAGGGGGATGACATCGATAAGTGGCTGGGGGCCTTTGAGAGGGCCCTCCAGATGAGGAAAGTCAAGCCTCAGTACTGGGGTTCACTCCTTTGGGAGTTAGTTCCCAACTCTGGGAGGGATAGGCTCCTAACCATGAGTGGGGAGGATGCAGACTCATACCCCAGTATGAAGAGTTGCTTGACTAAAAAGTTTGGTCTAACCCCAGAGCAGTATAGGCTTAAGTTTAGGGACACCCAAAAGACAAGCACCCAGTCCTGGGTGGACTTTGTGGACATTTCAGTAAAGGCACTGGAGGGCTGGATTATTGGCAACAAAGTTAATACTTATGAGGGGTTATACAATCTGATCATGAGAGAGTACATCTTGACCAATTGTATCCAAGAAAGGTTACGCCAGCATCTAGTGGACTCTAAGCTGACCAACCCTAGAGAGCTAGGGGAGGCAGCTGATGAGTGGTTGAGAACCAGGGTGGTTGTCAAGTCCCAGGGGGGAGACTCCAAGAAGGGGGGGACAGGTCCCCAAAAACCTAAGGAGGGAGGTGGTAAGCCCACCACAGAGACTCCCTCTGTACCCCAGAACCCTAAGAAGGAGGAGAGTAAATCCCACTCCCACTCTGACAAGCAGAGACAGGGAGACCCAGGGTTAAAAAAGCTCTTGGACAGTAGGGCTTGCTTTGACTGTCAGCAGACAGGTCACTTCAGAGGAGATGCAGCCTGTCCAAAGAAAGTGGTTAGCACTGGGCTGTCCAGTGTAGCCATAGAGGAGGATTCCTCAGATGATGAAGTCCTCCTAGCATTGTGCTGGGAGACAGGACCAGATGGTAAGCTGGTGATCCCTGAGGGTGGGAGTAGGCACTTCCACCACATTCAAGTGAATGGGATCCCTACCACTGGCCTGAGAGACACCTGTGCCAGTCACACTGTAGTGAGTGACCGGTTAGTGACCCCAGACATGTATGTCCCAGGAAAGACAAAGAAAGTCAGGATAGCCACAGGGGAGGTCACCTCCAAACCTGTAGCCATAGTGCCCCTAGAGAGGGAGGGTATCCTTGACTGGATTAGGGTGGTAGTCAGTGCTGACCTTCCCCTAGATTGTATCCTGGGCAATGACCTCCCAGAGGTGAGTCTGGTCACAGATGGGGTGGTCGCCCAGGGCGCCCCCCCAACCCAAAGTCCTGGGGAGTCAGTCCCTACAGTTAGGAGACAGGGGTCCCAAAGAAAAGGAAAGAAGAAAAGGAAGGGTAGGCCACTCTTAAAGAGAGTTCCAGGGAGCCAAGGGCCCTCTGCCCCAGTAGGGGGGGAGCCCAGAGTTGGCACTGGTGAGGCCTCACCTGACCCCAAGGAAGTCCTGAGTAGTCAGGCAGCTGTCCAGATGCAAGGTGTTGCCCCTGCACTGACAGAAGGGAGAGTGGAAGGAGGGTGTCTGCCACAGGAGGTGGTAGCCCCCCACTCTAGACAGCAAGAGGGGTGCCAGGACCCCAAAGATGCCCCTAAAGCAGCTCAGCCACCTGTCAGTGGAGAGCTTAGGGTGTGGTTCTGGGTACTGACAGCTGTCAGTAGCCTCTGCTGGGTGCTAGCCTTCCTGGCAGCACTGTACTTGGCCTGGGAGGCAGACCCCAAGGCCAATAGCAAAGTAGGCCCCCTGACCCTGTTGGTCATGGGGGGGTTGCTCAAGTGTTGGGTGACCTCTTTGGGTAAGCTAGGTCTTGCCCTAGCAAAGTTAGGAGTAGGGGAGGTGGGCACCTCACTACCCAAGTTGGCAGAGAGAGAGGAGGAAGACCCCCCTAGAGGGAAGTTTCAGTTTGGGTTGGGTCCTTTTACTGTTGGGATGGCTTCACTACCCAGAGGGAGTGACCCTGACAGGAGGATATAAGGCAGAGTAGGCCCTGCAAAGGGACGGCCAGTTTTCTTCACTGTCTTCCTCGCCTAACAAGCCAGGAAGACTCTCCCAGGGTTGGGCTGAGTCTCCTGGGCGTGTGGGCTGGGGGGGGGTTGTGTGAGAAACTGGGGCTGATTGCAGAGGCCCCCTAACTTTTTGCCCCCATTTTCCACTTTATGCTGGTGTTTTCCTGACTCTGATGGTGCCCTGGGTACTGCTAACCAGTCCCAGGGCCTGTGCTCTGTGTAAAATGGATATGCAAATTAGGCTAATTATAATTGGCTAAGTTAACCTACCTATAAGTCCCTAGTATATGGTAGGGCATGTAGGTTTAGGGACCACAGCATAGGTGGTGCACACCTAGGTGCATTGCTGAGGTGCCCAGTGTCATTTTAAAAGCAAGCCTGCCTTGCTGGCTGCTTTTAAATTAAAGTTATATGCAAATTCGACTTTGGAATTAAAGGTACTTCCAAAGTCTTAAACTACCTTATTTTTACATATAAGTCACCCCTAAGGTGTGCCCTATGTGCCCCTAGGGCTGGGTGCCATGTAACTATAAGCAGGGACTTTATAAAAATAGATTTATAAGCCCTGGTGAGGTAAAAACAGCCAAATTCGTTTTTCCCTCATTGAAGTAAATGGCCTTCATAGGCTAGAATGGGCAGACTTTATTTAAAATTTTAAAGTCTCCTTAAATGTTACATACCACGAATTTGGTATCAAATTGATTGTTATAATAAATCCCACAACTTCCAGTTGTTGGATTTAATATAACTAGTGCAGGTAAAAAGTTTAGACTTTACCTAAAAAGTTGCCAATTTCAGCTCTGCATTGTTTTTGCTGCTGTGCTCTGATTGGCCAGCCTGCAGCAGCTCCTGCCAGGCTACTTTAATGAGGTGTGAAGTGGCCTGACTTCACACAAAGGAATGTGCTTGGGGGAGAGAATCTCCCCTCAGCAGATGGTGAGGCAGGAAGGGGGAGGGCTGCCAAACTGGTCTTCAAAGGCAGAGAAGGACATCTGGAGCACCCAACAACACCCCCACATCCTGCAACCCCAGACAGCTAGGTGCCCCCTTGATTAGATTAGGAGAGGGCAGGAGAGGGGTGTGTTTATGATTTTTAGCCACACCAGTGGGTGGGCTCAGCCAGATCTCTCCTCCAAAAATCAGATTCATCCATTTTGGATTTTTAGAGACTGTTGCCTTCTGGGATGGATTTTTGCCACACTTCCCAGGAAGTGGTCATCACAGGGGGACGACCCTGTCCCTGATTGGGGAACCAGGGCCCCCCTGCTTTTCACCCAGGAGCAAGGATAAAACTGGCAGACCTGCACCCACGCCTCAGATCCCCACCAAATTTCAAGAAGAAAGAACTACAAGGAGAAGAAGGACTGCCCTGCTGGACCCCTGGCCTGCACCTGGACCCTGCACTCAGAAAGACTGCACCAGCTGCACACTTGGGCTTCACCACAAGAAGGACTTTGCCTGGCTTCCACTGGTTCAAGGAGGGACTCCCTGTTTGCTACAGGTGAAAAATTGCTAACCAGAGTCCCCTGCACCAACTCCTGAAAAAGTGACCAGCTGACCACTGTCCAGTGGCCAAAAAGGAGTTTGCGCCAGGTGCATTCTGGGAGTTGAAGTCCGCACTTCCCAAGGACCATCACAGAACTTCTGGACCCTTGGGGTGAGCTGTGGACCCCAAAAGAACCTTAAAAGAACATCTGGGTGAAGCCCCAGAAGTTTGGAAAAGATTGGAGAAATTTTGGAAAAAAGCTCCATAAAGTGACCGACCCGACGCGGAAATTCTAGCCGGCTTGCCTCAACCGCGACCCGGCCTGACTTCGTGGTTCGTCCCGGTAAAGAAAAACATCCGAAAAAACGACTAAGTCCGAACGTAAAAAGTTGACCGGGACCTTCCAGCCATCGTATCCGAGAAGGGCTCCACGGACGTCGGATCAAGATCCAGGTTTACCCCGGTCGAAGGATTTTCATCTCGAAAAAACGACTAAGTCTGAAGGTAAAAATCACCACCGAGGAAACCGACTTCGCGTATCCGGACAAGGGCTCCAGGAGGTCGGATCCAACTGGCAGGTTCGTCCCGGGGAAGAAAAACATCGAAAAAGAGACTAAGTCAGAAGGTAACTTTTTAACCGAGGCCTCCCGCGACTTGTAGCCGAGCAGGGCTCCATCGCGGTCGGCCTGAAAGTTTGACTTTGCCCCGGTCCTGGTGCAACCAGATGACCCTATTGGCGCTTTTCGTTTCTGAGCGCTAGAAAATAATAATACTTTAAAAATTCATATCTCCGGTTCCCCTGAACCGATTTTAATCGTTTTTGTGTCATTTTAAAGATAAAAATATAAGCTATTTTTATAAATTGGTTTTGGATTTTTAAACTGTTTCCTGTGTTTTATTTAATTACTGTTTTGTGATATTTGAATGCTTTACACTTTGTCTCCTAAGTTAAGCCTTGACGCTCGATGCCAAGCTACCAAGGGTAGAGCTGGGATTAATTTACTGAGACCTAACTGTACTTACGTGGAGGTTTGTGGCTTGTTGCTAGGTGCAGGTACCTACCTGCCCTACCAATAACCCATTTTCCAACACGTAGAGATATCACTGAAAAGTGATATAAGGGGGGTGATTCTGACCGCGGCGGACGGCGGTCGCCGCCCGCCAAGCGGTTCCCGCCGAAAGACCGCTCCGCGGTCAAAAGACCGCGGCGGTCATTCTGGCTTTCCCACTGGGCCGGCGGGCGACCGCCGAAAGTCCGCCCGCCAGCCCAGCGGGAAACACCCTTCCCACGAGGACGCCGGCTCAGAATGGAGCCGGCGGAGTGGGAAGGTGCGACGGGTGCAGTTGCACCCGTCGCGAATTTCAGTGTCTGCAAAGCAGACACTGAAATTCTCCGTGGGGCCCTCTTACGGGGGCCCCTGCAGTGCCCATGCCATTGGCATGGGCACTGCAGGGGCCCCCAGGGGCCCCGCGGCACCCCCTACCGCCATCCTGTTCCTGGCGGGAGAACCGCCAGGAACCGGATGGCGGTAGGGGGTGTCAGAATCCCCATGGCGGCGGAGCGCGCTCCGCCGCCATGGAGGATTCTCAAGGGCAGCGGGAAGTCGGCGGTACACCGCCGACTTTCCGTTTCTGGCCGCGGCTGAACCGACGCTGTCAGAATGCCCAGCGGTGCACCGCCAGCCTGTTGGCGGTGCTACCGCCGACCTCCGCCATGGCGGTAATTACCGCCAGGGTCAGAATGACCCCCAAAGTGTCTTAAGTCTTTAAAAAGCAAACAAAGTCTCTTTCAAGCACAAAGTACCTGGTTTAAATGTAAAAATCTCTGCAAAGGGCCGCAAAAGAAGAGATACGTGGAAAAATGGTGTGTGTGTCGATTTCTCCCCTGCACACACGGACTTGCGTCATTATTTTTCACGCGGGGAAGTCATGCGTCGTTTTACGGCGCATGGACAGTCTCTTTCTGTGGGTTGCGGGATTACCAGATGTCCCTGGGTCTGTGCGTGGATTCTTCGGCTTGTTTTCCGGCTGTGCGTCGTTCAGGGAGGCTGTGTTTGGAATTCTCATTCTCACGACAGGCGTTGCATCGATTTCCCCTCTGGAAGTCGGGCGGCGTTGTCCTTGCGAGGCCGTGCCTCGAAGTTCCGGTCGTCCCGAAGGTGTCGCTTCGATCAGCGTCGGTGTGCAGTGATTTTCTCGCCGCGGAGCAAGCTGTGCGTCAAAAATTTTGGCGCACGAAGAGTCCAAATGAAAAAAAGAAGTCTTTTTGGTCCTGAGACTTCAGGGAACAGGAGGCAAGCTCTATCCAAGCCCTTGGAGAGCACTTTTACAGCCAGGCAAGAGTTCAGCAAGGCAGCAGGGCAACAGCAAGGCAGCAGTCCTTTGTAGAAAGCAGTCAGGTGAGTCCTTTAGGCAGCCAGGCAGTTCTTCTTGGCAGGATGCAGGTTCTAGTTCAGGTTTCTTCTCCAGCAAGTGTCTGATGAGGTAGGGCAGAGGCCCTGTTTTATACTAAATTGTGCCTTTGAAGTGGGGGTGACTTCAAAGAGTGTCTAGGAAATGCACCAGTTCCCCTTTCAGTTCAATCCTGTCTGCCAGGGTCCCAGTAGGGGGGGTGGCAGTCCTTTGTGTGAGGGCAGGCCCTCCACCCTCCCAGCCTAGGAAGACCCATTCAAAATTCAAATGTATGCAAGTGAGGCTGAGTACCCTGTGTTTGGGGTGTGTCTGAGTGAATGAACAAGGAGCTGTCAACTAAACCTAGCCAGACGTGGATTGAAAGACACAGAAAGATTTAAGTGCAGAGAAATGCTCCCTTTCTAAAAGTGGCATTTCTAAAATAGTAATATTAAATCCAACTTCACCAGTCAGCAGGATTTTGTATTGCTATTCTGGCCACACTAAATATGACCTTCCTGCTCCTTTCATATCAGCAGCTGCCACTTCACTTCAACAATGTATGAGGGCAGCCCCAATGTTAGCCTATGAAGGGAGCAGGCCTCACAGTAGTGTAAAAACGAATTCAGGAGTTTTACACCACGGTTACCTAGGGCGCACATTAGGGGTGACTTATATGTAGAAAAAGGGGAGTTTTAGGCTTGGCAAGTACTTTTAAATGCCAAGTCGAAGTGGCAGTGGAACTGCACACACAGGCCTTGCAATGGCAGGCCTGAGACAGGGTTAAGGGGCTACTGAAGTGGGTGGCACAACCAGTGCTGCAGGCCCACTAGTAGCATTTAATCTACAAGCCCTAGGCACATATAGTGCACTCTACTAGGGTCTTACAAGTAAATTAAATAGCCAATCAATGATAAACCAATCAACAGTACAATTTACTCAGAGAGCATATGCACTTTAGCACTGGTTAGCAGTGGTAAAGTGCCCAGAGTTCAAAAGCCAACAAGAACAGGTCAGAAAAAAAATAGGAGGAAGGAGGCAAAAAGTTTGGGGATGACCCTGTCAAAAAGCCAGGTCCAACAACAGGCATCAACAGTGAAAACATTGCTTGCTACAACTGAAAGGACACCATGGACATAGGAAATGGCCACCTTCCTCCCTCTCTGACCATGTTTCACCCCCTCACAGACCATGCACATCAAGGACATCAACTCATCAAATTCCCTCATAATAACAAAAGGTACAGCTTGAACATCAACAGTGCAGTTTTGCCTTCATGATAGAGTAGGTTCAGCATGTCCATCAGAAATGTGACTTTTTCCTCAGTCAAAGAATAGGTACAGCATTAGCAGCTCTTGCTCACTATGCCACTGGATTCAAGCTAGCCTGGCTGATGAGGGGTGATGCCCAAAAACCGGTCCCAGGATACTTGTTTCTGGTCCATGGAGGACCTGGGCTGGCAGTTTGGACTAGACCGTTTCCTTGGGAGGCAGGGTCAAGACTGATTTGCATATGACTGGGTCCAAACTGCAGTGGCATAGTAAGCAAAAAAAAACAATGGATTTAATTCAGAATTGTGACGAGGTGAATGTTTGACAATGTTCAGCATTCTGTCCTTCATTTTTTTATGTTGCTACAGCATTAGCATCACCAGTGGAACCTTCTTTTGATAATAGAACCTATGTAGCATGTGCATGGCTTGTGCAAACTTCCTTTGATAATAAAACATATGCAGCATGTACATCACCAGTGCAAGCTTCCTTTGATCATAGAACACATGCAGCATGTACATTGCCAGTGCAAGCATCCTTTGATAATAAAACATATGCAGCATGTACATTGCCAGTGCAAGCTTCCTTTGATAATAGAAAATATGCAGCATGGACATTATGCAGCATATACATCACCAGTGCAAGTTTCCTTTAATAATAAAACATATGCAGCATGTGCAAAAACCTCCTTTGATAATAAAACCTATGCAGCATGTACCTTGCCAGTGCAAGCTTCCTTTGTAAAAGTATGCAGCATGTATAAAACCAGTGCAAGCATCCTTTGATAATAGAATGTATACAAGATGGACATCACCAGTGCAAGCTTCCTTTGATAATAGAATATATGCAGCATGCACACCGCCAGTGCAAGCTTCATTTGATAATGATACCTATGCAGGATGAACATCGCCAATGCGAGATTCCTTTAATAATGAAACCTATGCGGGATGTACATCACCAGTGCAAGCTTCATTTGATAATAGAGCATACGCAGCATTGAGATCACGCAGCATGGGTATTACCAGTACAGGCTTCTTTTGAAAATATGCAAAATGTACATCGCCAGTGCAAACTTCCTTTGATAATAGAACATATGCAGAATGCACACCTGTTCAAGGTTTCTTAGCTAATAGAACACATGCATCATAGACATCATCAATGTAAACTTCCTCTGATAACAGAACATATGTAGAACATTCATTACCAGTGCAATCTTCCTTTGATAATAGAACATATGCAGCATGGACATCACACAGCATATGTGCATTACCAATGCAAGCTTCATTTGATAATAGAACCTATGCAGCATGTACATCACCAATGCAAGCTTCCTTTGAAAATAGAACCTATGCAGGATATACATCATCATTGCAAACGTTTTTTGATAGTAGAACATATGCAGCATGTGCATCACTAGTGCAAGCTTCCTTCGATAATATAACAAATGCAGCATGGAAATCACTAGTGCAAGTTTCCTTAGATAACAGAACATATCAAAATGGAGCTCAGGTGACATGTGCATCACCGGTGTAGCTTCCTTTGATAATAGAACCTGCACAGCATAGACAATTTGCAGCATGCAAATCACCAGTGCAAGCTTCCTTTGACAATAGAACCTGTCACGTAGGCTCTCATTATTCTAATGAGACTACTGGATTTTGAGCAGCAAGATCTTCCACAAGGTGGAAGACAGAGTCTATCCCACAGTGGGTGACACCTGTTGCTCTAAATCCGTGTTTTGCTCCGGCTAACTAGCAGTGCCTCGTCTCTCCCGAAAGAGACGATTGGGCAGCCGAGCGCATGACATATCATACATCTCAGGGAAGTCGTGGTCACTCAGGTCGCATCCGGTTCTCTCATTCACCATTCGGTCTCATATATAAATGACAATGAAAGCAATATAAGTTTTAAAGACTGGTTTAATAATACAACTGCATTTTAGATAGCAAAGTGTGAGCTGCAATAACCAGAATGACTCAACGTGACAATATTAAAATGGTGACGATGAGAGTGAAGCATAAGAATAACGCTGTCATATTGCCACTAGAATCGATGGACTATTTTCGATCTGAATCATAATTTGAGCACAGCATGTTAAGCTCTAATCCTGCCTTTCAGGTTCCGCCGGGAGGACATCGACCCTCATACCTGAGCAAAGGCCTGTAGTCTGCGTTAGCATCTGCAGCGAAGCATTCAGCAATCAGCGTACAGTTGTGGTTCCCTGGCTGGAATCTCCCTCTTAACGTGTAATGGGACTAGGAAGTGTTTTTATAATAACACAGCTAATGTTCTAAGAAAATGTCCCTACGTAAGGATGTGTATTTTCTACGAATGTTGGAGATTAAACTTCTACCACGTTCACCGGCAATGTACCAGACTGTAGCCGTGACTGAAGCACAAAGTGATCAAAAATGTCTTGTTTGAGAACACAGTGCTGGACTAAGCAAAACAGTTAGATAGAAAAAATTAAAACAAGACCGTAAAGCTGGTTATCTAGGTCAAAGTGCACAATTGCCTAGTGTATTAAACTAACGTGCATGGAGCTATAGCTAAAATGGCTACACAACAACCTATGCAGGTTGTAAAATACCAATGCAAGCCTCCTATAATAATCGAACATATGCAGCATGTACATTGCCAGTGCAAGCTTCTTTGGATAGTAGAACTTATATAGCATGTACAACACCAGTGCAAGCCTCCTTTTAAAATAGAACATACGTAACATGGACATCAAGCAGCATGTGCATCACTAGTCCCTTGATAATAGAATATATTCAGTTTGTACATTGCCAATGCAAGGTTCCTTTGATAATAGAACCTATGCAACATGTACCTCAGCAGTGTAAGCTTTTGCAGTGTAGAACATATGCAGGATGCACAACACCAGTGCAAGATTCCTTTGATAATAGAATGTGCACAGCATGGACATCACCAGTGCAGGCTTCCTTTGACAATAGAACTTATGCAGGTTTTATAATACCAGTGCAAGCTTCCTTTAATAATAGAACATATGCAGCATGTACATCACCAGTGGAAGCTTCCTTTGATAATAAAATATATTCAGCATTCACGTTGCCAGTGCAAGGTTCCTTTGATAATAGAACCTATGCAGCATGTACATCAGTAGTGCAAGCTACCTTTGATAATAGAGCCTATGCAGCATGCACATCACTAGGGCAAGTTTCCTTAGATAATAGAACATACGCAACATGGGTATCACATGGGATGTACATCACCAGTGGAAGCTTCCTTTGATAATAGAACATACACAGCATAGACATCAAGGAGCAGGGGCATCACCAGTACAAACTTCCTTTGATAATAGAAAATATGCAATATGTACATCGCCAATGCAAACTTCCACAGATATACATTACATCTCCAAGTTTTCTTAGCTAATAAAACATATGCAGCATGGATATCACCAACGCAAGCTTCCTCTGATAATTGAACATATGTAGAATGTACATTCCCACTGCAATCTTTCTTTGATAATAGAACATACGCAGCAAGGACATCAAGCAGCATGTGCATCACAAGTGCAAGCTTCCTTTGATAATAGAACATATGCAGCATGTACATCACAAGTACAAGCTTCCTTGGATAATAGAACATATGGATCATGGACATCACTAGTGCAAGCTTCTTTATATAATAGAACATAGGCAACATGGACATCACATAGCATGTACATCACCAGTGCAAGCTTCCTTTGATAATAGAACCTACACAGCATGGACATTTTGCAGCATGGACATCAACAGTGCAAGCTTTGTTTGACAATGGAACCTATGCAGGTTGTCAATTACCAGTGCAAGCCTCCTTTGATAATAGAACATATGCAGAATGTACATTATTAGTGGAAGCTTCCTTTGATAAAAGAACATATATAGCATGTACAACACCAGTGAAAGCCTCCTTTGATAACAGTACATATGCAGCATGGAGATCAAACAGCATGGCATTACCAGTGCAAGCTTCCTTTGATAATAGAACATATGCAGCATTGAGATTGCCAGTGCAATCTTCGTTTGATGATAGAACCTATGCACCATGTGCATCACCATTGCAAGCTTTCTTTGATAATAGGTCCTATGCAGTATGTAAATCACCAGTGCAAGCTTCCTTTATTAATATAACCTATGCAACTTGTACATCACCAGTGCAAGATCCTTTTGATATCAGAACTAATACAGCATGTACATTGTCAGTGTAAGTTTCCTTTGATAATAGATCCTATGCCAGATGTACATCAGCAGTGCCAGCTTCATTAGATAACAGAACATGTGCAGCATATACATCACTAGTCAACCCTTCCTTAGATAATGGAACATATGCAACATGGACATCACCAGTGAAAGCTTTCTTTTATAATAGAACATATGTAGAATGTACATTACCAGTGCAAGCGTCCATAGATAATGGAACATTCACAGCATGGACATCACCAGTGCAAGCATTCTTTGATAATAGAGCTTACGCAGCATGGATATCACTAGTGCAAGCTTCCTTTGACAATAGAGCATGTGCAACATGGACGCCACTAGTGCAAGCTTCAGTAGATAATATAACATATGAGCATGGACATCACCAATACAAGCTTCCCTCCCTCACAGACTATACATAGCATGGTTATCAGTAGTCTGCCCGCACACATCAAGCACAATAAAGTAGCACAGAGGCAAGCTTTTCTCCTCCACAGAACAGATGCATTAGGGGCATCAGCCTTGCAAACTTTCCTAACACAAAGAGAAGGTGCTAATTAGATATAGAAGTAAAAGCTTTATCCCTTGATATAACAGGCAATGCATGGACACCAACATAGCTAGCTTCCTGCACCAGCACAAAAGGTACATTAACAGGGTAAGATTCCCTCTTTCACATAACTTGTACAGCATAGGCATCTGTATTGGAAGCTTCCTTTTCTCACAAAACAGGATTCTCATAGACATCAGCAGTGCACTTTTAATTCTGCTCAGTGAGGTACAGCATGGCAGCAAGAGCAACAATGACGTTCCCTCACAGAACAGCTGTATCATTGACATTAGAAGTGCAAGCTTCCCTTATCTCCACAAGAGGCACAGCATGGATGTTAACAGTGAACACTTCCCTCTCTCTCAAGTCCATCCGGGCAACAGTATTTCTGGCATTTATCTTACTTAGATAAGGTACAGAATACATACCATCAATGCAAGCTGACATGCATTAACATGAAAGACACAAAATGGGCATCTGTAGCGCAAGCACCGCTCCATCACACAACAGACACAGATTGGGCACCAGCAAAGAAAGCTTCTCTCATTTACAAAACTGATACCTCATGTGTATCAGAACTAAAAGCTTTCCTGGCTCACAAAATATGTACAGCATGGACACCAGTATGGAAAGCTTCCCACACTCTCTGAACATGTATAGTATCTGCACTGTTCCATGGTCCACGTGTGATGCTATGGACACTGATAGCTTTGCTTCCGGTCAAACTAAGGCCTGCATTGTGGCACTGTGATGGTTGGACTACCATTGCAAGAAGATTAAAGCAGCAATTTGTATAACGATGTAGAAGTAATATATGATGGAATTTTTTTAATTGTTAAAGATTCACCATCTTCTACCTGCTATTTCTTTACAAATATGCTCCAATAGATTCCACCTAGTGTCAGTTGCCGCTTGGTGCCAATCTATCATGTTGTTCTTGGAACATCAGTAAACTGTTTTGTACAGTGGGATTTGAACATGTATTTTTGTTTCTTCATTTCATTACCGTGTGCTTTGTTTATAGCGATTTTTGATCCTGATTCTAACTTAGGGGTTCATTACGAGTTTGGTCATCCAACGGTCGGACCGCCAAACCCACCGGGATGAGACTGCCGTCATACCTGCGGCCTCACCCCCCCATCATATTATAATGTTTCATCCTGACTGACCGACGGAAACATTGCACTACAATGTTTCCGCCAGTCAGATAGGTGGAAACAGTGCCATGGCATGGGCCTCAGCTCCCAGAAGGGAGTCAAGTGCAATGCTGTTGAATAACAGCACCCTGGCAATGGGTAGTGCGGGGCCTCACCGTGGCCCCCAGCACTAGCTTTATGCCAGCCTTTCCATGGCTGCTTTACTGCCATGGAAAGACTGGCAGAAAGTGGACTTGTGATCAGCATGGCCGTGCTGCAATAGGCACCACGGTGGCTGACCGCAACTCCAACCGCTGCCATCCCATCAGGATCCGTGATCCTGACGGTGGTGGCTGTCCCCTGGTGCTCCGACTGCCAGGGTTGTAATCTGGTGGTTCGACTGCCAGGAATACAGCGGTCCAACTGCTACCACGAGTTAGGTGGTCTTAAAACCGCCAAACTCATAACAAGGTCCTTAGTTCTTTTTTTAGAAGCTAGTAGCATTTGGTGCAGAGAGTGGCACAACATTTTATCGTATAAATGTGTGATGTGAAGTCCCCAGCAGAGCAGAGGCAAAGCCCGGCTGTTTAAAAGCACACATTTGAGATTGGTTAATAGAGCTTCTTGCTTTTTATTTGGATGTAACCCTGAGGTTTATACTGCAAGTAAGTTCTAAAATAAAAATAAAAATACATATTCACATAAACAGTTTACGGAAAATGAAGGAGAATGTGGTGTCTTTAATATACAAGCATTACGTTTTGCCGATGACCAAATGGCTCCACAATAATTACAGAGAGGACTTAGAAAAAACAGAATTGCTCTTTGCGCATCCTTAAATATCTAGGGGCAGATGAGTCAAGCCAGCTCTGCCCCTGTGCTGGCTCTGAGCCTCTCATGACACCAATTGACTTCTTCATGAGCAGGAGTGTTGCATCCTGTTCTATAAACTCATGTGTTTTGTCATCAAATTTGAACTTCAAGAAACTTCACTATTGTAGTTCTGCCATTCCTTTATTTTGGTATTTTTATGATCAAGTATTTCGTTCAGGATAACACAAAGCATGGCTTTTGTTTAGACAGTAGCCAGTGTCTTGCCAAAGTTCACGTGCACTCTTAGACGGTTTATTTCTCAGTAAATATTCAGGATTCATCCGTGACCAGAAAAAAACCCCATAGTAATCACTCTCCCGCTACAAGCATCTGATACCTTTTCTTAAGTTCAGAAGTTTGCCATTTTGTGTCACGTGTGTGTCACAGAGCTTCTTCACACCTTAACTCTGCATCCCTTTACTCTGACCCTATTCTACACTGTCTTACCTACGTTTTGGAGAGCAGGAAGGTCCTGGATGTTTCTGCGTGCCTCCAAAGGGTCCGCTGGGACGAGGTCACTGGGGCCCTCCATCGTGTTGCCCTTGAGAGCCCTAGCAACTGTCCTGTCAGGGTCTCTCTGCACACTGAGGGGGCCTATTTATACTCTGCCTGCGCCGAATTTGCATCTAAAATTTTGACGCAAATACGGCGCAAACCCTACACCTTATTTATACTTTGACGCCGGACCCCACGAACGCCAAAAATTCCACCGTGTGCAGCATTTTCTGGATGTGTGAAACCGCCTTGCAAGGTAGGCTTTTCCCATCCCAAAAATGACTTAAACACCTGTGTGCCATATTTATCCTACCGTGCAAAAATCCCGCACGCCAGGAGGCGGATGCGGAAAATGACGCACAGCCCGATTTGCGTAAAAAAATAAGCCTGGGTCAGGGCAGGCGTTAAAATGGGGCAAACACACCAGTACTTTAGGAAAGCCCACAGAAGCAACAGCATAGCTCCAAAAGGAAGACATGGAGGTGCTATTCATTCAGCATGCACGAAGACGCAGAGCACAGGACCAACACCAGCAGCTTCCACCACACCAGCAGGGACCCCAAAGGCAACACAGAAGGCAGGAGAGGATATTCAGGACCAGGACAACCCTTTTGGGACTCCGGCAACAAGACATCATCCAGAGGTACAGAGTAAACTGGCAAGCCATTCAGCAGCTGCGCAACATTGAGCCACAGTTGGAACCCAGCTTGCAGACACCCCACATCATCCCACCAGAGACCAAGCTGCTAGATGTCCTCCACATGTTGGCAAGTGGCTTGTTTCAAACCACTTGTGCCCTGGTTGCCGGGATCTCACAGCCCTCATTCTCTGCCTTCCTACCCAAGGTATCGGATGCCATCATCTCCCTCACACCCCGCCACCTCAGCTTCCCTAACACACAGCAGAAGCAACAGGAGACCAAACAGGGCTTCTACCAAATCAATGGCTTCCCATACGTGCTTGGTGCCATTGACTGCACACATGTACGCATTGTGCCACCTGCTGCAACCAAGCATCTATACTGCAACAGGAAGCACACACACTCCATCAATATGCAGGCCATTGTCGATCACCGGGGATTGATCACCAACATTGTGGCAAAGTATCCTGGGAGTGTACATGATTCATTCATCTTCCGCCACTGCACCATCAATCAACACTTCCAGGATGGACGATATGGAAATGGCCTACTTGTTGGTAAGTGCAGAAACCTACTTACAGACACACAGCACAGCAACCTTGTAGGACACACAACACATACAACACTACATTGACACGTGGCCAGGAAGAAAATGAGGTTGTGAAACTGCTAGGTATGTTTGATATCCTCACCCAATTGGATACACACCTAGGGACAAATGACAGATGCCAATAACAACAGATGCCAGGCCCCAGACACAAGGGAACAATTTAAAACCACACAGTGACAATGACATGGTCTTAACTGGCAGTACAACTTGGAATCTTACAATATCACATCAATAACACTCAATCACACACCCTTCCAAGCAATATGTATAGTGTAAGGGGTACGCAATGTGTTTCGCTGCAGGCATAATACCATGACACGCATAGCATGATGATGATGACTCTAATGAAGAGGACATTCAATCATTGAGGCTGTACCAATATCTCACATCACTCCTGGTCTGACAGTACCCACTACCAATAAGCAAGTGGACTGTGCTAAGAACACATATTGATGTTTCAATATTACAAAGTGCACATTCCTAACACATATGGTTTGAGACATTTACATATATACACAACAGATGTACAGGCATATGGACCTTTTGACACTTAAACCGTCAACCTCACAACCAAGTTAGCCAGCTGAACTGGACCAGGTTCAGTAGTGTAGGTACACGTTTGAACATGAGTCAACTTGGTAAGAGCAGATAAATAAGTCTGCAGAGAACATGTCACACATGGGATATTTGTGCATTGTCAATTGTCAACACGTCAGTGCTGCCAACTTATGGAGATGTGTTGTACAATATCACCTAGCTAAATCAATGGGCCTCACTGATGTTAAATTGGATGGGATGTCCAGGCCATAGAGATGCAACCGTGTTACCACCACTGTGGAATTGATTCTGTGTATAGAAGTTTCATGTCACCCCCAGTTAAGACACATGGACACCTCTTTCACATGACATAATGCATGGGAGTACACAATGTACTGCAAGTCTACAAAAATACCGCTGATATCCGGTCAATCAGCCAAACACCAGTTCAGATAATGAAACATCCCAATGCCGATGGTACATCCTAGAAGCCTAGAATTTCATCCAATAACACAAACACAGATGAGTCACAGACAACACATGATAACAACTGGCATGAAAAGTGATAATCATGGTGCAAGCCCCGTCGACATTTTTCACTCTCTTTCTCTTTCAGCTGATCAGAGGTATGGGATCCAGCCATGGATCATGACCCCATTTCCAAACCCAAGCACAGCATCAGAGCGTGCCTATAATGATGCACATCGGAGGACATGCACCATAGTAGAGAGGACCTTTGGCATCCTGAAGTCAAGATTCAGGTGCCTCGATATCACCGGAGGCAGCCTCCTGTACTCACTTTAAATAGTCTGCAAGAACATTTTGACCTGTGCCATCCTGCGTAACATTTGTGTAAGGAGGTACATTCCCCTCTATGAACCAGACCCCCAAATGCCTGAAGAGGAGGAAGAGGAGGATGTTGTACATCAACATGAGGGGGACCATCCAAACACTGCTGCAGGATTGCGTCGGAGACAACACATTTTCAAAACTTCTTTTAACTATAGTCACCATCACCACTGTCTTACCATATGTCATTAAACACCTATTCTAATCACTAAATCATGGTCTGGGTAATCATTTATGCATCACATTACCCCTAGGATTCATAATCAGAGTTTAGCCTCATGGAGCATTGCAGATATCTAGATTAGGATACGGAAAAATCTGCATCACATTTGATGGGTATGAATATACACCCAACTTCACACGCACTGTAAATGACATATATCCTGTCCATTTCACATTTGAAGGCCAATATCAAAGGGCCACAGCTATGGCACACATACATGTTGGCAACATGGTTCATTGCAGCATATGGCCCACAACTAAGACACCATCATTCATAAGGTACAAAAACTGCCTCATACATGAGGCAGTGGATGTGCTATTGCATTGGTAACTGGAATGTATTACCAGACCCTTGGCAGCAGTAAGTGTGACATCAGCTATCTCTGCAAGGAGTATGTGTGACAAGAAGTCCAAGAAAGCTGCAAATGGATAGCACGAGTGCCCCAGGTATGACTAGCATTGCTCCCAAGACATGCCCTGCACATGCCATCCCAGGTCAAAAGTCCTGCCACTGCCATGTTTTCAGTCTCTCCTCACCCTTCTTTAGGGGGCCCTGGAAATGGACTATTTTTACTCAGATAATCCTTCATCTACATACACCCAGACTCACATTCTGACTCCAGTGTGCTTCCCTCTTTAGTATGGCATGCCATAGTCATAGTTCATCTGTCTGCATGGACTTCAGGTCAGATAATGCACTGCCTGGTAGTCTGTAGGACCTGTAATCACCTGTCCATTGCTTCCCATGTGAAAGGTACTGGTGGCCCTTCAAACTTGATTCTCACCTACAGGACTTGTGAGAGACTGAAGCTGAATACACCTGTGAGCACTTCCATGCAGACCACCCATTTGAACCTGCACTGCCCTTGCTGCTGCCTGGAATGGCTTAGAAGTTGCCATTATATGTATATCCCTATTATGGATTGCCGTATAAATCACTTATGTAACACAGGCCTTGGGTTATTGTGTAACGTTTCAGCACACAGGACAAATACAGTTTCCATTTTCTACAGTGTTGTTCCACCTTTGATCAGTCTCAGTCTGCTCACTGTGTATTTGCCTTGTTCATGTTAGTTCCTGACAGAGCCTCCAACCTGTTAGCCTGATTGGTCCCTGTCTTTCTGTTACCATAAAGGTTCCATATGGCTACTTTTGTCTCATAGTTGCTTTCCATGCCCTCACTTTCCTCCTGGGGTATTGTGTCTGGTAGGTTTAAAATAAATACTCAAATACATTGTATAGCGTAATCAGTTTACTTATCGTATCATGGGGTGGGACATGTCTTCAAATAGCCTAATCACGGCCCATCCCATGTCTGGGTTTCATGTATGCATGAGTGACAAATAATGACAATGTACCATGGCTGTATGCATGGATTGTGTATGGTGCCTCCAGCACAACAAACAACGTTTGCTAATGTGCATGAAATTTCAAAACATGTTTGTGCCCTGACGGTCCACACACTGATTCACATCTGCCCCAACCTATTGATGGGGCTTGCATGGTGAATAGCTATGAGCTTAATCAGCACAGAGGCACTGATGTTCCCGGTTGCAGTGGGAATTTTAGAGGCCACCCTGTGTACATATGTTGTGATGAAACCTGCCGGTTTAAAATTACTGATTCATCAACTTTGTGAGCACACCAAGGTTGTACTGTTGTTAGTGTCATAAAACTTCTGCAGTGCCATAGCTGGACTATCCCCATGCATGTTGTCAATTCCTCTTTGGCTTTCGTTCAATTCTGCTGTGAAGGATACTTTGTTAATGCAGGTAATGGCTCCACAGACTCATGACTAGACCTGCACGTAACTGTGACAACATGGACCCCAATAATGACACAGGGTACACATGGCCACAAACTTGAACTGGACACCTTTGTGCAATGAACCTCTGGAAATATGTGAACACATGCTGCTTGGTCTGCTGGCCCTTCACTGCCACAGAGAAACATAGGTCATTAATATGAGGCAATCTGTGGAGTGACATTACATTTTTGGATTGGTTTTGGAACTCTGTGTCACAAACACTGTACATACATAGAAATTTCAAATGTCTGACCCATGGGTAGTATACAAACCAGTGACCAGGAAGTGGTATCCAACATTCCCGTACATGTGATGGCTTAGGCTTGTAACATTGCCATAATCAACCGTCCTCTATGTATACTGTGCATGGTTTGTCATGGGAGATGCTTTTGTCAAGTTGGAAGTTCACACAACATTTGTTGCTACGTGTATGACAAACACATTTCCTGCCTCATTTCCACACTGAATAGCATCTGATGGTTATCCACATATACAACACATGCATACAAGCACATTTATGAAATACATCTTGTGATGTTCACACAGAGGGCCAACTAAAATTTAAATAGCTAATTCACAGATTTTGACACACAGGCATTGAGTTACTGTATTAAGTTCTGTAGCCTTGCTATCCTCTACTGATGCTCAAACTGGGTACTACCAATTTGTATTCCAAAGTTTGGGTATCTATTGCGTCAGTGAAGAGTGAAAATCCGGTAGAACAACTAGAGGATCATGGCCCGCAGTAGTGTAATCTGCCACATGTGCCCAAACAATGGAATGCACAATGTAGGTGCAAACAGCCTATCTCTGTATAGTTACATCTGTCATGTACTATAAAAATGTGAGAAATGACCCAAACCCGGTAAAAGACATACATTTTGACGCATGCGCGTCAAAAAAGGCCGCATATGCATAGAAAAATGATGCTCACAGCCATGATAAATCCATTGGCCCCGAGCGGTAATTCCCACACTGTACCCCATGAAATTGGTTACCAATGCAAAATATTTGGAACTATGGATGCGGGGTAATTTCTAAGCGTGTGCGTAAAAAAAAATTATGCACAGACTGTAAGCTTCATAATGTTTTGACGCATCATAATAAAACGCCCCGCATTTGAGGCAGGAAGTGATGTAATAGGATATCCTGTTTACAGAATTGGTACAGTGGGTGTACTTTCACTTTCACTTTGCAGTCTGTGAATTTATCTTGGCTGTGTGGCTGTGTTTGGACTTGCCTCTCTGTGAATATTGTGAATTTGTCTCCTGTGTGCTCTTTATATTGTCTTTTGGTGTTTTGTAAGTGTCTGTGGTATCCTGTGTAAGTGTATTTTTGTCAATTTTGGTGTCTAATTTTGTCTTTGTACTGTTGGGAGTCTGTTGTGGGTATCGATATTTTGGGGATAGTTGGGCTGTTTTAGGGTTACTTTAATTTCATTTTCCTCCCTCCTTTCCCTTTATAATCCCCTGTACCCCTTAATTTTCTTATTATTTCAGTCATGTTGGGTGTTTGGGAAAAATGGGTGAGGAGGAGCTGGGGGGATTCATTTGGCTGGTGTCCCACTTCCTCCCCTTGATGATCGAAGCAGGTGGCAGGGTGATACAGGGCTATCACACAGAGGCGGGGAGGCTCCGACAGTCAAAGGTCTTGTACCATCTGCAACGCATCTACAACACACCGCGCAACGACCACCAACTAAAGCACCGCTGGGCTGACCTTGTTGCCAGAGACCTGCTGGACCACCTGGGTATTGTGATTGGTGGCCCTCTTGGTGAGTACAATTCAGAGTAATGTGCACATTTAAATGCTCTATAGTGACAGTAGCAGATTTGTTGATATGCTGCAGGCAATGTTTTTGAACATGTGGAATGCAAGTTAAACATACAGTGGCCCTGAGTTATTCAATAATTGCTACAAATTACTGTCATTTGTTGACGCAACGTCTGCACTAAGTTACAAAACACAACTGGAGCCTGTAAATTAGTGCTGCCTTCACGTCAATAGATGATGCAAATGTGGATCTAACATATGTTTTAGTCATGATCTGTGAGTGTACCAGGAAAGAGATGTTTTTCACAAGCTAAAGCGAAGAATTAATGTGTTCCCCAATTATTTCAAATAGATGTCTGAACTGTATTCTGGCCCATACGTACCAATTTCTTTCTAACCTCAGGTAATATATTAGGCTGATGGTTTGACTTGGTTGTGCCACAATTAAATTAGGAATGGATGCCAAAGTAATGCACACGGGTTCATATCTAAATGTTTGGTGCTACTTTCCGTAGCTGTAGCATATAAAATGAAGCAAATTATACAAATTGAAGGATAACAACTATCCATGGCCCTCTGTTCATTGTACCTGTGTGCTCTAAAATGTTCTTGGGCGCAATAGCTGGAACAGAGCTAATGCATTTCCCACCTGTGTTACTCTATAGCCATGCACTTCTCATAAGTTATGGGATCATCGTGGGATACCTGATGTTGGGGAATGCATGGTCACAATGTATTACGTGCATGATGTCGTGCAAGGGACCCCTGACCAATTCCATCATACATATAAAGTTCCCTAATACTTTGCTAGTTTTGTTAGGTACACCTCTGCTGATCTAGTGCAGCATATGTACAATAGCTAACTTCCCAGAATGGAGGCTATCACAGACATGGGTGTATGCTAAGATCAGAAGACCAGCATTCCTGTGACTGCTGCCATTCTGAAGGTACATACAAATTGAAACCATCATCATGATTGACACAGTGGTACATTTGCTTAACCTTGTGTTAATAATATGACACTGTCAGTTTGCCGTATACCTGCTGATCTCCCAACTTGGAAAACATAGGATGGTGAATGTGGCTAACTATAATTTCCAAAACCCATTATGGGTACATAGGGCAATGTGTGACACATTTCAGGTGCAATGACTACACCTGTGCCTGTGCATTTTGTCATGGATGACCACAATATACACTGTCAGCATACATCTCCTTGTTGCATTAAAATATTAAAACTGGTCAATCCATGTCTTGCCTCAAACTGTCACCAATTAACGCAGAGGATCCCTGCCATTATGGTTTCATAGGGGGCATATGTGGCACAGAGTACACTGTTAATGTAGCATATGTAACCTACACACAACACAGGCCCTACATGTAAGGGACCATAGAAAGCATGATAAATCATGACCTTAAATCAACCCACAGGAGCATCACACTGTAAATGATTGTCCCTTGATGCACAAGCCACAATACCTGAGTGACTGGTATTGCAGTGCTCCAGGAATGTGGCTTTGCATGTCTCTCATTACTACAAATGATGAGAGGAGTACACTCCATAAATGAGTCTGCAACCAATTGATGGAGCATGTTTGTCACCACATGATAGTTAGGGCCACTGCATGTGTGCAGATATGTGTGTATCACTCCCTGGAGTGAGAGGGTCTATACATGTTTGCAATGGTATGGAGTATCATCATGCCTGAGAGGCTGGACTTTCAGATTTAATGTTACACACAGTAATTTTATTTGAAAGTGTTGTACAGTGCACAGACAATGAGCACATTTCACCCTTCCATGCTTTACAGGTGGACCTGCCCCTTACACAATCGGAGAAGTGGCTCGATTTGCGGACCCAGACATATCCAGTAAGTGTTGATATTTCACTTCTGTGTGGTTTTTGCAGCTGTTGTGTGATTGACTCCTGTGTGTTGGACACATAGCAAGGTATGATGTGCTGGCACATGATCTGATATGTAACTTGACTAGAGTTTCATTTTTTTTCCATCTTTGAGTTGGACAATCAGTAGCGTATAGCCATATTTTGGGATTGTAGTGCACCCCTCGAGGCATGGCCATGTGAAGAGGGTGACATTTGTTTTTGAAATTTTTATAAAGAAAAATTAGCAGAGGGCCATATTCATAATTTTGTCATCAAGTCAGACCCTGAATCTCACAGAATAGGGATGCCAAAGTCTTACCCACGGACTTGAGCCTCCCTATTCATTAATGAACATGTTCAAGTGTATGTTTGACTTCCTAGCAGCATGTAGCTCCACATGTTGCGCTACGTGTATGTGGCACTTGAGTACAATGTCATAGGTGTAGATGCAGCTCATGGCCAGATGTGTGCTTGCATCTATCGCTTGTTGTAAGACAGGTATTAGTGGTATCAAATGATGGCATTTACAAACATAAATGTGGATGGGATTGTCCAAGGTTTGGGTCTATCCTAGTTGGATATTCTCCTTACATGTGGTGGATTGCCTAAACCCATGTACAGCTGTCCAAAGCTTCCTGGGTTCCTTGATGTTTGAAAGTATGTGTTGCTTGTCCATCCCCTCCCTTGAGGCACAGCCTTAGGGTTATGAAATGTGTTGCTAGGTGTGATCCAAGTTTAGTACACAGACATGTAAATCTGTAAATCACTTGTCCAAACCTAGGATACCCACTCATGATTAGCAACTGCATACCATCCTGGCAATTCCATTTACAAATCACAGATCTTGTGGCCCTTGATTGTGATCCAGAAGATAGTCATTAGTTGGCCTGTCACATGTGGAGGACTTGCAGCATTTTTTACGTGACTAATGGCTGAACATTGATGCATAGGTCATTTAAGTTGGTACAAATCTTTTAGAGCATTGCTGTGCTATTAGATAGAACATGTGTACGCTGCGTTGGCATGTACTTCCTCAGGGAGAAACTGTGATCTGTATGGTGATATGGCCTGTTTCAGCTACATTAAATGTATTGTCTGATTCTCATCAGTAGCTATATCACACAAAGAAGTACCTAATGTTTTGCTTTATCTTTTTTTAACAGCAGCCAATATGGAAGCCAGCCAGATCCGTGAGTTTCAGCAGCGGGCGATGTGTTACCACCACATTCTGGATGTGGAGTCAGGGTTCCGCCACATGGCACGGCGTTTTCGCCATGAAAGAGCCTCAGGAGTGTGGAGGGCATTTGCCCAACAGGGCCCATCGGTGTCCACAACAGCCTCAACCACCAGCACCACTACTACGACCCAGGTGGCACCAAAGATGACAGCCACCACTGCAGGACCATGGACTTCCACTGCTCCAGGACCCTGACAGCAGCACCTGCACCTCCCCCTCCAAGCATGGCACCACCAACCGGACACACGTTAACAACTAGCACTCAGACCACCCCTGCTGCAGTCATTGACCCTGGTGATTTTAGAGCAATGCAACGTGACATGCAATGTATGATGCGGAGACTTGACAGGCTGCAGCAGGAGGTGTCACAAATCAATAAGAGGGTGCGTGCCATAAAGAAGACCCTGTGGAGGGAGAACTTGTGATGATTATACCCTCTGCCATGATTCCCTCCCTCCTCTTTCCTGGTTCCTTTAATTAGTGGGTTTAGGGGGATTAGTGTTAGGTTAGAATAGGCTGTTAGTTTAATTAGTAGTGGTGGGTTGGGGGTGGGGGTATGATATTTCTACATTTTTTTTATATGTGTAGGTGGGTGGGTGGGGGATGATGTTGGGGTTTTGGGGTTTTAAAAAAATAAAAAAATAAAAATATATATAAAAATACAAAAAAATATATATTTGTTTAGTATAAGATAGTATGTGTTTAGGTTAGTATATGTTGTCCTCCATGTGTCCTCTCTTAAAAGAGGGGTGGGGCTGATGTTTGGAGTTTTTATTTAAATGTGATAAGTAAGTTTAGCTTAGGGTAGTTAGGGCCAGTTGTGGGTAATGTGTAGTTAAGATAGGTTAGGTTAGTTAAGGTGTTTCCCCTGGTTTTAGAATCATTTTATGCAGATAAAGAAATATATAGGGACTCCTTTACAGTATGTGTCATATGCTTGGGGATCACGGCCTTGGCATGGTTGAACAGTGTCTATTTAGTATTTCCATTTGTGTCCCATCCTGCAACCAAATCCCAATTGAGCTGTCACATTGGCAGCTACACTAGAGCTACTTACTAGGAATCTGCCATCCATTGCACCCACTACTCAAAGTTACTATGGATCCCAATGTGTTCTTAAGGTTTGATGTATGTTTTCAATCTGACATACTTTGGGACTAGATTTGGTATTGAGGACACTGTGTTACGTTTGCCTGCAGCCTTATGTTCAAGTGAACCCTTATAAGGTAAGTGATGGTATAATCTCATGTACTATGCAGTATACATAACTCACATCCATCATTTGTTACATTGTACAGCCAGGTTACTTATTTGTACGTACACTCATACACATACATTCCTGCTGTATGGTGTGTGTGGAAAGAATTGTGACAAATGTCACATACGTTAAGATTGTCTGGAAGAATAATTTTAAGACAATATTTTTCAGCTTAAACATCCCTTGAAGAAGACTTATTCTGTCCAACACAGCATTGTACTGTATAGTTTCTATTTACCTCAGAATTAACCTTCAGGAAGGGTAGATGATGGTACAATCCAGACCACGGTGAATAGTTATCAGCCCACATTCTTTAAGGGCAGTTGTCTTGACATTCTATGGGCATTGACATGAGGCAAATATCACTCATCTCCGTTACGGTTGATGTGTCACATTACGCAGAGACAAAGTGGTTGTGTAAGTGCTATTTATTTTAAAGTGCTGTAGTGCTATAATTACATTGTCCATGATTGTGAGTCCATTAGTGTGACACCTTCCATTGTGATCCTACACAAGTGCAAAAGGACATGTCATTGGACATGCTGGGATGAAATGTCATACAGTGCAGGGGGAAATGAATTGCCAATGGGGTAGTGAGAGACAATTACGGGGCATTGTGACAAGATAAACAGTGGGCTGGAGAACAGTGCTTGGGAGCAGCTGTTGCAAGACTGGCAGGTTACAAAGCACAGGACCTTGGCTACAAGTGGCCAGGTGGCAGGGACTAGTGCTATTGGGTACTCTTACGGGTGAAGGTGATCTGTTCCACGTCTTCATCTTCTGATGTGTGTGTTGTCTCCTATGCCCTTGGTGGTGGTGGGTGTGAAGGGGCAACACACACCTCAGTGTTTGAAGACGTGGATTCAGAAATCCCGGTAGCTGCCAACTGTGGGGCTATTAAGGGCAGTACTGCAGCAAAGAGGAGCTGCTGGTTCTTAAGAATAGCAGCCACATCACTGTGGTAGGCAGCCAGGTCGACCCTGAGAGGGTCAATATTGCATTCGTGCATGCGTTGAAAGGTTTGTTGTTGGAAGTGTTGTGTCAACTCTCTTACAGCTGTGCTGATTTCCTTCACACTTTTTTCAAGATCTTGCAAGATTGATGTTCGCCCTTGCATGGCTGCTGCCTGTTCTGCAGTTGACATCATGCACAAACGCACCCCCTCTAGGCTGGCTGCCATATTTTCCATCCCCACCGCACCTCCTTGGCCAGCTCCTGCTGTACTCCAACTACAGTTCTCTCAAAGCTGGTGCCAGTGTCGTCAGAGTCCTCAGCTGGGTTGAAGCTGGCAGGTTGTACCATTGGGGTGGTGGGTGGGTCCTCTGTGATGGCTGCTGTGTCTGTGCTCCTCCTTGCGACTGAAGGTGGGGTCTGGAGGGTTCCAAGGACATCTTGGGGGGTCTGCTAGCTGATGTTTGTCAGCTCGTCATCTATGTCTTCAGGAAAATCCAGAGATATTGTACAATTAGTGTGTCTGTGTTGTGGCATTTGTAATGTGACGTGCCTGCCTTCCTATTAGTTGCACATTGTGATCTTGGTTCCTGTTCATTGTTCCTGTCTTTAATATTAGCATTCTCCCAGGCCTATGCCCCACCTGCATGTCACATGTATTGTGGTCAGTTTGGGGACTTGTCAGCATCACATTCTTTAGGTGTAGGTTCTGCCCAAATTGTATATTGCCACCTTCTTGTCCTACTCAACCCTCCGTCTACTTCCATTCTCATGGTGAGGCCTTGCACTGGCTGTGGGTGTTCTGATGGCACTTGCACCACACTTAACAATCTTGAACTACCCCAGTCTCTGATATTTCACATCCATCTATATGTTGCTGAGACCTAGCATATACTATGTGTAGCATTGGCATGGCACACTACATATGTCAGCATTGGTAGTGTGTAATGTTGATGTTGGGGAATGTGTGCTCCATAGGATTGCACTGATGGCCCTAGCAGTGTTCCATTTCCTCTTCTGACTGTGCGGGTGTAGTTCACTAGCCGGTGACATATGTCCTCCACCTCAATGCTGTTGTCTGACAAGTATAACAGTTGGGATGTTGCATGGTGTGATTGGAGCTATTGTGACCCAGGCCCAGGGTGGACCCTGACATATGCAGCATGGGTATGACATTAGTGCTGTGTACCTCGTACTGTTTCTAACAATGGCTTATGTTTGTAGCAACTATGGACATTCACATTTGACGGGATTAGCACATTTGTATTGATTACAGGGGATTGATAAAGTTGTCATCCTGAACCCTCTAATTTGAGTGTGTTTGATCCATGGGCAGGTAACTGCCATTAGCTACTTAACCTGCACACACAGCAGAGGTGGTAGTGGCAACTGTTGTCAATATTACATTCCACTTGCGGATATGGCCTGAGACTGTCAATTGAGCCCTAGTTCATGTAGGGAGAGTACCAGCTGTTGTGTGACAGCAGGCCAGTTTTACGTTGCAACCTACCCTCCTGGACTGGCTTTGCCTTTCCAACATCCTTGGCATTGGCAGCATACCCCCATGCAAAGGTTGTTGGTGTAGTGTAGTGCTGTGCCCCAGGTTTCTCTTAACAGCCCATGCCCCAATGCTGTGCCCCATTACCCATTCCACTCCCTGAATGTCATGACTTACATGCATTGTGTAGTAGGTATGTCCACCCCACTGCTTACAGTTAACATTTGTGCATTTTAATTCCCCATGCAACTTACCCTGCATCTTTGTTGTCTCCTGGTAGTCTGGGCTTTCCTGTCCTTGAATCCCTATGACAATCTCCTCAGGGATGACGGCTGCCACCATCTCCTCCATGTGGTCCAGGGCTTCCTGTGGTGCTGGACTCCCACCTCCAGTCTGCAGTGCTGCCTTCCTGTTCCTGACCATCTTTTCTTTGGTCCTGCGCTTGCAGTCATGCCAGCGTTTCTTGCACTCAATGACTGTTCTCCGTACTTCGTCCACACTGTCTATCTTGTCATCAATTTGTTGCCATATTGCCTCTGTCCTACTAATTGGCATTTTTGAGGTGACAAAAAGTTGGTGATGGTGTTCCATCACCTCTTTCACCAGTATTTCCTGCTCCTCTGCACTGAACCAACACTTTCTTTTCTTCTTCTCCCTTTCCTGGGTCTTGTGTGGGTCCTCCTGGCTGGTTCCTGGTCTGTTGTCATCTTCCTGGGGTCTGTCCAAGCATCTGGGATCCATTTTGGCTCTCCTTTACACATTCTACAGCGTTTGCGCTGCTTTTTGATGCTATTGCATCAAAAAAAGGTGCGTATCCGGTTAGCGACGTCGTAAACCTGCTCACAGTCATTTTTGCTGTGTTAACGTCATTTTGCTTTACGACGTGACGCATTGGTTTGAGTAAAAAAAAATGACTCACACCAGTGGTTTGTACTGCCGTGTGTCAAAGTATAAATTTGATGCCCGAGTGGCACAAAGAAATGGCGTTAGACCGCAGTACATTTTTTGACGCAAAACTGCGTCAGCGCAGTTTTGCGTCAAAAAGTATAAATATGGCCCCGAAGATTCTGATGTAATATTAGTTGCTATGGCCAGGGTTCTGAGCTGTGACATCACACTAGTGATGGCACATGGCCTGGTCACTGTGTACATTTGAAGCATTGGCTTCTCACAAGCCTTACTTGGATGAGAACACGAACAGCACAACATGACGATATAGTGTACTATTTCAAAACACGTTTGAGAACTTTTCATCTATATAAACCTTTTTATTCCACTGAAAGAACCATGTTAAATGTCAAATTCAACAATTATCTTTCTATTTTATGAAAGTGTTTTTTTGTTACAAATGTAGAAAAGTCAGATTGCACTGCCACTAAAAAATAACTGTTTGTAAATAACGTATTCAAGTTTCAGCTGTCTTGCTTAAAAAAAAATGTTAAGATGCGGAGACAGGTAAGTGTTGATAACAGCTTTATTCCTTTGCCACCAACCCAGGACAGAGCGGCTACACTCGACGCTCACTCGGTCCAACTGCCGCCGAACCCCTTTCACTCCTCTGACACATGGAACCCTGATGATATGAGAGTTCTCAGATGTGCCTTGGCATACGCAGATAATTCCAAGACAAGTAACCAAGTGAACATAACACATCCCCCTTACCCACAATCAAAGACTTAAAGAAAAGATAATAAGTAAATCTTAAAAAGAAAACAAAATAATAAATACATACTAAGGAGAAAAATAACCTACTACATATTACCATAAAGGTTTACACTATAAGGTAATAATATGCAAAAATGCCAAATCATGTTAAACACAGTACCAATAAGTTTCAGTGCACAAAGTCTTTCAACCATTTCGGTTTGGAGCGTAATCTGGAAGAAGCATTGGTCTGAACCTCGGCTTTGGACTCATAACAATTCTCCTTCTCTGGGTTCTCTGGAGAAGTGGAATCTTTCACCTTCTCTGTGTTCTCTGGAGAAGTGGAATCTTTCACAATTCTAGACATACTCCATACATCTCCATTATCCAAAACAACGACATTTCTTTTGACTTCCTTAATACAGAAAGGACCCTTGAATCTTGTCCTCCCCTTTGTTATAAAGCTAGGATCCTTTACCAACACCATGTCACCAATCTTCCATTTAATTCTGGAAACGCCCCATTTTGAATCATAACGCAATTTATATTTAGATTGATAGTTTCGCTTACGGTCATACGCCTCAATAAGCTTCTTGTGGTCAAGATAATCAAAATCCTCCAGCCCCAATCTGTTTCTCATCCAAGCTGGAAACATTTTGGTGCACCCTGACCTTCCTCTCATATACTCGAAAGCAGCAATCTTAGTGATACCATTGGGCGTATTCCGATATGCCCACCACAAGTCTCTGAGTAGTCCAGCCAATGGAGCTCTGGTCACAACAGCCTCTTGTACACATGATTTAACCATCCTGTTCATACGCTCTGCAAGACCGTTGGCTTGAGGTAAATATAGAGCTGTCCTTAAATGTACCACAGCCAAAGACTCCAAGAAACGTTTCATCTCTAGAGATGTCAGCTGCACCCCGTTGTCTGTGACCAAATGACTAGGCACACCTTCCCGAGAGAATTCTTCCCTCAGGAACTCTATAACCGTTCTGGTGTCTATTGAACACACACACTTCGTTACCACCCATTTCGACGCATAATCAACCAACAACATAACATACCGTTCATTGGCAGGCAAAAGATGAAATGGTCCCATGAAATCAAGAGCTAATTTCAACCAAGGCTTCTCAGGAGTTTCTACAGGGTAAAGTGGAGCTTTCACTATAACCTTACTTTTATCATTGCATGCACAGGATACACAATCCTTCACGACAGCCTCTGCATCACGGTCTAGCCCCGGCCACCAGTACACTGCTCTCAATCTAGATTTGGTCAAATTTCTGCCCAAGTGCCCTTCATGAGCTAAGTTAATTATTTTACCTCTCAAAGCAACTGGAGGCATGGATTTAGTACCCCTAAATAATCCACCATCACTCAAACTCAACTCATCTCTTACATTCCAATATTTCCTCAAAGAATCAGAGATGTCTTTATACTCTGGCCAACCTTTCACAATGAACTCTACAAGAGATCTCCTGTCAGAATCCTGTTCAATTGCCAACATCCACTCATCTTGGGTTATACCCATTTCTCTCACCCAATTGATCATCATCAATACATCAGAAGAATCATCAGTGGAATCATCATTGCAGCTGACAGAGGCACGGGACAAAAAATCTGCTACAACATTCTTAGGTCCTGGCACATATTCCACTGAAAAATTATATTCCATCAGCCCTTCTACCCATCTTCTTATCCTAGGTGTAAGGTCATCTCCCTTTTTTGCAGAAAAAATTTGGACAAGGGGTCTATGGTCAGATCTGACCACAAAAAGTAAACCCCATAAGTAAAATCTAAAATGTTTGATTGCCCACCTACATGCTAGTGCCTCTCTCTCTATCACTGAATAGTGATGTTCAGCTTCTTTAAGAGAGCGAGACGCAAAGGCAATGACCTTTTCCTCCTGGTCTATTCTTTGAATCAAAACGGCTCCTAAACCCTTGACACTTGCATCCGTGTACAAGAAAGTTTTAGCGAAAGCATTAAAATGTCCCAGAGTGGGCATTTTGCTGATGCTATCTTTGATAGATGTGAAAGCAGAAGTACAATCAGCAGTCCATGTAAATTCACTTCCTTTCTTCAGAAGAGATCTTAAGGGTAGAGTTACACTAGAAAAATTAGCAATGAACTTGGAATAATATTCTGCTAACCCCAAAAAGGATCTGACACCATCCCTATCCTTGGGCTCAGGTGCTCGGATGATGGAATCAACTAACTCTAACTTGGGCTTTATTCCTTCACCCGAAATAGTGTGACCAAGGTAAGCTACTGAAGTGACCCTAAAATTGCACTTCTCTTTTTTTACAGTAAGACCTGACTGGGAAAACTTCTCCAATACTTTTCTGAGGATCTCATCATGATCACTTACAGTCTTACCATGGATCAAAATGTCGTCTTGAAAAAATAAAATCCCAGAAATCCCTTCAAGAGTTTTCTTCATGACTCTCTGAAAACATGCAGCTGCTGAAGCCAACCCAAAAGGCATTCTTAAGAATTGATATGCTCCCACTGGTGTCACGAAGGAGGTGAGATGCCTAGATTCGGGATGTAAGACAATCTGATGATAGGCAGAGGATAAGTCTAACACACTGAAGATTTTCGACCCTCCCAACCGCGATAATTCTTCCGATATGTTTGGAAGAGGTTGACGATCTACCCAAATGTGCTTCTTTAGATCTCTAAGATCCACGCACATGCTGATCCGCTTTCCATTATCCTTGGGAGCCAAAACCACGGGAGCAAGCCATTCTGAAGATTCTATTTCCTCAATTATACCCGCGTCTAATAACTTATTCAATTCATCCTTGAGAGGCTCTATCATCAGTCTTGGAACTCTCCTTACTCTGTGCACTGCCGGAACCGCACCCCTTTTTAGTATTATTCTGTGCATGAAATTGGTTAAACACCCTAGCGTGTCACAAAAAACTTTAGGAAATTCTTTAAAAATGTCTAAGTTAGTACTACCATCACTCACCACTGAAACTTGAGAATCAGAGTTAGGGTCTAATCTAATTCCCATGTCACGCTGGTGACGCCAACCTAGAAGATTATTCCCTCGCTTGGCTACGTAAACTTTACCTAATGTGGATTTATTCTGAAACTGGATCTTCATAACCTTGTAACCAATTACATCTATTTTCGTTCCACCATAACTGACGGGGTTGATGTCCGGTTCAATTAAGGAATTGCAGTTCCCACCAAATACCGCTTGCCAATTCTTGTCGCCTACCATAGTGTACGGGGAACCTGAGTCTGCTAAGACTTTAATAACCTTGTCGTCGAGATGAATGGTGCATTCAGGCAAAACAATGGGCCCATCATCAATCATACTAGAGCTAATTCCTACATGGTTAATATCAGGCTCAACACACAGGATCATTTTGTTGACATTTTCAACAACAGCATCCACAGCACATTGTTTGTCATTATTACAAATCCTCGCATAACGGCCCTTCTTCCCACATTTCCTACATGTTGAGTTGCGTGCAAAACAATTTGGGCTATTCGCTGTGTGCCCAGCATTGCCACATCGATAACAGCGCAGTCCTGAATGTTTCTTTTTCTCATGCGACAGTACAGTGACCTTGTCGTCCAAACCAACTCTCGAAATCTCCTGCTGAATGCGTGTCGTTTGTGCCAAGCACGAATTGTCTTCTTCATGGTTATTCATTTCTTTGATCCAGCTATTGGTGCTCTCCATACCTTCCACAATCGCAATGACTTCTCGCAAATTGGGGTTCTTTGTTAAAAGCTTTTCTTGCACTCGTTTGCTGTTCGTACAGCGGACTAATTGATCACGAATAAGTGAATCAGAGATGTCTCCAAAGTCACAAGTACGTGCTAAAGTATGTAAAGCAGCAACAAAATTCCCAACACTTTCCAATTTACCTTGAGATCTCGCAAAAAAATTGTGTCTCTCCAACATAACATTAAGTTTGGATTCAAAATGAGCTGCTAACATAGTTATAGACATATCATAAATATCTCTTGGTTCACCTTCCGCCCCTCCAATGGGTAATGTTTCAAGACTGTCATAAATGTTCCTACCTTCAATGCCCAAATTATGTAAAAGAACAGCTTGCTTCCTAGCTGGGGAAAATTTTTCCCCACCAATTGCTATTAAATAAGAGTCAAATAGATTCTTCCAACGCTTCCAGGGTAAAATGGGCTCACCTTTGTCAGAGAGGAAAGGAGGAGGTTGGGACATCGTGGTTGCAGTCATTATGTAACAGACACTAAAATCCCCAACAAACTTCAAAAGGAAAGAAAATCGAAAATCTATTCAGAGGTGAGTAACCTAGCTTCTTCTTACAGTTACATGGTAACTTAAAGTTGTCGAATGGAGGAATGCAGCGCTTCGAGGTGGTTGCTAGGTAACAAGTATAATGTCAGAGGAGTCGCGAGGCCGGATCACGCGCAGCAGCCTCACGCGATCAACAGACAGGAAAATATCTCTAAAATGTTTGAAAAACGTTGCGAGGAGACGCGCTAACGTTACCATGAGTGAAAGACGGAGTTAAACATGGTTAAACGTTACCATGAGTAAAAGAAGGAGTTAAACGGTGATCGCACAGCCAGACCCGGCGTGAACTGCGGCAGCGAATCTCAGCGGCAGTTCCTCTCAGTCGGGGTCAGCAGGGCAGCAGAAATGGAGAGACAGACCTGAACAGCACGACAGTCCGGTCCAGTAGAGACAGTCCAGAAAAGCACAATGGTCCTACAGGAACTACGCAAAAGCAATCACAGGAACAAACGAGGCAAAATCCAACGGTGGGTCCAGGGTTGGTGGCGACGCCTGTGAAAATCAGGCTCTCGTCGCCAGTGTTAAGATGCGGAGACAGGTAAGTGTTGATAACAGCTTTATTCCTTTGCCACCAACCCAGGACAGAGCGGCTACACTCGACGCTCACTCGGTCCAACTGCCGCCGAACCTCTTTCGCTCCTCTGACACATGGAACCCTGATGATATGAGAGTTCTCAGATGTGCCTTGGAATACGCAGATAATTCCAAGACAAGTAACCAAGTGAACATAACAAAAAATACAAGTTTCGCATGTTTTACAATTATGAGAAATCTAAAATAAGTTCTCACAGTGAAATAATTAAGCTGTAATTTGTGAAAGTAAATGATGGTGTTCACATAAAAAAAAGTAATGACACCCATTTTAAGAGTGTTACAGATATGATAAGTAGCTTACGAAATTGGTGATCTCTGAAATCGCAAAAGGGATAACTTTTGAAGAAGTTTGTACTGTTATACACCACTGTTTGGATTTATTAAAAATGGCAACCTAATTCTTTAATGTATGTAGAAGGTTATTGTTTTACTGTGATTTGTATGTCAATAGACATGGTCATTTCTAAAATAATTTTATTTAATTATCCTCTAATACATTGTATTACATAGAAATATATTTATGTATTACACAGTGACATTTGCAACTGCTATTTATAGTTAGTTAAGAGTTTCCATGGGAAGAGAGTTTTTTTTGCTAGTAACTTTGGTGCGTTTAAGGAATCTGCACATAACTTACAAAAGAAAGTTCATCCACCTCAGCTCCCTCCTAGATTCTTTCAGGGTGATACGTCAAGTGGGGGCCAACAAAATGAGGGGGGCATAAAATGTTGATTTCAATGTTCATTCCTATAGGAAAATTCTGTTGCAGATGCAGAAAAAAACGTTGGAAAAGAATTCCATTAAATTTGGCAAATAGTTAGAACTTTACTGAGAAGGTGAGCTTTTTTATTTCAGTTATTTCCCACTTAAAATTGCCTCATCTTCAATATACTTAAAAAAGAAAACTACATTACCCCAATTTGTTTTTCAATATTTGCCACTTTTCAGGTAATGTGTTGGCATTTGCGCATTTCAGGACCTCAGGTACCTGGTCCCTGCATCCTGAAAATTAAGGAAAAATAACTTATAAGTGGGCTGAGTGAGAACACCCTGCTGCATGGAGGATGTGGGGGCCAGCAATGGGACCCTCATTTGTGCCAACATTTACTGGACTTGGGGTCCTGATCCTCATTGATATGCATTCCAGTGAACGCTTGGTTATAAAAAAGGCCACATGTAAAGGGTGAAAACACATTTTAATGACAATATAAATCATCTGTCAGTGGTGTTCGTATTCATTTTGAGAACTCTAATGAGTTCTCAGCTGATTTTACCATCTCAAAAATGCTGACCCCCCACTGGGATTTGCCAGTTTGAAGGAAAACTGTTTTGTCTCATGGCTTTTGCATAGAGGTTTAGAAAACTGATCCAGAAGGTAAAATGAGAGCACATTTTCTATAAGTTCACACTATCTTTCTTATTCAGTGAGAGAAAAACCTGTTGTTCCAATGCAGCAGCAGCCTGTCAGTGGATTCCCATTTTGCCACTGCAGCTTCGCAGCTTGCAGTTTTCTACTGAGAATATTCGATTTGCTGGTGCAGACAAATAATGCTCCTGTTTCCTGAAGCAAGCCCAAAAGTATTGAAATATTTCCTTGGTGTCTCCTCAGAACTGGCAATAAAACCAAAAGACTTTTTAAGGAATTTGTTTGAAACTTTTTGATGTAAGGCACAATTTCAGATTCCTCAGAAACTGGTTAGACTCACTCCTCTGGTCACTCAGTACAGTTCAGGCTGATCTAAAATGTGACCAAGCAAATGCTTATTGTTTTCACCTGCTAGCTGAGTATGTATAGGTTCCACTGGTTTCTAATTGTTATACACACTGTGCACTTATCTCAACTGTAATATCATGCACCACCAAAGAATAAATTATGAACATGTTTAGCAACATTCAAACTTCGGTCTCCAGCCAGGCGGCCGTCACTCTCTCACCCGCGGGATTATGACCCTGCCTACCGCCATGGTTTTCGTGGCAATCTTACCACCATGAAACCCATCGTGGTAGGCCCTATCAGTGACAGGGAATTACTTACCTGACACTGATAGGGGTCTCCCTCGTTCCCCTCCCTCTCCACAGAGTCCTCCTCTACCCTCCTGCTCCCCCTTCCGACACACCGACATACATGCACATTCACGCACCAACTTACACACCCATACACACACTCACCCACATTCCCCCACGCTTGCATACATTCATTCACACACAGATCAACACACACTGACATGCATTCTAGAACACACGCATTCACACCACACAACATACATGCACACTCACACCCATTCATGGACACACACAGTCCACACGCCACACACCCGCATGCACGCGCACAATCACACACACACACACACACACAAACACCCCTGACCTCCCTCCTCTGTCAGAGCACCCGAATTTCCTGCGATTCTGTTGGCAGAAGCGCCCCCTTACTGACGTCCACCGCCATGACTGTAGCCGGAATTCCGCCAGTTGGCTGGCGGAATTCCGGCTATGGTCATAATATGGTGGACAGTAGGTAGCCGCGGCGACGGTGTTTTGGAGGCCGTCGCCGTGGCGTTAGGCGGTCATTACCACCAATGTCTTATTGACGGCCATAATGTTGTAATCTATTTGTGATTCTTTTTGAGACAAAGCAAATAAAAAGATTGGTGGGCTAGACACAACACCTGAGGTTTTGGCGTTCAACTTGTGAAGTCAATAAATCTAAATATGCAGAAGTTAAAAGTTAGTCAAACCGCCATGCCATGGACAGGTTACAGATTATCAATAACATTAGAGCACAGTCACAGATATAAGATATTTCCTTACTTAATTCCAGAAGAATACCTGCTCAATCCCTTGAGCCAGATCATGCACTGGTATTAACTTTGTAAGCCAAATCAAATGAATAAAGGCCCCTATTTATACTTTTTTTAGTGTCGCATTTGCGTCATTTTTTTACGCGAAATCAATGCAAACTTACAAAATACAATTGTATTTTGTAAGTTTGCTCTGATTTTGCATCACAAAACAGCGCTAATGCGGCGCTAATAAAGTATAAATATGGGCCAAACTGTTTTGCGCAAAATTGGGTTATAGGAATTGACATAAGATACATCCGCTGCCTCACATTTCTGCTTGAGGTAATGTATGAGTTTTTCAGTGAAAGTTAAGGTTTCCCAGGAATCTACCAATCCCTCCTAAACAGCTAAAAAGCCCTATATGTTGATTGACAACATTTAAATCACAGTTCTCCTTTAATATTTCAAAACTGCTTTGTTGTTGTCAATAGAACATCTTTCTTACATCTTTTTATACAGTACCCAATTTAGCAGTGATAGTCGATAGAGCTATTTTCCATGTCACATCCTCTTCAATTTATTTATGGATTTTAGCAATTGGAAGCAAATACACTGTATCTGGCAAAACTTCAACCCTAGCCTGTTCCTTATGGGGGACAAGCAAAGTGAATACATTTTTGCCATTTTTTTGAGTTTATATGGGCTTATTTATATTTTCTAGGACCCAAGAAATAATCTCTAGTATTGTGGTTGGCTGACTATTGAATATTGAATTGAATAATTTTCATTATTATGATTGGCCAGGGAAGCAATAAAAATGTAAACACTACTCATAACCTAATTTCTCATAGTTTGCTGTGGCTACTTTGAAGATGCCAGATGTTGAGTATGTTAAATATAATCTGCCACACCAAAGCAAGGAGCTGGTGTATCTCACAAATTTCATGTCAGATCTTGGCCATCCAAAGAGTTTACAGTAGCAATGTGTAAATCATTATGAGGAAAGAAGAAAAGAAAGAAAAGATTTTAGTTTGCCTTTTTTACCACCTGCAGCACATACACACATGATTCAGTCTTACCTTTTTTTGTTATCCTCTGCATACTCACTGCAGTAGATCCCCTCAAGCTCACAGAAGCCCACACTTTCCCAAACTTCTGTAGAAGAAATATTATCAGACCTTTTTAAAATATCAGGAAAAATATGAGGTTCTCAGGATTCTACAGTCATGCAGAGGGATTATCCCACTTTTCTGCTCAATCGTCCTACACAGTGATGGGCAAACATTCAAGCACTTGTCAATGATTAGCAAAGACAGGAGACTATGTATGGAGCTTAACTAAGAGGGGACGACCTTAAATCTTTTATATTTTTTGGAGTTAACTGTTTGCATAGGTGGAACAATTAGTAAGCCTGTGGTTACTGAAAAATATACAATAAAAGTAAATACATTTAGATTACAAAAGGACAATAGAATATTCATAGAGATCCAGCCTCACCAAGAAGTACTTTTTATGTTTTTTTTTTACTTTAGAGAGCACGTTTTAAAGGATTGTGGTTTGCAAATTTTAGAAAAGCTCTTTATTAATTTACCTAATTACTAAGTATACAGGAAAAAAATACATTGCCATTATAAACTTAATTGGCCTTCTTAGTGTTGCAAACCTTTCCTTGCTGTAGATCTACTGAGCATTCAAAGAGGATGAACATGGCCCTAATATCCTGTTGCTACCTGATAAACATTTAAAAAGAGTAGTGAAATAGGCCCCTAGTAGAGCATTCATTTTAGGACATCCTCATTCCTCGCTCCTCATCCCTACTTCCCATTCCTGGTTCTCATCCCTGCTTCTCATCAATCATACCTACTTTTCATCCACCATACACCATCCCTACATCTCATCTATCATCTTTACTTCTCTTCCATCATCCCTATTTCTCATCCATCATACATCATCCCTACTTCTCATCCATCATCCCTACTTCCCATCCATCATACATCAGCCCTACTTCTCAGCCATCATCCCTACTTCTCTTCCATCATCCCTACTTCTCATCCTTACTTCTCATCTCAGTATGGATGATGTATGATGGATGAGAAGTAGGGATGATGGAAGAGAAGTAGGGATGATGGATGAGAAGTACAGGATACTGTACTGGACCATCCGCCTATGCCTTGGACAGACCCAATGTCCACTTTTCTGCAGGAGGCCCTCAGCAATGAATGCTGTATAGACATAGGTAATCAAATAGTTTACCACTTCAACTCCTCAAATGACTAAGGAGCCCTTTCACTTTTGAAAATAAGTTCTCACAGGCAACCACAAGCTTTGCCTGATGTTCCATTACTACCAGTTAATCACCCCTTAGAGGCCACTCCATGGCCCTGACATCTACAAGACTGACAGGAGCTAGACATATGAACACTAAATTAGGGACCTGGTAACCAGAACCACATATTCACTATTCAAAGAGTGGCGGGTAGCATTACATTTATGTTACACTATCACATATTTTACAAATAGAACTCTTATTATCATTAAATATTGCATTTTGAGAAATGTCACGCTGCCACACTGGACCAATGAGATTATTTTCTTTGCTTGCACACCTTGTTTTCAACTGTGGCATTCAGAATGTAGCGGTTAGAGGAATAAGGTGGAGCTATAGTGACATCTCTCTATCTTTGTCTACTTATGAAAGGAGAACACATCAAATCATTCAAGAAAATGAAAGGATAGCTGGGTTTACAAATTAAATGGCTGGATTAACACATTCATTGTACTTTTGAGACTGTATGTAATATTCATGTGGCATGTAAATACTGACAAAGTGCTTGACTCGTTTACAAAATTCTGGAGCATGCATTCATGTAACCAACAAGAAATTGAACATTTGCACAGAAGTGCTTTATGGCCACACATATTACTTGCGTATGCCTATGTTTTTTAACACAATACCTTTGGTAGTATTGCAGTATGGAAAGAGCAGGTATGAAATGGACATCATCAGTGCAAGTGTGCTTTGGCAATAAACATATACTCCATGGATACCACCATTGCAAGCTTCCCTCACTCTCAGGATATACAGTATGAAGCCTGCGCATCAGTAATATGTAGTCCTCTCTTCCACAAAACAGGCACAGTTCAACATCAACCATCAAACAAACAACATGATCAGAGCAATCGTCCTTCCATGATAGAGCAGGAGAGAACAGGAACATTATCTACAGGTATCTACAGAGACAGGCTTCCTGACACAAAGACAAGATCACTGGGTCAAGCGTCACTCAATGACAGAACAGGAAACACAATGAAAGCAATAGTGCACACTTCCCTTATTGGCTGGAATTTTATAGTGCAGTCCTCCCTGCATCACAGAGCAAGTTCAGCATAGCAATCAGCAATGCAAACCTCTCCCATTCAAAGCATAACTATGACATGGGCATCACAGCTGCAAGCTGCCTTTGATAATGGAACTGACACGGCATGGACATCACCAGTGTAATCATTCTTCACTCTCAGAATATGCATAGAATTACCATAATTCACAGAGAAGGCAGAGCACAGGCATCAACAGTGAAAACATTGCTTGCTACAACTGAAAGGACACCATGGACATGGGAAATGGCCACCTTCCTCCCTCTCTGACCATGTTTCACCCCCTCACAGACCAGGCACATCAAGGACATCAACTCATCAATCATATTCCCTCATAATAACAAAAGGTACAGCTTGAAGAAATTGGGTTTTTGGTTGGCAGTCAGGTTACCCTCTGTCCAAGCAAGAACCCTCACTCTAGTCAGGGTAAGTCACACACAATCCCAAAATTATCCTGTGCCCACCCTCTGGTAGCTTGGCATGAGCAGTCAGGCTTAACTTAGAAGGCAATGTGTAAAGTATTTGTGCAATAAATCATACAATAACACAATATAGCACCACAAAAATACACCACACAGTGTTTAGAAAAATATATAATATTTATCAGGATAATTGTAGGTCAAAACGAATAAAGATGCAATATGAAATTGTAGAGATATCACTGAAAAGTGATATAAGGGGGGTGATTCTGACCGCGGCGGACGGCGGTCGCCGCTCGCCAAGCGGTTCCCGCCGAAAGACCGCTCCGCGGTCAAAAGACCGCGGCGGTCATTCTGGCTTTCCCACTGGGCCGGCGGTCTCATATATAAATAACAATGAAAGCAATATAAGTTTTAAAGACTGGTTTAATAAAACAACTGCATTTTAGATAGCAAAGTGTGAGCTGCAATAACCAGAATGACTCAACATGACAATATTAAAATGGTGACGATGAGAGTGAAGCATAAGAATAACGCTATCATATTGCCACTAGAATCGATGGACTATTTTCGATCTGAATCATAATTTGAGCACAGCATGTTAAGCTCTAATCCTGCCTTTCAGGTTCCGCCGGGAGGACATCGACCCTCATACCTGAGCAAAGGCCTGTAGTCTGCGTAAGATTCTGCAGCGAAGCATTCAGCAATCAGCGTACAGTTGTGGTTCCCTGGCTGGAATCTCCCTCTTAATGTGTAATGGGACTAGGAAGTGTTTTTATAATAACACAGCTAATGTTCTAAGAAAATGTCCCTACGTAAGGATGTGTATTTTCTACGAATGTTGGAGACTAAACTTCTACCACGTTCACCGGCAATGTATCAGACTGTAGCCTTGACTGAAGCACAAAGTTATCAAGAATGTCTTGTTTGAGAACACAGTGCTGGACTAAGCAAAACAGTTAGATAGAAAAAATTAAAACAAGACCGTAAAGCTGGTTATCTAGGTCAAAGTGCACAATGGCCTAGTGTATTAAACTAACGTGCATGGAGCTATAGCTAAAATGGCTACACAACAACCTATGCAGGTTGTAAAATACCAATGCAAGCCTCCTATAATAATCGAACATATGCAGCATGTACATTGCCAGTGCAAGCTTCTTTGGATAATAGAACTTATATAGCATGTACAACACCAGTGCAAGCCTCCTTTTAAAATAGAACATACGTAACATGGACATCAAGCAGCATGTGCATCACTAGTCCCTTGATAACAGAATATATTCAGTTTTTACATTGCCAATGCAAGGTTCCTTTGATAATAGAACCTATGCAACATGTACCTCAGCAGTGTAAGCTTTTGCAGTGTAGAACATATGCAGGATGCACAACACCAGTGCAAGATTCCTTTGATAATAGAATGTGCACAGCATGGACATCACCAGTGCAGGCTTCCTTTGACAATAGAACTTATGCAGGTTTTATAATACCAGTGCAAGCTTCCTTTAATAATAGAACATATGCAGCATGTACATCACCAGTGGAAGCTTCCTTTGATAATAAAATATATTCAGCATTCACGTTGCCAGTGCAAGGTTCCTTTGATAATAGAACCTATGCAGCATGTACATCAGCAGTGCAAGCTTCCTTTGATAATAGAGCCTATGCAGCATGCAAATCACTAGTGCAAGTTTCCTTAGATAATAGAACATACGCAACATGGGTATCACATGGGATGTACATCACCAGTGGAAGCTTCCTTTGATAATAGAACATACACAGCATAGACATCACGGACCAGGGGCATCACCAGTACAAACTTCCTTTGATAATAGAAAATATGCAATATGTACATCGCCAGTGCAAACTTCCACAGATATACATTACCTCTCCAAGTTTTCTTAGCTAATAGAACATATGCAGCATGGATATCACCAACGCAAGCTTCCTCTGATAATTGAACATATGTAGAATGTACATTCCCACTGCAATCTTTCTTTGATAATAGAACATACGCAGCAAGGACATCAAGCAGCATGTGCATCACAAGTGCAAGCTTCCTTTGATAATAGAACATATGCAGCATGTACATCACAAGTACAAGCTTCCTTGGATAATAGAACATATGGATCATGGACATCACAAGTGCAAGCTTCTTTATATAATAGAACATAGGCAACATGGACATCACATAGCATGTACATCACCAGTGCAAGCTTCCTTTGATAATAGAACCTACACAGCATGGACATTTTGCAGCATGGACATCAACAGTGCAAGCTTTGTTTGACAATGGAACCTATGCAGGTTGTCAATTACCAGTGCAAGCCTCATTTGATAATAGAACATATGCAGAATGTACATTATTAGTGGAAGCTTCCTTTGATAAAAGAACATATATAGCATGTACAACAACAGCGAAAGCCTCCTTTGATAACAGTACATATGCAGCATGGAGATTAAACAGCATGGCATCACCAGTGCAAGCTTCCTTTGATAATAGAACATATGCAGCATTGAGATTGCCATTGCAATCTTCGTTTGATCATAGAACCTATGCACCATGTGCATCACCATTGCAAGCTTTCTTTGATAATAGGTCCTATGCAGTATGTAAATCACCAGTGCAAGCTTCCTTTAGTAATATAACCTATGCAACTTGTACATCACCAGTGCAAGATCCTTTTGATATCAGAACTAATACAGCATGTACATTGTCAGTGTAAGTTTCCTTTGATAATAGATCCTATGCCAGATGTACATCAGCAGTGCCAGCTTCATTAGATAACAGAACATGTGCAGCATATACATCACTAGTCAACCCTTCCTTAGATAATGGAACATATGCAACATGGACATCACCAGTGAAAGCTTTCTTATATAATAGAACATATGTAGAATGTACATTACCAGTGCAAGCGTCCATAGATAATGGAACATTCACAGCATGTACATCACCAGTGCAAGCATTCTTTGATAATAGAGCTTACGGAGCATGGATATCACTAGTGCAAGCTTCCTTTGACAATAGAGCATGTGCAACATGGACGCCACTAGTGCAAGCTTCAGTAGATAATATAAAATATGAGCATGGACATCACCAATACAAGCTTCCCTCCCTCACAGACTATATATAGCATGGTTATCAGTAGTCTGCCCGCACACATCAAGCACAATAAAGTAGCACAGAGGCAAGCTTTTCTCCTCCACAGAACAGATGCATTAGGGGCATCAGCCTTGCAAACTTTCCTAACACAAAGAGAAGGTGCTAATGAGATATAGAAGTGAAAGCTTTATCCCTTGATATAACAGGCAATGCATGGACACCAACATAGCTAGCTTCCTGCACCAGCACAAAAGGTACATTAACAGGGTAAGATTCCCTCTTTCACATAACTTGTACAGCATAGGCATCTGTATTGGAAGCTTCCTTTTCTCACAAAACAGGATTCTCATAGACATCAGCAGTGCACTTTTAATTCTGCTCAGTGAGGTACAGCATGGCAGCAAGAGCACCAATGACGTTCCCTCACAGAACAGCTGTATCATTGACATTAGAAGTGCAAGCTTCCCTTATCTCCACAATAGGCACAGCATGGATGTTAACAGTGAACACTTCCCTCTCTCTCAAGTCCATCCGGGCAACAGTATTTCTGGCATTTATCTTACTTAGATAAGGTACAGAATACATACCATCAATGCAAGCTGACATGCATTAACATGAAAGACACAAAATGGGCATCTGTAGCGCAAGCACCGCTCCATCACACAACAGACACAGATTGGGCACCAGCAAAGAAAGCTTCTCTCATTTACAAAACTGATACCTCATGTGTATCAGAACTAGAAGCTTTCCTGGCTCACAAAATATGTACAGCATGGACACCAGTATGGAAAGCTTCCCACACTCTCTGAACATGTATAGTATCTGCACTGTTCCATGGTCCACGTGTGATGCTATGGACACTGATAGCATTGCTTCCGGTCAAAGCAAGGCCTGCATTGTGGCACTGTGATGGTTGGACTACCATTGCAAGAAGATTAAAGCAGCAATTTGTATAACGATGTAGAAGTAATATATGATGGAATTTTTTTAATTGTTAAAGATTCACCATCTTCTATCTGCTATTTCTTTACAAATATGCTCCAATAGATTCCACCTAGTGTCAGTTGCCGCTTGGTGCCAATCTATCATGTTGTTCTTGGAACATCAGTAAACTGTTTTGTACAGTGGGATTTGAACATGTATTTTTGTTTCTTCATTTCATTATCGTGTGCTTTGTTTATAGCGATTTTTGATCCTGATTCTAACTTAGGGGCTCATTACGAGTTTGGTCATCCAACGGTCGGACCGCCAAACCCGCCGGGATGAGACTGCCATCATACCTGCAGCCTCACCCCCCCCATCATATTATAATGTTTCATCCTGACTGACCGACGGAAACATTGCACTACAATGTTTCCGCCAGTCAGATCAGTGGAAACAGTGCCATGGCATGGGCCTCAGCTCCCAGAAGGGAGTCAAGTGCAATGCTGTTGAATAACAGCACCCTGGCAATGGGTAGTGCGGGGCCTCACTGTGGCCCCCAGCACTAGCTTTATGCCAGCCTTTCCATGGCTGCTTTACTGCCATGGAAAGACTGGCAGAAAGTGGACTTGTGATCAGCATGGCCGTGCTGCAATAGGCACCACGGTGGCTGACCGCAACTCCAACCGCTGCCATCCCATCAGGATCCGTGATCCTGACGGTGGTGGCTGTCCCCTGGTGCTCCGACTGCCAGGGTTGTAATCTGGTGGTTCGACTGCCAGGAATACAGCGGTCCAACTGCTACCACGAGTTAGGTGGTCTTAAAACCGCCAAACTCATAACAAGGTCCTTAGTTCTTTTTTTAGAAGCTAGTAGCATTTGGTGCAGAGAGTGGCACAACATTTTATTGTATAAATGTGTGATGTGAAGTCCCCAGCAGAGCAGAGGCAAAGCCCGGCTGTTTAAAAGCACACACTTGAGATTGGTTAATAGAGCTTCTTGCTTTTTATTTGGATGTAACCCTGAGGTTTATACTGCAAGTAAGTTCTAAAATAAAAATAAAAATACATATTCACATAAACAGTTTACGGAAAATGAGGGAGAATGTGGTGTCTTTAATATACAAGCATTACGTTTTGCCGATGACCAAATGGCTCCACAATAATTACAGAGAGGACTTAGAAAAAACAGAATTGCTCTTTGCACATCCTTAAATATCTAGGGGCAGATGAGTCAAGCCAGCTCTGCCCCTGTGCTGGCTCTGAGCCTCTCATGACACCAATTGACTTCTTCACGAGCAGGAGTGTTGCATCCTGTTCTATAAACTCATGTGTTTTGTCATCAAATTTTAACTTCAAGAAACTTCACTATTGTAGTTCTGCCATTCCTTTATTTTGGTATTTTTATGATCAAGTATTTCGTTCAGGATAACACAAAGCATTGCTTTTGTTTAGACAGTAGCCAGTGTCTTGCCAAAGTTCACGTGCACTCTAACACGGTTTATTTCTCAGTAAATATTCAGGATTCATCCGTGACCAGAAAAAACCCCCATAGTAATCACTCTCCCGCTACAAGCATCTGATACCTTTTCTTAAGTTCAGAAGTTTGCCATTTTGTGTCACGTGTGTGTCACAGAGCTTCTTCACACCATAACTCTGCATCCCTTTACTCTGACCCTATTCTACACTGTCTTACCTACGTTTTGGAGAGCAGGAAGGTCCTGGATGTTTCCGCGTGCCTCCAAAGGGTCCGCTGGGACGAGGTCACTGGGGCACTCCATCGTGTTGCCCTTGAGAGCCCTAGCAACTGTCCTGTCAGGGTCTCTCTGCACACTGAGGGGGCATATTTATACTCTGCCTGCGCCGAATTTGCATCTAAAATTTTTACGCAAATACGGCGCAAACCCTACACCATATTTATACTTTGACGCCGGACCCCACGAACGCCAAAAATTCCACAGTGTGCGGCATTTTCTGGATGTGTGAAACCGCCTTGCAAGGTAGGCTTTTCCCATCCCAAAAATGCCTTAAACACCTGTGTGCCATATTTATCCTACCGTGCAAAAATCCCGCACGGCCAGGAGGCGGATGCGGAAAATGACGCACAGCCCGATTTGCGTAAAAAAATAACGCCTGGGTCAGGGCAGGCGTTAAAATGGGGCAAACACACCAGTACTTTAGGAAAGCCCACAGAAGCAACAGCAGAGCTCCAAAAGGAAGACGTGGAGGTGCTATTCATCCAGCATGCACGAAGACACAGAGCACAGGACCAACACCAGCAGCTTCCACCACACCAGCAGGGACCCCAAAGGCAACGCAGAAGGCAGGAGAGGATATTCAGGACCAGGACAACCCTTTTGGGACTCCGGCAACAAGACATCATCCAGAGGTACAGAGTAAACTGGCAAGCCATTCAGCAGCTGCGCAACATTGAGCCACAGTTGGAACCCAGCTTGCAGACACCCCACATCATCCCACCAGAGACCAAGCTGCTAGATGTCCTCCACATGTTGGCAAGTGGCTTGTTTCAAACCACTTGTGCCCTGGTTGCCGGGATCTCACAGCCCTCATTCTCTGCCTTCCTACCCAGGGTGTCGGAAGCCATCATCTCCCTCACACCCCGCCACCTCAGCTTCCCCAACACACAGCAGAAGCAACAGGAGACCAAACAGGGCTTCTACCAAATCAATGGCTTCCCACACGTGCTTGGTGCCATTGACTGCACACATGTACGCATTGTGCCACCTGCTGCAACCAAGCATCTATACTGCAACAGGAAGCACACACACTCCATCAATATGCAGGCCATTGTCGATCACCGGGGATTGATCACCAACATTGTGGCAAAGTATCCTGGGAGTGTACATGATTCATTCATCTTCTGCCACTGCACCATCAATCAACACTTCCAGGATGGACGATATGGAAATGGCCTACTTGTTGGTAAGTGCAGAAACCTACTTACAGACACACAGCACAGCAACCTTGTAGGACACACAACACATACAACACTACATTGACACGTGGCCAGGAAGAAAATGAGGTTGTGAAACTGCTAGGTATGTTTGATATCCTCACCCAATTGGATACACACCTAGGGACAAATGACAGATGCCAATAACAACAGATGCCAGGCCCCAGACACAAGGGAACAATTTAAAACCACACAGTGACAATGACATGGTCTTAACTGGCAGTACAACTTGGAATCTTACAATATCACATCAATAACACTCAATCACACACCCTTCCAAGCAATATGTATAGTGTAAGGGGTACGCAATGTGTTTCGCTGCAGGCATAATACCATGACACGCATAGCATGATGATGATAACTCTAATGAAGAGGACATTCAATCATTGAGGCTGTACCAATATCTCACATCACTCCTGGTCTGACAGTACCCACTACCAATAAGCAAGTGGACTGTGCTAAGAACACATATTGATGTTTCAATATTACAAAGTGCACATTCCTAACACATATGGTTTGAGACATTTACATATATACACAACAGATGTACAGGCATATGGACCTTTTGACACTTAAACCGTCAACCTCACAACCAAGTTAGCCAGCTGAACTGGACCAGGTTCAGTAGTGTAGGTACACGTTTGAACATGAGTCAACTCGGTAAGAGCAGATAAATAAGTCTGCAGAGAACATGTCACACATGGGATATTTGTGCATTGTCAATTGTCAACACGTCAGTGCTGCCAACTTATGGAGATGTGTTGTACAATATCACCTAGCCAAATGAATGGGCCTCACTGATGTTAAATTGGATGGGATGTCCAGGCCATAGAGATGCAACCGTGTTACCACCACTGTGGAATTGATTCTGTGTATGGAAGTTTCATGTCACCCCCAGTTAAGACACATGGACACCTCTTTCACATGACATAATGCATGGGAGTACACAATGTACTGCAAGTCTACAAAAATACCGCTGATATCCGGTCAATCAGCCAAACACCAGTTCAGATAATGAAACATCCCAATGCCGATGGTACATCTCAGAAGCCTAGAATTTCATGCAATAACACAAACACAGATGAGTCACAGACAACACATGATAACAACTGCCATGAAAAGTGATAATCATGGTGCAAGCCCCGTCGACATTTTTCACTCTCTTTCTCTTTCAGCTGATCAGAGGTATGGGATCCAGCCATGGATCATGACCCCATTTGCAAACCCAAGCACAGCATCAGAGCGTGCCTATAATGATGCACATTGGAGGACATGCACCATAGTAGAGAGGACCTTTGGCATCCTGAAGTCAAGATTCAGGTGCCTCGATATCACCGGAGGCAGCCTCCTGTACTCACTTTAAATAGTCTGCAAGAACATTTTGACCTGTGCCATCCTGCATAACATTTGTGTAAGGAGGTACATTTCCCTCTATGAACCAGACCCCCAAATGCCTGAAGAGGAGGAAGAGGAGGATGTTGTACATCAACATGAGGGGGACCATCCAAACACTGCTGCAGGATTGCGTCGGAGACAACACATTGTACAAAACTTCTTTTAACTATAGTCACCATCACCACTGTCTTACCATATGTCATTAAACACCTATTCTAATCACTAAATCATGGTCTGGGTAATCATTTATGCATCACATTACCCCTAGGATTCATAATCAGAGTTTAGCCTCATGGAGCATTGCAGATATCTAGATTAGGATACGGAAAAATCTGCATCACATTTGATGGGTATGAATATACACCCAACTTCACACGCACTGTAAATGACATATATCCTGTCCATTTCACATTTGAAGGCCAATATCAGAGGACCACAGCTATGGCACACATACATGTTGGCAACATGGTTCATTGCAGCATATGGCCCACAACTAAGACACCATCATTCATAAGGTACAAAAACTGCCTCATACATGAGGCAGTGGATGTGCTATTGCATTGGTAACTGGAATGTATTACCAGACCCTTGGCAGCAGTAAGTGTGACATCAGCTATCTCTGCAAGGAGTATGTGTGACAAGAAGTCCAAGTAAGCTGCAAATGGATAGCACGAGTGCCCCAGGTATGACTAGCATTGCTCCCAAGACATGCCCTGCACATGCCATCCCAGGTCAAAAGTCCTGCCACTGCCATGTTTTCAGTCTCTCCTCACCCTTCTTTAGGGGGCCCTGGAAATGGACTATTTTTACTCAGATAATCCTTCATCTACATACACCCAGACTCACATTCTGACTCCAGTGTGCTTCCCTCTTTAGTATGGCATGCCATAGTCATAGTTCATCTGTCTGCATGGACTTCAGGTCAGATAATGCACTGCCTGGTAGTCTGTAGGACCTGTAATCACCTGTCCATTGCTTCCCATGTGAAAGGTACTGGTGGCCCTTCAAACTTGATTCTCACCTACAGGACTTTTGAGAGACTGAAGCTGAACACACCTGTGAGCACTTCCATGCAGACCACCCATTTGAACCTGCACTGCCCTTGCTGCTGCCTGGAATGGCTTAGAAGTTGCCATTATATGTATATCCCTATTATGGATTGCCGTATAAATCACTTGTGTAACACAGGCCTTGGGTTATTGTGTAACGTTTCAGCACACAGGACAAATACAGTTTCCATTTTCTACAGTGTTGTTCCACCTTTGATCAGTCTCAGTCTGCTCACTGTGTATTTGCCTTGTTCATGTTAGTTCCTGACAGAGCCTCCAACCTGTTAGACTGATTGGTCCCTGTCTTTCTGTTACCATAAAGGTTCCATATGCCTACTTTTGTCTCATAGTTGCTTTCCATGCCCTCACTTTCCTCCTGGGGTATTGTGTCTGGTAGGTTTAAAATAAATACTCAAATACATTGTATAGCGTAATCAGTTTACTTATCGTATCATGGGGTGGGACATGTCTTCAAATAGCCTAATCACGGCCCATCCCTTGTCTGGGTTTCATGTATGCATGAGTGACAAATAATGACAATGTACCATGGCTGTATGCATGGATTGTGTATGGTGCCTCCAGCACAACAAACAACGTTTGCTAATGTGCATGAAATTTCAAAACATGTTTGTGCCCTGACGGTCCACACACTGATTCACATCTGCCCCAACCTATTGATGGGGCTTGCATGGTGAATAGCTATGAGCTTAATCAGCACAGAGGCACTGATCTTCCCGGTTGCAGTGGGAATTTTAGAGGCCACCCTGTGTACGTATGTTGTGATGAAAACTGCCGGTTTAAAATTACTGATTCATCAACTTTGTGAGCACACCAAGGTTGTACTGTTGTTAGTGTCATAAAACTTCTGCAGTGCCATAGCTGCACTATCCCCATGCATGTTGTCAATTCCTCTTTGGCTTTCGTTCAATTCTGCTGTGAAGGATACTTTGTTAATGCAGGTAATGGCTCCACAGACTCATGACTGGACCTGCACGTAACTGTGACAACATGGACCCCAATAATGACACTGGGTACACATGGCCACAAACTTGAACTGGACACCTTTGTGCAATGAACCTCTGGAAATATGTGAACACATGCTGCTTGGTCTGCTGGCCCTTCACTGCCACAGAGAAACATAGGTCATTAATATGAGGCAATCTGTGGAGTGACATTACATTTTTGGATTGGTTTTGGAACTCTGTGTCACAAACACTGTACATACATAGAAATTTCAAATGTCTGACCCATGGGTAGTATACAACCAGTGACCAGGAAGTGGTATCCAACATTCCAGTACATGTGATGGCTTAGGCTTGTAACATTGCCATAATCAACCGTCCTCTATGTATACTGTGCATGGTTTGTCGTGGGAGATGCTTTTGTCAAGTTGGAAGTTCACACAAAATTTGTTGCTACGTGTATGACAAACACATTTCCTGCCTCATTTCCACACTGAATAGCATCTGATGGTTATCCACATATACAACACATGCATACAAGCACATCTAAGAAACACATCTTTTAATGTTCACATAGAGGGCCAACTAAAACTTAAATAGCTAATTCACAGATTTTGACACACAGGCAATAAGTTACTGTATTAAGTTCTGTAGCCTTGCTATCCTCTACTGATGCTCAAACTGAGTACTACCAATTTGTATCCCAAAGTTTGGGTATCTATTGCGTCAGTGAAGAGTGAAAATCCGGTAGAACAACTAGAGGATCATGGCCCGCAGTAGTGTAATCTGCCACATGTGCCCAAACAATGGAATGCACAATGTAGGTGCAAACAGCCTATCTCTGTATAGTTACATCTGTCATGTACTATAAAAATGTGAGAAATGACCCAAACCCGGTAAAAGACATACATTTTGACGCATGCGCTTCAAAAAATGCCGCATATGCATAGAAAAATGATGCTCACAGCCATGATAAATCCATTGGCCCCGAGCGGTAATTCCCACACTGTACCCCATGAAATTGGTTACCAATGCAAAATATTTGGAACTATGGATGCGGGGTAATTTCTAAGCGTGTGCGTAAAAAAAATGATGCACAGACTGTAAGCTTCATAATATTTTGACGCATCATAATAAAACGCCCCGCATTTGAGGCAGGAAGTGATGTAATAGGATATCCTGTTTACAGAATTGGTACAGTGGGTGTACTTTCACTTTCACTTTGCAGTCTGTGAATTTATCTTGACTGTGTGGCTGTGTTTGGACTTTCCTCTCTGTGAATATTGTGAATTTGTCTCCTGTGTGCTCTTTATATTGTCTTTTGGTGTTTTGTAAGTGTCTGTGGTATCCTGTGTAAGTGTATTTTTGTCAATTTTGGTGTCTAATTTTGTCTTTGTACTGTTGGGAGTCTGTTGTGGGTATTGATATTTTGGGGATAGTTGGGCTGTTTTAGGGTTACTTTAATTTCATTTTCCTCCCTCCTTTCCCTTTATAATCCCCTGTACCCCTTAATTTTCTTATTATTTCAGTCATGTTGGGTAGGACACGTATGGGAAAAATGGGTGAGGAGGAGCTGGGAGGATTCATTTGGCTGGTGTGCCACTTCCTCCCCTTGATGATCGAAGCAGGTGGCAGGGTGATACAGGGCTATCACACAGAGGCGGGGAGGCTCCGACAGTCAAAGGTCTTGTACCATCTGCAACGCATCTACAATACACCGCACAACGACCACCAACTAAAGCACCGCTGGGCTGACCTTGTTGCCAGAGACCTGCTGGACCACCTGGGTATTGTGATTGGTGGCCCTCTTGGTGAGTACAATTCAGAGTAATGTGCACATTTAAATGCTCTATAGTGACAGTAGCAGATTTGTTGATATGCTGCAGGCAATGTTTTTGAACATGTGGAATGCAAGTTAAACATACAGTGGCCCTGAGTTATTCAATAATTGCTACAAATTACTGTCATTTGTTGACGCAACGTCTGCACTAAGTTACAAAACACAACTGGAGCCTGTAAATTAGTGCTGCCTTCACGTCAATAGATGATGCAAATGTGGATCTAACATATGTTTTAGTCATGATCTGTGAGTGTACCAGGAAAGAGATGTTTTTCACAAGCTAAAGCAAAGAATTAATGTGTTCCCCAATTATTTCAAATAGATGTCTGAACTGTATTCTGGCCCATACGTACCAATTTCTTTCTAACCTCAGGTAATATATTAGGCTGATGGTTTGACTTGGTTGTGCCGCAATTAAATTAGGAATGGATGCCAAAGTAATGCACACGGGTTCATATCTAAATGTTTGGTGCTACTTTCCGTAGCTGTAGCATATAAAATGAAGCAAATTATACAAATTGAAGGATAACAACTATCCATGGCCCTCTGTTCATTGTACCTGTGTGCTCTAAATTGTTCTTGGGCGCAATAGCTGGAACAGAGCTAATGCATTTCCCACCTGTGTTACTCTATAGCCATGCACTTTTCATAAGTTATGGGATCATCGTGGGATACCTGATGTTGGGGAATGCATGGTCACAATGTATTACGTGCATGATGTCGTGCAAGGGACCCCTGACCAATTCCATCATACATATAAAGTTCCCTAATACTTTGCTAGTTTTGTTAGGTACACCCCTGCTGATCTAGTACAGCATATGTACAATAGCTAACTTCCCAGAATGGAGGCTATCACAGACATGGGTGTATGCTAAGATCAGAAGACCAGCATTCCTGTGACTGCTGCCATTCTGAAGGTACATACAAATTGAAACCATCATCATGATTGACACAGTGGTACATTTGCTTAACCTTGTGTTAATAATATGACACTGTCAGTTTGCCGTATACCTGCTGATCTCCCAACTTGGAAAACATAGGATGGTGAATGTGGCTAACTATAATTTCCAAAACCCATTATGGGTACATAGGGCAATGTGTGACACATTTCAGGTGCAATGACTACACCTGTGCCTGTGCATTTTGTCATGGATGACCACAATATACACTGTCAGCATACATCTCCTTGTTGCATTAAAATATTAAAACTGGTCAATCCATGTCTTGCCTCAAACTGTCATCAATTAACGCAGAGGATCCCTGCCATTATGGTTTCATAGGGGGCATATGTGGCACAGAGTACACTGTTAATGTAGCATATGTAACCTACACACAACACAGGCCCTACATGTAAGGGACCATAGAAAGCATGATAAATCATGACCTTAAATCAACCCACAGGAGCATCACACTGTAAATGATTGTCCCTTGATGTACAAGCCACAATACCTGAGTGACTGGTATTGCAGTGCTCCAGGAATGTGGCTTTGCATGTCTCTCATTACTACAAATGATGAGAGGAGTACACTCCATAAATGAGTCTGCAACCAATTGATGGAGCATGTTTGTCACCACATGATAGTTAGGGCCACTGCATGTGTGCAGATATGTGTGTATCACTCCCTGGAGTGAGAGGGTCTATACATGTTTGCAATGGTATGGAGTTTCATCATGCCTGAGAGGCTGGACTTTCAGATTTAATGCTACACACAGTAATTTTATTTGAAAGTGTTGTACAGTGCACAGACATTGAACACATTTCACCCTTCCATGCTTTACAGGTGGACCTGCCCCTTACACAATCGGAGAAGTGGCTCGATTTGCGGACCCAGACAAATCCAGTAAGTGTTGATATTTCACTTCTGTGTGGTTTTTGCAGCTGTTGTGTGATTGACTCCTGTGTGTTGGACACATAGCAAGGTATGATGTGCTGGCACATGATCTGATATGTAACTTGACTAGAGTTTCATTTTTTTTCCATCTTTGAGTTGGACAATCAGTAGCGTATAGCCATATTTTGGGATTGTGGTGCACCCCTGGAGGCATGGCCATGTGAAGAGGGTGACATTTGTTTTTGAAATTTTTATAAAGAAAAATTAGCAGAGGGCCATATTCATAATTTAGTCATCAAGTCAGACCCTGAATCTCACAGAATAGGGATGCCAAAGTCTTACCCACGGACTTGAGCCTCCCTATTCATTAATGAACATGTTCAACTGTATGTTTGACTTCCTAGCAGCATGTAGCTCCACATGTTGTGCTACGTGTATGTGGCACTTGAGTACAATGTCATAGGTGTAGATGCAGCTCATGGCCAGATGTGTGCTTGCATCTATCGCTTGTTGTAAGACAGGTATTAGTGGTATCAAATGATGGCATTTACAAACATAAATGTGGATGGGATTGTCCAAGGTTTGGGTCTATCCTAGTTGGATACTCTCCTTACATGTGGTGGACTGCCTAAACCCATGTACAGCTGTCCAAAGCTTCCTGGGTTCCTTGATGTTTGAAAGTATGTGTTGCTTGTCCATCCCCTCCCTTGAGGCACAGGCTTAGGGTTATGAAATGTGTTCCTAAGTGTGATCCAAGTTTAGTACACAGACATGTAAATCTGTAAATCACTTGTCCAAACCTAGGATATCCACTCATGATTAGCAACTGCATACCATCCTGGCAATTCCATTTACAAATCACAGATCTTGTGGCCCTTGATTGTGATCCAGAAGATAGTCATTAGTTGCCCTGCACCACATGTGGAGGACTTGCAGCATTTTTTACGTGACTAATGGCTGAACATTGATGCATAGGTCATTTAAGTTGGTACAAATCTTTTAGAGCATTGCTGTGCTATTAGATAGGACATGTGTATGCTGCGTTGGCATGTACTTCCTCAGGGAGAAACTGTGATCTGTATGGTGATATGGCCTGTTTCAGCTACATTAGATGTATTGTCTGATTCTCATCAGTAGCTATATCACACAAAGAAGTACCTAATGTTTTGCTTTATCTTTTTTTAACAGCAGCCAATATGGAAGCCAGCCAGATCCGTGAGTTTCAGCGGCGGGCGATGTGTTACCACCACATTCTGGATGTGGAGTCAGGGTTCCGCCACATGGCACGGCGTTTTCGCCATGAAAGAGCCTCAGGAGTGTGGAGGGCATTTGCCCAACAGGGCCCATCGGTGTTCACAACAGCCTCAACCACCAGCACCACTACTACGACCCAGGTGGCACCAAAGATGACAGCCACCACTGCAGGACCATGGACTTCCACTGCTCCAGGACCCTGACAGCAGCACCTGCACCTCCCCCTCCAAGCATGGCACCACCAACCGGACACACGTTAACAACTAGCACTCAGACCACCCCTGCTGCAGTCATTGACCCTGGTGATTTTAGAGCAATGCAACGTGACATGCAATGTATGATGCGGAGACTTGACAGGCTGCAGCAGGAGGTGTCACAAATCAATAAGAGGGTGCGTGCCATAAAGAAGACCCTGTGGAGGGAGAACTTGTGACGATTATACCCTCTGCCATGATTCCCTCCCTCCTCTTTCCTGGTTCCTTTAATTAGTGGGTTTTGGGGGCTTAGTGTTAAGTTAGAATAGGCTGTTAGTTTAATTAGTTGTGGTGGGTTGGGGGTGGGGGTATGATATTTCTACATTTTTTATATATGTGTAGGTGGGTGGGTGGGGGATGGTGTTGGGGATTTGGGGTTTTAAAAAAATAAAAAAAATAAAAAATATATAAAAATACAAAAAAATATATATTTGTTTAGTATAAGATAGTATGTGTTTAGGTTAGTATATGTTGTCCTCCATGTGTCCTGTCTTAAAAGAGGGGTGGGGCTGATGTTTGGAGTTTTTATTTAAATGTGATAAGTAAGTTTAGCTTAGGGTAGTTAGGGACAGTTGTGGGTAATGTGTAGTTAAGATAGGTTAGGTTAGTTAAGGTGTTTCCCCTGGTTTTGGTATCATTTTATGCAGATAAAGAAATATATAGGGACTCCTTTACAGTATGTGTCATATGCTTGGGGATCAGGGCCCTGGCATGGTTGAACAGTGTCTATTTAGTATTTCCATTTGTGTCCCATCCTGCAACCAAATCCCAATTGAGCTGTCACATTGGCAGCTACACTAGAGCTACTTACTAGGAATCTGCCATCCATTGCACCCACAACTCAAGGTTACTATGGATCCCAATGTGTTCTTAAGGTTTGATGTATGTTTTCAATCTGACATACTTTGGGACCAGATTTGGTATTGAGGACACTGTGTTACGTTTGCCTGCAGCCTTATGTTCAAGTGAACCCTGATAAGGTAAGTGATGGTATAATCTCATATACTATGCAGTATACATAACTCACATCAATCATCTGTTACATTGTACAGCCAGGTTACTTATTTGTACGTACACTCATACACATCCATTCCTGCTGTATGGTGTGTGTGGAAAGAATTGTGAAAAATGTCACATACGTTAAGATTGTCTGGAAGAATAATTTTAAGACAATATTTTTCAGCTTAAACATCCCTTGAAGAAGACTTATTCTGTCCAACACAGCATTGTACTGTATAGTTTCTATTTACCTCAGAATTAACCTTCAGGAAGGGTAGATGATGGTACAGTCCAGACCACGGTGAATAGTTATCAGCCCACATTCTTTAAGGGCAGTTGTCTTGACATTCTATGGGCATTGACATGAGGCAAATATCACTCATCTCCGTTACGGTTGATGTGTCACATTACACAGAGACAAAGTGGTTGTGTAAGTGCTATTTATTTTAAAGTGCTGTAGTGCTATAATTACATTGTCCATGATTGTGAGTCCATTAGTGTGACACCTTCCATTGTGATCCTACACAAGTGCAAAAGGACATGTCATTGGACATGCTGGGATGAAGTGTCATACAGTGCAGGGGGAAATGAATTGCCAATGGGGTAGTGAGAGACAATTACGGGGCATTGTGACAAGATAAACAGTGGGCTGGAGAACAGTGCTTGGGAGCAGCTGTTGCAAGACTGGCAGGTTACAAAGCACAGGACCTTGGCTACAAGTGGCCAGGTGGCAGGGACTAGTGCTATTGGGTACTCTTACGGGTGAAGGTGATCTGTTCCACGTCTTCATCTTCTGATGTGTGTGTTGTCTCCTATGCCCTTGGTGGTGGTGGGTGTGAAGGGGCAACACACACCTCAGTGTTTGAAGACGTGGATTCAGAAATCCCGGTAGCTGCCAACTGTGGGGCTATTAAGGGCAGTACTGCAGCAAAGAGGAGCTGCTGGTTCTTAAGAATAGCAGCCAAATCACTGTGGTAGGCAGCCAGGTCGGCCCTGAGAGGGTCAATATTGCATTCGTGCATGCGTTGAAAGGTTTGTTGTTGGAAGTGTTGTGTCAACTCTCTTACAGCTGTGCTGATTTCCTTCACACTTTTTTCAAGATCTTGCAAGATTGATGTTCGCCCTTGCATGGCTGCTGCCTGTTCTGCAGTTGACATCATGCACGAACGCACCCCCTCTAGGCTGGCTGCCATATTTTCCCTCCCCACCGCACCTCCTTGGCCAGCTCCTGCTGTACTCCAACTACAGTTCTCTCAAAGCTGGTGCCAGTGTCGTCAGAGTCCTTAGCTGGGTTGAAGCTGGCAGGTTGTACCATTGGGGTGGTGGGTGGGTCCTCTGTGATGGCTGCTGTGTCTGTGCTCCTCCTTGCGACTGAAGGTGGGGTCTGGAGGGTTCCAAGGACATCTTGGGGGGTCTGCTAGCTGATGTTTGTCAGCTCGTCATCTATGTCTTCAGGAAAATCCAGGACAGGCATATCCCCAGGACAGCCATCGTCCTCTGCAATGAGATATTGTACAATTAGTGTGTCTGTGTTGTGGCATTTGTAATGTGACGTGCCTGCCTTCCTATTAGTTGCACATCGTGATCTTGGTTCCTGTTCATTGTTCCTGTCTTTTATATTAGCATTCTCCCAGGCCTATGCCCCACCTGCATGTCACATGTATTGTGGTCAGTTTGGGGACTTGTCAGCATCACATTCTCTAGGTGTAGGTTCTGCCCAAATTGTATATCGCCACCTTCTTGTCCTACTCAACCCTCCGTCTACTTCCATTCTCATGGTGAGGCCTTGCACTGGCTGTGGGTGTTCTAATGGCACTTGCACCACACTTAACAATCTTGAACTACCCCAGTCTCTGATATTTCACATCCATCTATATGTTGCTGAGACCTAGCATATACTATGTGTAGCATTGGCATGGCACACTACATATGTCAGCATTGGTAGTGTGTAATGTTGATGTTGGGGAATGTGTGCTACATAGGATTGCACTGATGGCCCTAGCAGTGTTCCATTTCCTCTTCTGACTGTGCGGGTGTAGTTCACTAGCCGGTGACATATGTCCTCCACCTCAATGCTGTTGTCTGACAAGTATAACAGTTGGGATGTTGCATGGTGTGATTGGAGCTATTGTGACCCAGGCCCAGGGTGGACCCTGACATATGCAGCATGGGTATGACATTAGTGCTGTGTACCTCGTACTGTTTCTAACAATGGCTTATGTTTGTTGCAACTATGGACATTCACATTTGACGGGATTAGCACATTTGTATTGATTACAGGGGATTGATAAACTTGTCATCCTGAACCCTCTAATTTGGGTGTGTTTGATCCATGGGCAGGTAACTGCCATTAGCTACTTAACCTGCACACACAGCAGAGGTGGTAGTGGCAACTGTTGTCAATATTACATTCCACTTGCGGATATGGCCTGAGACTGTCAATTGAGCCCTAGTTCATGTAGGGAGAGTACCAGCTGTTGTGTGACAGCAGGCCAGTTTTACGTTACAACCTACCCTCCTGGACTGGCTTTGCCTTTCCAACATCCTTGGCATTGGCAGCATACCCCCATGCAAAGGTTGTTGGTGTAGTGTAGTGCTGTGCCCCAGGTTTCCTCTTAACAGCCCATGCCCCAATGCTGTGCCCCATTACCCATTCCACTCCCTGAATATCATGACGTACATGCATTGTGTAGTAGGTATGTCCACCCCACTGCTTACAGTTAACATTTGTGCATTTTAATTCCCCATGCAACTTACCTTGCATCTTTGTTGTCTCCTGGCAGTCTAGGCTTTCCTGTCCTTGAATCCCTATGACAATCTCCTCAGGGACGACGGCTGCCACCATTTCCTCCATGTGGTCCAGGGCTTCCTGTGGTGCTGGACTCCCACCTCCAGTCTGCAGTGCTGCCTTCCTGTTCCTGGCCATCTTTTCCTTGGTCCTGCGCTTGCAGTCATGCAGCGTTTCTTGTACTCGATGACTGTTCTCCGTACTTCTGCCACACTGTCTATCTTGTCATCAATTTGTTGCCATATTGCCTCTGTCCTACTAATTGGCATTTTTGAGGTGACAAAAAGTTGGTGATGGTGTTCCATCACCTCTTTCACCAGTATTTCCTGCTCCTCTGCACTGAACCGACACTTTCTTTTCTTCTTCTCCCTTTCCTGGGTCTTGTGTGGGTCCTCCTGGCTGGTTCCTGGTCTGTTGTCATCTTCCTGGGGTCTGTCCAAGCATCTGGGATCCATTTTGGCTCTCCTTTACACATTCTACAGCGTTTGCGCTGCTTTTTGATGCTATTGCATCAAAAAAGGTGCGTATCCGGTTAGCGACGTCGTAAACCTGCTCACAGTCATTTTTGCCGTGTTAACGTCATTTTGCTTTACGACGTGACGCATTGGTTTGAGTAAAAAAAATGACTCACACCAGTGGTTTGTACTGCCGTGTGTCAAAGTATAAATTTGATGCCCGAGTGGCACAAAGAAATGGCGTTAGACCGCGGTACATTTTTTGACGCAAAACTGCGTCAGCGCAGTTTTGCGTCAAAAAGTATAAATATGGCCCCGAACATTCTGATGTAATATTAGTTGCTATGGCCAGGGTTCTGAGCTGTGACATCACACTAGCGATGGCACATGCCCTGGTCACTGTGTACATTTGTAGCATTGGCTTCTCACAAGCCTTACTTGGATGAGAACACGAACAGCACAACATGACCATATACTGTACTATTTCAAAACACGTTTGAGAACTTTTCATCTATATAAACCTTTTTATTCCACTGAAAGAACCATGTTAAATGTCAAATTCAACAATTATCTTTCTATTTTGTCAAAGTGTTTTTTTGTTACAAATGTAGAAAAGTCGGATTGCACTGCCACTAAAAAATAACTGTTTGTAAATAACGTATTCAAGTTTCAGCTGTCTTGCTTAAAAAAAATACAAGTTTCGCATGTTTTACAATTATGAGAAATCTAAAAGAAGTTCTCACAGTGAAATAATTAAGCTGTAATTTGTGAAAGTAAATGATGGTGTTCACATAAAAAAAAGTAATGACACCCATTTTAAGAGTGTTACAGATCTGATAAGTAGCTTACGAAATTGGTGATCTCTGAAATCGCAAAAGGGATAATTTTTGAAGAAGTTTGTACTGTTATACACCACTGTTTGGATTTATTAAAAATGGCAACCTAATTCTTTAATGTATGTAGAAGGTTATTGTTTTACTGTGATTTGCATGTCAATAGACATGATCATTTCTAAAATAATTTTATTTAATTATCCTCTAATACATTGTATTACATAGAAATATATTTATGTATTACACAGTGACATTTGCAACTGCTATTTATAGTTAGTTAAGAGTTTCCATGGGAAGAGAGTTTTTTTTTGCTAGTAACTTTGGTGCGTTTAAGGAATCTGCACATAACTTACAAAAGAAAGTTCATCCACCTCAGCTCCCTCCTAGATTCTTTCAGGGTGATACGTCAAGTGGGGGCCAACAAAATGAGGGGGGCATAAAATGTTGATTTCAATGTTCATTCCTATAGGAAAATTCTGTTGCAGATGCAGAAAAAAACGTTGGAAAAGAATTCCATTAAATTTGGCAAATAGTTAGAACTTTACTGAGAAGGTGAGCTTTTTTATTTCAGTTATTTCCCACTTAAAATTGCCTCATCTTCAATATACTTAAAAAAGAAAACTACATTACCCCAATTTGTTTTTCAATATTTGCCACTTTTCAGGTAATGTGTTGGCATTTGCGCATTTCAGGACCTCAGGTACCTGGTCCCTGCATCCTGAAAATTAAGGAAAAATAACTTATAAGTGGGCTGAGTGAGAACACCCTGCTGCATGGAGGATGTGGGGGCCAGCAATGGGACCCTCCATTGTGCCAACATTTACTGGACTTGGGGCCTGATCCTCATTGATATGCATTCCAGTGAACGCTTGGTTATAAAAAAGGCCACATGTAAAGGGTGAAAACACATTTTAATGACAATATAAATCATCTGTCAGTGGTGTTCGTATTCATTTTGAGAACTCTAATGAGTTCTCAGCTGATTTTACCATCTCAAAAATGCTGACCCCCCACTGGGATTTGCCAGTTTGAAGGAAAACTGTTTTGTCTCATGACTTTTGCATAGAGGTTTACAAAACTGATCCAGAAGGTAAAATGAGAGCACATTTTCTATAAGCTCACACTATCTTTCTTATTCAGTGAGAGAAAAACCTGTTGTTCCAATGCAGCAGCAGCCTGTCAGTGGATTCCCATTTTGCCACTGCAGCTTCGCGCAGTGTTCTTATGAATAACTAGAGGACTAAGATTATGTATTCATGACAAATGTCATACATTTTTTTATTCCAGACTTAAGCGAAGCACTTCTAATGCCATTTTGTTGTAATAGGAGCCTTTTAATTAAAGCCTATACTTAACAGCATGGTGAAGTAAATGAGGATTGACATGTTAATTCAGGCATGACTTGTCAGGGTTAAAAATATAATGGAAGTTATGGGTTCTTTAGCAATTAGAGGCACAATGAAAGGGTCTAAAAAACTAAAAATGGTCACCTCAACCTATCTTCTCAGTCACTTAACAGCTCCTTAATTTTAAAATAGTAATATGATATATATATATAAATATATATATATATATATATATATATATATATATATATATATATATATATTGAGCTTTTAGTCCCAACCCTATCATGGTAGGCCTTGGCGGGGTCGTGAACCCCCTATACCATATCCAACAGCTTTTTCTTCTGGAAAATACATATATCGAAAACCCACAAAAAGGAAGACAGGCAAGGCCACAGTCGTCTTATGAAGCAGAAAGATGATTTATTAGTGTGGCAACACCCAATGTGTTTCAGAAAGCTCCGTTTCCTTGATCACTGACAGTGTTGCCAGATTTTAAAAGCCTTCTATAGCCCAAAGCTGTTGAACGACCAGCCCACAGTAAGCCCAAATGAACCGGTCCCAGCCCAAAAAGTAGCCCAAACTTTTAACACTGAACTAATGCAATCGTAGGCTGGAGCAAACATTTTAAAGCATAAATCAAATGCCATCTAGCATTCCCAGTGTGTATCTGTAGTCTGCTGTACTACTGTTCTACTTTCTGGACTTTTCATTAAATGGGCAGAAGACCAACATTTAACTCATTTCCTGCCTCCTTCAGATGTACTCAGGCACTACCCCTACATTTGTTTTAGCGGGCTACCTCTACCCTGGACAGTGGAGGTCAACAGGGCCCTGCAGAAAAATACATCCTTTTGTGAGGTGAAAAAGGCTGTTTGTGTGAGGCGATAGAGACCCTTCTGCAAATTGCTACCAGAGGCCAGAACAGTGACCCAAACTCCATGAACTTGAACTTAAATTATTGGTAAAGGCTAGTGTTTTGTGTCAAATGCAAGCAATGGCTACGCTGAGCAGAGCATGACTATAAGTGATGTCAATTATTTAGGCACTAAGATCACGAACAGAACCATGCAGTGAGGCTGAGCACTGACCATGTACCCTCATTTCGCTTAGCTCAGCCAATGAGACCACATTTGTGCTTGCACTGCCTGCAACTGGAGTGAAATAAATGAATAAATCAGCTGAGCACACAGCTCAAAATGCATTAAAAAAAGTATGGGAACAGTGATGCTGCATGCAATGGGGTGGGGTTAAACGTGTGGCTATAAAAAACAAAAATATTCTCTTTCAGGTAGCCAGATACATAACTCCTGCCTTAAAATAAAAAATAAAGTTAAGTTAATCACTGTATATTATGAAACCTCTATTAGTTAACACACTGAAAGGTCTGTGTATAACCAAAAAGCCACAGAATGAAATCTTCACTGCTGCAAAGGAGAATTTTGTGTTGTGCAAATGTAAGTCATTAGGTTAAACTTGCATTACTGGCAGTATAAGATAGACTGATACCAAAAGTGCAAAATGGTTTCAGATAAAATGGTTTAAGTAATACCCAAACTGAATGATTTATTTGTATTTAACTTCCCTGCAACGCACGCACTGCGCAGCTGGTAACCCCCTTGCATTACGAGTTGAAAACAATAACTTTGTCATCACCAACCTTCATGTGATTCCATCCAGTGCTTAATTTGTGCTTGTTGTTTCCGGTGCAGAGCACTGGCACTTATTTTTGAAGGACGGCACTCTTTTTTCCTGTCTCAAGCATTTACTGCGAGCAAAATACACATATGGGAAAGACGGAGGAATGCAAAAATGAAAAAGAGCATCAGAAAGGGAGAGAGCAGAAAGCTGCAGGAGTGAGGTGAAATGGCTTAAAATGTACTAAAAAGGCCCAACATGGCTTCAGGATTACGCTGCCCTAGTATTCCATGTTTGCACATTTAATTGCAGCAGCCGCCGCATGTTTAAGAAGAGAGCTTTGGACACCGGCACGTTTTTATTTACAAATTAAGCACTGGCTATGCCACTCATTCTTAGTCAATCCTGCCATGCTTTAGATCCTATGCACTCTCAATCCACAATTAGCCCCTGAATATTAAAAATAAGGAATACATCTACTCACAACAAGTCATAAAGGCAGAAATTGAAGGACACTTACCTTGTCTTCCGCAGCTGTGCACCGACCGGCCGCACGTGAGTGTAGTAGGTAGCACCTACACAACAGGAAGGGGCTAGGGGGGTGTCTCCCCTCTCCCAGGCCCCAATCTCGCATTCTGGAGCAGGAGAGACTTTTTAGGGGGGGGGCACCACCACCACACCTGCACAGGCTGTCGCATTGTTTCAGCACTTTGGTTCTCTGCTTCCTATTTTCCTCTCTCGCATCCTGACCTCCTTTTTGCTTCTTCACCTTTTGACGCTTCACATCTCGCTATCCCATCTCTGTGTCTTATCCTCCTACCTATCACTTTTGTTTCATATTTGGTTTCTTTCTTCTCTCTCTCCTTTCCCCTCATTCTCTTTCTCACTTTTGTTGGTTTCTCTTTTCAACCACACTTTCATTCTACCTCTGCCACTGACTGTCTTTCTCCCTACCTCTACCTTTCTGTCTACTGCTTTCTCTGCCTTACCTACCTCTCACCCTTATTACTCCCCCACCTTCTCTCTCCGATCTTTTCTTCTCTATCAACTTCTTTATCTACCCCGTCTTACTTACCACAATCTTCTTATAATCGCACGCGAAGAAGGGGCATAACACAAGCCCCTGTAGCCCAGCGAGGAGCAACCCTTCAGGGGCCCCTCAACCCTTCGAGGGTTCCCCATTTAGCACAGGATCAATAAATATATGCGAAATAGGCAATTAAGGGGATCCCTCTTCATATTCTGTGCCGGGGGAGCATCATGTTGTGTTACACCACTGACTGGAAGGTCTGTGTGGCTCAGCCTCTGTGTGCGCGGCGCGCAGTCGCAGTTGCAGTCGCAGATTAGAGCCAGCAGCCCGCGCTGCCGCACAGGCAGGCAGGCTCAGCCTCAGTGATGATGTCACTGGGGTGGGGACGGCCGCACACAGACAGGCTCAGGGAGGGTCCAGGGGGTCGGGCGGGAGGACACCTATCTCGCGGGGTGGGGCCTGGGGCAGTACATCTCCGGCGGCGCCACCCCGCAAAAAGTTTTGTGCACACAGGGCTAAAAATAGCCCAACAATCAGGCTCCCGCAATTGGGGTTTTTTCCCGCACAAATGGGAAAAATTTCGCCCATTTGTGCGCGAAATCGCCCAATCTGGCAACACTGATCACGGATAAACAGCATAACATTCCTCCACCCTATTTAGAACACAGTGCTCACTTATTTTTACCACCATAAACAAAGGAATATCCGTATCAGACTTCCTTATTATAGTGAAAGAGGGTCGGCCATCTTGGAGTGTATTGTGTTCTATTAATGCAATGCAAATGAAACCTTCACAACTGAACATTGATGCTTCCCTTAGGGATTCTTTAATTTTCCATTTTTGTTTCCAAATTCATTTATTTATAGGGACTATTAATTCATTTCTCTTTGCCCCAGTGGGTTCTCCGATGGCCTTTCTTTCTCTAAATTAACCTTTAATATCGTTCCTACCCACTATCAGCTAATGTATATTGCCTGCTCCATAGGAGCAGTCACATTTAACCACCCAAGTAGGCATTTGTTAAAGGATACAATAGGTCTTTTGCTCCTCTAGCCGTATGGCGCGACAGTAGGTTTAACTAATATTATGGAGTCCATACTTGTATCATAATTTAAAATGTGCACATCACCCGTGAATAAAAAACATCAGTTAAAAATGTTTTACATTTTTTTTTTTTTAAACATCCACATTTTATCCGAATCAGCGTGAACATCTATACATATACCAGAACCAACTTTCAGCACTTCACTATCCTGATAATCTCATTTATGTCAAATGGACTTCCAGCTCTTCGTCCATATTCAGTCCAACAGGATGTACAGTGTAAAGGCCAATGATCAGTCTTGATTCTAATTTTCTCAACTCTAATGTTCTGTTACTGCCCCCTTCATGAAATAGAATCCTATCCAAAATCACAAATCTCAACTTTTTAAAGTGTCTTGCCACTGGATAGGTTTTGTCATCATGTGTAAATGCTCTCATGTATTCCAATACTCTCTTAACTAAACTGTTACATTGTGGAAACTAAGGGGTGGTAAATGTATAGGTAACACCACAATCAACCCACATTGCTTTCAGATATAAAGTTGGTGCCTGTACCTGAAATGACTTCCTTAGGAAAACCGACCCTGCTGAAGATACCAATTAGTGCCCTAGCTACTGCAGGAACAGGGACTGTTCTGAGTAGAATTGCCTTTGGGTACCTGGTGGCATGATCTACTACCTCCAGAATGAACCTGTTCCCAGATGCAGTCTGAAGGTCCAGGGGATCAACAACGTCTATTCCCACCCTCTCAAATGGAGTCCCCACCATAGGTAGTGTCATTCGACAAACCCTTGGCTTGTACGTTGTCTTGCAACTGGCATGACAGGTGACACATCAGCGACAGAAATCCTTCACTTTATCTAACATCCTGGGGCCAACTAAAAGTGAGCTACCAACCTCTCCCATGTTTTGGCCTACCCCAAATAGCCAGTTGAGGGAATGTCGTGGGGTAGGTTTAGGAGCAGTTGTCTATACTGTTTGGAATAACCACACTCCTGGTTGCTCCTGGTTGAGGTCCCTTACCTCACTGTACAGGGCTCCCTTCTCCCCGTATACCTTATGGGTACCACTGTCATCCCATGCAATTCAGCTAGTTGCCTCACCCCTTCATGAGCGGGACAAGTAATTTGCCCCAAGCACAAGTTCTGCCTGGTGGAACTCCAGCACCCTGAAGTTCAGCGAACTCTGGCAAGTCTCTTAAGAAAACATCCTCCTCTTCAGGTGCCAGGCCCTCTGCTCCATGATTAGGCTCCTTCTGGGCCCGAGGACTCTGGTAAGCAGACTGACCAAACATCTTTCCTTTATTTTGTTGCAAGAGACTTGGGTCATTTTTCCAGGTTCCAAAGTCCCTTGACTTACCAGTAAGGCTGCTTGTGCTCTAGGTGTCACACTCGCCCATTCATGAAGGGCCAGCATTGCTATTTGAGGCCCCCTTTCAACCACTGCCCAGGTAAACGTTTCCTGGGGCCAGATGTACAAAGCCATTTTGCATTCCTTAATGGTCCGATTCGGCAATTCGGGCCAATAAGAAGTGCAAAATGCCTTTTTTCTTATGTAGGAAGGCCCTTAAGGAATCTCAAATTGCAATGTCTACTGTGTAGAAATTCCAATTTGCGAATCCCAGAATAGGAAATTTCAAATAAGCTTTATTATTTGGGATTTCTAATCTGATGTATAGAGCATTCCATAAATGTGACTTGGGCATTAAGGAGATACAATTACCACTGATTTGAAGTCAGTGGCAACCAGGTGCAATTTTAAAAAAAGCACCCCAAGATGCTTTTTAGGTCTTGGCTCTAGACAGCGCATAAGTGCTGTTTCGATTCCGAGACTGCTATATCTACCTCTGGGGCTTCAGTCCACCCACAGCCTTCCTATTTGCTGGCACTATTGTTGCTCCATTTCGCAGCATCCCCATCCATGAAGGGCATGCATATGTCATGCTATTTCTTGTGTTTTTCCCTCCCCAAGAGCCCTGCTCAACTACAATTAACATACACAGGGACCATGATTTAAGCATTATTACTGGACTACTTTTGGGGTTTTCAGTGTGTTCAGCAGATGGAAAGGCAGCCTGTGGTGGTGTTGTCGTTCGTAGGCTCTCAGGTCAGTTTTTTCCCTATCGATGTGTGTGCCATGTTCCGTTTATAACATTTGATTCTTACATGTTTACCCCGCCATTGCTCCTAAAACAGAAGAAACATCTGATCAAACTTAACTGCCTGGACTGAAGCTTGCAGCCCCCCAAAAAAGTGAATGTCTATTAAAAATCCTTCACGAGTCTGAAATACTAATTGCTAGAATGACTACGGCCCACATCATGACATTGGCGGTAAATCCCGCCTACTGCCACGGTGACGGCTGCCAACATACCGCTGCGGTTTCCATATTATGACACACACTCACCAATCCCACAGCATACTGTCCCATAGCCCAAAGGTAATTGGTAAAGTGTCAGTACCAACACCCATACCGTTACGCCAACAATACAATGCCCACCACATCATGACCCATGAATCACCACAGCGGACATTCAATGGCGCTAAACCATTGGCGGTATACACTGGCGCGCATAGAATGGACACTTGAATACTAAACTAAACAACATTGGCCAATGTCAAAAACACACACCTGACACCTACACACACCACACACACCCACCCACAGCACTATTAAACACACACCCACATTACCCACAAACCCCTTATGAATTAAAACAATTGCCACCAGACTGACACCAAGACCACTGAGCCAACTAGACACACACCACATACACCCATATATCTCTCACGCACCCCACATCCCACACCCCTCCACATTACTCAGCACCCTCACGCCATCACACACCACACACCACCAATGTCCCCAGTAAGGCACCCCCATTTCACTGATGAGGAGTTAAGGTTCATGGTGGAGGAAATTGTCAGGGTAGAGCCACAGTTGTTTGGAGCACAGGTCCAGCAAATATCCATTGCCAGGAAGATGGAACTATGGCGGAGAATCTTGGACAGGGTGAACACCATGGGACAGCATCCAAGAACAAGGAACAACATCAGGAAGAGATGGAACGACCTATGGGGGATGGTATATTCCATGTCAGCAAGGCACCAGCTCACCATCCAGAGGACTGGCGGTGGACCCCTTGCCACAGCTCACAGCATGGGAGGAGCAAATCTTGGCTGTACTGCATTCTGAGGAACTCACTGGAGTAGCCGTAGGACTGGACACTGGTGAGTCAAATTTTACTACTTATCATCCCCATACCTGCATGCCATCTCAACCCCTCACTCCCATCAACCCCTCACCCTTAATCCCATCACTCCACTCCGTCCCACGCACTGCACCTACACATATGACTAACCCCAATGCCAAGCCCTGCATGCCATACCAATGCATGGACAGGACTCCCAGCCCTGCAGGTACACCCATCACAAAAGCATGCACAGCATAGGGGAACTAACAATCCCATAATACATCAACATACAAAAACAAAGGTGGCAGGGCAACAGCAACGATAGCGGGGTAGCTAGGGATGTACAATATGTCACATACCTGAAGCATAATACATCACTTACATCCCCGTAGGTGCCCCAGCCAATGTCAGAGGAGAGAAGGTGCCACGACTATGCAGTCCCTCAACAGAGATGTCCCCAGTGATGACAGTAACTCTGGACTTCTAGACCTGGATCAACAACCTGGTCCATCAGGGACCACTGGACAGTCAGTCACCCCAGTCCACTCCCTGTCCACCACAGAGCCTTCCCCATCAGTATCCAGAGACAGAGGTGTGGGTACACTGGGTGGATGCTGTGGTGTTCCACAGCACCCACCCAGTGTACCCACACCTCTGTCCCCAGGACACGTCAATCAGCAATGTGCCCACCTGTCCAGGGACCCCAGTCCACACCTCGCCCCCAAGACAATCATGGACCTGGGGTCAGTGGCAGTGGGCACACCATTCAGGGGACATGGGCATAGGGGAACAGGTACACTGGGAGGACCGCTGAGCGCCAGAGGGAGAACAGGTCCAAGGAACCGACTCTCCAGGAGGCACCCACCAAGATCCTAGGGGCCTGCCAACAATCCCAGGACATGATGGGCCAGATCCTTGACAACAGACAGGAGAACAAGTGGCTGCAGGAGGAACACCATCATGAGATCAGGGAGGACTTGCAGGCCCTCAACACCACCATGATCTCCACAGCAGGGGTGCTGGCAGACATGGCCAACATCATGAGGGACTCAACAGCACAGCAGCTGGTCCCCACAACTAGCCAGTCTATTGACCAGCCCTCCACTTCCACTGCAGCTAGTGGGCAGGAAGCCACGCTACAGGACCCACAGGCCACCAGCACCCCTCCCCCTGCAAGGGGAGGTGAACCACCCCGTAAACATTCCCTGCGACCCAGACAGAAGCCAGAGACACTTGCCAAGACCAAGACCACCACCTGGAAATGAGAATCTCCCGAATGTCCCCCTTGTGTCCCACCCTGTCACCTTGTCCACTTTGAACTGCATTTGCTCCCCTTCCTAAAGCCCCTTGGACACTGGACCTGTGCTACGAACAGGAACAATACCCTGGACTTTCTTCAACCATCACCCCATTCCATTGCCCTTTTCCCTCAATTTTATTGCACTACAATAAACACCCTTGAACCCAACTTGACTGATAGTATTTTATGTGTTGAAAATGTGCATTTATGGGAACAGTCACATCTAGTGCAAATGATCTGAACACTGTGATAGCATACAATTCATGACCTGTAACTGTCTCTAGTGACCACATCAGGACATTGTTGTCATATCACCAACATCTGTAAAATGACAAGTCATAGGTGACAGTAACTTGAGATGCAAAGGAAGTGAATGCCATCATGCTACAGTCACACAGATGAAATCAATAGTCAGAGCAATGATCAGTTACACTGTCTTACCTGTGTGTCATTGATCCACCTCTCAGATGGAGGCACCTGAACCTGGCCTTCAGGGGCTAAAGGTCCTTTGGATAATTATTCTGGTCCACCCATGTGCCTTATTATAATGGTTCACAGCTTCTGTCCTGGCATTCCTCACAGGAGTCAGGAGCCACGATAGGTTTGGGTAGCCAGAGTCACCTACAAGTATTGAGGGGCAAACATTATCCTCACACAATGCTATGGGGATAACACCTGAAGGCATACACTGACATAGAGTGAGTGGGGACTCTGGCTCACCTATTAGCCACACCCTGTGCCTCTGTAGTTGGGCCATCACATTTGGGATGCTGCTATTCCTCAGGACAAAGGTGTCATGCACACACCTAGGATACTTGGCAGTGATGTGGGAGAAGTACTGGTCCGCGAGGCACACCATTTGCACATTCAGTGAGTGGAAACTCTTCTGATTCCTGAACACCTGTTCATTCTGGCGCGGGGGCAAACGCAATATGTGTACCGTCAATTGCCCCCATATTATTGGGTATATGCCCCATTGCATAGAATCCTGGCTTCACAGTGGCCAAATATTCCACCTGAGGGAAAGCAATGTAGCTGTACATGTTTTTGACCAAGGCAGACAATACCGTTGCTAGAGCAATTGAGAACATTGGCTGTGATATTCCTGCTGCCAAGCCCACTGTCACTTGGAAAGAACCAGGTGCCAGGAAATGGAGCACTGCTAGTACTTGCACAAGAGGGGGGATCCCAGTGGGATGACGGAAAGCTGATGTCAGGTCAGGCTCCAATTGGGCACACAGCTCTGTGATTGTGGCTCTGTCCAGTCTATAGGCGAGTATAATGTGCCTGTCCTCTAGTGTAGCCAAGTCCACAAGGGATCTGTACATGGGGTGCTGTCTCCTCCTCCTATTCATCTGCAGTGGTAGGTATCTAAGGGACACAAGAGTGAGTAGGCGGTCACAATTTGAACAATGGCACCTCCACCTCAGTGTACATACAGCATTAATGTGATGAGACAGGGGATTGGCAATGTATGTCCAATTTTAGGCAGTGATGCAGTAATGAATAATCTGATTGTTGTCCACCACCATGAAATGGCGACCGCCTGTCCTGTATCTAGGGACAGGTGGAAGTGAGGTAACTCCACCGGCGTTGGGCGTCGTGGCGGAAGGCAGTCTTGCACCACCGTGGAATTCCTCACTGGCTAATATGGGGGTCTGTGGAGTACAGTGGCCAATGGGGATCAGCGGCTGCGGTGATGGTGTACACCGCCGTGGACGTGACTGACATTTTCTATCGGAATCCTCACTTTATTCCTGACTATCCACAAGACAACACCTACACTGGATGTGCTGCTGTGACCTGTGTCTGGAACCTACCATGGCCCATGTGACCGGGGAAAGGGCCCCTGCCTTCACTTTGGAGGAGTTGTAGCATTTGGTGGATGGGGTCCTACTCCAGTATGGACTGCTGTATGGGACTCCAGACCAACAGGTGAGTACAACTTGGGCACGATGCATGCGGGAAGAATGCATGGAGATGTGTGTGCCAATGAAGATGGAAACGGGATTGGTGGGCCATTTATGTGACAGGTTGGATTGTATGTGTAATGGTGTCTTCCCGTCTGTATTACCCCTGAAGGTCTGCGCCCATCAAAAGAAGGGATTGTGACGTGCCATCGCCAAGGAAATGCAGACCCTGGGGGTCTACAGCAGGTGGAGCACCCACTATCGGAAAAGTTGGGAGAACCTGAGATGCTGGGCACGGAAGACCACAGAGGTCCAGCTGGGGATCGGCTCGCAATGATGAAGGGGTGAGTGTCAGAACCGGACCCCCTGATGGCCCGCATGCTGGCCGTGGCCTACCCAGAGCTGGATGGGCACTTGAGGACATCACAGCAGCCACAAGGGGGTGAGTGCAGTGGGCATTATAACAATAGTTGGTAGGTGGTATGGGATCCGGGTGGTGGGTGTGACTTATTGTGTGCCCCTTAATGCCAGCTCAGACATTGCAGCATGATCCAGCTCAAGGGTAATGGGTGTATAGCAAATCCAGGTAACCTAGCTTGCTTGCATTTCATGTCAGACAGGCCTTTGTGGGTCCCATGAGTGGTGCACTTGGCAGTGGTTGGCCCTCATCTTGCTGTGGCATCTAGCCAATTGAATGTCAGTGCAATGCATAGTGCTCAATCCTGATCCCTGTGTGTGACAGTACTGTGTATGCCAACTGTGGTGTTGGTGCTGTGATTGACTCAGTGCTCCCTTTCTCTCGGTCCCCCCTTTCTTCTTCTCTCATCCTGTTCATGTGTGCATTAGCATCATCTGGTGGAGAAGCAGGGGCAGCGGTGATAGAGGGAGCTGCATCTCACTCGACCCAAGAGGAAGAGTCCACTGACACCGAGGGAACCAGTGGAAAGGAGGGCAAGGGGAGCACCACTGCGGAGACAGGAGGTGACAACACAGACTCTGATTCCTCATCTGATGGAAGCTCCCTGGAGGTGGCGGACACCTCTGTGACCACCCCAGCTGAAGGTACAGCCTCCACCCTCGTACCAGCACCGCCCTGCCAGTAGCCCCTCAGCGAGTTGCCCGTGCCCACTCACCCAGGAGGGTGGGCATCTTCTTCACCCCAGGCCCTGCTGCCCTGAGTGAGGAGGCTATTGACCTCCTGAGATACATCTCAGTAGGGCAGTCAACCATTGTGAATGCCCTCTAGGGGCTGGAATCCCAGATGCAAAAATGCATGCATTCCTGGAGGGCATCCATAGTGGATTGGCGGCCCAACAGAGATCGATTCAGGCCTCTCTGATGGCAGCCATTGTCCCTGTTCCTACCGTCCCCACTCCAAATACCACTTCCTAGTCCCAGTCTCCTCATCCCCAACCCATCCCAAGCACACATACAGACGAGCATGCACACAAGACTTCACACAAGAGTGGCACAGTCAAACACAAGCACCACACTTCAGTCCACAAGTACTCACACAAACAACAGACAGTTGCACACACATCCACATCCACTACATCCACTGTCTCCCCCTGCTCCTCCTTGTCCACCTCCCTCACACTCACATCTGCACACACACCTGCATGCACTGCTCCAACATCCACCTCCAGCATCACCACCCAAAGCAGCACACACAACTCATTAGCAGACACCCTCCACCACATCCATCCACGCATCCCCTGTGTCCTCTCCCACCCTGTCTGCCCTCCAAAGGACAGAAATGCAGGCTCTCAGACACCCAACAGCCATCCACCTCACATCAGCACACTGCCCATGCACCTGCACCCAAGTCCAGCAGACGTACTCCTCCAACAACCACTCCCTCAAACTCCACTAACAATCCTTCCACCCTCATCCTGCCCCACCATCTCTAAGATGCTTTTCCTTGCCCAACTTGACCTCTTCCCTGCCCCCTCCCCCTTGTCCTGCCCGTAAGAGCAGGGTCCCAAAAACCCAGCCCAGCACCGCAGGCAAACAGTTCACGGGACAGTGGAGGCGCCTCCTTGTCGTGGAGGCAAGACAGTGACGGATCCCACTCCACCAGCCAGGAGAGGGAAGAAGCCTTCACCTCCAGCCGGGAAAGGGAAGAAGCCCTCACCTCCAGCTGAGACACAGCGGCCCTCACCTTCTGCAGAGGCTAGCAGGGTACCAACATCACCACCACCACTAGTGGGCATGAGACCCTCATCCCCTGCTGAGACACAGCAGCCCTCCCCTCCAGCAGAGGTTGCCCAGAAGGCACCTTCCCCAGCTGAGACACAGCAGCCCTCACTTTCAGCAGAGGCTGGCAGGGTACCAACACCACCACCACCACCAGTGGTCACAGAGTACTCACCTCCAGCTGAGACAATGCAGCCCTCATCTCCAGCAGAGGGCATGTAGGCCACCCTCCAGGGACTGCTGTATAAGAAGCCCACCCAGAATTAGTGGGAAGTTCCCCACCTCAAAGACTGTGACCTTGCACTTCCCAGCAAGGGGACATGGGCTTGAAGCCCCCTCTAGAACGAGTGGGCAAGTTCCCCACCTCAGAGACTGTGACTTTGCACTCCCTGGTAATGGGACATTGGCATGGAGCCCCTCTAGAACCAGTGGGCAAGTTCCCCACCTCAGAGACTGTGTCCTTGCACTCCCCAGCAATGAGACATGGGCATGGGGCCCCCTCCAGAACCAGTGGGCAAATACCCCACCTCAGAGACTGTGACCTCGCACTCCCCAGCAGAGAGAGATGGGCATGTAGCCCCCTCCAGGATCAGTGGGCATGTTCCCCACCCCAGAGACTGTGACCTTGCACTCACCACCAATGGGACATGGGCATGGGGCCTCCTCCAGAACAATTGGGCAAGTTCCCCACAACAGAGACTGTGACCTTGCACTTCCCAACAATGGGACATGGGCATGGGGCCCCCTCCAGAACCAGTGGGAAAATACTCCACCTCAGAGACTGTGACCTTGCACTCCTCAGCAGAGAGAAATGGGCATGGAGCCCTTCCAGTATCAGTGGGCAAGTTCCCCACCTCAGAGACTGACCTTGCACTCCCCAGCAATGGGATATGGGCATGGAGCCCCCTCCAGAACCAGTGGGCAAATACCCCACCTCAGAGACTGAGACGTTGCACTCACCGGCAACAGGACATGGTCATGGAGCCCCCTATAGAACCAGTGGGCAAGTTCCCCACTTCAGAGACTGTGACCTTGCACTCCCCAGCAGAGAGAAATGGGTATGGAGCCCACTCCAGGGTCAGTGTGCAAGTTCCGGACTTCAGCTGAAGTGCCCCCCACCCCTCTTCCCCCTGAGGTGCCTGCCCACTTCCAAAATGAGGCCCCTGCACAGTTGTGTGCGGTTGTTGTCAGGATATAAGTTGGGGCTTGGACTGTGCCCTGTGGTTCCCATTCAATACATTCTCAGAACTGCCTTACTGTAGTCCTTGTATTGTTATGCTGTGTGTCCTATGACATTTTTTTTGTCTGCAGCTGGTTGTGTGTATGGTGTGTGTGAATGGTGTGTGATGTGCGTGTGTGTGTCACTCTCCTTTTCCTCCCTCCCATCCTTGTCTCCTTGGCGGCTGTACTCACCATCGCCGTCTTCATCGGCGTTGAAGTTCCAGGTGGAGCATGGCGTAGAAGAGCACGGGGAAGACTAGAAGCTCCGGTTCTATGGTTGCGTTGTTTTTCTCTGTGTCTCTGATGGTGAGTCTTTTGCCTTTTACATTCCGTTTCCACCAGGCTTTTGATGGCGTTGGTACCGCCCCGGAAATTGTGGCGGTTTCCTGTGTCATGATATGGTGGGCAGAACCTTGTCTTCCACCTGGTTGTTGATGGCTACCACCGTGGTGAGTGGTGTTAATGCCCTGGCAGATGGTGTGGTACATTGGCTGTCTATGGGAGTTATCACTGCCATGGTCTTAATTTGGCGGTAATTATCGTCAGCCTGTTAGTGGTATTACCGCCACATTAGCAGTCCCCTTCAATGTCCAAATGATCATCTAATTGTCACGTCTGGTTGACCTTTCAGACTTGCAAATGTTTGTTTCATAGTGACTGTTTATTTTGCTCTTGGTTGCCTCACATAGTTCATATTTTTACTTGAATTTCATTCTTTTTTTTATGTATGTACTGCGATTATTTTGTAGCTCTCTGACCTTTTTCTATTAAGTAAAGGTCTTAGTTTATATAAATCAAACGTGTGAATGTGTGCACAAAAAGACATCTGTGCATATGGATACTTGAGTGCATTTTTACGGGCACAGAAGAGCTATCCTTTTTGGAGGATGAGGATATCTTTACTTCCTCCTTACCAGTGGACTGGGAATTATCAGCAGTCAAAAGGAATACTCGACCAAATAGTCTATAAAAGCATGTTACTCTTAAAAGTTTGCATTAAAGCCCACTTCCTACTCGGACATCAGTGACTATCCTCCCCTATTTTCTGTGTTTTCCTTAAATCAGGCAGGATGTAATGAAGCTGTACTAGTGCTTTCTGCCTTTTGGGCAGTGCTCTGTTTTTTGACTCCTTGTTCTCTGCAATTTCAAGAGTACATTTTTACAAAGAAAAAGCCCTTTTTGTGAAGGGTGAAAAAGAATTAAGGCAGTGATATGGTAGCAAGCAATCAGCAGGGACTCATTTGTTAATTGTAATAATTTCAGCAAGATAGTTTTCCTGACGATTGCTTTGCTGATAACATATAAGCCATTTCACGCTGGTCCTCCGTCTACACCCTCCTAGACACCTCGTCTGGTCACGCCAATTGGATGTTCTATACCTTCAGTCTCCCCCAATACCTATACAACTGACTATCTTTCAAAACTGGACCCTTCTGCTTTGATCAAAGTGGCATCTTGATTAAAAACTCGTTCTGAATATCAAATAGGTCTAATTCACAGGCTCCAGGATCTTACGTTTATGTCTAAATTATATGAGCCATCTCTTGTATTAAAGCTGAGTTTTCAATGAAATTATTAATAATGAATATTCATGTATTCTGAGTGTGGGATTTGCATAGAAAATGTAATAATGTAAAGAAAAATAGTGCAACATTTGAAGGTGCAACTACCTGTATGGCCAGCAATGTTCACAAGGTGTACTTGTTAATGACTTATTAATATGAAATGTTGAGCTTATGTTTGATTAACGTAGAAATATATTATATTAAGGGTTATGCATTATGTATTGGCTTTGTTCATCGTAGGCCTTAATTTAGTGGAGTTCTTGGCCTCATGCCAAGCTGCATTTCTTAGGTGTTTTATAAAATGTCTGCTTAGAGAATTACATTTTGACTTTCCACTGTACTGTCCATGTGCTGTAGCTAAAAATCTTTCTCATGAGAAACTGCTTGCTAGAAGATGCTGTATTAGCTAATGCAACAATGTTTTATGTAATTCGTGTAAGACTGACTTTCCCAGGAGAATACAATGGAGACTCTGACTGGAGTACAAGCTGGAACAATATTGTTACCTGACGAGCCGAATGACGGGAGCAGGACAAGAGAAGCCAATCGTCGAACTGTGAACCATGTACTATTAAAAAAATTAGATTTGGAGTTTTAGTTTTATTGGACAAATGGGCATATTTATACTCTGTTTAATGCCAAATTTATGGAGTTAAAGTCATTTTTTGGACGTTGAAACCAACCTTGCCTTAATGAGATGCAAGGTGGGCGTTCCCGTGCAAAAAATGACTCTGTGGCCTTAACGCCATATTTATACTCTCATGCAAAAATGGTGCACAGGAGAAAGGAGGGGTCAAAAAATGGTGCAAAGCCTGCTTTGCCCAATTTATTAACTCCTGGGTCAGGGCAGGCGTTAGGGGATCTGTGGGCCTATTTCCATGGTGGAACACCAAGGAATTAGCCCACAGGTGCCCTCCCCATGCCCCAGGGACACCCCCACCCACACCAGAGGGACAGCAGAGGATGGGGGATCCCATCCCAGGTAAATACAAGTAAGTATTTAATTTAATTTTTTTAAGTGCCATAAGGGACCCTGAAATGGCACAGGATGCAATTGCCATGCCCAGGGGACCCTGGTCCCCTGTGCTGGCCGGTGGTGGGCATGACTCCTGTCTTTTCTAAGACAGGAGTCATGTGGTATGGATGGTTTCGAGTCAGAAAATGACTCTAGGCAGGTTAGAGTAATTTTTGTTACTCTAACCTGCCTAACGTCATTTTTTGGCACTAAACTCTCTTCTTCCATACGGCCAGCCCCACCCGACTAACGTCATTTTTTTTTACACTAGCCTACCCTGTGCACCATCTTGGACCATTCCATAAATGTGGTGCCCGGCTGGAGCACAGAAATGGTGCAAGCCAATGCTAAACGTTTTGGTGCAAAACTGCGTTAGTGCAGTTTTGACCCAAAAAGTATAAATCAGGGCCAAAGTGTGAACAAGCAATTTGTGAAACAATTAGAATGTGGTAAGTAGTTTTAGGAAATATAAGCCAGACTGTACTGAGGCAGGACAGCGCATTTGTACATTTTCTACCTTGTCGTAAGGCTGTTATTTTCTTGACCGTCTTGAGACGAGACATGTTTAACTTTATTGATCAAAAGACTTTGCCGTTTCTGAACTTTAATGCTGTATCCTGGTGCCTTGCTGAACAGACTGATGTCCTGATGAAGAAGACTGTCACAGCTTGCTGATCCTTACTGAGGAGAGGTATATTGACTATGATATTGACTGCTACGTCTATTTGCTTTTGTTTCTAGGTACCAACCGCTAGGTTTTGCTAGAGCCATAGTTAGATGTTATTCCAAATTGTGTTGACTTAATTGTTTTGCATGAAGCCAGACATGCTAATTCTAATCTGATGTTAGTTAGGGTTCTCACTGATGAAGTTCACTACATGTAATAACAACTGATGTCTTTTTTTTGCTGGATCTAAATGTATGTACTATTGTTTGCACAGTTGTTCTTGTTATTAATTTGTACTGTAACTTTGGAGTGTGTTGTTGCTCAAGCCTTGATTAGATTGTGATTCTTTCGCCGCTTCGCACAGCCAATCTTGTTTATGTATATCAATTGATTTTGAGATTAACCTACATTACATTAGCATCGTTAATATAGGGAATAAACTTTCTAACTTTTACATAAGGTGTGGTTATTCATGACTAAAAAGTAATGGTGTGTGACAATTACTGACTCATTAATTACTAAGGAAATTGATTGTTATTGATTATTGATCTGTATGTACGTGACATATGGTGGGAAAACCCTCGAAGTGAGTCAAAAGGTTCACCGACCTATCAGCGTCTCCCTTGTAAGTTTACTTATTAAGGTCTGACATGCTAACATTTGTGATCATAAATCTTATAGTGAGTTGTGATTCTCTGTTGTATCTTTGCTGATATTCACTGACACCAAATATCACTGCCATCGTGTGACAGCTCATAAAACCTCTGTCAACTGAAATATCGTCTTTATAACACTTAAAATGTTAACACCATGTACAACTTAATTTGCCCTCTTGAGCAATATGCTAGTCAGACAGCAACTCTGATGGTGGGGCAGTGAACATGGTACTCAAATCTAATTAGCATGGCAGATTTAAATAAGGATGGTAAATGGCAATATTTTCATTTTTTGCTGCAAATAGAGGAAGAAGATAAATGGAAGTGCTGTAGGTAAATGACAGAACATGGGAATTATGTGGCAGAGAGAACCGAATTATGCTTCAGGTTTGACAAATTTATGTGGGAAGAAAAGTCCAGATATTCATTTACAGCACCAATAGCTCTAACAAGCTAATGCAAGACCTATTGCATTGCAAATGCTTGCTTTTATTTACAATAGTGTACAAATGTATCACTTAGGCAATAGTGTGCTCTACAGGTGAACCCCTATTTTTGGGGTGCACCCAGCGGGGCCTTTTTCCCCTTTGCCATCCCAGGTTTTGCATTTCCTAAATAGTGATTTATTATTAAGAAATCACTATTTAAGAAATGCAAGATCATCCCATTGACTAAAATGCAATGGGATTTCTTGCTACCAATTTCCATATAGCGATTCCTACTTTTTAGAAATTGCTATTAGGAAATCGGTATCTCTGTACATAGCCTTTTGTATTTCTTAAATAGAGATTTTGATACAGTCGCTATTTAAGGAATGCAAAATTGCATTTTTGTACCTCTGGCCCTTAGTCCTTTCCTAGTAGACACCCTATGGCAGGCGACCCAGCTACCTTCTTCAGGCCTGTATCATACGTGCAGCAACACTGAGGTGCCTATTCGCGAACTGCATTTTTAAATCTTTTGTTTATTGAATTTTCCAGGTCATTAGCAGTCAACAATAAAAACATGAAAACAAACAGGAAGTGAAGCAGACTCCAATAAATGCTGATACAAAAGTAGAAAGTAAAAATCAGCACTAGCACCACAAACTATATAATCATGTTGAGACATCCTACTGGTCACTATTACAACCATGCACAGGTAACATTGTTTCATTTGACACAGCAAAGATTTGCAATTGCACTGCCAATCAAAAAGTCCACAAATCGATACCCTTGAGTCGTTTGAGAACCCGCTTGATGGTGGGCCCTGCTGAGAGAGTTAGTAAACATAGTCCAAATGTCCTTGAGTCAAAAAGCTGGGGCCAGTCTCAAGTGATAGCACTCTAGCTGTTAATTACAGAATGTCATATCAGATAACCAGTTTTTGACCATAGGAGAACTAATCCCACCACACACACAAGCCACCCTCCTTTTAGACAGGAGGAGTCGCCCAGATGCCAAGCAATGTACACCCTTCCAAGAAACGTACACCCTTTGGGAGCTCGAATGAACAACCTATTAAGACCACTAGAGTTGAGGGCTGAATTAATGCATTAATGTTAGCATTAATGTTAGTTGATGGAATACATCGACTCGTTGTGAGTGTATCATGGGACAAGCCCAAGCCAGGCTCAGAAAGTCAGCATTAGGGCTCTGGCATCTCTTACACTGAGCCTCAGTTGTGAGACAGCTTGTCTGCAAGAGAGCTTGGGTGATGTAAAGCTGATGCAAAAATATTAAATGAATTAGCCTCGACTTATTGTTTGAGGAACTAGTCTCTGTTTGTGCACAGCAGAAATGTCATTCCCTGCCGCATAATGAAGTGCTTGATCCCACTTCTCTCTGACTCTTGAGGTTACTGTGGGCGTCTCCCTTTGCACTGAGTTGTAGTGTCTTGTGATGAGCTGCTTATGGGATTGAGTGGATGGGATTGAGTGGAGAGAGCAGAGAATGCATGTGGTAGGGCGATAGCTCCAATGGAACTTTGGGCACTCTAACCTAGAGAGTTCTCGTAACCTAACATAGTGCAACCTATCTAGCGCTACGCACGCAAACGTTATGAATGGACTGTCGCGTCTTTGTGGCGTTGACCAAGAAAGACACCGAAGCCATTGGTCGGTTTGTTAGACGCTATATTTTTTTGTCGCTTTTCGCTGGCATAAATGCATTACACGCAAACTAAACTTTGACACCTTCGCGCCGCGCTTAAGTACCCTAGGATACATCGTGCCTGGACAATTACATTCGGCCCACGCATGAGGGGTATCCTATGCATGAGATTGGCACCTTAAAAACAGTGCAGGGTGGGCTGGCCCAAGTACAAGGGCCAATGCTACACTCCTCCCCAATTGGAGAGAAAAAGAAAAAAAACACAACTTAGAACAAGACATGCATGATGAAAAATGAGGAAAAGGATATGTCTGGAGAGACTGGGGTATGCGTGCTCAGTGCGCACCAGCCCGGGGTCACAGGGTGGGAGAATCTCAGTCTACTGCAAAGTCAGTGTAGCATCTGGAGGGGTTGGGATTCTGCCTCAGGTGAGAACGCCCACCCCTGTGCCTCCCGGTTGGCTGTCGGGGCTCTGTGTCAATGTTCAGTGTCTCAGGCTGCAGGGAGCATGCCACTTCTCGCGGGTTGTTGCTGTCGGATGCTCCTCCAAAATGGGTGTGCCATGGCACGGTTGAGTGGCATTCCAGTCATTAGGCTGTCTGGGTGTTGCATTGCCTTGGCTGTTTCTTCTTGGCCGGATAGTGGCAGAGAGCCGTTTGAAAAAAGACACATTTCGGGACACAGTCTGTGGTCTCTTAGTTGCAGTCACCATAGTCCCTTTTACTGCGGTCACCACCCACGGGTTGACTTCGAATGGCAACCGAACTTCAATCCTGGATGGCGGTTGTTAGAAATGGGGTCTTTGGTTGACAGTCAGGTTACCCCTGTTCAAGCAAAGACCCTCACACTAGTCAGGGTAAAAGAGAATCACCCTCAGCTAACCCCTGCTTATCCCCTTGATAGCTTGGCAGAGCAGTAGGCTTAACTTCACAGTGCTAGGTGTAAAGTATTTATACCAACACACACAGTAACTTAATGAAAACACTACAAAATGACACAACACCAGCTTAGAAAAATAGGAAATATTTATCTAAACAAAACAAGACCAAAACGACAAAAATCCGACATACACAAGTCAAGTTATGAATTTTTAAAGATTAAACTCAAAAATAGCGATTAGAAACACAAAATGCTTCGATGAGGTGTTAACACGGCATCGTGACGGAGTCGCTCTCAACAAGCCGACACCAGCGGCGCCAGACACGGAGTCACGTAGACCCCCAAGTACAGTACCTTTGGTGAATGTGAAAACAAGTCGATGCACGAAGTCGGGGATCGCAGCGTCTGTGTGAAACGTTGAATCCGTGCACTTCGAGTTGCGGCGGTCACGACGTGGTGCGGCGACTTCCACGGAGTCGCGGACTTCAGCGGGGCTGCAGCGGCGTTCGGCCTGTGAAGGTTGTTGCGTTCCAGCGAAGATCACGGAGTCGGTTGCAGGCGGCGTAATCGGATTCAGCAGCGGCGTCGGTCCGAAGTTGTCTGAAGTCAATTTCCTTGGATTTCCACCAGCTTTCCTTTCAATGGCCCAGGGACTGGATAGGGCACCACTTGTCAGAGCAGGAGTCTCTCCAGAGACTCCAGGTGCTGGTAGAGAGAAGTCTTTGCTGTCCCTGAGACTTCAAACAACAGCAGGCAAGCTCTAAATCAAGCCCTTGGAGATTTCTCCGCAAGATGGAAGGCACACAAAGTCCAGTCTTTGCCCTCTTACTCTGGCGGAAGCAGCAACTGCAGGATAGCTCCATAAAGCACAGTCACAGGCAGGGCAGCACATCTCCTCAGCTCTTCAGCTCTTCTCCAGGCAGAGGTTCCTATTGATGTCCAGAAGTGATCTAAAGTCTGTGGTTTTGGGTGACCTTCTTCTACCCAATTTATCCTTTGAAATAGGCCTACTTCAAAGTAAAGTCTCTTTTGAATATGAAATCCTGCCTTGCCCAGGCCAGGCCCCAGACACTCACCAGGGGGTCGGAGACTGCATTGCATGAGAAGAGGCACAGCCCTTTCAGGTGTAAGTGACCATTCCTCCCCTCCCTCCTAGCACAGATGGCTCATCAGGAAATGCAGACTACATCCCAGCTCCCTTTGTGTCACTGTCTAGTGTGAGGTACAACCAGCCCAACTGTCAAACTGACCCAGACAGGGAATCCACAAACAGGCAGAGTCACAGAAATGGTATAAGCAAGAAAATGCTCACTTTCTAAAAGTGGCATTTTCAAACACACAATCTTAAAATCAACTTTACTAAAAGATGTATTTTAATATTGTTAGCTCAGAGACCCCAAACTCCACATGTCCATCCGCTCTCAAAGGGAATCTACACTTTAATCAGATTTAAAGGTAGCCCCCATGTTAACCTATGAGAGGGACAGGCCTTGCAACAGTGAAAAACGAATTTAGCAATGTTTCACTGTCAGGACATATAAAACACATTACTATATGTTCCACCTTAACCATACACTGCACCCTGCCCTTGGGGCTACCAAGGGCCAACCTTAGGGGTGTCTTACATGTAACAAAAGGGAAGGTTTAGGCCTGGCAAGTGGGTACACTTGCCAAGTCGAATTTACAGTTAAAATTGCACAAACAGACACTGCAATGGCAGGTCTGAGACATGATTACAGAGCTACTTATGTGGGTGGCACAACCAGTGCTGCAGGCCCACTAGTAGCATTTGATTTATAGGCCCTGGCACCTCCAGTGCACTTTGCTAGGGACTTACTAGTAAATCAAATATGCCAGTCATGTATAAACCAATCACATACAATTTACACAACGAGCATATGCACTTTAGCACTGGTTAGCAGTGGTAAAGTGCTCAGAGTTCAAAAGCCGACAGCAACAGGTCAGAAAAAATAGGAGGCAGGAGACAAAAAGATTGGGGATGACCCTGCATAAGCAAAAAAGTCCAACAGCGGTCTTTGACTAGGACAGTGTCTCCGACTTGGACTGATACCAGACGGGCTCGCCGCTTCCTCGAGGCATACGCATTGGTGCGTGATCTTCTCTGGGCCGAGTGGTTGTGGGGCTCTTGTTGCGCTACCCATGCTGGGTGGTGTGGCATGGTGTCTGTTACAGTCAGACCAAAACAGAGTTGGCTTGGGGCAACCCCGTTGGTGGCATAGGGTGTGACCCGGTACTCCCGGAGCAATGTGTAAATGGAGCTTCCGATGTTCTGCGACTCAGCCACAGTGATTCGGCTCAACTTTGTTAAGGTTTTTACGAATCATTCCACCTCCCCATTTGCCTGTGGCCATCTGGGTGTGATGCGGTGGTATCGGGTGTTTCGTGATCTTAGGAACTCAGCCCACTCCACCTGTTGAAGGGGGGCCCATTGTCCATGCGGACTTCGCCGAATAGGCCCTGTGTGGCCATCAGCTTCTCCATTTTCGGGATGACCACCACAGCTGATGTGGACTGCACGATTTTTACCTCAGGATAACATGAATAGTCGTCCACTACTACAAGCATATGGGATCCGTCAGGCAAACTCCAGAAATCCGCACTGACTCTCTCCCACGGGGTGTTAGGGCCATCTTCCGTCATGACTGGCCCTGGGGGGGTCAGGTGGCCCACTGGCCTGGCAGACTGCACATCCCTTGACTAAGTCCTCCACTTGCTGGTCTAGGCCCGGGAACCAGACTTTGCTCCTGAGCCTGTTCTTCACCTTGACGATGCCCTGGTGGGCTCCATGCGCTACAACCACTGCTCTAGACATCAGACAGGTGGGCAGTACAAGGTGGCATCCGTCTTCGCTCACGGACAGCTCGTGCCTGACGTTGAAGAGTGCTTGGAGGTTCCCCGGGCGTATACAGTGCGGAAGGCCGCTGGGAGTTGCAGTGGGCGCCAGTCTCCTGACTTAGCAGCTTCTATGGCCATTTGCAGGCAACCATCCTGGTTGGTAGCTTCCACCACTTCTTTAGGGGGTCTGGGCAGTGGGCGAGCCCTGTCATCCACTAGTCGGACATATTCTTCTGTCTCCTGTGATTCATCCGCTTCCTGCTGGGTAGCTGGGCGGGCATGATGGGACAGAAAGTCAGCTGGATTTTGGGTGCCCGGTTGATACTCGACCTTGAAGTCAGCTGCAGGATCCACTTCTCGATCGGTGGCGGAGGTTTCAAGGACGACCCATTGAAGAGTGGTAGTAACAGTTTGTGGTCCGTGATTACGGTGGAGACCTTCCTGTAGAGGTAGATGTGAAAGTGGTGACACCCTCAGTGGATGACGATGGCTTCCCGCTCTATTTGGGAATATCGTTGTTCTGTCAGAGTAAGGGTCCAACTGGCAAACGCAAAGATTGCCCAGTCTCTGCAGTCCTGTTTCTGCACCAGGATAGTGCCTAGTCTGGTGAGGCTGACATGTACCGCCAGCTGTGATTCTCACCTGGGGTCGAAAAAGGCAAGGGTCATTTCCCCAGACAGGCCTTCTTCGTGTCCTCAAAAGCCTTCTCTTGATTGGTGTTTCAGACCCATGGGTGGTTGGCTCGAGTCAGCACTCGAAGGGGGCCAGTCAGGTCCGATAGGTTTTTATGAACCAGCCACAGTATGTGACCATCCCCAAGAAACTTCGGACTGGAGAGGCCGATGTGGTGCTGGGGCTTTCTAGATGTCACAGACCTTGAGGGGGTCTGGGCAGATGCCATGCTCCGAGAAGCAATAGCAGAAGAAGCTTATGTCCTTCTTAAGGAACTTGCACTTGTCTTTGTGGAGCGTTAATCCTCGCCCTCGCAGCCTCTCAAACACAGCACGTACTCTTGTCAAATGGTCCTCCAGAGTGGGGGCATGAACTAGGATGTCGTCGCTGACGTTTAGGACTCCCACGAGTCCTCCTAAGACCTCATTGATTGTGTGTTGGAACACTTCGGCGGTGCTGGAGAAGCCAAAAATTAAACAGGTGAACCTCCAGAGGCCTGTATGGGTGGAGAATGTGGTGATTGGGCGTGAGGCAGGGTGCAGGACAATCTGGTGGTACCCTGACCGAAAGTCCATTTTGGAGAATCACTTGGACCCTGGAGTTCTCCCATGATGTCGTCAATGGTTGGGGTCAGATGCCTCCCCCTTCAGATGGCTTGATTGGGCAGGGGCATGTCCACACAGATTCTGACAGAGTTTGGCTGTTTGGGTTTCTTCGCAACAACTATGGGGGACATCCATGGAGTGCCCCTACACCCATTCAATGATGCAAGCCTTTTCTAGCATGAGGAGTTCGTTCTTGACTTCGGGCCATAGATGGAAGGCTACCCGGCTGTGTCTGAGGGCCATGAGGGCTACTGATTCATCTATGTGGGGTTTGAGGGGTTGGCCTTTTAGGCATCTGATGCCCTCAAACAGTGGGCTAAAGTTGTTTAGTAGGTTTCCAGCCCGCTGGCATGGATGCTGAACGTAAACTAGGTTGAGGTTTTGAGCAGCGCTGCAGCTGAGCAATAATCCTGTACCTTCTCGTGATACATTTTGGTTGTGATCTTTGAGTCCCCGTGAGTGATGTCCGTGGTGAAAACTGCAGTTATGTCAAGTGGGCATCTGTTCCCAAAAGTGGGGATTTGCGCTACTATGGGTTTCAGTGGCGGTGGTTCTGTGAGGTTTCGATATACGTTGTTGGCCATGAGGTTGATTGATGCCCCGGTGTTGATTAGGGCAGAAACACGCGGGAGGTGCAGCTCCACCTGACACTTGGGCAGTCGTCGGTGGCCGACAGTGTATAAGATGTGAACTACCTGTTGGTCATCATCCATGTCGCTGTTGGATGCGGTGTTGGGAGATGCAGTCACTGCACAGACTGTCTTCCTGGTGGTGGGTGGCTTTGGCGCAGAACGGCAGAATTTCGTGAAGTGGTTTAGCATGCCACATGCACTACATGATTTTCCTCGGGCTGGGCAGCCTGCTGGGTGAGGTAGTGGGTTGCCACACCATTTGCAGACTTTGGGGGTGATTCTAACCCCGGCGGTCTAGGGTCGGCGGGAGCACCGCCGACAGACCGGCGGTGCCCCACAGGGCATTCTGACCGCGGCGCTTTGGCCGCGGTAAGTGCAGGAAAACCGGCGGTCTCCCGCCGGTTTTCCGCTGCCCCTTGGAATCCTCCAAGGCGGCGCAGCTTGCTGCGCCGCCGAGGGGATTCCGACCCCCCCTACCGCCATCCAGTTCCCGGCGGTCCGCCCGCTGGGAACCGGATGGCGGTAGGGGGGGTCGCGGGGCCCCTGGGGGCCCCTGCAGTGCCCATGCCACTGGCATGGGCACTGCAGGGGCCCCCGTAAGAGGGCCCCTAAATGTATTTCACTGTCTGCTGCGCAGACAGTGAAATACGCAACGGGTGCAACTGCACCCGTCGCACAGCTTCCACTCCGCCGGCTCGATTCCGAGCCGGCTTCATCGTGGAAGCCTCTTTCCCGCTGGGCTGGCGGGCGGCCGCCAGCCAGCCCAGCGGGAATGTCAGAATTACCGCCGCGGTCTTTCGACCGCGGAACGGTAACCTGACGGCGGGACTTTGGCGGGCGGCCTCCGCCGCCCGCCAAGGTCAGGATGAGGGCCTTTGTCTCTGGGCTTACTTCTCGGGCGTTAGTCTTACTTTTTTGTGTGACTGCCATCACGGCGTTGACTGGTTCTGTCTTTACATGGTCGCTTGGTGCCTAATCCATGTGCGTTGCTCTCGTCTTGGACAACTCCGGTGAGCGGCCTAGGGTGAGGATGTCTCTCATCCGCATTTTTGCTTCCTGTAGGATGGGCTCCCGAAGTTTGGACGAGGAACAGCCTTGGATGAATTGAGCCCTAATTGTGTCTTCCTCGTCAGGCAAAGTGCACGTGCTGGCTAGCTTTCTTAAGTGTGCATAGAACACGTCAACTGACTCGTCTGTGGTTTGGCGCGCTTGACGGAGCAGAAAGAGTTCGTAGTCTGGGTTGGCGTAGGGCTCAAAGCGTGCAGTAATTGCTTCCTTCAGCGTGAGGTACATGTGGAGTTTTGCCTCATGCACAGATTTTGCCCCGTCTAGGTGGAGGAGCAGGGGCCTCTTCCATTCATTTTTGACCTCAAGGGCCTCAAAATAGGTTTTGAGGTGTTACAGCAATGCCTTCCATCTAGCAGCCTGGGTCGTCGGGACACCAGTGAATGGCTCTGGGGCCGGGATGCCTGCCATGGCGTTGACGTCCGGTGTGCCGACCAATGTGGGTGGAGTTACGCAGGGCACTACAGTCAGGACAAGGTGGAGATGACCAGGTCCTCAGACCAGAAAAGGCGAGGGACAGATAAGACAAAGAAAAAAATCTTCACACCCACCGGATACAGGCTCAGAAGGTGCTTGCAGGGTGAGTTGTGGGTGGGCTCTTCTTTCAGCTGCTGGCAGGCTCAGGGGTGAGGCAGGGACTGTATGCAGGCGTGGCACACGGGATGGTGAGTCTGCGAGTTGGGAGAGTCAGGCAGTGAATGGGCCTGGGACGTCTGTCAGTGCGCCCTGGCCGTGGGAGGGCCCGGCAGACGTGTCTAGAAAAACACTCACAGCTGTATGGGTCTGGCCGTGCAGGGCCACAGGATGCCCTCCTGCAGTCCACTATGTGGTCTGCAGGAGGGCAGGCCGGTGGTTCTGAGCCGCCGCGAGTAGGCCAGCAGGAGTGCAGCTGGTGGCCCAGGCTGGAGACACTCACAGGAGAGCCGTCATTCAGGTTCGGCGACCATCCAAGGAGGAGCGTGGAGAGCCAGGGATTGCGACCTGGAGCAGGTGAGGCAGCGGGCTTCGCCTCCTCATCGCCAATTGTCGGGTCATTGTGGCGTTGGCAAAGAAAGACACCAAAGCCGTTGGTTGGTTTGTTGGACACTATAATTTATTGTCGCTCTTCGCTGACATAAACGCGTTACACGCAAACAAAACCTTTGCGCTGCACTTAAGTACCCTAGGATCCATCATGCCAGGGCAATTACATACGGCCCATGCATGAGGGGTATCCTATGATCGGCACCTGCAAAACAGGGCAGGGTGTGCTGGCCAAAGTGCATGGGCCAATGCTACACAGACCTTCGGGGAAAAGGTCAGCGAACTAGTGGAGTACCCTTCGTTGTAGTCTGCTGAGGGTAGATTTATCATGTGTAAGATTATACTTGGGGTGATGTAACAAAGACTAGTCAGAAAAATATAATATAGGGCATGTTGCACATTTCCTTTACTAGTCCCATGCCAGTTGTGTACATACTACTGAATTAATTTCGAGCCGGTTGCGGTTGGGGCAAGAGCAGATGGCGGTGGGCAGTGGTGCAGGCTTAACAACATCTCTCTCTAGCGCAATATGCAACCGGAAAGGAGGGGGGTGTGGACAACAGGATGTGAACTGAGCCTGGGCCAAATGTAATATAACTCAAGATCGGGAGCAGAGAGGCCACTTTGATCGTATGGCAGTAACAGAAGCTCCCATTTAGGTCTAGGGGGCTGCTCACCCATGCTACTTCAAGAATGAAGGAGCGCAAGTGCTTAAAAAACTGTTCGGCCAAAGGCACAGGAAGGTTTGGAAAAGGATATAGTAGTTGAGGGAAGAAAAACATTTTCATAAGGGTGGCTCTACCAGATAGTGAGAGGTAAGGCATGTCAACATTTAATTTTATCATTAATTTTTAACCCCTACGGTGCCTTGGACGAGGTGATCTCATCCAAGGCACCGCTTCCCGGGTGCCTTGGACGAGATCACCTCGTCCTGCACCCAGGAACTGGGGGGAGCGCTAGTGCTCCCCCCATGGGCTCCCCACCCACCCCCCTGGTGGTGGATTGAAGGGGAAGCCCTTCCCCTACCACCCCGACCCTCCCACCACCCCCCTGTGACACAAGCGCATTGCACGCTAACAATCACAGAGGGCCTCCTCCATTGCGCTGGAAGCTCAGCTCAGCTCAGCATCCAGCGCAATCGAAAGAGAAATGCAAAGCATTTCTCTTTCAATCACGTGGAGGAGGCTAGAGAGGCTTCAAAGGGAAGGAAAGGAATTTCCTTCCCTATGAAGTCTCTCTGAGCGTTTCAAAAGCCAGGGATTTTTTTTTAAATTAGAAATAAGCATAAGGGAGCGACCCCTTGGGCAAGGGTCGCTCCCAGGGGGGGCATTTTTTTGGAAGGGCTTTTCTGCCCCACTTGGGGGCAGATCGGCCTATTATTACGCTGATCTGCCCCCGGGGAGGGGGGGGCAGAAACCTCTAGGCACCAGGGATCATTTCTTTTTTTTTTTCTTTTTTTTTTTTGTTTAGTTTTTTTACAGGTGGGTAGCGACCCCTTAGGCAAGGGTCTCTCCCCTAGGGGGCAAATTATATTTAGGCCATTTCTGACCCCCTTGGGAGCAGATTGGCCTATTTTTATGACCACCTTTGCACCTCTTCAGCCAACCACTAGACACCAGGGAGTTTTTTTTTTTTTACGTGAATTTCACGCAAGGGTCGCTCCCCTGGGGGGAAATTTATTTTAGGCCATTTCTACCCCCCTGGGGGTAGATCGGCCTATTGTTATTAGGGGGGGCAGAAATCTTTAGGCGCCAGGGCAAAAAAACTTTTGTGTTTTTTGTTGTTGTTTTTTTTAGAGATGGGGAGCGACCCATTAGGAAAGGGTTGCTCCCCTTGGGGCAAATTGTATTTAGACCATTTCTGCCCGGCCGATTTTAGGTCAATCTGACCCTAAGGGGGGCAGAAACCACTAGGCACCGTGGATTTTTCTTTTTGCACCAATCTCACGCAAGGGGAGGGACCCCGTAGGCAAGGGCCGCTCCCGGGGAGGCTGGGGGGCATATTTATTTTAGGCCATTTCTGCCCCCTCTAGAGGCCAAAATCCACAGGTAGGCACTTTGTAAAAAACACCTCTGTTTTCTATGAAAAAATGTGATGTGTCCACGTTGTGTTTTGGACCATTTCATTTCGCGGGCGCTAGGCCTACCCACACAAGTGAGGTATAATGTTTATCGGGAGACCTGGGGGAACGCTGGGTGGAAGGAAATTTGTGGCTCCTCTCAGATTCCAGAACTTTCTGTCACCGAAATGTGAGGAAAACGTGTTTTTTTAGCCAAAAATGTTGAGGTTTGCAAAGGATTCTGGGTAGCAGAACCTGGTCGGAGCCCCACAAGTCACCTCATCTTGGATTCCCCTAGGTCTCTAGTTTTCACAGGTTTTTTACGTTTCCCTAGGTGCCGGCTAAGCTAGAGGCCAAAATCTACAGGTATGCACTTTGCAAAAAACACCTCTGTTTTCTGTAAAAAAATGTGATGTGTCCACGTTGTGTTTTGGGGCATTTCCTGTCGTGGGCACTAGGCCTACCCACACAAGAGAGGTATCATTTTTATTGGGAGATTTGGGGGAACATAAAATAGCAAAACAAGTGTTATTGCCCCTTGTCTTTCTCTACGTTTTTTCCTTCCAAATATAAGAGAGTGTGAAAAAAAGACGTCTATTTGAGAAATGCCCTGTAATTCACATGCTAGTATGGGCACCCCGGAATTCAGACATGTGCAAATAACCACTGCTCCTCAACACCTTATCTTGTTCCCATTTTGGAAATCCGAAGGTTTCCTTGATAGCTATTTTTCACTCTTTATATTTCAGCAAATGAATTGCTGTATACCCAGTATAGAATGAAAACCCACTGCAGGGTGCAGCTTATTTATTGGCTCTGGGTACCTAGGGTTCTTTATGAACCTTCAAACCCTATATATCCTAGCAACCAGAAGAGTCCAGCAGATGTAACAGTATATTGCTTTCAAAAATCTGACATTGCAGGAAAAAGTTACAGAGTAAAACGTTTTTTTCACCTCAATTTCAAATTATTATTTTTCAGTTGTTATTTTCTGTAGGAAACCCTAGTAGGATCTACACAAATTACCCCTTGCTGAATTTAGAATTTCGTCTACGTTTCAGAAATGTTTAGGTTTCTGGGATTCAGCATTGGTTTCATGCCCATTCCTGTCAATGACTGGAAGGAGGCTGAAAGCACAAAAGATCGTAAAAATGGGGTATGTCCCAGTAAAATACCAAATTTGTGTTGGAAAATTGGGTTTTATGATTCAAGTCTGCCTGTTCCTGAAAGCTGGGAAGCTGGTGATTTTAGCACCGCAAACCCTTTGTTGATGCCATTTCCAGGGAAAAAACCACAAGCCTTCTTCTGCAGCCACTTTTTCCCATTTTTTTGAAAAAAAACGAAATTTTCACTGTATTTTGGCTAATTTCTTGGCCTCCTTCAGGGCAACCCACAAAGTCTGGGTACCTCTAGAATCCCTAGGATGTTGGAAAAAAAGGACGCAAAAGTTGGCCTGGCTAGCTTATGTGAACAAAAAGTTATGAGGGCCTAACCGCGAACTGCCCCAAGTAGCCAAAAAAAGGCCTGGTACAGGAGGGGGAAAAGGCCTGGCAGCGAAGGGGTTAAGATTACATGCTCATAGTGCTCAGAGATGGCAATTCCATCTACCCAGATATTTAATCCATTGCATCAGCATATAGTGAAATAAGAAGAATGCAAGATCTGAAATGAAGGCGCAGCACCGTGAAATGACCAGGCAAGGGGTACAAGTGCCAGAGGAAATAGTGTGGGCGAGAGGAAGCACACCCTACACATACACCTGCTGAGTGGAAGAGGGGCTGTGAGAACCCATACACATGAACCCAGAATATTGAATCCTGGTGTGGGAGAAGTATCCAAATCACAGTACAAATTTCACAAAGCTTGCAGGAATTCTCATTCTGGACATGACTCCAATTAGTAATTCCCAGTCTTGGTTGCATCTTGTAAGACATCCACAGCTTGACAGGCTTACTCCAGTTGATGAATAAAGACATAGAGGCAAAGTAAAATATGAGCAGTGGATCTACATGGCATAAAACCTTCCTGATCAGGGTGGATTAGGTCTGGCAGCAGCAGCAATAATCTATTTGCCTGACCTTTGGCCAATGTGTTTGCATTGGTATAGATGAGGAACAGAGGTTTGTAAGATTTGCAAAATTGTGTTACTTTTTCGGAAATGTTTTTTTTTAGTTACATGATCAGAACAGACTCCTGCAGTACTTGGGGCAGAACACCTATAGGTCTTGCATCCTGCATACACCTGTAATAAATAAGGAGGGAACAGGTCGTCATATTCGTTATAAAACTCACCAGAGAGCCATCCTTCACTCTGAGCCTCGTACATTGGTAGGCCAGATAGTACCACCTTCATTTCCTCACGTGTAAAGGAAGCATCCATGAACTGCTGCTTCGCTCCATCCGGACAGGCAGGAGCAGTTGTGACAAGATATGCAACAAGTATCTTTGACAGGGAAACATGCAGAATGGTACAAGACTGAGCAACATGTAGAGAACTTCGATGACACGTCATACAACATGTCTCCACTATCAGTTTGGATTTGAGTAATACTGTATGGCATTCACCCAGCTTCTGTAAAGCCTCCAGCATCCTGTCTGGCCTGTCAACCTCCCTGTAAACTCTAGCACAAGTTTATTAACCCCTATACTTATGTCCCCTGTCTGCCACTTCAGTGAATTAATTAAGCTTGGGCTTGATGTCTACAAGTGGACATACTTACATGAGTAGACCTCCATCTCCACTTCCTCCATCTATCCCCACTGATTGCAGTGATCTCCCTACACATGTGTATGATTTAGTAGTAAATGTGAGAAGGACTGGGTGGAATAACTGAAAAATGGGGACTATTACGTACAAAAAGGGAGGGGGCTAGAGACAAGAAAGCAGGGGTATAGAGAGGGCTAAGGAGTAGTTTATGGAAGAACATATACCCACCCGCAAAACAGTAAGCACATTTCTATTCACAAACCTCACTTCTAAAACTACTAAAGCCAAAAAGGTTTCAAAACCTGGAGTAAATCTATCACCACACATGGCCAACAACAGGTACTGCAACACCCTCCCATGGGCAATAATGGAGAGAGGAACATAAAATATAACACCATAACAAATATTGTTAAAATAAGTTAATTTATTTCAATTTTTAAAATGTATACTACTTTATTTAGTGGTAAATATTATATATAAACAAAATATATTATGATAAAATATTATATTTATCTTTTATATTTAAAAATAAATCCAGCTTTATTTTTAGAAAATAATTAACCTAATTTAAATTAATTTTATACAAACCTTTAAGGATGTTTAATGCTCACTAAATAAATATAAACATTTTACATTAGGTGTTTTTAAAAAAAAAAAAATCTTCAAAAATATAATTTAAATGTATTTAATTTAACGTAAAATATGAATTCAAAATGACTTACCTATTGGTGTTGCTTTTTTATCTTGTTCTACATTTAAAAATATATACATTCATTTACATTTATATTTAACATGAAAATAGTTTCAGGGAATGGACAAATGTAAGTCTACACTTTTAAATACATTTGTACTTGGAAATGCTGAATAAGTAAAAGTAGGACATTTTCTACAAAATGTAAGAGTAAACGAGAATGTGTAATTACACACATGTAAATTTACCTTTGTTAACAGACTCCTTGTTGTTGTGGGTATGTAGCCACATCCATGGCTCTTTGTGTTCTTTATAATTAATTATTATGCTGCACGTTCACAACAAAGACTATCAATACAGCCAATGTGACAGCACACATGCCCACATGTTATCTTTCCTCCATAACGACCTATCGTAGTCCATCTGTCAACCCATGTTTGATAGATTAGAGACACTGCTCAGCTTGCAACTGCTCCCTTGCTGTAAGAGACTAATATTGCTTCCATCTCATCATATAAGATTAGTGGGGCATATAGTGACATTGAAACAGACCGGTCTCATTCTGGGCCAATAATTGTTTAAGATGGAAACCTGAGGGATGTATGAGTTGGAGTACAGAATATGATTTATTGTGTAGATGTAGCCAATAGAAAACGTGTATCTGAATCAATTACAGTCATAGTAGTGCCCTTGGAACTATCTAGATATGGACGTGCTAGTGAGTGAAAGATCAGCAAGGGAACTATCCTTAGGGGTCACGGAGCTCAGATGGCATTCAGGTAACTGGAAGAAACAAATAAGTATTTGTGAGAAAAGGCCTCTTTTGACAAGGTTAGCCCCCCCACTTTTGCCAGATATGTGATGTAGCCTCAAAGCGTTAGTGCCCAGGGCCCCTCCTCACAAGGTTCCCTGGGCCAGATCTCTTTCCCTAAAACTGTTGTGATGCATTGGCACAGTTGGCAACTCTTTTAGCTGCCACTATCAGTTCCTAGTGATTGGTAATTAGGTACCTGGGGTACTAAGGGTAGGCCCCTGAGGGCAGCGGCACAGATTGTTCCACCCTCTAGGGCCAGGCATCAGGAAGCACCCAGCACTGGCATTGCAGGCTGAGTGTTCTGGCACAATCCTAAAAGACCAACTCGACATGGCACACAGCCTGTGTGCCCTGTCCACTGCACATTGCATGCCCTATAGATAGGGCACACCTTTGGCAGGCCTTCCAGTCCTAAGGCTGGGGGAAACATATGGTATGCGAGGGCATAACTCTATGAGCATTATGCCCCTACTGTGTACTTGACAAACCTGGGACCTAGTAAGTGAACAGAGCAGCCATTTTAATACATGGTGCTCCCTGAAAAAGCGAACTATCCTGGCATGGTTGCTGGCCGGTCACAACCAGCCTGCCACCACCAGACAAGATTCTGAATCCATTCAGTGAGAATCCCTGCTTTCTGGGATTCAGAACAAACCCTTTCTGGGTGGAGGTGCTAATGCCCCCTCCCTCTTGAATGTGCACTGCCTTTTTGGTGAGCTTCAAAAGGCATACCACCCTTGGAACTCGACCCCCAGGCCTGCTGCTTGCAGCAGACAGCCACCCCAGTTGCAAACTCCCACTGTTGGCGGGAACAATGGCAGAAAACAAAGGGTAGGAGGAGTGGTCACCCCAGCTTGCACCACCCCTAAGGTGTTGCATTCAAGGGGACCTCTTCATTTCATTTACCTCCATCTTGGATGGAAGGAAAAAAGGCAATCAGGTGTATGGAGGTGACCTCTGCCCACAGGAAGTGGCGCCGTAAGGTAGGTGACCCATTGGTCACTACTTGGTACCCCCTAAAATGCCCACTAAATACAATATTTAGTGGGCATCCCTAGACCAAGAACTCAGATTCAACGGACAAAAGAAGACCAGCAACAAAGAAGACCCAAGGCTCGAGAACTGAAGTCCTGCTGCAACAAGAAAAGGCGCCATAGCCTGCGTGCTGCACCCAGGACCTGACAATCACCTCTGAGGGGTTGCTTGGACATTAAACAGATGCTACAAATCCCCTGAGGTCCGCCACTCTTCAAAAATTGCCAATGATCTCCCTCCAGAGTGAAGGCATCACTCTGCAAGACCAAGAAACCAAAGACTCAATGAAGGCCACTTCACTGACCGACTGCTGACCAAAGAACCAGACACCGCAGCTGAACCAAACTTCATCTGTCAGACTGTGAGGAAAATCTCTGCCAGTATGCCAAGTTTTGTGACACTGTGCCCTCCAGTGGCCAGAATGTGCAGTAGCTCCATGTACTGGTCATCTCACATCGAACACCCAGAAGAACCATCTACTCCAGACCGAAAAAGGACCAGGAGTAATCCCTAGTCAAGGGACTTCAGAAACCACCTTGACCTCCCACCAGAGTGCCCCCTCTGACCCCAAAACGACCCTCCAAGGTACCTACATCCTGCTTCCAAGGGCACCTTTACGCACAGCTCCTGATTCTCGGATTCGCTCTACACCCAGTAGCTCTGTGCTCTGAACCATAGAACCAGTTGTGCCCTTAGGGTCCCCCACCCCCTGTGACCTCAACATCCAAGAGGACCCATCAGACTTACCACTAAGTCCACCAGTGAAGCACTTTTCTAAGTGGTCCACTGCAGTGGCCTGGCTCCAGCTCCATCAATGTTTTGCAGCTTCTCCTGCCAGAACCTGGAGTCGCCCAAACTTCTCCAGCTGGGCCAGGGTACCCATTGATAACCTCGACATATCTGTAAAAGAAGACACTGATAAATGCATTGCCTGATTTACTGTTGATTTTCAAATTATTTTTCCTTTGATTTCTATGGTGCGTAATTACCAAAGAAAGACTATTTTTTAATAAAACTTCAAAAAGTTTTACCTTAAAAAGCACTAACCCCATCTTGATGATTTTGGTCTTAAACTTTATGTAAATATCAGAAGTATTTTCCTAAACTGGTCGTGAGTTATTCTTTTGAGTGTGTGGTATCATTTATCGCTCCTTTGTGTACAACAAATGCTTTGCAGTTCCCCGAGATTAGCCTAACTGCTCGACCAAGCTACCATAAAAATTAGAGCATTTGTGGTCTAATTTTTAACACTGTAAACTAACCTTTGGTTACCTGGAGCCCCTGCACAGTGTGCCTAGTTTTGCACACTACGTAGAGGGACAGCCTCCTCCAGTATTCAGACACTGAAAGTAGCCGGTGACACCAGGAAGTTTTCCCAACATAATCGTTGATCCAAGAACCTCTAGAACTATGCTTGTTGATCATGTTAAGCCAGTTGCCTGTGCCTTCTATTCCCTTGTGTCTGTTCAGGTAGTACTAGTGCTCTCACTGCCAGTTCCTGTGTTAATTTCTTCTGGGTAGCACACAATGTTCTATGTCCACTATACATGCATCCCTTTCACCCCCAGGCAGTTTGCACTGGATGTGAATGGGTATAGATTTGCCAGAGGATTCCTGTCTGTCTAAAAGCAGAGCATTAATTTTAGTATTATAGGTGCTAGTAATAGCTAAGACAATTATTCCAGAAGCCACACTATCCTGTATTACCCATAAAGCAATTGCAGATACCCATCAATGCCTTACATTAGGACATGAACGTTTTGAGTTCTGCACTGCCTGGAGTATTGCCCAAAGTTAGTTCACCGTATGTTTTGGAAGAGCTTCACAAAGATCTCTTCACGTAGCCTGGCCACAATGTAGGGAACACATGGAATACCATTTCCATTCTTTTTGCCTTTCAATATCAGGCTGTTTTTCTTGAAACATATTTGCATGGTTAAGAGTGACACAGGGCAACTGTGAGGGGGTCGAGCTGAAGAGGTGCAAAGGTGATCACTTTCTGCTGGGGTTTCACACTGAACTTAAATTTTCTGGCCCACTCACCTGCACTGGAGTCCTGTGAAGCAGCCACAACATTGGATTATCTGTGGTGAAGTCGGGTGCTCATTTTAGGTTTATGTCCAAAGATCAAAGGTGGCGGTTGAGACATTCCAAGGCCCACTTCACTTCACTCCACTCGGAGAGGTCTTCTGTGGGGAACTAGAGCATCCAATCGAGAATTTCTGGGAGGTTCTTCCTAATCAGCCAGGCTCTGAATGAGAAAAGGGAGATAAATCAGGGATAACCTTCCGAGCAACCGTGGAGTGGTAGCCTTACAAAATACAACTGGTCTTGTGGCGTAACCAGGGATGTGACATAAGACATCAGACTAAGAATAGACCATGCTCAGTCTGGAATACAAATCAGAGGAGGGACGTCACCTTCTCAGATGCTGAAGGCCAATTGCAAGGGGACTGGGATGCCATGTGTCAGTTTTCTCCTAGAAAGTCTCGCCTTGCATCCTTCTTAACCTAGTAGTGCTGCTATCCTCTGTTGTGTGGATGCCCACACTTCTGCTCAACTGAGAGACATTGATGAAGTTGGTGCAGGGAACATTTGTGATCAGCTGCCTTGTTTGTCAAGACTCACAAATGCTGATGGATACGAGAACAGAAGAGACCAAGTGAATTTTTGTTAACCCTTGCTAGGCAGCACTGAAAGCAGCAGAGAAAGCATAGCTTCTTTGCCTGGCAAAGATCAGGACTTGACAGCGTTGCATAGATGGATATGATGGAGGGGACTACCACCATTAAGTCAGCCCTGAAGGTAACACAATGGGAATTGGCTTTGAGGCAGGGCTTTGGCTCTGGAGCAAACAGTGGGTGAAGCTAAAAGCAAGGTGCAAATTCGTAAGGGTCAGGCGAAGGACCTAGAGGAGTGCTTGGTTGACAGAAGTTATTTTTTTAAGAGTAAAACTGTAGGTACCTGTTAGACTTGACAACCTTAGGGTGGTCACCTCTAACCTTTTGCTTGCCTCCCTCAACTTTTTCAATACTGTTTTTGCTGGTTTTAAGACTCTGCGCACTTTACCACTGCTAACCAGTGCCAAAGTGAATATGCTCTCTCCCTTTAAACATGATAACATTGGATCATACCCAATTGGATTATTTAATTTACTTAGAAGTCCCTAGTAAAGTGCACTATATGTGCGCAGGGACTGTAGATTAAATGCTACTGGTGGGCCTGCAGCACTGATTGTGCCACCCACTTAAGTAGCTCCCTAACTTTGTTTCAGGCCTATCATTGCAAGACCTGTGTGTGCAGGTTCACTGCCAATTCTACTTGGCCTTTAAAAATACTTGCCAAGCCCCAAACTCCCCTTTTTCTACATATAAGACACCCCTAGGGTATGTGCTAGGTAACCCATAGGGCAGGGTGCTGTGTAGGCAAAGGGCAGGACATGTACCAGTGTAGTTTACATGTCCTGGTAGGGTAAAACTCCTAAATTCATTTTTACACTTCTGTGAGGCCTGCTCCCTTCATAGGCTAACATTGGGGCTACCCTCATATACTGTTTGAGTGGTAGCTGCTGATCTAAAAGGAGTAGGAAGGTCATATTTAGTATGGCCAGAATGGTGATACAAAATCCTGCTGACTGGTGAAGTTGGATTTAATATTACTATTTTAGAAATGCCACTTTTAGAAAGTGAGCATTTCTCTGCACTTAAATCCTTCTGTGCCTTACAATCCACGTTTGGCAGGGTTAAGTTGACAGCTCCCTTGTGCATTCACTCAGACACACCCCAAACACAGGATACGCAGCCTCACTTGCATACCTCTGCATTTTGAATTGGTCTTCCTGGGCTGGGAGGGTGGAGGGCCTGACACTTACATGTCAAAGGACAGTAGCCTCCCCTCACACAAAGGACTGCCATGCCCCCTACTGGGACCCTGGGACCCTGGCAGACAGGATTGAACTGAAAGGAGACCTTGTGCACTTCTAAACTCTTTGAAGTCTCCCCCACTTCACAGGCCCACTTGGGTATTTAAACAGGGCCTCTGCCCCTTCCAACAAAGACACTACGTGGAGAAGAGCAGCTGAACTGGAATTTGCAACCTGCCCAGAAGAACTGCCTGGCTGCCCAAAGTATTCACCTGACTGCTTTCTGTGAAGGACTGCTGCCTTGCCGTTGCCCTGCTGCCTTGCTGCTCTCTGGCTGTGCTGAGAAGTGCTCTCCAATGGCTTGGATAGAGCTTGCCTCCTGTTCCCGGAAGTCTCAGGACCAAAAAGACTTCATCTCTGCAAGAATGACTCCTTGTGTGGTGTAAATCGACGCACAGCCTGCATTGCTATGAAAAATTCACTGCACGCCGAACCGGAACGACGCAGCCCGACTTCGTAATGAGAAGATCTATGCAGCGCCAGCGAAGCGACCAGAAATTCGACATGCGACCCACTGCATCAATGCACAGCTGAGCTGGAACGACGCAGCCTGACTTCCAGAGAGGAATCGACGCAGCGCTAGCCATGCAGTAGAAATTTCCATGCAACAACCACCGGATTAACGCAGCCCCTGTGACTTTGTCCTGTCAGCGCAGGAAATCCACACATAGTCCCCGGGGTGACCGAAAACCCCACAACATGAAGAGGATCCACAACCGAGCACTGGAAATCGACACACAGCCGTCCCTGCGTAAAAACGAAATGATGCATCGCTGTGTGCGGCCCGAGAAATTGACGCACACCTCCCTGTTTTCCACACATATCCTTCTCTGCGGTTCTTTGCGGAGATTTTGAACGCAAACCAGGTACTTGGTGCTTGAAGGAGACAGTTATTGCTTTTAAATGACTAAAGACACTTTATATCACTTTTACAGTGATATCTCAACATATACTTATTGCATTTCAATCGTTTTGACCTGCATTTTATCAGATAAATATTATGGGGGTCATTTCAACCCTGGCGGTATAGGACCGACAGGGCTGAAATGACGGAAGCACCGCCAACAGGCTGGCGGTGCTACCAGGGTAATTCCGACCACGGCGGAAGCGCCGCGGTCGCACCGTCGGGGCCGGCGGTTTCCCGCCACAATGGCCCCGGCGGTAGTAATCTGCCAGGGCAGCGCAGGGGATTACGAGTCCCCCTACCGCCAGCCTTTTCCTGGTGGTTTGAGCCACCAGGAAAAGGCTGGTGGTACGGGGAGTCGTGGGGCCCCTGGGGGCCCCTGCACTGCCCATCCCACTGGCATGGGAAGTGCAGGGGCCCCCTGACAGGGCCCCATGCGGCTTTTCACTGTCTGCTCTGAAGACAGTGAAAAGCGCGACGGGTGCAACTGCACCCATCGCACAGCCGCAACACCACCGGCGCCCATGTTGCGGCCTGCGGGCCCAGCGGGGATGTCATAATGGGCACCGCGGGAGTGCGGCCGCATTGGTGGCCGCACTGCGGTTACAATTTGCCGGGCGGCGGATGACGCCCGCCATTGTTGTAAAGAGGGCCTATATATTTTTCTAAACACTGTGTGGTGTATTTTTGTGGTGCTATACTGTTTTATTGCATGATTTATTGCACAAATACTTTACACATTGCCTTCTAAGTTAAGCCTGACTGCTCAGTGCCAAGCTACTAGAGGGTGGGCATGGGATAATTTGGATTGTGTGTGACTTACCCTGACTAGAGTGAGGGTCCTTGCTTTGGACAGGGGGTCACCTGACTGCCAACCAAAGACCCCATTTCTAACAGAACCCTAGTCACATTTTGAGGACAGATTTGAGATGTTGGTCAACCTTTTAAGAGGCTCCTACATCAGAGTCCTGGGGATCCTGCAAGAGGTACCTTAAGAATCCCTCAGGAGTGAGCTCCACTACACATTCAATGAACCATGGAAGATGCATCAGGTTGATAACTGTGGCATCTTGTTAAAAAAATGTAGGATTCCACCTAAGGTGAATCATCCTGGGCAATGTTCTGATGCCACTGTACTGTGGTGAAGCAGATGTAAATGCAAGGCCAGCATTTGAGGGGAAACATTGTTTACAATGATGCATTTACAACTAAATGCATTTACAACAATGTCATTGCTACAAATATGCCTTGACCACGCATTCCTTCACTACGAATATGCCTTTACCACACACACCTTTACAATGAAGTTCTTTTAAAGGCATGAATGGTAAAGGTATGTGTGTGGTAAAAGTTTTAAAGGTAAGTATTTTTTTATTTTGCAAAGGCATGAATGGTAAAGGTGTATGCATGGTAAAGATTTTGCAGGTAAGTACAGGTAAGCATTAAGTAATTTAAGTGTTCGGGGTAGTAAGGGCATTTTTAGGGTTTAGGGTGAGTATGGATTTTGGGATGGTAAGGTAATTTTTAGGTTTTAGGATGGGTATGGGTTTTGGGGTTGTAAGGACATTTTTAGGTTTTAGGGTTGGTATGGGTTTTGGTATGGGTTTTGGGATGCTAAGTGCATTTCTTTGTTTAGTATGGGAAAGGGCTTTGGGTGGTAAGAGCATTTTAGGTTTTAAGGTAGGCATGGTTTGTGAGATGGTAAGAGGATTTCTTGGTTTAGGGTGGGTATCGGTTTTAGGGTGGTAAGGGTATTTTTAGTGTTTAGATAAGGTACGAGTCTTAGGGTGGTAAGAGAATTTTTAGGTTTTAGGGTGGGCATGGGATTTAGGATGGTATGGGTATTTTCAGGTTTTAGGGTGAGTATGGATTTTGGGGTAGTAAGGGCATTTTTAGATTTTAGGGTAAGTATGGGTTTTGGGGTGGTAAGGACATTTTTTGGTACTATAGTGGGCATGGGTTTCGGGGTTGTAAGGCCCTTTTAGTTTTTAATATGGGTATAGGTTATGGAGTGGTAAGGGCATTTCTAGGTTTTAGGGTGGGTGTGGGTTTTGGGGTGGTAAGGGCATATCTTGGTTAGGGTGGGTATGGGTTTTGGGGTGGAAAGGGCATTTTTAGGTTTTAGGGTGGGTATGGGTTGTGGGGTGGTAAGAGCATTTCTTGGTTTAGGGTGGATATGTGTTTTGGGGTGGTAAGGGCATTTTTAGGTTTTAGGGTGAGTATGGGATTTAGGGTGCTAACGATATTTTTATGGTTTAGATTGGATGTGGGTTTTGGGGTGGTAAGGGCATATTTAGGTTTTAGGGTGGGTATGGGTTTTATGGTGGTAAGGGCATTTTTAGGTTTAGGGTGGGTATGGGATTTAGGGTGGTAAGGGTATTTTTAGGGTTTAGATTGGGAATGCATTTTAGGGTGGTAAGAGCATTTTTAGGTTTTAGGGCGCGTACGGGTTTTGGGGTGGTGAGGGCATTTTTTTAGTTTTAGTGTTGGTATGGATTGGGGGTGGTAAGAGCATTTTTTGGTATTACGGTGGGTATGGGTTTCGGGGTGGTAAGGCCCTTTTAGGTTTTCAGATAGGTATGGGTTTTGGGGTAGTAAAGGCATTTTTAGAGTGTGCATGGGTTTTGGGGTGGTAAGGTAAGGTAACTATTGGGGGTTAGGGTGAGTGAGATTTATGGGTGTTGCGTGTGGCAACATATACATCAAAATATATATAACATGTATATTATTATATATATATATAAACATATCCATAAATATATACTATATATATGTATGTATATATATATATATATATATATATATATATATATATATATATCTATAGAGAGAGAGAGAGAGAGAGAGAGATAAATAGATAGATATTCCAAACTGCAAAATGTCCCGGAATACGGAAGCTCTGCGGTGCGAGCGTGGATCCAGAAATCCAAATTATACATCAATTCATCCTCACATGAAAGTGTTGGAACATATGGGAGCAATCCACAACTATGATCACAACTATCCGGTAGTAAGACAGTTCCAAGAACTACATCAGGGTAATGAAAACCTGCTTAGCTTTGTGGTAGATGATCCGATCAAACCCGGCCAGCGTGGAGAAGACAGGCAAAGAATGTTACGCATACTGCAGTCAAAATATATAATTAACTTTGAGACTCTGTCCTCAGACTGAATTCCAGTAAGGAAATGAGTGTCCATCTGGGTTAAATTAAGAAGAAGTGAAGTTGAGCTAGTCGAGCATCTACAGGATTATGATGTATATATAAACCTTACATCACGCAATAGGGATGTCTTTTGCTTGCATTCACATTTGGTCGAACATATACATTGAGGTAGTGAGAATAAAGTTTAATTTAAACAATGTGTCAAACTCACAAGAGAATTGTTGGGAAGGAATTTAGCAATAAAAATAAAGATATTATTTTATATCAGCCAAATTGGGCAGGATGGTGAAATTGAAAATGTAATTTGTTTAAAAACCCACTGAGGAGACACATTGAGTAGTAAAAATATTTTCGTTCAGAAATCATGAATTAATAAATCTTTAAAAAAGAAATTATTTTCCTTTATGACCAAAAATTGTGATATGGAAACACCTTGAGTAGGCCACATGCAAATTGTATAGACACAAAGAATTTGAGAAGAATTTGTACGTACAATTGTTTTGGATTGTTTTAGTCCTAAATTTGCGCATCCCTGTTGGTGCCTATAAGCATTAAGTACTATTTAATATTGTGATACCTTAACATATTTTGTACTGTACGTGTGCTTACCATTGTTAAAGAACAGATTATATAGTAATAATTAATTTGGTAGGTTTGAAATTCTATCATGGCAGCCGCCTTTCAATGTGTTATGCTTGTACTAGGGTGTTAGTCCCTTTTCTATGTTTTTTGGCATTTAATATGTACATTTTATGGCCATCCCATCTGTGATCAAGGCAACGGATGAAACTCGTTGGGAGGAATATTCTTGTAACGAGTAAAGATAGTTTTTGCAATTCACCAAAGGTGTGTGAGCATTTCCTTTGACATGTGAGGATGCATTTTGTTTTTTACCACGGATATGCCTTTACCAACCATGCATCAACTATAACATTTTTGTGGTAAAGGCATGCGTGGTAAAGGCATTTTCGTGCTAAAAAACATTTGTTGTAATTGCATTTGTTGTAATGATGGATGCGTTGTAATTACCACGTTGTAAAGGCAATCGTAGTAATTGCATTTGTTGTTCCATTATAGAGCATTTGAGGGCAGCAGTGCAATGGAAATGTTGAAGTGGGAGGAGCAGTGAGATTGCTACATTTGACAGTTTACAACCACAGATGTTGGCTAGGAAAGGAGCCCTCATGGATGTGTGGTCTGGTGGGAGCTGCTGAATAGAGCGTTTGCTGTTTCAGTGGCTTACACAGTTAGGTTTTAGGACAAGCAGCAGAGGAAGAAATGTACTGCTCACTCAAGTTGGTGTGGAGGTTTTGCTGCTTCAAATGGATGTGGGCTCAGGCCTCTCTTCCAGGGATGAGATTACTTTCAATGTGAATTAGGTATTTGCTGAGTTATTTTGTCTTTAGCTTTCCCTTGTCCTACAAGCTCCTCCAGGAGTGCTGAGACAGTGTAAGCTTATCATAGACCAGTCATTTGCCTCTCCTTTACCTTGATCGAATCATTCAGCCTGACATTCTGGCACTACACAGTAAAAACACAGTTCATCTTAAAATTTTAAAATTGCGTGAACATAAATGGACCTATACTCAATAAATGCCTTCTTGCCATAAATAATTCGATGACAAGGAGCTATCGTAAACTCAACAATGCAAAAACTGAAGTAGTGGCTCCACCAACAAAATCAACAGACATAGGAAAGCTTGGAGTCATCATGGAATAAAAGACTGTGTCAAACTGCAGGAATTCTGAGCATTCAACCAATGTGTTTCTCATTTCTGCAGCAGCTGTATTAAGACATTGTGCTATCTTACCATGAGCTATGAATGTTCTGTAATTAGTAATCAACTAATCAACTCTGAGTGCATGTAACAAAGGTACTATATAACATGCTGAAGGAGCTACAAATTGTGTTTCCTGTGGGCTGTGATTTTCTGTACCTTCCCCAACCTCATCATGTACTGTGCCCTGCCCATTGATATTCCTGGCCTAATGCCTTTCACAGTCCCTGCTGCTGGCTCCCCTGCCGTCTAACACCCAATCTGTGCCTCCTGTATTGTGCATTGTCCTGTGGGGATGGGACCCCTGTGTTTACCACGCAGCCCCACCTCACTTCCCCATGCAGGGGAGCCAGGCTCTTCAGTACACTTCAAAGGTTGTGCTTTGATTCAAGGAGAATTCACTGGAAAGGGGCCTGGGCACATCTTAGGAAGGAGATGGCGCTGAAAAGATAGTCAAAAAGAGTAGGACTGGGTTCCTGAGGTACCCTTTTGATGCACATATCACTGTGGCTGACATTCATGTGTGAACCTCTAGTGTCTCCCATGGCCTTTGTTGTGGAGCTGTCACATTTTCATTCACTCCTGCTGTGTCAGACTGCTTTCTGAAGTGCAGTACAGGACAGAAAAGTGGGCACATCAAAAGGAAGAATGCCCGAAAACACAAGTATCAAAGTCTCAGACCCTAATTCACATTTGATGTCTAGAAATGGACTCTAGGAAGGGGAGCTCAAGGTCCCCTAAAATTGACAACTGCCAAGCAACCGGTCAGGCTGCTTTTGAAGAGTAGAATCTCTTCAGAACTTCGCCTGTGTCCAAGACAGTGGACTAAGACCTGCTAGCCTCCCAGATCTGTGGGAGGACATCACCCAGTGACATCAAAGACCACCTGCCCCTGGAGTCTGGAGCACCTGTGTCTGCCTGCTTGCCAAGATCAGTGTGCCCTGTGAGGAAGAGGATAACACTTGGAGTGAGTGAGGTCCAGTGGAGCATCCTGGTGAGTGGATCCTTCTAGCAAGGGGTGAAGATATGCTGCTGCACTGAATAGGTCATTGCCATGTGCATAATCACATTGGTGACCCCATATGGGAGAGGGGACTGCAGTAAAGTTAGCTGTGATTGCACCAGTCTGTCAACAACACTAGGCCAAAGGAGGCTCCTGTGATGAAGTTAATGCTGTGTTGATTAGGCAGTCACCTGTGAGCAGAATAAGGTTGGTGAACCTGATTGCCCGAGGGGGCAACCATCATTGAGAGGAGAGCATGCCTTGCTCCTTTGGGAGTACCAGAGCCCCAGATGAGGATGGGAACCTGATTAATTGCTCCACATACCTGTGAGAAGGATCAGAGGAACTTACAGTCTCACTAGAGGAAACACCATGGATGCCCAGCTTCTGCCCCAGCAGAGCCAAGAGTGCTACTCACCATCATCAGCTGCTGCAGCCCTCTATGATGTCTGAGAATGAAACACTCCTGAACCTCTTGGGGAGGAACCCCAGCAGTCAATCAATCAATCAAAAGATTTATAAAGCGCGCTATGTACCCGTTAGGGTTTCGAGGCGCTGGGGGGGGGTGCTGCTAACGTTCGAAGAGCCATGTCTTGAGGAGTCTCCTGAAGGTGAGGAGGTCTTGGGTCTGGCGAAGAGAGGTGGGGAGAGAGTTCCAGGTCTTGGCGGCGAGGTAGGAGAAGGATCTGCCGCCAGAAGTCTTGCGCTGATTCGGGGGACGATGGCGAGGGCGAGGTTGGCAGAGCGTAGTTGACGTGAGGGAACGTAGAAGTTGAGTCTGGAGTTCAGGTAGGTGGGTCCGGTGTTGTGGAGTGCCTTGTGTGCGTGGGTGAGGAGTTTAAAGGTGATCCTCTTTTCCACGGGGAGCCAGTGGAGGTTCTTCAGGTGGGGGGAGATGTGACATCGGCGGGGTACGTCGAGGATCAGGCGGGCGGCTGCGTTCTGGATGCGTTGGAGTCGTTTGATGTCTTTCGTTGGGATGCCTGTGTAGAGTGCTTTGCTGTAGTCGAGTCTGCTACTGACGAGGGCTTGGGTCACCGTCTTTCTGGTTCCTGTTGGAATCCACTTGAAAATCCTGCGGAGCATGCGGAGGGTGTTGAAACAGGAAGAGGAGACAGCGTTGACCTGTTTGGACATGGTGAGAGCGGAGTCGAGGATGAAGCCCAGGTTTCGTGCGTGGCTGGCAGGGGTGGGTGGCGGGCCGAGGGCGGTGGGCTACCAGGAGTCGTTCCAGGCCGAGGGGGTGCGTCCGAGGAAGAGGACTTCCATCTTGTCGGAGTTGAGTTTCAGGCGGCTGTTGCTCATCCACTCGGCGATGGATTTCAGTCCCTCGTGGAGGTTGGTTTTGGCGGTGAGAGGATCTTTGGTCAGGCAGAGGACGAGTTGGGTGTCGTCGGAGTAGGAGATGATGCTGAGGTTGTGTTGGCGGGCCAGTTGTGCAAGGGGGGCCATGTAGACGTTGAAAAACGTTGGGCTGAGTGAGGAGCCTTGGGGGACGCCGCAGATGAGGTTGGTGGCTTTGGAGCGGAAGGGTGAGAGTCGGACTCTCTGAGTTCTCACGGAGAGAAAGGATGAGATCCAGTTGAGGGCTTTGTCTTGGATGCCGGCCTCGTGGAGACTGTTTAGTAGGGTGCGGTGGCAGACTGTATCGAAAGCGGCTGATAGGTCTAAGAGGATCAGGGCTGAGGTTTCGCCGTTGTCCATTTGTTGTCTGATGTCATCTGTGGCGGCGAGGAGTGCGGTCTCAGTGCTGTGGTTTCGTCTGAAACCAGATTGAGAGGGGTCTAGGATGGCGTTGTCTTCTAGGAAGTGGGCGAGTTGTGCGTTAACGATCTTCTCGATGACTTTCGCTGGGAAAGGGAGGAGGGAGATCGGACGGAAGTTTTTGAGATCGTTGAGGTCAGCCTTGGGTTTCTTGAGGAGGGGTTGGATTTCTGCGTGCTTCCAGCTGTCCGGCAAAGTAGCGGTGTCGAAGGAGAGGTTGATGATCTTGCGGAGTTTGGGGGCGATGGTGGCGTCAGCTTTGTTGAACACGTGATGTGGGCAGGGGTCAGCGGGGGATCCTGAGTGAATGGAGTTCATGGTTTTTTGTGTTTCGGCGTCATCTACTTGAGTCCAGGTGGTGATGCGGTAGGCGTGGGAGGAGTTGCTGGGGCTAGGGTCCGGCGGATGTGAGGTGTTGAAGTTGTCGTGGAGGGTTGCGATTTTCTGGTAGAAGAAGGTGGAGAGCTCGTCGCAGAGTTCCTGGGAAGGAGGGACGTCGTTGACTTTGGCGTTGGGGTTGGAAAGTTCCTTCACGATGCAGAAGAGTTCTTTGCTGTCGTGAGCATTGTTATTGAGGCGTTCTGTGAAGTGGGAGCGCTTGGCGAGTCGGATCAGTTGGTGGTGTCTGCGGTTGGCTTCCTTGAGGGTGGCAAGGTTGTCGGGTGTACGCTCGAGGATCCATTTTTTCTTGATTTTCTGGCAGGTGCGTTTGGAGGTGGTCAGTTCGTCTGTGAACCAGGCTGGTTTTTTCTTATCTTGGTTGGGGGTGGGTCTCTTGAGTGGAGCTAGGATGTTGGAGCAGTTGAGGATCCATTGATGGAGGTTGATGGCGGCGGAGTCTGAGTCGGTGGGGTCGGGTGGTGGGTTTTTGGCGAGGGTGCTGGCTAGTTGTTCTTCGGTGACTTTTCCCCAGCGGCGGTAGAGGGGTGCGGTGGTGTTCGGTGTTTTTCTTGAAAGTGAAGTGTACGCAGTGATGGTCAGTCCAATGGAGTTCGGAGGTGTGGCTGAAAGAGATGTGGTTGCTTGAAGTGAAGAGTGGGTCAAGGGTGTGTCCTGCGATGTGGGTGGGGGTGTTGACCAGTTGACGGAGTCCGAGGTTGGAGAGGTTGGTGGTCAGTGATGCGGTGTTGGCGTCATTGTTGTTCTCCAGGTGGAAATTGAGATCTCCCAGGAGGATTTAGTCTGGAGAGGCGAGGGCGTGGGTGCTTACGAGGTCGGAGACGGTGTCGCTGAAGGGGGCTCTTGGTCCTGGCGGACGGTATATGAGGGTTCCTCTGAGGGTGGTGTTGGGGTCCGTGTGAATCTGGAAGTGGAGGTGTTCGGCTGACTTGAGGGTGTCGTCCGTGTGGGTGAGGATCTTGAGGGAAGATTTGTGGGCGATGGCTATTCCTCCGCCGATTCCGTTGGTGCGATCTCTTCTGGTGATCTTGTATCCGTCAGGGATGGCGATGGCGATGTCAGGGGCCAAGGAGTCGTTCCACCAGGTTTCGGTCAGGATGGCCACGTCTTGGGCGGTGGTGTCGAGCAGGTCCAAGAGCTCAATGGCGTGTTTTCGTGCAGAGCGTGTGTTGAGGAGGATGCAGTGCAGGTGGTTGGTGTTGGTTGTTGCTGGCTTCGTTGTTCTGTTGCAGGAGAAGTTGCAGGTGCGGCAGGAGAAAGGTCCTTTGGTGTGCTTCGGGGTGGCCTGGAAGCACTCTGTGCATGGGCCAGGGTTGAGGGTGCGGAGTTCGCTGGCCGAGTAACGGAGGCAGGGGGTGCGGGGGGTGTGAGGACCAGGGGGGGTTACGCTGGGCGCGGTCCAGGCGCGGACGGGCACAGACGGGCTTGCCTCTGGCGTGCCTCTGGTGCGCCAGCGGCGCGGCCGCGCAGCGCCAGCCATTAAGAAGGGAGGGGGAGGGAGGAGCAGCTGGGAGGCGGGAGGCGGGAGGGAGCGGCGAATGGGGGGGGCGAGGGGGGCGGGCCGCAGGGAGGCAGCGGCAAGGGGAGATCAGCAAGGGGGAGCGCCCAAGGGGCGAAAAAAACGGGGAAAAAGGCACAAAACAGTAAGGAACAAGATTAAAAACAGGCACAAAATACAATTATGGCACAAGTTACACTCGGGGTACAGCAATCAGAGGGGCACAACGGGGGCAGAAGCGCAAGGAGGCAAGGTGCTGAAAGTTGGAAAAAACACTTATAGGACGGCGAAAAGTGGCACAATCAGAAGGGGCACAACGGGGGCAGACGCGCGAGGGGACAAGGGGCTGAAATTAGAAAAACAACTTACAGGACTGCGAAATGCGGCACACGGGTCAAGTGAAGCTTACAAGAGCCCACTAGACACCAGGGATGAGGCGCAGGAGGATGCCTGCGGGTGGAGGAGGGCCTCGAACACGCTAGCAGCAGCGTGGGCGGGGGTCAGAGGCAGGAGACAGCAGGTTGGTGCTGCGGACGTGGGGGGCGAGCTCTAGACCTAAGGCAGGTCAGAGGTCGCTCACTGGCGACGCGCAGCGCCAGCCATTAAGAAGGGAGGGGTGAGGGAGGAGCAGCTGGGAGGCGGGAGGGAGCGGCGAATGGGGGCGCGATGGGGGCGGGGCCGCAGGGAGGCAGCGGCAAGGGGAGATCAGCAAGGGGGAGCGCCCAAGGGGCGAAAAAAACAGGGAAAAAGGCACAAAACAGTAAGGAACAAGATTAAAAACAGGCACAAAAAACAATTATGGCACAAGTTACACTCGGGGTACAGCAATCAGAGGGGCACAACGGGGGCAGAAGCGCAAGGAGGCAAGGCGCTGAAAGTTGGAAAAAACACTTATAGGACGGCGAAAAGCGGCACAATCAGAAGGGGCACAACGGGGGCAGACGCGCAAGGGGACAAGGCGCTGAAATTAGAAAAACAACTTACAGGACGGCGAAAAGCGGCACACGGGTCAAGTGAAGCTTACAAGAGCCCACTAGACACCAGGGATGAGGCGCAGGAGGATGCCTGCGGGTGGAGGAGGGCCTCGAACATGCTAGCAGCAGCGTGGGCGGGGGTCAGAGGCAGGAGACAGCAGGTTGGTGCTGCGGACGTGGGGGGCGAGCTCTAGACCTAAGGCAGGTCAGAGGTCACTCACTCGCGACGCGCAGCGCCAGCCATTAAGAAGGGAGGGGGAGGGAGGAGCAGCTGGGAGGCGGGAGGTGGGAGGGAGCGGCGAATGGGGGTGCGAGGGGGGCGGGCCGCAGGGACGCAGCGGCAAGGGGAGATCAGCAAGGGGGAGCACCCATGGGGTGAAAAAACCAGGGAAAAAGGCACAAAACAGTAAGGAACAAGATTAAAAACAGGCACAAAATACAATTATGGCACAAGTTACACTCGGGGTACAGCAATCAGAGGGGCACAACGGGGGCAGAAGCGCAAGGAGGCAAGGCGCTGAAAGTTGGAACAAACACTTATAGGACAGCAAAAAGCGGCACAATCAGAAGGGGCACAAGGGGGCAGACGCGCAAGGGGGCAAGGCGCTGAAATTAGAAAAACAACTTACAGGACGGCGAAAAGCGACACACGGGTCAAGTGAAGCTTACAAGAGCCCACTAGACACCAGGGATGAGGCGCAGGAGGATGCCTGCGGGTGGATGAGGGCCTCGAACACGCTTGCAGCAGCGTGGGCGGGGGTCAGAGGCAGGAGACAGCAGGTTGGTGCTGCGGACGTTGGGGGGCGAGCTCTAGACCTAGGGCAGGTCAGAGGGACAGCAGGACCGAGTTAGACACATTGGAGGGCTTTAGAGTCCCGGGGGAACTTGTTCTACTGCATAGCACTTTGGACACTGTAACAATTTTTACTTTGGAATAGTCAGAGTGGGACTCCTGAGACTACTAGTGGGCCTTGAAATGGAGAGCAATCACTATGATTCGTGAATGGAGAATAATCACTATGATTGGTGAGAGGGAAGTGGAACTCCGGAACCTGCCTAACAAACATTAGATCCCTGACCTCAAGGGACTGTGTGTACCATTTATGTGTGCTATACTTTACTTTATGTTAGTATATAAATGCTCCTTTTTTCATAAAAGCAAATACTTGACTGGACAATCATTTATTGCTTCTACTGAACGTATTTTGAGTTGTGAGCCTGTTTTCAACCCCAGCACCTGCCTCCCCCCTAGAGGCGGTGTGGGCTGCCAGACCCACGCTGCTGACAGTCAAGTGCTGAAGGGTTACTTGGTCCAGTTACTTAAGATCAGGCCTCAGGACATCAGAGTAAAAATACTCAACCACTATGGTTGGGCTCAATAGCTCCTGCTTTCCCCATGGCACTCTGAAAGGGGTTCTGATAGGAGGTGTCATTGGATAAATTGAACAAATGTATTTTCCAAGCTGAGCTGAACCTGCATTTTTCCTTGAATAATGAACTCACTCTGCTGTGTGTCCCTTGGCTACATTAGTCTTACAGGTTCAGGCGTTCAACAGTGACATTGGTGAGTCATACTAATTTGACAAAAAAACATGGAACATTGCAACATGAATCATTAAGTAACAGCCATAAGAGCAAACCTCCTCTGGCACCAAATAAATAACTGACCATAAAATATAACTCTAGCATAAGCTTGAAAGATATTTTGGACATGCACTGATTTAGTTAGCAACCATTACCCTACCATTTTCGGAACCTATGCTAGGCGTGGGCACCTCAAGCCATAGATGTTCACCTCACCAAAGGAATTCTCACCTGATTCCAGCCACCTAGTGTCTGAACTGCAATAGCTAACATACATCATACGTCACTGATGCCAGGGGTTTTTACTATATCACTGCTAGAGATGCCCACTTTATTTCAGTGATGCCCACCAGATTGAAGGTGGTTGTCAACAGCTATCACTTATGCCCCCTTTTACCAGAGGTATCCACACACACACACACACAAAATATATGTAGGAATATTTTATCGATATTTGTCACACATTACCACAGGCAAACATTAGAAACTATAATAAAACAAAAATGCTGACCATTATGTGTATAGCCCAGCAAGAATCCTGCTTCACTTTGACTTGATAAGCTGCACAACCATGTGAGGTAAAGTCCTTTAGAGAGGGTCTTTCCATGCAGATGTTCTTCTCTGCTGGTTAACTAACATAGTGATTTTTACAGTAGCTCACAAGATCTAAAAACATTTCGACATTGGTTTCTCTGTTTCCATGAAAATGTTAGAATGTGTGGTGAGAATAGTCCAAGCAAAGAATAAAATGCTAGCACGGGCTTATTACAGATGCAGCTGGAACATAGATACACTATGTATATAACAAAAAAAATAATGCCAGTATCATACAAAATGGACAGCAAATATCACAAATAAGCAAAGTATTCACAAATGTTAACACAGATCAGCGATAACATATAACTAACATGAGATACCAATAATACCTTGGTATGAGATACTCATAGGTTAGGGGGATAGGGCATAGATTGGGGTCTGGATGGAAATCTTTGACAAATTGGTCCCAAGTAGTTTGGGCTGCAGTCGCCATGAACACTTGCAATCACCAAGTGCTGTAGAAAAGGACTGGCCTTCTCCGCCTGTGGTCTCCACTTCCTGATAAATGTGACGACTGAGGCAGTGACCCACCAACAGCTCAGTAGTGCAGGCTGTAGACAGAGGGTATGGTGTGCAGCTAAGCATGGAGCTAAGGGGGGGTGCAATGCTTGCTAAATGAGAGAATGGCCGCATAGGCCGAGATCTCTTCTGGCAGAGTAGCTAATCCATCAAGATCCTGGTGTCTGGGGCGCAATACTAATGCTGTCAAGACCCGGGGCTATTGTTGCTGTGTCCTATGGCTGTGATTAGCCTTCTGATTCCTGGCTCTGCCACTCAGGGCCAGTGAACTGCAATGCGGCCTTGTTGGCACAGAGCCCGCCGCGGTGCAGTGAAGATTCAATAGGCACCCATGCGGTCGAGGTGGGCACTGATAGCCGTCCGTCAGACTCTGGTAGATGGCCAGAGTACGGTGCTGGACAGCGAGGCCCGGGAGGTGTCGAGGGGATCTTCCTGGGGGCACTGCTGACCCCACTGCACCTTGAGAGTGCCTGGACAGCAGAGTGCAGCAGCACGCGAGGCCTCGCAGTATGGTGGGGAAGGGGGCCTGAGCTTGATTACCTGGCAGTTGTCGAGACGGGCCACTCACCTGAAAAGCAGGATGTCTGCAGGGATGATGGTGTGCCCCTGACCTCCTGGAACACCTCTCGGCACCTCCTGGTGGAGAAATAAACCCCAGCAGGTATCTCAAAAGGAAAGGGGGAGTGGAAGAGAAAGAGTCAAAACATTGCCACGTCTTGCCGGTCCAGCCAGGCACCCTGTATCTTCGGGGGGCAGGTCGTTATTAACAGAGTGATAGTAGAGTTACTGCACTCAACTTCCTTGAAAATGAGGACCATACTTATACTTTTTTAGCACCACATTAGGGTAATTTTTTTGATGCAAAAGCGGCGCAAACCTACAAAATACAATTGTATTTTGTAAGTCTGCACCGCTTTTGCATTCAAAAGCGGCGCAAATGCGGCGCTAAAAAAGTTTAAATATGGGCCTGAATCTCTCTTTTTGATAGGGGCACGGGAGCGGTAGAAGAACACCGGGATGCTACAGCACTCTTCTTGGATAATAATAACTGTTGGCACAATTACTAACACTGCATTATCAAAAACCCAAACTGAGTATCATAACAATAAGTACTACAATACTAGGGCTGGTTTCACAGAGATTAACTGTTGCACACTACAATTAGAACTGTGGTTGCACTTATCATGCACAAGAAAGAAAAACAAGGGCATTAATTATATCACATATAACTTTCCTGCAGGCAAAGGGTTAAACTAAAAGGAACAAAAACAATCCAAGAAATACAAATGTCCACCCTAGGTTTAAACAGTTAGGGTGGCACAGTTTGGTTTGGTTTCACTGTGTGTGTGAAAAGTTCCTCAAACCTGAAACACAGGCATGAATGACACAATTTAAATCCAAGAGTTATGCTATTAGAGAAAGAAAAGTCATGTAAATGCTCTTTTAAAATTGCACATTGTCACTTTTTGTAGTACTTGAGCTCAAGCAGATTTCCTGAAGTACATTTAGGCAAGTAACTACAATAATAATGTAGAATGTTCAGAAATGCATTTGTCTCTTCAAGATAAGCACTCTGCCAAAATACGAGGTCTGATCTATCCAGCTGTTCTAGGAGCGGCGCTCAAAGAACAAACTCCCTGGAGAATACTAGTCACTTAGCTACAGTATATTCCGGAGTGCTGGAGGAATGCCTGGTGTCAGCTGGTACAGGAACGAAGAAAAGAATTGCCTCAAAAGTCCTGAATACGAGGATGACAGCAGGGGCTTGACTGCCAAATCAGATTCTGAGATCAGGAAGCAAAACAAAGATAAGCAGGGAGGCATGCTTCACTCTGCTATTTATAGCCAATCAGGAAAGCAGTTGAGTTTCCACATGTGCATGAGTCACCACACCCAATTAGAAGCACATGTCTGCACCTGCTCACATTAGCAAACAAGCATTGGTAAAACATGCATTGATAAAACCAATTATGTAACACAGCACATTATGTTTACTTAGAAATATGAAGGTTTAACAAAGAACAGAGATATGATTTAACCCTAATCCCTGAGGATGCTGACAGATAACGCAGGAGGCACTGTGGGGATTCTTGACAGTCCTCCCCACCAAGGAACCGCTCAAAGGTCGGGGCTTGGAAGGGTGCAGGAGATGGAATTTTTTAGTAAGACCTGGAGCATGAACTGTGGACGCAGGTTCCCAGGAATTGTCCTCAGGCTCATAGCCTTTCCAACCCAATAAATAGTGTAGAAAACCACGGACACACCTGGAGTCAAGAATTTTGGCCACTTCAAATTTTTGGGGAGGTGGTGGGGCATCACAGGTATCAGGGGAATAGGGACGGAGTAACGACACATGGAACACGGGGTGTACCTTCAAATCATCTGGCAATGTCAGTTCTACTACCGCAGGATTGATGATTTTGGAAATAGGAAAAGGGCCTAGAAATCGGTGGTTTAATTTTCTGGATCCTGCAAGATGGAGATTTTTTGATGAGAGCCACACCTGATCTCCTATCTGATAAGAGGGAGCAGGTCTCCTTCTTTTGTCTGCTTGTTTTTTTACTTGAGCTTCTTAGAGTTTTAAATGGTGTTGTACTTGTTTTTGAATTTCCTGTAACTCTTTATGGTGTTTCTGTACTTATGGGACTCTTGTGGATGTTTGGGACCCAGTTATGCATAGCATTCTTGAGTGCAGACCAAACAAAAAGTAAAATGGGGATACTCCTATACCCATATGGACACTGTTGTTATATACAAATTCAGCAAGAGGTAAAGCCTTATCCCACTCAGTAGACCATGTGTCAATGTAACATCTCAGGATTTGCTTCAGCGATTGGTTGGCACATTCTGTCTGCCCATCCATTTGTGGATAATATGCAGAGTACAAGCGGACGTCCATACCAGCAGAGGAACAGAAGCTACTCCAAAACCGTGATATAAATTGGGGGTCACGATCGGAAACAATTGTGGTTGGCAACCCATGAAGCCGTACAATGTGTTGGACAAACAAATCAGAGAGCTTGGAAGCCGTAGGAAGGCATTTTAATGGAAAAAAATTAGCCATTTTTGTTAGGTAATCTACAACCACCCACATGACAGTGTGTCCATTGGAAGCTGGGAGATCAGAAATAAAATCCATACTTATGGTATGCCAGGGGGCCACCGGAATTGGCATGAGAAGTAACAATCCTGTGGCTGGAGTATGTGGGGTTTTAGCCTGAACACAGGTGGAACACGTCGGGACGTAGCTTCTGACATCCTGCACAAGTGTGGGCCTTGAAAACCATCTTTGACAGAGATCTAACATCTTTTTCTCACCCGGGTGACCTTCTAGGACAGAATCATGTCCCCAATGTAACACTGTATCCCGTAATTCTTTGGTAGGGATGTACAACTGATCAGCATGGAATAGTAAACCCTCTTTTTCATACACATCAGTTGAGCCGGGAAAATTGTGTTGGGCTACCCGTATTTTCTCAAGGAACTCTTTGGAAGTGCACACAGACACGATTTTTCCAGGGTGTATAATGCTTCTGACCTGCTCTAGCGCAACATCAGAGGAGAAACCCATCCTAGACAATGTCTCTGCCTTTTGTTGTGTAGTACCGGGCCTATAGGTTATTACGAAGTCAAACTCGTTAAAGAATACAAGCCAGCATAATTGACGAGGTGTCAGGACCTTGGTCACCTGAAAAAAATGTAAATTACAGTGATGTGTGTAAATAGTTATGGTGTGTCTAGCTCCTTGTAGGTGGTGAAGCCATTCCTGGAAGGCAAGCTTGATGGCTATAAGTTCCCGCTCCACCACTTTGTAATTTTGCTCTGCGGGTAGCAATTTCTTTGAGAAGTAAGCTACTGGATGGAAATGCCCAGACTCAGGATCTCGTTGGAACAAGACACCACCCACTGCCATTTGGGAAGCATCTGCTTCCACAAAAAATGGCTGGGTCGGGATGATAGAGAATGGGTGCTTCAGGGAATGTGTTTTTAAGATGTTGGAAGGCCTTCTCAGCTTCTGCATCCTAGAGGAACTTAACCCCCTTTCGTAGGAGACGAGTTGTGGCAGATACTACAGTAGAAAGTGGGGCATAAATCTCCGATAAACATTTGCGAAGCCCAAACACTGTTGCACTTCCTTGATGGATCTTGGGGCTACCCAATCCAGGATAGCCTGTACCTTGGACCTATCCATGGAAATTCCATCAGGAGTGATCACATATCCCAGGAATTCCTCAGTTGTAGCGTGAAAAATACATTTTTCCAGCTTGGCGAAAAGATGATGCTCACAAAGCCATTGTAAAACCGCTCTTACATGCCCTATATGTTCCTCAGTGGAAGAAGAATAGATCAAAATGGCATCTATGTATACCACTACACAGATATCCAGAAACTCCTGCAGCACTTCATTGATGAAAAATTGAAACGCTGCAGGAGTGTTACACAACCTGAAGGGCATCACTGTGTCCTCGAAGAGTCTGAATTTAGTTCGGAATGCCGTCTTCCACTCATCCCCCTTCATCACTCAGATCAAGTGGTAGGCACCCCGGAATTCGAGTTTAGTATGAATGCTCGACTGATGTACCTGATCTAAAAGTACCGGGATCAACGGAAGTGGATACTGACTTTTTATGGTCACTTTGTTCACTGCGCAATAATCTATACAGGCGTGCAGCTCGTGATTCTACTTGGGCACGAAGAACAAAGACGACGATACTGGTGATGTTGAATGATGAATGAAACCCTTAGCCAATAGATCATCCAGGTAGTCTTGCAGGTATCAATTCTCAGGGTCAGAAAGAGCATACATCCTACTACATGGTAGCATTGCCCCTGGAATCAAGTCTATACGACAATCGTATGACCTATGTGGCGGCAGTTATGTGGCCTTCTGTTCACTAAAGACATCATGAAGTCTTTATATGGTGCAGGAATGGCCAGTGTAACGTCCGGCTTGATAGCTGTACTATGTGTGGACCCACAATGCAAGGGTGTCACTAGTAATGGTTTGTCTTGGTAAAAGGAGAGCCAGCAATGTTTAGAGTCTGATGTCACTGCCCTTGCTGCCCAGTCAATTTTGGTATTGTGTACCTGAAGCCAGGGTATCCCCAAAATGGCTTCAAATACTGGGGTATCTATGAGGTCAAACTGAATTTGTTCTGTATGGTTGTTTGCACAAAGCATGGACAAGGGTGTTGTTTGATAAACGATAAGCCCGTGGACAATTCTGAGCCATCCATGGCTCTGACTGGTTCAGGGACGTCTTTTCTGACAGTAGTAATATTTAGGGTTTTAGCCAAACCCAAGTCTAAAAAGTTTACGGTAGCCCCAGAGTCAAACAATGTGGGAATGACCTTACGAACTTGATGGGAAAACACTAACGTCACAATAAGAGTTAGATGTCGAGGTACTGAACTGGTGGTATTAGCCAGAAGATGTGAGACCATATTGAAAGAAGCGCTCGATAAAATGGTCTCAGAAGTTATCGAGCCAGTTAGTTTTCCACCTGGTCAGGAAGAGAGACTTCAGGCCCTGTGACCGCTCCAATGGCTTTCTTTGGAGCAGTAGGCTTGTTGGGACATTCCCGAGCAAAATGCCCTGCCTTACCGCAGTATAAACACAGTTTAAATTTTTTCCTACGTTCTTTCTCTTCCATAGATAGTGGGTCCCACACACTGCCAATTTGCATGGGCCCAGGTGTATCATGAGTGGGAATGGTGGACTCATTTTTCTCAATTTTGAGCACCACTAAGCATGTGTCACCTTGGAATGTTTCTCCCTTGCGTTCACTCATGTGGTGATCCAATCGTACCACCAGGTCAATGAACTCGAAACACTCCGTAGGAGGCTCCACAATTTGAGCTAGAACATCCTTGAGACTGCCACGAAGGCCACAATAGAAGAGGGAGGTCCTCTTTTCCTCGGGCCACTCAGTCTCTGCCACCAACCAATTGAAAGAGGTGAAATAGGACAGTAGATCCTTGTTTCCCTGGCGCAAATTCAGCAACTCATTGTCACTGGCTTGCACAAAGAGATGTTTGAACCGGTTGAAATCATACAGTATAGGGTCACTGCACTCCACCTGCGGACTAGACCAATTAGTTGCATTGCCTCCCAATAAATAATAAAAGCTACCTTTGCAGCATCGTTGGGGAATGCAGCTGCCCGACACAAAAACTGTAGCTGACACTGGTTAAGAAAAATGTTGAACTTGGCACTATCTCCAAAAAACCTTTCTGGAGGAGCTAAGGGAACAGGGGTTGGTGTTGTGACCATTACCTGCATGGGTTGTGTGGTGGAAGTCGTTGGGCCTGAATCGGGTCTAGGGAACATGACTAGATGAGTCAAACCGAGGGGCCTGTGATACTGGAAATCTATGTTTTAGTTTGACTCCTCCCCAGGGGGTATCTTGTGGTTTATAACGCTGTAGATTAGTGTGCAACTCTAGGTTCTCTTCCTTTAAGGAAAGAACTTCCTTCTGTAATCCCGCTATGGCCATAGTTAAATCTAATAAAGACGGAGCATCCTGATCAGCTGGTAAAGCCTTTGCTAAACCTTTGAAAGTACCCATTGAGGAATCCATCGCCCAGGCAGTCTGTATGTTGTGGCTTGGCTTTATGTCAAGACGAGCCACTCACCTGAAAATCAGGATGTCTGCAGGGGCGATGGTGTGCCCTCAACCTCCTAGAAAGCCTCTCTGCACTTCCTGGTTGACATAGAAACCCCGGCAGGTGTCCCAAAAGGAAAGGGGGAGTGGAAGAGAAAGAGAGAAAACACTGCCACGTCTTGCCGGTCCAGCCAGGCACCCTGTATCTTCGGGGGGCAGGTCATTGTTGACAGAGTGATAGTAGAGTTAGTGCACTCAACGTCCTTGAAACTGAATCTCTCTTTCTGATATGGGCACAGGAGTGGTAGAAGAGCACCAGGATGCTCCAGCACTTTTCTTGGATAATAATAACTGTTGGCACAATTACTAACACTGCATTACCAAAAACCCAAACTGAGTACCATAACAATCCGCCCTTTTCAAGACTAGGGCTGGCTTTGCAGAGATTCACTGTTGCACACTACAATTAGAACTGTGGTTGCACTTATCATGCACAAGAAAGACAAACAAGGGCATTAATTATATCACATATAACTTTCTTGCATGCATAGGGTTAAACTAAAAGGAACTAAAACAATCCAAGAAATACAAATGTCCACTCTGGGTACAAACAGTTAAGGTGGCAGAGTTTGGTTTGGTTTCACTGTGTGTGTGAAAAACCCTTCAAAAGCAAATTCCTCAAACCTGAAACACAGGCATGATTGACACAATTTAAATCCAAGCGTTATGCTATTAGAGAAAGAAAAGTCATGTAAATGCTCTTTTAAAATTGCACTGTCACTTTTTGTAGTACTTGAGCTCAAGCAGATTTCCTGAAGCACATTTAGGCAACTAACTACAATAATAATGTAGAATGTTCAGAAATGCATTTGTCTCTTCAAGATAAGCACTCTGCCAAAATACGAGGACTGAAATACACCAGCTGTTCTAGGAAAGCGTGGCTCTCAAAGAACAAACTCCCTGAAGAATACTAGTCACTTAGCTGCAGTCTTGTCCGGAGTGCTGGAGGAATGCCTTCTGTCAGCTGGTAAAGCAACAAAGAAAAGAATTGCCTCAAAAGTCCTTAATATGAGGATGACAGTAGGGGCTAGACTGCCAAATCAGATGCTGAGATCAGGAAGCAAAACAAAACCAAGCAGGGAGCCATGATTCACTCTGCTATTTATAGCCAATCAGGAAAGCAGTTGAGTTTCCACATGTGGATAAGTCACTACACCCATTCAGAAGCACATGTCTACACCACACCCAATTAGAAGCACATGTCTACACCTTCTCACATTAGCAAACAAGCATTGGTAAAACAAGCATTGATAAAAGCAATTATGTAACACAGCACATAATGTTTACTTAGAAACATGAAGGTTTAACCAAGAATATAGATATGATTTATCTCTAATCCCTGGAGATGCTGACAGATAATGCAGGAGGCACCTTGGGGATTCCTGACAGCAGTGGAGTGGACCTCGCTGGGAGAAGAGGTGTGGCCTGTGACAGAGCGGGAAGCTGTTCTGCACAGGGGTGACCTGAGCGAGGGGAGGAAAAGAGCAGTCCTGGCAGCACAACATAGGAATCCTGGTTCTGCGGGGCCGGGCGGCTCTCACAAGCAAGCATGTGCCTGCAACATCATTTGCCTGCATGCCATGAGTCCCCAGCACGCAGTGGTGTTCATTTAGTGGCTTCTCTCCTACAACTGTGACATCGAGATGGCAGAGCGGCCGCTCCAGGCCCGGGTTGCTTGACGGACCCCGGTGGAGGTAACTGTACTGATTGCTTGATGTCTTGCAAAGTGGACTTGGACACATGAAGTGCTTGAGGGTGCACAACCAGCGGTGACCTTGAGGGGCCAAGAGTGGTGTGGATGCAACATAGTGGAAGGGTCTTCCTGAGTGACTCATGGGGTGGGCATTTGCCAACTTCTCTCCTGCTGTGGGGTGAATGCAGAGACGGGTTGGTGCGGGCTACAGAGGTTGAGGCGCCTTGGATGTACTGTGGGCCTTGCAGTTGTCTCGTTGGGCAGTGACTCACCTCAGTGCTGGTGGAGTGCCTCTTCTCTGCATCTTCCTCAGGTACACTGCGTGGGATGATTGGGGCTCCATCAGTGCAGGCGAGGTCACTGTGCACCGGTTTGTGTCAGGGAGAGCTGCCACAGGAAAGTCAGACAGAGTACAGACTACAGTTCGAGTCGAGAAAGACCCCTATCAAGTTGAGGAAGACCCCTGAAAACGCGTGTCAATGGAGCGCAGGTGCCTGATGGTGTGCTGGAGAGCGTGTCCACGGACTCTGACACAGATTTCAAACAAATATTAGTATCTGTGAAGCATAGCCTCACAAAAATCAATGGAAAGATAGATGCCCTCACGTACCAAATGGACCGTATTTCTGAGAGGCTCAACATGAAGCCTTGACCTGATAGAGCAGATGGTGTCAGAGGCAGAGGACGAGCAAAGCACAATGGCAATGGCCCAGAAGTAGGCAGACAGACTCTTTCTTACGTTGCAGGCTAAGGCTGAGGACTTAAAGTCCCACTCCTGCAGGAACATTGTCCGCATTGTGGGCATAGCGGAATCAACCAGAGTTGACAATATAGAGTGGTAAAAGGAGCAGATGTTGATTGATTTGCTGGGCCATGAGACTTTTTCTGATATGTTCGTGGTAGAGCAAGCACACCACTTGTTGGCGCCACGCCTGGTGTCGGGTGCCCACCCACCCCCTATCATAGCGAGGCTTCTTAACTATAGGGATAGATATGCTGCACTCCAAAAGGCTCGGGACCTGGGAACCCTGCAGCACAGCGGTACAGTGATATCACTTTTTCTAGACTTCACGCAACAAGTGCAAGAAGCCAGTCGACAATTTTTGCAGGGTAAGCAGTGACTGCGTGAATTGAAGCTTGACTATAATATTCTCTATACGGTGCGGCTCGGAGTGATGGTGGATGGGAAGGCCCTGATTTTCAGTAATCCAAAGAAGCTGCAACAATTAATTGCCAAAAAGGAGGCCAAGGGACAATGGCAGAATTCACAGACAACCAGCAGCGGAGACATAACCAACTGAAATGGACGATGTAGAGAGATGCTGGCTGCAGGAGTGTTGGTTAAGGTACTCCCAGAGCCCCCATGTTGGACGATGTTTTTTTTTTAACCCATCAGGAGGGCTGAGGGGGTGGTGGGTCTTCTTGCTGGCCTTTTGCTGGCTCCTCCTGCCCATGCTGCCGGATATGACCTGTTAGGTTTCTAGTATGCTGCTGATGCCTGATGAACTGGGACACATTTGACTGGTAAGGCGGTATAAGGATTTGAGATGCAGAGGTATTACAGTGGGCCACAATGCAGTTTTCAGCAGGTCCACCAGGTACTGCTTTAGGAGCGGGGGCCACACTGCCAGGTGTTTCATGTTAGAAGCTGAACTATTCCTATGAGACCTTTGACGCATAATAAGAGGGATGATGCTACTTTTAGCCAAAGAAGTGGATATGAGTAGTATGAATAGCGTATCTTTATTGGCCCCCGAGTGTGCTCCACTTACATGTTGCATGTTCTTGTTATGGGGCATTGGAGAGGAATTTGGGGGGGGGTCATGCAGATTGTGCCAGTTGGGGAAAGTGCAACGTGGGAGGGGCGAGGGTGTTTGGTATTGTGGGTCCACTGGACTAGATTGCAGATTACTTGTTTCCCGCTTGCATTGTACATTAAGTTCATTAAGTTGACGGATGGTCACGTAGTACCTACGCCCTTACAGATGCTCACTTGGATTGTTCATGGTCTAAATGATAACCAAAATATCCATAAGGTGGTGGTATATTTGCATAGATATAACATAGATATTGTGATCCTTCAGGAGACACATTTAGTCTCATTTGGCGATTCAATGCAGCCCAGGATGCAGGGGCAGATCTGTGTGACTGGCTTCATGACGCATGCCAGGGGAGTGCTTATTTGGGCCTGGGAAGGTGCAGGGATTAGACTGCAGAAGGTAGTTACAGACACGGCTGGCTGCTTTGTGGCAAAATGTTCCATAAAGAGTCTCGTACTATTAATAGTGGGCATTTACGGCCCCAATTATGATGACCCCATTTTTTTACTATACCCTCAATGCTAGATTACGGCAATGGGCCAATATACTGCAGATATGGGGAGGGGATCTAATTGTGTGCTCAAACCTGATCGCGACCAGTTAACAGGCCCTCCGAGGCGACCCTCAATGGCGGCCTGGGCTCTTATTGAGATCTTAGAAAGGGAGGGATTGGTGGATGCTTGGTCCCATTGATACCCGACAATTCCAGGTTATACTCATTACTCAATGGTGCATGGCATACACACTTCTATTGGTTATTGGCTCCCCAGGTCAGGGACTGCACGATTCTGCCCCGATACTTCTGGGCCTTTTTTACACATGCCACCTCTGCCTGCTTTCTCTTGAAGGTTCCTACCGAACACACTATGAGATGAGGCATTCAAGGTCAAACTGGGTCGAGACATAGAGAAATACTTTGCATTAAATGTGGGTACAGTGACAAAGTTTGATCTGTTTGTGAGGCGTTTAAAGTCTATTTACGTGATGTTACAATAGCAAAGCACGTCGGGGTCCTGCGGGCGCTGAATACTCGCCTCTATAGGTTGGAAACAGAAATAGCAGAATTGGAAATCAGAATTGTAGAGAAGAAAGATGAGATTGTCTTGTGCTCCATGCGTGACAAGCTAGTGGAATTTCAGGAGGTGGCCCTAAGCGAAGTGACACACATGTGGAAGTATGCAGTAGCGTGGGTCTATTGGGACATGGAGCGGCCGGGGGTTACATTGGCGACACTGTTGCACCCTGGCCGCAAGAACAATGTAATCCTACAAATTCAAGATGATTCTGGGAGGGTGTGGAGTGATGCTTAGTCTGCTGTGGGAAGATTCTGTGATTGTTATATGGATTTATTCAAGTCACATCTGTGGTTTGATCAGCCTGCTGTCACTGACTACCTTAATGATATAGCTATGTCTTGGCTCACAGCAGAGCACAGGGACAGGCTAATGGCCCCATTGCGGCCAGAAGAGATCAAAGCTGTGCTTAAAGACATGCCGGCTGGCAAATCACCGGGCACTGATGGTCTAACTGTGGCCTGTTATAAGGCCTACTAGGACTTGCTTATACCGCACCTGGTTATTCTGTTCGAGGACATGGGAGCTGATGAGTGCATGCCATCTACTATGTGTGAGGCATTGCTGGTGGTTCTATTAAAGCCAGGTAAATCGTCGGACCGTTGCTCTTCATATGGACCCGCTGTCCCTTATGAACGTAGATGCCAAATTGTGTGCCAAAATCCTAGCAAACAGACTGGAGTCCCTCTTGCCCTGAGTGGCAGTTGTGAAACAGATGGGGTTTGTACTAGGGTGCATTTTATCATTCAATCTTAGAACCTTTTTTGGTGCCCTAGTATATATCACTTCTGGCAAGCTGTTTTCAAGGAATTGAGTGTTATTGTTGACGAATCAATGGAGCCCGAGACTATGCTGGCACTACTTGATTAAGATCAGCAGCTGCTGGTCGTGGTTAGGGGTTTGATGGCAATAGGACTGCTATTGGCAAACAGACGGGTGGCTATGCGCCGAGACAGGGGGCCCTTGCCAACGCTGAGGGAGTGGATAAGGGATATGACATATTGCAATTTGCAATCGGACACATATGACGAACTCCTTCCTAGCTGTGGTCGTCCCTGGTATATTTGGGGATCATTCCAAACCTATCTAGCAGGATTGGGGCCTGGGGTGCAGGGGGAGGGGGGAACTCCTTAACCATGTGTGAGAAGCTACGACTTAATGGGATTCCCGACCTTGGCTGGTGGGTCTGCTGCGTCCCTGTCATCCACTGTGGTGCTGAAAAGTAAGTTTGTGAATGCCTGTGTCTTCAGTTATGTTATCTACTATTGACTTCCCGTTTCCTTTATGCAGCTGAGGGCAGGCCTCCTCAAAGGACTTGTTCGGAGCGCTAACAGTCGTGACATGGGCTACTTTATCTATTTGTAGTCACTGCTGTGGTGGGAGGTAGGACAGGAAGCAAAGCAGGAGTTGGGGTTACTGCCAATGTATACTGCACATCGATGTTTGAGTGTTGGCATGGTATGCTTTAATGTTAATTAATATTTTAAAACTTTAAAAAAAAGTTTAAAGATAAGTTGAATCTTTTATGCAGCAATCTACAACAAGTACACTTTGCACAAAATAGAATATGAGTTCTTGCATGTGCTGTCCCCGTCTGGCTCAGAGCAGTTCACATCAAAACTGGGCATTCTGCCCCCAAAACTGTGCATTTCTCACCTATAGCTCCACAGTCTAATTCAATATGGGGCTCGTACTACCTCACGGCAGCTTCAGAGTGCTGCAGTTCTTGGAAGTTGAAATATAGTTAAAAATCCTTCATGGACATGTCTGACAACTGTGTTCTTATGTGAAAACAATAATGCACACAAACGTAGCATGGCAACATGTCGGTCCAGTTAAAAAAAGAAATACACAGAGTCCTTTTCCTTTGTTGTTTATGCATGAGCCCATGTTTTACAAAATCGATTCATGCATCTGACAGCGTAAGAGAGAGTTCTTTCAATCAATCATTCAACTACCTGGCTCCTGTCATTATCTAGACAAAGACTCTGCTGAAAAGTATGGCAGACATGCAAGGCCTACCAGTTAGAAGCTATAATTTGGTCCGATTAGCATATCTAAACAATGCACATTTGACAGTAAGTACATGTCATGAATTATTGTTTAAAATAAGCATTGATCTCAGCGAAAAGAACTGCAAAAGACAAAGAGCAATCCATTGATTTGCCGTTTCCCTGGTGGTACCAACAAATGAACTCAGTACTCAGTTATCCTCTGCTATTTTCCATCTGTTTGATGTTGATTATTTCAGCACCACTGAGTTTGATAAGAGAAACATTCAAACACTGAAGGGCAATTCAGCCACAGCGGTGCTATATGTGAATTTTCAATATCATCTTATTAGCTCTCCGGTGGTTTCTTTTTATGTCAATGTCTTTGTAACACCTTTTATCCTATTGTCACACATTTCACAGTTGTAGCAAAGTTGGCTCTTTTGAGGCATTTTCCAGATTATGTATTTCATGTGGAAAAGTAGTGTGATTAATTATGAACCATGTTTTTAGATTTCTTCATTATCCATACTGATGTAAAATACTATTTTGAAGCTGATGATCTCTTCAATAGCATTCTGTTAGTTTGCAACTCCCAGAAGAATAGAACTCCAATCCTTCCACCCAAATATAAGAATTGGATTCCTCAGCTCTCTTTTATCTAAAGCATACTTGAGTCTTTAAATAATTTCTGTCACTTTACAATTTTCTATACTGGCTGGGACATCCAGGTCAAAGACAAAGCTCCTTATGGTTCTAACCCCTGCCTTTTGAAAAAAAAACTCAGATCCCCTACCAAATAGGCCAAGCCCATTAATCTGTGGCCAATTTCTGAGAATGATCAGCAAATTTACTGACTTCAGCGTGTAATCTATTCTCTCCTTGTCTGCTTTTATGTTGTTAGACATTCATATCCTTTAACCTCTACAAGGTGAAGGACATGATGTTCAGTCTACAGGGTAGAGGCATAAATATCTCGACCGCCTTGTGGAGTGCAGTGAAGCCTCCAGTGCAAGCATCACCACCAAGGGCTGATCTGACAGAGCGTCTGTTTTAGGCCCAAGGCTCACCCATGAACATTTGATGACATAAGCTTGTTGAGGGCACACCTTGTCATTGTTCAGGACTTTGGCATGGCTGCTGGAGACAGGTGAGTCTTATGGTCCTCATCTAGTTGAAGACTAGGACACCTTCCTGCACATTATCAATCATTCATGGTGGTTTTACTCTTTCTATGTGTGATGCGGGATGCAGCACACGCAGAAAAAGCAAAAACAAGGATAAATGAAAGCATTTCTCCTCTTTGCGTCATGCTAACGCCACCCCTGAGGTGGCATTAGTTTTTGGTGTCGCCACAATTTTACAGTTTCTAGTAAATATGGGGCAGTGTCAAAAGCAATGGGTGTTGCAGTGGAACGCCCACAGCAACACCCATTGCATGCCCCTCTGCCGCAGAAAACTGTGTCAGGTCCACATTTACAAGGCAGCATTAAGCCATAAAAAGTGGCTTAGTGCCGCCTTGAATAAATGCGCAATGCCCAGCGCCCCGGATCATCACAAAAGTTACACTCCAGTGGCATTGTTGGGCTTGTAACTATGCCCCTATGTGTCGAAGCTCGTCTGTTAGATTAAATTTGCCACTGAACTGTAATACTTTTTCATTTCACCCTACAATTTGTACCTAAAAGGGGTTTTGATGTCCGATCACCATCATCATCTGTACAGTTTTGCTTCATCATGTATTTTTTTTCTTTTTTTAACTTGCAGGTGTATTTCTGACACTTGGTTTTCTCCAGGGCCACACTGATAACCCAAAGCAGCCCTGGCAAATTTTGTCAGATCAGACCAGCCCCTGTAGGGTGCATAGTGAGCAAGCCTGACTACGACAATGGAGTTGGGGGGGTTCTCCCCTCAAGAAAACTTGGGAAAAATGGCAATGAAGGTGGCTTCTAAAACACATTTTTCATTATATATTCAATTGCATTCATTTTTAAAGGATAGTAAATGATGACCTTATAGTGCACCAGGATACAGCAATCTTTATTGGGGACCTTCAATGATTCCCTCACCATCCCACTCTAACAGCGCCTCTGATCTCTCCATAGTCCCTCTCTCACATATATTTCTTAGTTTTATAGTCCCTCTCTTACCAGCGAAGGGCGTTGGAGCACTTTTATCACTCACACACACAGATAATGACTCATAAATGTGTAAATACGATAAGACAAAGGGGACTACAAGGTGTAGGATTCACGTCATCCATACTGGTAAGCATTTTCTAAGAGTGCTTGGTCTTGGGATGCATAAACTCAGTATTCAGAACTTAACACAGTGGTTAAGGTTGACTTTACTAATAATGTATTTCTACCCAAACTAACCATTTTTAGCAAAATTAGGATAATCAGCGATTGGGAAAAAACATAACTTTCTAACCTGTATCGTTCAGTGTTCATACAGCTCTTTGTTGGCAGTTCAAAGAACACTGTGCTTGATTATGATTGTAACTTATAAACTGCACAGTAACAAAAGGATCTCTGTGACAAAAGTAGTATCCCACTGAGCTATGCACATAAAATACTGTTCTGTGATCTGCATAGAATATATTATTTGAAGCAGGCATATTAACCCTCTGCTCTACACACCTTAGATGAGTCAAAACTGCCACTAGACAAAACTCAAATCTCTCTCCAGCAGGTGCATTAATCACCAGAATTATGTTGGAACTTTTATTGTTGCCTGAAAACTGTTGGATGTACAAGGAGCTCTGCAGTTCTTTTAAAACTGCTTAACTGCTACAAAACTGGCTCCCACCCTTCCAGCCTCCTAGGGAAATGCTTGATTTCCAGTATGACCAGTCAGGTCTTGGTTTTCTCACAGCGTTACTTCCATACCTACTTGATTTTTTATTTAAATTTTTGACTGTTGTCAGTATTGTTTGTGCTGTTCTTGCCAACTATTGTTTTTTTATACTTTTGCAACCCATTTTCATTCTCACTTGCACTGCAGTACAGTCTCACATTTCTGCCCACATCACCAAACTGATGATTTCCAGGACATGCACATTCTTTCTATGGGTACTTTTATGTCCAACCGAACATGCAGGGTTTTAGAAAAACGTTTTTAGGTAGGAAGCAGACATGGCATCTCATTGGTTAGCTGACGACCAGGCCAAAGGTCAAATAAGGAAGAAAGGCTCTGAGACAGGAACTAATAATAAGACTACATTTAAGGGTGAGGATTGTGAAACTGAACCTGGAAGTGATTTTTCAGTTGGTTGATTTCCTTCCGAATATGATTCTTCTTTAAGTGAATCAGAAGTACAGGCCCTGCAACACAATAAGGCAGCCATGAAGTGACTTCTTACAAAACTTTGTCATTGACAGACAGTGGCATTGAATCACAACCCAGAGTTCCTTAGGTGGCACCCAGACTACTGCCAGGGTTCTCAACTGGCAACCCTCCAATAGATTCCAACCTGTATTCACGCCTTTCGTTTGAGTTGCTGCATGTAAGGTCAATACAACAACTTTTTTCAGATTGACCACTTTTATCTTTTTATCAAGGGCATGTTCCTTGAAGAAACTGAACAGCAAACTAATTTCGTTCGTTACTTTATTTCGGCAAATATTGCCATAAAAGTCAAGACATGAGATAAATACAACATACACATATACATTTCACAATTAAATATAAGATACAATACATACAATTAGCAAGAAATATATGGATGTCTCCATGATTAAGCAGTACCGCATATAAAAATATAAGTAACAGTTTATAAATTAATTAAAAGCCAGAACTAAAAAAAAAAAAATTAATTAACTTGGATCGAAGAAACAGTGCATCATATACCTATACAAGGAAGGGAAAGATCGGGCCACCTAACAAAATATTACAGTTTGTGACCAAGTCGTTTTCTAATAAGGTACACATTGAATAAGAATCTACTCGTGCCAAACACCACTAATTGTGAAGTATTAGACTGGAATATGCGCTCTGCTTCTTTGTAGGATCTAACCCCCACATATTTACAAACGGGTTTGATCCAACAATCCCTTGGTTTCTTGTATACTGGGCAAAAGAAGAGTAGATGAACAACATCTTCTTTAGCCCCTAAAGTACAGAGAGTGCACAATTCACAACCTTTTACCCCTCCCCAATTGCATGTGTATGCATTAGTCTGTAAGACCCCATACCTAAACTGTAAGTATAGTGTTTTTGCCAGTGGAGGACCGATCTCATCCAAAAATTGTTCGAAATAAGGTGTATCTTTTATGTTAAAAAAATTCAAAGTCAAAGTACCAATCGATGAACTATGCAGTAGCTCTCCGTTGACATAAGACCAAAAGGTGTCCTTTACATATTTCCTAGTACGTGTTGTCATATTCTGAGGAACTTCCCATAGGTGTGATAAACCTAATCTCTCATACCACTTAGATACATATTTTAACCAAGGGGTATTCATATGACCATCTATCTGAGTTAATTCAGTCAATCCACTCTTGTAATCACTCAACTCCGGGGTTACCCATAACCTAACCCAATACAGCAGTGGTCTTAATAATGCTTGATAGTCTGCTCTTTTAAGGTTAATATCAAGGAAAACAGGGACTAGAGGAGTTCTTGTCGGTATTTTGAGTAGCCTTCGTACAAAGTGGTTTTCCGTTTTTCCAAAGTTATTGTTACAATAGTAGCCCCAGAGTTCAGCACCATAAAGGGCGGCCGATTGGGCCTTCGCTTTATATACTTCAAGTGCCGGTGAGATTGCTTTAGAGTAACTTGCTCCGTGTACTTTTAAAATAGGCATTGAGTTTTGTTTAAGGGATAAGATGCTTTTATCCATCTGTCCTTTCCAGGACAGGTTACTATCCAGCATTAACCCCAAATAATTAAAACTCTCTACCTGTTCCAGTTTTTGATTCTCCAAGGACAGATTATTCCTGAGGGATTTCTTGGGGTTTATGGACATATACTTAGTTTTGGTAGGATTTATTTCTAACCCCTTCCCCACACAATACTTCTGGAAAGAATCCACCAAATTTTGCAAACCTCTCGGAGTTTGAGAAATAAGGATGGTATCATCGGCAAATAATAATGCCGTAACCGGCTCACCACCTAGCTTCGGGGAGTCATGTACACAATTCCTTAAATAGCTCGGAATATCATTAACATATAATGAGAAGAGTGTAGGTGCTAACACGCAACCTTGGCGCACACCACGGTCTACAGGTATGGCTCTTGAGGTTTCACCTTCTTTTCCCCATCTAATTTTTGCATAGTTCCCTGTGTGTAGCTTGATAAGTTCTTTGAGTAGTTCCCCAGGGACCGCCATGTTCCTTAGTGTAATCCACAACAAATTGCGATGAACAAGATCAAAGGCGGCCCTTAGATCCACAAATGCCACATAGAGACTACCCTTCCTTATGTTTATGTACTTCCAACAGATGCACATAAACCTAAATACCTGGTCAACCGTACTGATTTTTGTTCTAAAACCAGCCTGATATTTGGTTATTATTTTAGTCTCTTCAATCCAATCTAAAAGCCTATTTAAAATGTGTCTGGCATATATCTTTTGAAAAGTGTCTATTAAACTTATTGGGCGATAATTGCTTGGATCATAGCGATCACCTTTTTTAAAAATTGTTGTAATTTCTGCCCCTTTCCATGAATCGGGGATCGGTGTGCCTGCCGCAATGGAATTACTCAGGTAATTTATATAAGGCCCCCACACATCCACATTGTATTTTATTAGATCGCCGGGAATTTTATCAGGGCCTGGGGCTTTGCCCATTTTCACAGCTAATAAAGCCTTATTAGTTTCTTCTAAACTAAAAGATAATGGAGCGATACTCATTTCTAAGTTTGTCTCATAGTCCCCGAAGGGCAAACTCTCCTTTTTGTTAGCATAGAGCTTAGTGAAGTGATCACACCAAGGGGGTGATTCTGATTCTGGCGGGCGGCGGAGGCCGCCCGCCAGAATTCCGCCCCCATTATACCGCTCCGCGGTCAGAAGACCGCGGAGGGTATTATGAGTTTTTCCCTGGGCTGGCGGGCGGTCTCCAAAAGACCGCCCGCCAGCCCAGGGAAAAACTCCCTTCCCACGAGGATGCCGGCTCGTAATCGAGCCGGTGGAGTGGGAAGGTGCGACGGGTGCAGTGGCACCCGTCGCGTATTTCAGTGTCTGCAAGGCAGACACTGAAATACTTTGTGGGGCCCTCTTATGGGGGCCCCTGCCGTGCCCATGCCATTGGCATGGGCACGGCAGGGGCCCCCAGGGGCCCCGCGACCCCCCCACCGCCATCCTGTTCATGGCGGCTTTCCCGCCATGAACAGGATGGCGGTAGGGGGGGTCAGAATCCTCATGGCGGCGGAGCGCGCTCCGCCGCCATGAAGGATTCCCCCGAGCAGCGGTAAGTCGGCGGGAGCCCGCCGACTTGCCGCTTCTGACCGCGGCTGAACCGCCGCGGTCAGAATGCTCGTGGGAGCACCGCCAGCCTGTTGGCGGTGCTCCCGTGGTCGGTGGCCGCCAGGGTCAGAATGACCCCCCAACTGTTTTCATCTAAAAAAATATCCTTTGTTGATCTACCCTGCTTATTTCCCTTAGCGATTAAATTCCAGAACATGCTCTGATCCCGTAACTTAGCTGCACTCAAGAGATCCTCCCAAAGACTTTCATCCCATACTTTTTTAGCTTGGGCCATAGTGTTTTTATAGGTTAGTCTACTGCTTTTTATATCCAAACAGTTCCCGGATTTGACTGCCTGGATCAGTCTTGATTTTGCTATTCGACAATCTTTATTATACCATGGGTTCGCTGTCTCAAGATGGTTCCTTATCCTATTACCATCTTTTTTATAAATTTTACTCACTAGTGGAGTTAGTGCATCTACCAGCTTAAGATGTAAATCAAGAACACCTTGTGTTCCCACTAATGCTGACTGTAAGTCTCCTACCGTTTCAGCAAATACATTGTAAATTTTTATCAGCGTCTTTTCTGTTCCCAAGATATATGGCCATCTTAGAGCACGCCTGTTATTGGTTACCTTTAGCTCCGCGACCGTGGTATTTAATAGGGTCTCTTCTTCGGATCTAATAATAAATGGTTGAGAGTCTAGCCATAGTTGGAGGGGGAAATGATCACTCTCGTCCTATGGTCTATCTTGAAATCAGTTATTTGGTCCCATATATTCCGGGTAGCCATTACAAAGTCTATATGTGACCTGGAATTTCCCTTAAAATAGGTTGGAGCTGCTGGTCTGTCTGATCGAAATCGACCATTACAAGCCCTTAGATCATGTACCACAGTCAACTGTAAAATCTGTAGGGCGGCTTTTGTGCTTTTAGCTGGACTTGCAGATTCTAAGGGCAAGATATCATTAGCAGCATCTTGTTCATCAAGCAATTTTTCCAACCCCAAGACAGGCTCATATTTACAGTTAAAGTCCCCACCAACTAACACCTTTACATTATCTCCTAATGAATCTAAAAAGGAATCCAAGAGTTCTACCACCTCTGATTCCTTGCTAGATGAGGACGGTCTATTATATATATTTATTAAATATATAGGTGGTCATTCTGACCCCGGCGGTCATGGACCGCCGGGGCCAGGGTTGGCGGGAGCACTGCCAACAGGCTGGCCGTGCCCCGCAGGGCATTCTGACCGCGGCGCTTTGGCCGCGGTCAGAAGAGGAAAACCGGCAGTCTCCCGCCGGTTTTCCGCTGCCCATAAGAATCCTCCATGGCGGCGCAGCGAGCTGCGCCGCCATGGGGATTCTGACACCCCATACCGCCATTCTGTTCCTGGCGGCTCTGCCGCCAGGAACAGGATGGCGGTATGGGGTGTCGTGGGGCCCCTGGGGGCCCCTGCAGTGCCCATGCCAATGGCATGGGCACTGCAGGGGCCCCGTAAGAGGGCCCCACTTTGTATTTCAGTGTCTGCTTTGCAGACACTGAAATACGCGACGGGTGCAACAGCACCCATCGCACCTTCCCACTCCGCCGGCTCCATTCAGAGCCGGCGTCCTCGTGGGAAGGTTGATTTCCACTGGGCTGGCGGGTGGCCTTTTGGCGGTCGCCCGCCAGCCCAGTGGAAATCCCAGAATCACCGCAGCGGTCTGACGACCGCGGTGCGGTGTTCTGGCGGGGGTACTTTGGCGGGCGGCCTCCCCCGCCCGCCAAGGTAAGAATCAGGGCCATAGTTTCTTTCCCTCTTGTATCAATTTTAAAGCCTAGTAGGTCCGGAGAGGGGATGGATAATTGGGTGACAACTGTTTCTAGAGTCACTTTAACCCAGATAACCAGCCCCCCTGAGGCTTTACCTCTAGTTGATGGAATAGCATAAGAACAGTATGTTTTATACCCCAACCTATGGGGGATTTCTACCATCCAAGTTTCCTGTAGGAATATGATATCATAATTTTCAATATAGGAACACCATACCACGTCCTCAAGATTCCTGGCTAAGCCAGCTATATTCCAAGATATCAGTCTAATATTTGTTTTCCCTTTTACACAGGGTGAATCTAATACTACAGGTAAGTTATCTTTTTCTGTAACATCCTCTAGTTCGACTAAAGGATTTAATTATTTGCCTTGGTTATAGTTTTTACTAACATCATTAACCTCCATTGACACTGTGAGGCACTTATCAGGTACGCCCAAACTGATTACCTCACTCAAAATAGAATAAGGGGATTTAACGCTATTTATCAATTTAACTGTCCATGAGTTTCTGGGGCTCGAAGGTACTAAAAGTTTTGGTTCTAAATGTTCTATACTCTGTTTTTGCTCCCACTTCTGGGTATATACTAACATTTCTGTGATAGATTCCCCTGCTCGTGGGAGTCAATCGTTTTCATCCAAAGTACTCAGTACCGAAAATCTATTTTCAATTGGAATATAAAAATTTGTGTTCCTTCTATTAGTCAAGAGTCTGTGTTTTTTAGAAAATTCTGATGTACTGGCTAGATGTCTATAAAAATAACCCAAAGGGTGCACACCCACGTCAGACTCCTCTACATCCAGAGAAGCTGCTCTAAGAAGAACAGTCGCAACATGTTGAGGGTGCCTAAAATTAACAATTACACAATCCCCCTTACATTTTTTCCTCGCGTCTCCGATCCATGATACCCGTCTAGTAGACAGTATATGGTCGGATAAATGTGGGGGGAAACCACAATTTTTGTTTAGCCAAGCAACTGATTTCCGTTTGAGAGAATCATGTGATTCCTCACGGAAATTCATTGCTGTTGGGTCGAAGGGAGGAACATTCGAAAGGACTATGACATTTGGTTCACAATCAGGTGGGAGATTAATATGATTTGGTCTGTTCTCGGGAGTAGTGTACCTCACGGTATTGGATGCAGCTGCTTTCATATGAGAGGTACTATCCACCATACATGGTGGCTCCCTAGATTCTGGTAAACATGACCTCTGTGCTACAACCAATTGTGCAGAGTTACCAGATTGGACGGGTAGCTCAGGCTGTTTCATAGTCTGTTCCTTACACATCTTATCTAAAAGACCACCCAACCTAGATACCTCCGTAGATAACAATTCAATTTTTTCCATAAGAGGTTTAGTCATATGGTCTAGTTTTTCCTTAAATAGCAAACTAATTTGCAAACAGTTAAATCGCAGCAGGCGCAGTGCAACGTGCATTTTTACACCCTTTGGTGAAAGTCTGCAGAATCTTTGAGAGTTTGTAATTCTGCAGAATTCCACACAGTGAAATTCTGCGACTTTTGCCCAGGCCTAACACTACAATTTATTATGAGAGCACTTCTTCTGTTACAGTATCAGACCAGTTGGAAAAAGTAAGTCCAATGGGTATCCTTGATTATAACAAGTACTTAAGTGGAGTTAATAAAACTGACCAGATGCTTCAGCCATACAATGATACTCGGAAATACACATATGGTACAAGAAGTTGGCTATCCACTTAATCCTATTGGATGTCTTTTCTTCACCTTGACTTGGCCTCTAATATTAGTTTTATTGCTGTAGAAGCAGTAGCATTTACTTTATCTATTTTAGAGGATGTTGTAAAGCTGAAAGACTGACTTTGCTGAGTAGTTCTCTCCAAGGGCTTGGATTGAGCTTGCCTCCTGTTTTCTGACGTATCAGGGCCAAACAGACTTTATCTCTTCAAGGAAACGCCTTGTGTGCCAAAAATTGCAGCACAGCCTGCCCTGCAATGAGAAAATCGCCACACAGCCTGCCCTGCAATGAGAAAATCGCCGAACAGCCAAACTGGAAAAACACAGCCAGGCGCAGCGCCTACGTTCTGACCAGTAATTCGATGCACGGCCCTAATGGATCGACACACAGCTTTAACGACACAGCTCAACTTCCTGAGTGAAGAATCAATGCAGCAGAAAACTGTGTTGTGCGACAGAAATGTGGCGCATTGCCTACCAGATCAACGCAACGCCTGTGACTTCTTCCCACACGCCCAGGATTTTTCCCGCTTCGTCCCTGGACTTCAAAAGATCCCCGCATCGCATTGAGGAACCAAGACTTTCGCCGGAAATTGACACAAAGCACCTTGCAGCGTGGAAAGAAATTATCCATCATCTGTGCCGCATCGTTAAATCCGACACAGACCTTTTTTCTCAAGCATCACCTCCTCTGCGGTCTCCATGCATGGAAATTTTGACGCCAGGTACTTCATACACACAAGAGACAACTGTTGATTTTTAAGATTTAAGACTCTTCTTAACTTTGCAAAAGTGATATTTCAACTTGCGCTTATTGAATATTTATCGTTTTGACCTTAATTTAAATATATAAATGTCATATATTTTTCTAAACCTGTGTGGTGTATTTTGGTGGCGTTCTTACTGTTTTATTGCATGATTTGTTGCACAAATACTTTAACACATTGCCTTCTAAGGTCAGCCTGACTGCTCAGCGCAAAGCTACCAAAGGGTGGGCACAGGATAATTTGGATTGTGTGTTGCTTACTCTGACTAGGATTGTGGTCCCTACTTAGACAAGGGTGTATACCTCTGCCAACTAGAAACCCCATTTCTCACAGTTAGAAATAGTTTTCACCCATTATCCATAACTGTTTTACTTCACTGATTATGTTTGAGCCATTGTGTTAATTGACTGAAGTAAATTGCTTGCACTTGTTGACTAGTTACTAGCATTATGCTTTGTTTGTCTAATGACCACACTTAGGGTTTGGTGGACTGGTTACTTCATGTGGAGGATGTCCACCTGCCACATTATAAGTTCACTGTAGTCAGTCACACTATGAATATGTATGATCAAATGTCTGCCACATTTCAACTGATTATCCTGTTCATCAAATGCTATAAGCCCCCAAGTCTTTCTGGAAATGCTTTTAATGAATTTAGAAGTGTCTACTCAGGATATTTACCTCAGTTTCCAAATGTCATTATGCTCACCCTCTCCGAAAAGTGGGTCACATCAATGTCCTTAGGTACCCCCAACTTACTACCATGCATTAGAAGGAGCTGGAATTTGGCACATTTTGTCTGTATTTTTGTCTGTCACATTGCCGTTCAGGAGTCAAATTCCACCCTAAGAAGGGCTTCTGTAAGCACATTTGGGATGGCAATAAAGGCAAGTCCTCCTGGCCCTGCCCAAGCTTCCTTAGGAAAGCGTTAATAACGATTCACCGGGTATCCACACAACATTTGTCATATCTCAGAGTGAGATGAAATCACATGAAGCTAGTCAGAGCTTAGTCTAGACATGTTAGAGCAGGAAAATCATGTGTAAGACAGCAGGCCAACGAAGGAGTGGCACAGTGATCACTACACCTCCACCACTACCCACCACTGATTACCTGGGTCACTTTACAAACACAAGGGAAACAGCAAACACACTGCAGTCATTACCATGCACTACCTTTATTACACAACCATTGCAACACAAATGCTTTCACCACACATGTTTTAATTACCCACGTTTCTTCCACACATATACTTTTAACATGCATGGCTTTACAATGAAAGTGTATGTATAAAACAGTTAAGTATATACATATATGTGTGTGTGTAAAGGCATTTTTAGGGGTGGGTGAAAGTATTGAGTGGCAAGGATATTTTTAGGGTGATAAGGGTATTTGGATGCCAATGGTATTTTTAGGATTTAGGATGGGTAGGGGTATTTGGGTGGCAGGGGTATTTTTAGAGTTTAGGGTCGGTAAGGGTATTTGAGTTGCAAGGTTATTTTTAGGTTTTAGGGTAGATAAATGTATTTTGGCGGCAACAGTATTTTTAGGATTTAATGTTGGTAAGGGTATTTGGGTGGCAAGGGTGTTTTTAGGTTTTAGGGTGGCTAGGAGTATTGTGTGACAATGGTGGTGTTTATGGTTGGTAAGGGCTTAGGGGTCATTGCGTTTAGGAGTTAGTGGATGATAAGCTATTTCTGTCCTGTACCTAAGGACCATAATACAGCCAACATGATGAGAGACATAAAAACCTTTGAGAGAAGATGCAGACTTGAAGAATACTTTAACAATAATTCTAATGTTGATCTGCTAAGCTACCTTCCAGATCCATTTAAGAAGTTCCACCATCCCAAATCATGGACTCCTCAATGTGGTAGAAATCCTGTTCTTGATACATACATTTTATCCATTAACAAACTCATGAAGGAATCGACACCAACAAGAATTTTTGATAAGCTCTCTACCACCTTCAGCAGAGAACAGATGTCATTATAAAACCGGCAGAAAAAAGTGCGGCATTGGTTGCCATGAAAATATGTGATTAAATTGAGGAGAGAATGAGACAACTGAGGGATAACACCACTTACAAACCTTTAGAAACTGATCCCACAGAAGACTTGAACAAAGAAATTAAGAGCAGGGTTACAAAGTACAGGAGCTTAAACCTCATTGATGAAACAACAGCAGACATACTTGTTCATCCCAAACCAAAACCTGGAAGATTTTATATGTTCCCCAAAATTCACAAAATGAGCAATCCAGTCACTTTCTTCAGATTATTGAAAGATTAAACCAAACCAACACATTTGATGATGACACTTTTCTGGCTACATTTGATGTTACATCATTATACACCAATATACCACAGGATGATGGGCTTATGGCATTATCTACAGCTTCTAATAAAAGAACTGTGAAAAAACCATCAACAAATGTGCTTACCAACTTTGCAAGAGTTATCCTTAAATCCAGCATTTTTACCTTCAATGGTAAACACTATTTGCAGATACAAGGAACATCCATGGTCACTCAGATGGCTCCTTCCTATGCAAATATCTTCATGGGCAAACTGGAGGACTATGTACATGTGAGTTTTAACATCAATCCACTGGTATGGCTACTATACATTGATGACATATTTATAATATGGAATGCAGGAAGCAGAACACTGGAGCAATTTACAGCTTTTATCAACAGCATCCTTCCTACCATCAAATACACTGGCAGCAATACTAAACAGAAGAGTCATATCCCTTTTGTGGATGTATTACTCACAATTCATGAACAAAAAATTATAACTTATCTCTACCATAAGCCTACAGATGCTTATTTGTATTTAAACTGGACTTCATATCACCCACGCCACACTAAACTCAACAACATATACAGCCAAGCACTCCAAATAAGATGCATCTGCAGCAATGAAGACACTTGTAAAGACCATCTACAGGAGCTTGTTGCATTATTTAAAAAGCGAGGCTATCCTCTGCATATCATTCTGCAACAAACTGACAAGTCTTTGCAGTTACCCAGGAAAGCACATATTGGGAATGCCAACAGAGGAAACAAAAATGACAGAATCACATTTGTGGTTGACTATCATCCATCAGCTCCCAACTACAGAAATATAATACAAACAACTTTCCCCTTACTATCCACTTGTGAAAAATTGCAAAAGCTTTTTCCAAAACCGCCAGTCATTGCTTATCGCAGAGCTCCCAATTTACGATCGCTTAGTGTGAGAGCTGAACGTAAGCAAGCTTCCACAAATGCAGAAGTTCATTGGTATGATTCATCTGGATGGACTGAACGTCACTGACAATACCACTTGATTTCTGCATATCTGAAGAGTTCTCACGACTGCCTTGATTCCACATTCCAATTGGAATCTTCACTCATGATGCTTTTTGAAAATCCAGCAGTGTCATCTGTGCAGCCACTGAGCAAACCATCTTGTACTACCGGAGGAAGGCAGAAGCTGAAACGTTTTCTTGTGACTCATTGCATCCCATGGGATCCAGATTTTTGCCCTGGCTGGCTGTTGTTTTCTTGTGATCCTTCATCTTCTAGTGTGTATATATATATATATATATATATATATATATATATATATATATATGTCCAAACCAAGCGGCTCCACTACAGAGCCAGGGGCACTGTTGGATTCCACTTCCTCACCCCAGCGTGACGCATTTCGACGAAGTGCCTTCTTCAGATGCCGGTAATTACAGGACACACGCCCACGGGTGTTTAAATGTTTTTACTCCTCTTTCAATTCATTCATGATTACAAATAGACTTAATTTCCCATAATGCACCAAGCTGGATATGCTACCGCTCTGATTTTTCTTAATTGTTTTTACACAGTCCCAATCATATTTTCTCACGGTAGATTGTAGCACCAAGAATATTTTGGTTTTGGGCACTTAGCTGTACTGTAGTGGCCAGGGCATTCCCAGCCTCCATTTCTGTCTTACTCAAATCTCAAAACGTGCTTGTGTCCCTTGATCAGTAGTTCCAATGATCCATTTCACCTTGCCACATCTCACCCCTGAGACTCCTCACACAGCCTGGAAACGCCGATTATTGTAATCTGCGCCATTTCATGTAAGTCATGTCCTGGCTCTGCAGCAGGCATGTGTTTGAAAAGGGGACAATGGCGGTTCAGGTAGCAAACAAAAGTACATTCACCCAAATGTCTCTGCTACTCATGCTGGGGTGAGGAAGTGGAATCCAAGAGTTCCCCTGGCTCTGTAGTGGAGCCACTTGGTTTGGACATTAATTACGTGCAGTGCTGCTTGCACGAAGGAGGCACCCACCTGATAGAGTTCGGTAACAATGAGCAGCATTTGGGTGAATATATATATATATATATATATATATATATATATATATATATAGAGAGAGAGAGAGAGAGAGAGAGAGAGAAAGATATATATATCTATATATATATATATATATATATATAAATATATATATATATAGATATAGATCTTTATACATATACCTCCACACACCCCCACCCCCACATATATATACATATATACATATATATATAGACACACAAACACAAATGAGGTTTCAATTAAGAAGTATGCTACACAATATGCCTTTACAACTTCTATCACTTAACAAAGAAAATAATATGGAGATGTTGTGAAATATAATGAGTACATCACTAGTGGAAATCCTGCACTTCTGCTGAAAATCTCATGTTAGCTTTCAATTAAGAATTTTACACTATTTACCTTTTCCTCGCTTCACTTCACAGAACTGACAAAGAATTTATGCGTGTGCTTTTTGTATTGTTGATGAATGGCTCATGCTAAACACAAGTGCAGCCAATGTTGTCTACATACAGAGTATGGCTGAAGTATTTGGTCCCTGAATCAGCTGTCAATTATGTAAAACCCATCATTTTGAGACATTGTTTAAAGTTAACCTCTGTGTGAGTCCAGGATGGTGTGGCTTGCATTGATGCCACCTCATAGTATTACCAATAACACCCAGCCAATAACTAAAGAAATTGGAGGAGGGTTGCCGTAGTCATATGTACAGAATTCTTACCCTAAATACACTGCAATTGTCAAAGAGTGGCTGAATACATTTAAATTTAACACATTTATGTGAAATAAAAGCTCACAAGGATAGGGAAAAGCAATCTTCTTGAGATTTTACATTTCATTTCCTCCCTTCTTCCAACAAAACTTCCAATAAAAAACATACTTGTGGTGTGTGGGTATACCTATTGCCTGTGACAAGAACAGATCAAATCAATGGCCAAGAGAAGATCACAGTGACACAACGTTGCCTTCAAATGGTCACATTTTTCATGTGATCCTGCCCAGGATAGTAGGCCTACATACACAGGTTGGGGACCCTTTTATTAGGAAAGGTGTCGGCACAACTAGTGGTAGGACTTTTGTCCACCTGTCCCCCAGAATCCAAAACTTTCCTTGAAAGAAACATTGGAAAAAAAGTGTTTTTTCAGCAGAGCTTGACAGTTAAAGAGGATTCTGGGAAACAAATTAGGAATAGTGGCAACCATCAAAAGCAATACCACTTTTTTCTCTCAAAGGTGAATAGTTTACAGAAATGTCTAGTGTTGGTAAGTACCCATGGACATCAGCCAGGCTTAGGCACATATCGTAATGTTATCCTTTTTGCCAAGATAATTGAAAAACAGAAAAAACATGTGAAAACTTCCACGGAGTGCTTCAGGACTTTTCCTGTGATTGGTGATAGGACCACCCACACATTGCTTTTATTTGGAGAAGTGTTTGACCACTGGGTCGTATGACTTTTGTTGACCCCTACACAAGTCAAAGTTTTCCCTATCAACAATATAAGAAAGGTGATTTTGGGCACATTTTTATGTTTGTAGGGCATTTGTGGTAAGAAAATGTAATGGTCACGAAGTACGCCACACCACACTGCACCGCACCAAGTGTCCAGTTTTAAAAAACATTCAGGATTGGTAGGTTATCATGGGTGCTTGCTGAACTCTAGTACAAGTACAACACCTACCCACATTACCAGAATGATTCAGAAACAAAGAGACATTTTGATCGTTGTGCAATATATTTTGGGTCCTTTACTGTCTTGACTGATATGCCCACTCACAAATGTGGGTAACTGCTTTCTCTAGAGCTGCCTGGGACAGACAGAAAAGCAGAACATTTGCTATTATCTATTTAATTTCTTTAAAATTTTGGCTACCAAATGTACATCATTTTGCAAAAACAACACATTTTGCAGAAAACCATCAGAATCAATGGCATTATGGATTATTGCAAATTTAAGGTGGTACAAAAAACAAAAAATCACTAAACTCAGATTATTGGGCATATTCCAAATATGAAGAACTTTTCTTCATTTCCATTGTTCATCTAATGGATATGAATGGATTAATTACATTATTAATGGTATAATTATACCCTTTAGCTTGGTTGAGGGCTCAAGATTTCAATTTTTTTTAACAATCATAAAACAGTATATAACCATAAAAAACAACAGTATATTACGTTTGTGCATCAACCATCAGGGCAAACAAATAGAGACGAAAACATTGTTGCATACATTTTGCAACTTAATTGCATTATATTTTATTTCAACAATTATTTCATGGGAAAACCATGAGTTAGCAATACGAATGACCCCTTGCTGAATTCAGAATTTTGACTTCTTTTCAGAAATATATAGCATTCCGGGATCACCCTCAATAGATCCAGGGGTGACAATAGTGAAAACTGCCTACTTAACCACTTTACAGCAGAGCAAGATAGTGATTATTAATTGGTATGTATGTGAGCCCAGCACAAGAAACATGGACACACATTTGTCAGGCTAAAATCACAGTATCAATAATTTAAACTTGGGTTCAACCCTTTGGTAGATATGATACAGAGCAGGCACGGTTAACATAGGAATGTATGTAAAGTATTTCACATTAACAAACAGTTAAAAAGTCAAACCATAACATAGTAAAACCCCACAACTAATTGGTAGAGAAAATTTGAATGTGCAAAATGACGTCAAAATGAAAAGAATCCACTAAAAGAAAACAGATTGAAGGCAGAAAGCAATGCTTCGATCAGTGGTCACTGTTCAAGGGTGACCAGAATCAAGGCACAATTTGAGCATAACTGCGAGGGAGCACCAGTAGAATACATCAGACAGTGAACCCAGTCAAAGGTTTTACCTTTGTAGTCTTTGAAATGGAAGCCAAATTCCTCCAGCATGGCAATGTTACAGTAAGTACTCTCGAAGCTGGATAGCCATTGGATGAGGTCTACTGAAGCTATTGGTTTTGGTGGGAAAAGCTCCAAGAAAGAGAGATTCAAATTTTAAGACCACCAGTGTCCCAGGGGAGAGGGGAGGCGAATGCTACATCTCTGTAACTATGGTGGTCTCCTGCTCTCACCTTCTCACGCAATGCAGCACAGCGCAGCATTTGAGGCTGCTGCACTGCATTGTGTAAGAATTTAGGAAGTCTAGGCCTATGTTTGTAAAGCTCAACCCTGAAGAGTCACTGAGTCTCTGTAGTCTATGTAACCTGCTTTTGGAGGCTGCCTCCCAACGATGGAAAAGCCTTGTCCCTGAATTCTGGAGAAAGAAGAATCTGCAATTCACTAAGGGAAATACACATTGACCTGTCATTGTGGAGATTGGAGCGACCTATGGACCGGCATATACAATGTAAATCCTACAGCATCCTAAATGAGAGTGACGCAGGACCTCGTGGCCCCACCTATTGACTTGCAGGAGCATTGTTGTAAAATTGTCCAGGTGCACTCTGGATCAGGCTTCTGTGTATTAACTGCTGATGTTAGCCTACTGAATATTGTTAAGTAGTGTTTGAGGTTTATTTTCATGCCATCATTACATATTTGAATGAAATAAACTGCTTTGACCCTATCAATCAAGATTCGAAAGAGACTTTATTGTTGTGTTTGTCCTCTTATTTTCTTTCCAGGTTGGGGATTAATTTGGGTCCATGCCCACCCGTCTCTCCTCAATCAAGCTTGCATGGGCTCGGACTCACTCCCATAAGCTTGCTCCAGCACATCATGGAGCTTCCATGGCTGTGGCCTCTCATTGCTCTCCAACAATACTGTTATTTAACCCCACCTTACTGGAATTCCAACGCATATATATGCAAATTAGTGATGGTTGCAATGCTTGAATCAATCTCAGTCACTATAACAACCCAAATGATGAGCTTATGAGGTCGAAACCAGACCTGGGTTGCTTGTGTTCTGGTTTAGAGAGGAACTGGCCTGGAAGTTTGGGCTGGAGTGTTCCCATGAGGAACAGGGTCAAGACTAATTTGCATGTGGCTGGGTCTAAACTGCGGTGGCTTGGTGGGTGTGAAATAGATTTGGAGGCAGCCTCCGCCATTGCCAGTGGCTGATATTAATTCAAGCATTTCATCCATCACCTCATTTTTTTTCTGCAAGTCCTTGTGGCAGGCAAATACTTTTCGTGCCATCACCAGGTCAAGATTTCTAACTTTGATTTTAAACTCTTTTATGGAGTTTAAAATCCTCCAGCGGTGCAAGTTTGAAGCTATTTCTGACAAAGTCCCATCAAAATCAGACACCTTTGCAATTGCCAGAAGGTGGTGCTGAAGCGCTGGAGCTCTTGGAAGTCTAAAAATTTTCTAACACAAAGTTTCCCTCAGTCACTTCGAAGGCTACCAGGACTTCAGGGGCAGCACATAGGGGCCACAACTAATTCCAGCAGAGGCCAATAGCAAGGTTCAGTTCAGGTCCAGTTGGTACTGGTCAGCTGGGCACCTCTGGAAAAATAGCTTTTGCAGCTTAAGCCTGTAGCCACACAGAATCTCAGCCACCTGGCACTTGGAGTCCAAGTCTTAGTCGTGGATACTCATGGGAGAAGGTCCACTCCTTAAAGTCTCCACACAGATCTCAAGCAACAAGTTCAGTCTTTTTATGTTCATCCACTGGTTCAGAGAGTAAAGTTCCTGAACTTCACCTAGCTGCTCTTCCAGGTATGATACTTATAGTATACCTCAGACCGATTTCTTCCTGACAAAATTCTAATAGCTCTACACTGGGAGCAGATTTCACACCTCATTAGGGCCAGCACTTCAGGGCCATCCGTTACTAACGAATGCTATTTAGTTGGCTTGAGGTTCAGGCCAAGAAAGCCATACTTTTTAGAAGTCCCTTTTCTTAAATATTTATTAAGAATTCAACTTTGCAAGTCAATCCGATTTTTAATAAACATTAAAAATAGCATTTGAACTAATCTGGGAGCTTGTCCCAAACTAGAGAGTATATAACAAAAAAGAGAGCAAATGCTGTAACCCGTGGACCCAGGTGAATACGTTTATGAATAAAAGTGGTCTATGCGAGGGGAGCATCAGCCTTGACTTCCATGGCAAAATACACCCTCCCAGAAGTTAAGGTTATTATTGATTGATTTTTTTTTTTTTAAACGTCTTTTTACTATGACAATCAAATTCCTTGGTAAATCATTTGCAAATTACAACAGTACACATCAAGAACAAACTCAAACCAGCGCATCCAAAGTAACCATTAAATTCTTAAAAATTGAGATTGAAATAAAGTTGCTCCTACAAGGTGATGGCGCAGGGAAAAGTTAATAAGTGAACGTAAAGTGCACCAGTGTTATTTACAGCTATATGCATGCAAGAATGTGGCTTTCAAAAGATTCCTTGTTCAAATAATGTAACGTCCATTATGTGAGTGTCATAAATCAACAGCTATGTATTTGTCAACAGTCCAGATTACATTTTTTATCAACCAACAGATCATCTTCTGGACCAATAAATAAAGTGGGAAGCACTAACAAGGTGCTATGTGATTTAATAACACCAGAATCATAGTGGATTGCAGCCAACAGTAATGTGTCCCCATGGGGACCGACTTGTGCCAAAGGGGCTCCCCCTCAAACAAAACACACACACAAACACCAATCCCTGGTGCCTAAGTGGTTTCTGCCTCCCTTGGGGGCCAATCAGCCTAATAGAAATAGTCTGATCTACCCCCAAGGGGGAGGAAATGGCCTAAAATAAATTTGCCCTCCAGGGGAGCCACCCTAGATAGAGGGTCACTCCCCATCTGTAAAAAATAAAAAAAATAAAAAATTCCTGGTGCCTAGTGGTTTCTGCCCCCAAAGGAGGCATATCAGCTTAATTAAAATAGACCGATCTGCCCCCACGGGGGCAGAAATGGCCTAAAATAAATTTACCCCCCAGGGGAGCGATCCTTGCCTAAGGGGCCGCTCCCCTTGTGAAATCGGCAACAACAAAAAACATCCTGGTGTTTAATGGTTTCTGCCCCCCTTGGCCAAGGAAAATTAAGCCAATCTGCCCTCAAGATGGGCAGTAATGGCCTCAAATACATTTGTCCCAAAGGGGATTGACCCTTGCCTAAGGGGTCGCTCCCCATGTGTAAAAAATTAGAAAAATAAAAAAATCCCTGGTGCCTAGTGGTTTCTGCCCCCTTGGGGCAGATTGGCCTAATTAAAATAGGTTGATCTGCCCCCAAGGGGGGCAGAAATGGCATAAAATAAATTTGCCCCCCCCTAAGGGAGTGACCCTTGCCTAAGGGGTCACTCTCCTTTCGTGAAATTATCATGAAAATAAATCCCTGGTGGCTAATGGTTTCTGTCCCCCCCTAGGGGCAGATTGTCCTAATAAAAATAGGCCGATATGCCCCTTGAGGGGGGCAGAAATGGCCTAAATAAATTTCTCCCTAGGGGAGTGACCCTTGCCTAAGGGGTTGCTTCCCACACGTAAAAAATAAAAATAAAATTATCCCTGGTGCCTAGTGGCTTCTGCCCCCCTCGTGGGCAGATCGGCCTAATTAAAATAGGCTGATCTTCCCCGGGGGGGGGGCAGAAAAGGCCAAAGTTACCTTTTTTTAGGGTGAGAGCTCACGTACTTTACCACTGGTTAGCAGTCGTAAAGTGCACAGACTCCTAAAGCCAACATAAATGAGGTCAAAAAAAGAGGAGGAGGAAGGCAAAAAGGTTTAGGGTGACCCTTCATAGAGGGCCATTTTCCAACATTTGCCATTAATTTTGAAGAAATCATTAACAAAGGTGGTACATGAGGAAAAAAGAGAGGTATCTGAGAGCAAAGAATCAAGAGCCACATGTAAGTAAATTTTTTCTCGTCACAAATGGCCCGATTCGCAGAATCGAGCCATTTGCGATGAGAAAAAAGCATTTTGGTATGTACAGACCCATTTTTGCGGTCCGGTAATCTGTTTACCGAATCGCAAAAAGGGATTGCGAGTCGCAATTAGAAAAGGCGTTCCCTTCCTAATCGCGAGTCGCAGTCCAATGTATGATTATTTTGTGACCACGAATGCGGTCACAAAACAATCGCAGTTAGCACCAGTTTCAAATTGGTGCTAACCCATCCGCAAAAGGGAAGGGGCCCCAAAGGGACCCCCTCCCCTTTGTGAATGCACGCGAAAAAAACATTTCTGAAATTAAAAGAAAACTTTTTATTTTTGTTTTCGAAATGCATTCCGTTTTCCTTTAACCCCTTCTGTGCCAGGGCATAAAGATTAAGTCCTGAGGCACAGTGCTGCTGTGCCCAGGACGTAACCATTACGTCCTGGGCACAGAGCCACATAGGGAGCGCTAGCGCTCCCTCTGTGGGGTTCCCTCCCATCCCCCAAAGCAGGGATGGAAGGGGAAACCCTTCCCCTTCCACCCCTTCCACCCCCTCCACCCCCAGCGAGCGCGTGCTGATTTTGCATTTCTCTTCCGATCACGTGGGGGAGGCCGAGAGAGGCTTTAAAGGGAAGGAAAGTTATTTCCTTCCCTTTGAAGTATCTCTCAGCTTTTTGGCAGCCGGATTGAAAGAAATCCGGCTGTCAAAACGCCCACTAGACACCAGGGATGTTTGTTTTTAAAATGAAATTAGGGCGATGGGGCAGAAACCACTAGGCACCAGGGAGTATTTTTTTTTTTTTTGTTTTACATATTTGAGGTGGGGAGCGACCCCTTAGGCAAGGGTCGCTCCCATAGGGGGAAAATTATATTTAGGCCATTTCTGCCCCCCTTGGGGCAGATTGGCCTATTTTTATGAGGCCAATCTGCCCCCAAGGGGGACAGAAACCACTAGACACCAGGGAGTTTTTTTTTTTTTTTTTGCGAATTTCACGCAAGGGGAGCGACCCCTTGGGCAAGGGTCGCTCCCAGGGGGGGCATTTTTTTAAAGGCCTTTTCTACCCACCTGGGGGCAGATCGGCCTATAATTAGGCCGATCTGCCCCCGGGTGGCAGAAACCTCTAGGCACCAGGGATCATTTTTTTGTTTTTTTTGTTATTGTTTTGTTTTGTATTTTTGAGGTGGGGAGCAACCTCTTAGGCAAGGGTCGCTCCCCTATTGGGCAAATTATATTTAGGTCATTTCTGCCCCCCTTGGGGGCAGATTGGCCTATTTTTATAAGGCCAATATGCCCCCAAGGGGGACAGAAACCACTAGACACCAGGGAGGTTTTTTTTTTTTCCGCGAATTTCACGCAAGGGAAGCGACCCCTTAGGCAAGGGTCGTTCCCCTGGGGGGCAAATTTATTTTAGGCCATTTCTGCCCCCCTGGGGGGCAGATCAGCCTATTTTAATTAGGCTGATCTGCCCCCAAGGGGGGCAAAACCACTAGGCACCGGGGATTTTTTTTGTTGTTGTTGTCTTACAGATGGGGAGTGACCCCTTAGGCAAGGGTCGCTCCCCTGGAAGGGCAAAATGCATTTAGACCATTTCTGCCCCCCTTGGGGGCAGATCGGCGGATCTTAGGTCAATCTGCCCCCAAGGGGGGCAGAAACAACTAGGCATTGGGGATTTTTTTTTGCGCCAATGTCACGCAAGGGCAGCGACCCCGTAGGCAAGGGTCGCTCCCCGGTGGGGTTGGGGGGGGGGGCAAATTTATTTTAGGCCATTTTTGACCACCCTGGGGCCAGCTGATCTAGAGGCAAAAATCCACAGGTAGGCACTTTGCAAAAAACACCTCTGTTTCTTCCACTTGTCAGAGCAGGAGTCTCTTTAGAGACTCCAGGTGCTGGCAGAGAGAAGTCTTTGCTGTCCCTGAGACTTCAAACAACAGGAGGCAAGCTCTAAATCAAGCCCTTGGAGATTTCTTCACAAGATGGAAGGCACATAAAGTCCAGTCTTTGCCCTCTTAATCTGGCAGAAGCAGCAACTGCAGGATAGCTCCACAAAGCACAGTCACAGGCAGGGCAGCACTTCTCCTCAGCTCTTCAGCTGTTCTCCAGGCAGAGGTTCCTCTTGTTTCCAGAAGTGTTCTAAAGTCTGTGGTTTTAGGTGCCCTTCTTATACCCAATTTCTTCTTTGAAGTAGGCCTACTTCAAAGTAAAGTCTCTTTTGAATGTGAAATCCTGCCTTTCCCAGGCCAGGCCCTAGACACTCACCAGGGGGTCGGAGAAGGCATTGTGTGAGGACAGGCACAGCCCTTTCAGGTGTAAGTGACCACTCCTCCCCTCCCTCCTAGCACAGATGGCTCATCAGGAAATGCAGACTACACCCCAGCTCCTTTTTTGTCACCGTCTAATGTGTGGTGCAACCAGCCCAACTGTCAAACTGACCCAGACAGGGAATCCACAAACAGGCAGAGTCACCGAAATGGTATAAGCAAAAACAAATGTTCCCTTTCTAAAAGTGGCATTTTCAAACGCACAATCTTAAAATCAACTTTACTAAAAGATGTATTTTTAAATTGTGACCTCAGAGACCCCAAACTCCACATGTCCACCGCTCCCAAAGCGAATCTACACTTTAATCAGATTTAAAGGTAGCCCCCATGTTAACCTATGAGAGGGTCAGGCCTTGCAACAGTGAAAAACAAATTTAGCAATATTTCACTGTTAGGACATATAAAACACATTACTATATGTCCTACCTTAAACATACACTGCACTCTGCCCTTGAGGCTACCTAGGGCATACCTTAGGGGTGCCTGACATGTAAGAAAAGGGAAGGTTTAGGCCTGACAAGTGGGTACACTTGCCAAGTCGAATTTACAGTTAAAACTGCACACACAGACACTGCAGTGGCAGGTCTGAGACATGATTACAGAGCTACTTATGTGGGTGGCACAACCAGTGCTGCAGGCCCACTAGTAGCATTTGATTTACAGGCCCTGGCACCATTAGTGCACTTTACTAGGGACTTAATAGTAAATCAAATATGCCAATCATGGATAAACCAATTACATACAATGCACACAGAGAGCATATGCACTTTAGTACTGGTTAGCAGTGGTAAAGTGCTCAGAGTTCAAAAGCCAACAGCAACAGGTCAGAATAAATAGGAGGCAGGAGGCAAAAGGATTGGGGATGACCCTGCACAAGCAAAAAAGTACAACACAACCCCCTACCAGCATAAAGCCAGAGGAGAACAATCATTACCTTGATGTACTTCCCTGATTGGGGCGATAGAACAAGGATAGAACAAGGCCCCCAGGGGTAACTCTGTCCACCAGGACAGCAAGCCACAGTGGCCCTGGACAACTGTCAGGGATTAGAGCCCGACCTCAGGCCTCTCCAACCACTGTGACTGCGGAGAGTGGGGGGTGGTAGCCCAGGTGCCTGGCACCCTTTGACCACTCTCTCTTCCACCAGGTCAGGGATGACAACCTGAGCCTGGTCCTCCCCTCTGGGGCTCTGTAACCTCCCTGCATGAGTGGCACCCCCAGAGTCCAAAATTGTCAGGGTGCTTGCAGAAGCAGTCCTGCACAATTCTTCCACCAGTAAAGGGATGTAAACCTGCAACTAGTACACCAACCTGGGGTCTGTACTTTCAGGTTGGGACAGGGGTGAGGCTTCCCTCCCACTGCCCTCCCTTCTGGGGTCCTGCACCCCACAACAAGGAGTGGCCTCCCCAGAAGACAACATGGTAGGGGCACTGTTAGCAGTAGCCCCTTCCACCAGGTCAGGGGTTCACCCTGGACCTGATCCTCCAGTCCAAGGTCTGTACCCAAAGACTGGCCCACCGCCTGGCAACCCAGGCCTTTTTGGGGGGCATACCTACCCCCCACGAGGTCAGAGTTTACCCTCTGAACCTGGTCATCCATCCCAGAGTCACCACCCTGCGGTTGAACCTTTGCCTGGCACACCAGGACTTCTACGGGGGCACACTTACCCCCCTTAAGGGACACACCGTCCCCAAGGGCCACACAAGAGTCTGGCTGGCGCAGGACTCCTGACCTCTGCCTATCTGACAGAGTCTGGATTATCCCAACCCAGAAATGGTCTGACCAAGGTCATTCCTGGGGGCTCTGCTCTCAGAGCTAACACCTGACCCTCCAGGTTCTCCGCTGGGATCCACAACCCCCTTTTAACCCTCTGTCTGGACTTGTGCACCCCCTCACTAGGAGTGGTACTGCCAGACACCAGAACTGGTGGGGCGCTGGCTACAGCCACCCCCCCAAAGTTCTCCTGACACTGTGGGGTCTCCCTCAATAGATGGCCCTACGGTACAGGCTAGGCTTCCCTCCTGGACTTTCCTCAGGGAACCCTCCAGGACCTGGGACCAGATCTTGGGCACCTTGGGCCTCAACCTATCCCCATTCCCTCTCCTCTGAGACTGGACATGGGGTCCCTCTCCCATCCCACTACACTGGGACCTACCTGGGACACTACAATCCTTCCCTAGCTCACCTGGTTGGGAACTACCTAGACCACTCCTCTTAAGAGCACTCCAAAATGCCTCTTCAGACTCTCTGGTACTCACCCAGAAGTCTGCCTCCATTGTAAGCTCCCTGGGGTCAGAGAACTCACACTCCACCTGGTGTTGGCGTAGCTCTGGAAAATAAGGACTAGACATAAGCTCTCCAGCAATTACATCACTCAGCCCTTTGCATGAATTAACGAAAGTACTCTTCACCCAACCATCTAGTGACTCTGCTTTGAAAAGAAAAACACATCACCCTCCGGAGGCTGGTGAGACAGTACCTGACTGTCCCTGACACTCAACCCACACTCTTCTGGGATGTCTTCACACTCCATAACCAGGACTTCTACCTGGGGGGAATCCCTCTCCCTGTCACACTCACTTAGAGTCAGTAGAGTGTCCCTCCCACCAGTAGGAATATGACTCCCTATGCCAGTCCCCCAATCCACCTCAGGGACCCAGTGCATCACTGGAGCACCCTCATACCCCTGACCCTCCTGGCATGTGTTAACTTCCTCCTTGAAGTAGGGCACCACATCTCTGGACATGTGCACTTCTTCAGCAGCACTGGATATGAAATTGTTGTTGCCACCATTCCAGCTGGACTCAGCCCTCCTGACTGCCAGCTCTTCCAGTTTTAGCTCATAAGCCAAAATCATCCTTTTTATCTCTAAGTCTCTTTTCCACTCGTCGATCTCCCTTTGCATCCTCAACTTTTCTGCCTCCAACCCCGAGCCCTTTCTGCCTGTCTGTCCTGCACATCTTTAGGAGTCTGACCCTTAGAGGACCTACTGCTACCACTCCTGGAGACCCTCCCCCCAGGTGTAACAGGTACCGCCACTACACCACTGTGTACACTCTGCACTTCCCCATCCATATCTTCTGTGTGCCCCCCAGCTTCCTTGGCCGGCACCCAGGCCTTCAGTGCCTCTTGCAGCTCCCCCTTCCTGGTGGAGCTCTTAACAGGATAGTTAAGATCTTTCAATTGAGCAACTGAGTACCTCTTCAGTTTCCCTAATTCAAACACAGCTGCAGCTGTTGCATCTCCAGATTGAGACATGATGACAACAAGTGCAAAGTTCCAACGGCAAAAAACAAGTTCCCAATGAAGTGCAAAGAATCAGTCAAGGGATCAGCAAAATCATGGAAGTAGAACAAAAAGGAGTCAGTTCTGCTGAATCTGGTGACGCCGCCTGCAACCGACTCCGTGACCTTCGCTGAAACGCTGAATCTTCGCAGGCCCGATGCCGCTGCAGCCCCACTGAAGTCCGCGACTCCGTTGAAGTCGCTGCACCACGACGTGACCGACGCAACTCGAAGTGCACGGATTCAACGTTTCACACAGACGCCGCGATCCCCGACTTCACGCATCGACTTGTTTTCATATTCACCAAAGGTACTGTACTTGGGGTTCTACGTGACTCCGTGTCTGGCGCCGCTGGTGTCGGCTTGTTGGGAGCGACTCCGTCACGATGCTGTGTTAACACCTCATCGAAGCATTTTGTGTTTCTAATCGCTATTTTTGAGTTTAATCTTTAAAAATTCATAACTTGACTTGTGTATGTCGGATTTTTGTCGTTTTGGTCTTGTTTTGTTTAGATAAATATTTCCTATTTTTCTAAGCTGGTGTTGTGTCATTTTGTAGTGTTTCCATTAAGTTACTGTGTGTGTTGGTACAAATACTTTACACTTAGCACTGTGAAGTTAAGCCTACTGCTCTGCCAAGCTACCAAGGGGGTAAGCAGGGGTTAGCTGAGGGTGATTCTCTTTTACCCTGTCTAGAGTGAGGGTCCTTGCTTGAACAGGGGGTAACCTGACTGTCAACCAAAGACCCCATTTCTAACAGAGGTTAATGGACTTCTCTTGTACTTTGGTGAGGAATGGGAAGAGGGAGATGGAACAGTAGTTCTGGAGCTCGCTGGAGTCAGTTAAAGGCTTTTTGTGGAAGGGTCTCACCTCCATGTGTTTCCATGCATTGAGAAAGGTGCATGTGGTATTAGAGGCATTTAATATGGCAGTAAGCTGGTAGCTGATCTCGATGCTCCTGAGGTTGAAGAGTCGGTGGAGACATGGGTCAGTGGGTGCTCCTGAGTGGATGGAGCTCATCAGGGTAGTTGTTGTCGGATTCTTAGTTGTTCCCAAGTGGTGAATAAGTGGTTAGTGGTATTGGTTGATGGGTTGCTGAGGAGGTTGGTGGGTTGGTTCTGTAGATGGATGCTATTTTGTTGTGGAAGTGGTCGGTAAGGGCATCGCAGAGTTCCTATGAGGGGGGAATTGAGGTCTGTGTGGCTGATGGGCAGGTGAATTCTCTGACAATAGTCAGTTCATTGGTTTGGTTGGTTTGGTTTAAGCTGCTCTCGAGCCTGTGTGTCAGGGCCTCCTTTTTTGCCACTTGGAGCACTCGGTGGTAGTCATTAGGGCTGATTTACAGGTGGCTCAGTCAGTGTCATTTCTACTGGGTTGCCAGCTTCTTTCCGGATGTTTGAACTTGCTTTTTAAAGTTAAGGTGTGTACCAGTTGGCTCATTCAGTGTGTCTATGCATCTTGCATGGTTTGGTGGGAAAATTGGTTGCC